>NC_092754.1:78394596-79016471 GCF_047496795.1 Chiloscyllium punctatum | reverse complement strand
GACGCGCACACTCACCGCGCGGGAGGGACGCGCACACTCACCGCGCGGGAGGGACGCGCACACTCACCGCGCGGGAGGGACGCGCACACTCACCGCGCGGGAGGGACGCGCACACTCACCGCGCGGGAGGGACGCGCACACTCACCGCGCGGGAGGGACGCGCACACTCACCGCGCGGGAGGGACGCGCACACTCACCGCGCGGGAGGGACGCGCACACTCACCGCGCGGGAGGGACGCGCACACTCACCGCGCGGGAGGGACGCGCACACTCACCGCGCGGGAGGGACGCGCACACTCACCGCGCGGGAGGGACGCGCACACTCACCGCGCGGGAGGGACGCGCACACTCACCGCGCGGGAGGGACGCGCACACTCACCGCGCGGGAGGGACGCGCACACTCACCGCGCGGGAGGGACGCGCACACTCACCGCGCGGGAGGGACGCGCACACTCACCGCGCGGGAGGGACGCGCACACTCACCGCGCGGGAGGGACGCGCACACTCACCGCGCGGGAGGGACGCGCACACTCACCGCGCGGGAGGGACGCGCACACTCACCGCGCGGGAGGGACGCGCACACTCACCGCGCGGGAGGGACGCGCACACTCACCGCGCGGGAGGGACGCGCACACTCACCGCGCGGGAGGGACGCGCACACTCACCGCGCGGGAGGGACGCGCACACTCACCGCGCGGGAGGGACGCGCACACTCACCGCGCGGGAGGGACGCGCACACTCACCGCGCGGGAGGGACGCGCACACTCACCGCGCGGGAGGGACGCGCACACTCACCGCGCGGGAGGGACGCGCACACTCACCGCGCGGGAGGGACGCGCACACTCACCGCGCGGGAGGGACGCGCACACTCACCGCGCGGGAGGGACTCGCACACTCACCGCGCGGGAGGGACGCGCACACTCACCGCGCGGGAGGGACGCGCACGGGAGTGGCTGTTGGTTTGTGTGCTGTTATCAGTCCTAGTGGTCGCAGTAGTCTGGCTGTCCGTTCCGAAATGTTCTTGATGTATGGTAATGTGGCTAGTCCTTTGGGTCGTGGCATGTCCTCGTTCCATTGTCTTTCCCTTAGGCATCTGTGGATGAAATTGTGTGGAGTTTGACCCCACCCCGCAGCTCACCAATAGGATAAACAACACACTGAGAAACCTACAAAAACAAAACGGACAGATAACCAGATTTGACCTACACAGAATGAGACCTGAAAGCAACAACACCCTCAGATTCTATGGACTACATAAAGTGCACAAACCAGCCATCCCACTCAGACCCATAGTATCACTCCCAGGGACACCATCACACAAACTGGTTAAAGAACTACAGCAGAAACTGAAACACCTGATCAGCGGATCCAGACAATCTGTACAATCAACACAGGAATTCTTGGACATCATCAGAAATATACACATAGACAAGGAAGAAACCATGGTCTCATTCGATGTAACGGCACTGTTCACCTCTATCGACAAAACCCTAGCCAGGGAAACAATAGCCAACCTGCTGGACATACAGAACAGACAACAGGACGTTGAACCTATCAACAAAGACGGCATACTTAAACTACTGGACTTGTGCCTCACAACACACTTCACATTCAACAACCAAATATACGAACAAATCAACGGCACACCCATGGGCTCACCGATCTCTGGACTCATAGCAGAAGCGGCAATGCAAAGATTAGAACAAACAGTCTTACCGCAAATTCAACCCAAACTCTGGGTCAGATATGTAGATGACACCTTTGTAATCATTAAAAACACAGAAATATAGAACACACACCGGATCATCAACGCCACACTCACAGGAATCCAATTCACTAGAGAGGAAGAAAAGGACAACCAACTCCCATTCCTAGACGTGACTGTACAGAGAACACCGAACGGAGAATTCACCACAAAGGTATACACGAAAGCCACAAACACACAGACCGAGTCCTGAACTATGAAAGCAATCACCCCAACAAACACAAAGGTAGTTGCATCAAGACATTGTTCAAAAGGGCCACAACACACTGCAGTACATCAGAACTGCAAAAAGAGGAAGAAGAACACCTATACAATGTATTCACCAAAAACGGATACCCCCACAATTTCATTAGGGATTGTCTGTATGGATTTGCTACACGACTGTCCTCTGATATTGATGAGGGCAGTGCAGATGATGTGGTTTATATGGAGTTCATTAAGGTCTTTGACAAGGTCCCACACGGAAGGCTGGTCCAAAAGGGAAGATCCCATGGGATCCAAGGTAAGTTGGTAAATTGGGTCCACAATTGGTGGAGGGTTGGTTTTGTGATTGAAAGCCTTTGCCCAGCGGGTGTACCACAGGGATCTGTGCAGGAACCATTGCTGTTCATTATGGACATTAATCACTCGGATGTGAAAGCAGAAGGTAACATTAGTAGGTTTGCAGATGACATGACAGGTGAGGGTGTTGTCCACAGTGAGGGGGATGGACTCAGGCTGCAGTCTGATATCGATCAGATGATAAACTGAGCAGAGTCATGGCAGATGGAGTTTACTTCTGATCACTGTGAGGTAATGCACAGTGGGAAGTCTCATAAGCGAAGGGTATACATCATGAATGGTAGGTCCTCCTGGAGAACTGAGGAATACAGGGACCTTGGTGGGCAAGTCCCTGGATGTCTGAAGGTGTCAGCACAGGTAGACAGGGTGGGGAATACACCTGAACTGGGAACAGGAGGGGGACCCACATCCTGGTGGGGAACGTTGCTGGAGCTGCTCGAGAGGATTTAAACTCGTCTGGCAGGGCTGGGTGACCCCAAAGAGTCGTAAGGTCAGAAAGAAAGTTGAGGCTGGTACAAATGTTGAAGAGAGGAATATAAGGAGACAAGGGAGGGCAAGGACATAGCAGACAATGAGGGAAAACTGGGGGATTAAACTGCAGTTATTTCAATACAAAGGGCCAGACAGATAAGGCAGATGAACCCAGAACATGGATAGGAACATGGGATTGGGATCCCATAGATATTACAGAAACACAGCTGAGGGAGCAACAGGAGCAGCAGCTCAATGTTCCGGAGACAGATACTTCAGGAAGGATAGAACAGGAGGGAAAACAGGAGGAGAGCGGGTGGGTTTGATTGGGGGAAACATCCCAGCAGTACCTAGAGGGAGGATTCATGTAGGATCGCCCAGTTAAACGATATTAGTGGAACCGAGAAATAAAAATTGGTCATTAGTTTTCTACGGTCAGACTACAGCGATAGGCAACGGGAGATGGAGGAGCAAATATGTCAGGAGATTTCAGATATCTCTTAGAATAATAGGGTTGTAATGATAGGGGATCTTAACCGTTCCAAACCTGGACTGGGATTGCTACTAAGTTAAGCATTTGGATGGAAGGAATTTGTTTAGTGTGTTCCGAAAACTCCCAGTCATTATGTAAATGGCCCAACTGGAGAATGGGGCTATACCTGACCTCCCCTTGGGAAACAAGGTCGGGAACAGGACTGAGGTGTTAGTGGGGGAGCACTTTGGAAAGTTACCACAATTGTATTAGTTTGAAAATAGCGATGGAAAAGGACAGGCCTGGTCCACAAGTTAAAGTTATTCAATGGAGCAAGATAGTATTAGACAGGAATTTTTAAAGTAGATCTGGGAAGGCTATTTGCAGATAAAGGGAAGTCTGGCAAGTAGGAATATTTTAAAACCGAGATAAAAGGAGCGTTCAGCGCCAGCATGTTCCTGTTAGTGTGCAGCTCAATGCTGACTGAATTAGGAAACACTGGCTGAGTTTCGAGGCTGTGGTCAAGGAAAAAAAGGGGTCACATGTCAGATATAACTGGCTGACTCAAGGGAATCCCTTCAGGAGCATCGGGGCTGTAGGAATACACTTAGGATGGAAATCAGGAATGTAAAAAGGGGACACGAGATCGCTTTGGCAGAGAAAGTTAAGGAGAATCCAAAGAGACTCTACAAGTGTATTAAGAGCAAAAGAAGAGCTCGGGACAAACCCGGTCTCCTTAATGATCAATGAAGGCAACGATGTGTGAAACGACAAGATCCAAAACAAATATTTCACTTTGGAACTTACTGTGGATAAAGACTGGGGGGCTCGGGGAACTAAACAGTGTTTGGCCTGACCACTATTGGAATACTGTGTGTAATTCTGGTCTCAATGCCACAGGAAGGATATCGTGGAACATGAAAGGGTTCAGAAGAAATGACCAAAGATGTTGCCAGGGTTGGAGGGTTTGTGCTTCAGGGAAAAGCCTGAATAGGCTGGGGCTGTTTTCAGTTGAACATGGGAGGCTGAGGAGTGAACCGATAAAAGGTGTTTAAAATCATGGTGGGCATCGACAGGGTCAATAGACAAGGTCATTTCCCCAGGCGAGGGAAACTTTTCAAAGGGGTCTAAAGGACAACTGGCTCCCGCAGAGTGGATGGAATAAGCTGCCAGAGCAAATAGTGGAGGCTGATAGAAATACATTTAAAAGGCATGTGGATGGGTGTATGAATAGCAAAGGTTTATGGGGATATTGGCAAAATTGTGGCAAATGTGACTAGAAATGTCATGCAGGAGTTGGTCCGAAGGGCCTGTTTCGTGCTGTACATCTCTATGACTCAATGTCTTGAAATGAGTCCACATTATAGAAAAGGAGGTGCTCAAGGTTTTAAAACACAAAGGTAGATAAATCCCCAGGACCTGATCAAATGGATCTCAGGACATTGTGGGAAGCTGGTGAAGAAATTGTAGGCCCCCTAGCAGATATATTTGTACCATAGAGAGCTATGTGTGATAGGCTGATAGACTGGAGGGTGGCATTGTGGAGCGTGAAGAAGGTTTTCTGAGATTACAAAGGGATCCTGATGAAATGTGTGAATGGCTGAAAAACTGGAGATGGAGTTCAATCTGAATAAATGCGAGGAAATGCATTTGGTACAACAAACACATGCAGGACTTATACAATTAATGGCAAAACCTTCGGTAGTGTTGTAGAACAGAGAGAACTCAGGGTTCAGCTACATAATTCTTTGAAGTTTGCAACATGGAGAGACAGGATAGTTTAAAAAAAGGTGCTGGCCTCACTTGCTTTCATTGCTCAGTCCTTTGGATATCGGAGTTGGGAAGTCGCATTGAGATTATACAGGCCATTGGTGAGTCCTCTTCTGGAATACTGTGTCCAGTTCTGGTCGCCCAGTTATAGGAAGGATATTATTAAGTTGGAAAGGGTTGAGAGGAGGTTTACTGGGATGTGGCTGGGTACAAAAGGCTTCAGTATAAAGAAAGGCTGAATAGGTTGGTATTTTTCACTGAAACCTGAATGTTGACAGATGACCACATAGAAGTTTATAAAATCATGAGGGGATCGATAGAGTTAATGGGAGTTATATTTCCCCTTGGACAGGGGAGTTTCAAGACAAGGCACTACATTTTTAAGTTTAGAGGAGAGACATTTTAAAAAAAAGACATGAGGCACATTGTTACACAGAGGGTGGGTTGTGTGTGAAATGAACTTCCTAAGGAAGGGGTGAACATGGGGACAATTACAATGTTCAAAAGACATTTGGATTAGTACAGGAATAGGAAAGGTTTGAAGGGATATGACCCAGGAACAGGCAGGTGGGATGAGATCCGTTTTAGAGTATGGTTAGCGTTAACTGAACAGTGCGGTATGACTCCGACTATGAATATAATCTTTTGTCATTAATTAAGAAAGGCTACAAGAGAAAGCCAGGGAACTACAGACTGATGAGCGAGACATCAGGGTGGGTCAGTTGTTCGAGGTCATTCTGAGAGGTAGGCCTTGGAAAGACAAGGCCTAATTACAGACAGCCAGCATGGCTTTGTGCGTGGGATAACATGTCCCACAAACTTGACTGGAGTTTGCTCAAGATGTGACCAAAAAGATAGATGAAGGCAGAGCAACAGACGTTGTTTCTGGCTTCTGCAAACCCTTGTTCAGGGTGTAACATGATACATTGGTTAGTAAGGTTAGATCACAAGGGATCAGGGAGAGCTAGCCAACTGGATACAAAATGGGATGACAGTGGGAGACAGAGGGTGGGGGGAGAGGGTTGTTGTTCAGACTGGGGCCTCTGACCAGCGGTGTGCTGTAAGGACTGGTGCTGGGACCACTGTTGTGCACCACTTACATAAACAACTAGAGTGAAAATATAGGTGTCCCTGTTAGTATGTTTATGGATACCAAGATTAGTGGAAGAGTGGGCAGAGAATATAGTTATCGAAGGGGATGTTAATCAACTGGGCCAAGGAATGAAAGATGGAATTTAATTCAGGTATTGGATTTAGTTCAGACAAACCAGGGAGGACTAACACGGGTAATGGTTGGGCCCTGGGCAGTATTTTAGAAAAAAAGAGACACCAGGGGGTGCAGTTACATTGTTCCTTGGACTGGCATCACAGGGCGACAGGGTGTTGAAAGCGGCAATTGGCACACTTGTCTTCATTGGTCAGAGCATTGAGAACATGAGTTGGAGATATTGGTAACACTGTCGTCAATATTTCTCCTGGGCAGAGGAGGCCACGGGGTGACCTTATAAAGGTTTATGAAACTATGTATAGTCTAAGTAAGGTAAATTGCCAAGGGTAGGTGAGTCCAAAGCTAGAGGCATAAACGTGAGGTAAGAGAACAAGGATTTAAAGAGGGAGCTGAGGGGCAACATTATCCACAGAGGATGGTGCATGGATGGAATGGACTGCCAGAGGAAATGGTGAAAATAAGTACAATTACAACACGGAAAAGACACTCGGGCAGGTACATGGAGAGGAGAAGGTTTGAAGGGATATGGGCCAAACACAGGCAATTCTGACTCATTCCATTTAGGAAATCTCAGCCGAAAAGTCATGCAGCACAGAAACAGACCCGATGTCTCCAGTTCATGGAGGAGGAGACTATCGAGACAAGGCATGTTGTAGAGACTGAAGCAAGTTACAGCGATACGAATGGTCATCTGGATTAGAGGTTTCAAATATGTGAAATAATTGGTGAGAGGGGAGGACATGACAGAACATGAACTGCTATAGAAGTTAGAATGATTAAAGGCACTGGTCATCAATACAAGCCATAGATACAGTGTTGGAGAGGGAATAGGGAACAGAAAGATCCCAGGCAGCATTACCACTCTCTCGTGGGAGGCCTGCTTTCCCCTCAGTTGTTCTGATGCTCCCTAAGAAAGCACAAGCCTGGACTGATAACTGGGAACTCTCGATGCTGTCTCATTACAACAAAACTTGCAGCAGGCGTGGTGATTGAGCCTGGGGTGTGTCTGTACTGTGCTCCCCCTGCAGCACTTTCTCTATGTCATGTCTTGTTAGCTGATGTTTGGATCCCTCTGCTCTGTGCACTGGAATGATCTTACCTGGCAGCAGGATTTATTGAAGACTCCCGACCTCCCTGACTTTGTCTTTCTGGCTGACCAACCATCGTCCCAACCAGTCGTTGGCCAGTCTATTGAGTCAAGAACACCATGGGTACCTGTAGAAGACACAGAAATAGGCAAAATGGGAAATTAGACGAATGCTTTGAAGGTTACACATACAGAATGGCACTGAGCCCACAGAGATCTGGAAAATCCTGACCTGTGTTGCCTCATCTCTCTGGAGTGGAGAATTCTGTTGGCTTATGATCTGGAGTAGCTTCAAAAGTGAGAGACGCTGACAGAGGCTGCAATTAGACACACACAGTGAGGGATACCACATGGAGAGGTACTGAGTCACATCACCAGAGTGCCGGCTCAAACAATTGTGCAGGAAGAAAGAGTTTTGATTCATGTTGCACTGGGATATACAAACTGTGAGCAGGTGAAGTGATGGCCTAGAGGCATTATTGTGTGAGAATTTATCCAGAAACTCAGCAAGTGTTCTCTGGACACAGGTTCAAATCCCACCATTGCAAATGGTTGAATGTGAAGTAAATGCTTCAAAAATGATGTAATTAAAAACCTGTAAGTGAGTATTAAACAATTGCTGATGTTAATAAAAATCCATCGGGTGCACTCCTGTCTTTAGTGAAGTAATCTCAGGTGGGACTGGGATATCACAGGTATTACAGAAACAACAGCTGAGGGAGGGACAGGACAGTCAGCTTAATGTTCCAGGGGACAGATGCTGCAGGAAGGACAGAAGGGGAGCTGAGAGAGGAGGAGAGCTGCTGGTTCTGATGGGGTGAAACATCCCAGCAGGACTGAGAGAGGATATTCCTGCAGGATCGCCCAGTGACGCTGTGTTCGTGGAATTAATCAATAACAATGGGTCTTCCCTTTCCTCTGATTGGTCTACAGACCCCGGGAGCCCCGCCCTCCTGCACCTTGACCTTCTCAAGATGGCGGCCATTAGCGCTCACTCTTCCCTCAAACAAATGGCGGCCGTGACTCTGGGCCCCTTCCCTGATCAGAGACCGCCACCTCCTTACCCGGGCCTGGAGGGTCTTTTTCGAGTTATTTTTAACCTGATTCCAGGACTTGTGAAATCTCTCCGCTCCTTTCTCCCAGCTTGGCTCCCACACACTGGCTCTGAGCGCCGCTCTCTGAAGCTGATCGCAGCCGCTGCCGGAGAAAGCAGCTCCATGTCTATCTTTCTCAGTGACCTGATCAATGTGACAGTGCGCATGCTCTGTATGGAAACCAAACTGCGCGTGCGTCTGAGATTGCCAGTGACTTTATCCACAATATTCATAACTGCACAGGATCATGGGTGAAATATTAGTCATTAACAAATGCTCTGTCGAGTTGCAATCATTGAGTGGTTTATATGCAAATAGATTGATCGATCCAATTTAACCATGCTAGCCAGATATGTAAATTACCAATTGTTCTGGGAGTTTCAAAATAAGTTTCTTACTCGACTTGTGTAAACCGACCTGTGAATTATTCTCAGCTCGTCCCCCTACACTATTTCAAAATCACCCATGTGTTTCTCTCAGGATTGTTTAAATCTCCCTAATGTACGTTATCAGATTCACATCTCAACTATTTCTTAAAAATCTCACATTGATTCATGGGAGAGGTGTCATGCTCCACTGTGTCGTGAGGATGATCAATTCTGCAAAATAGTTTGCTTTCTGACCAATCCTGAAGCGTTCAACCCCGAGAATGCTTTGGTCCCGCTCCTCACTCACTCTGGTTGGCGGACCGGCCGCTGCTCGGTCCTCCAGTCCAGCCCCTTCCTCTCAATTGCAGAGTTGATTCAGGCGTGACTCAGCAGGCTCAGGGACAAGGGAAGTTAGAGTCGATGCCTTGTGATATCTTGAAACTATCCCGAATCTTGGATCGAGAGGCCTGAGAGGTGCAGGTGTCCCGAAGATATTCCCTAAAGTGCTCTGCTCGGAGGTGTCCAGTCTCCCCAATGTAGAGGAGACCGCATCGGGAGCAACGGATACAATAAATGATATTACTGGATGTGCAGGCAAAACTTTGAGGTAATTGGAAGGCTCCTTTAGGGCCTTGGATAGAGGTGAGGGAGGTAGTGTGGGCGCAGGTTTTGCAATTCCTGCAGTGGCAGGGGAAGGTGCCAGATTGGGAGTGTGGGTAGTGGGGGGGCGTGGACCTGACCAGGTAGTCATGGAGGGAACGGTCTTTGCGGAAGTCAGAAAGGGGTGGGGAGGGAAATATATCCCTGGTGGTGGAGTCTGTTTTGAGGTGGCAGAAATGTCGGCGGATGATTTCGTTTATGCGAAGGTTGGTAGGGTGGAAGGTGAGCACCAGGGGCGTTTTGTCCTTGTTATGTTTGAAGGGGTGGGGTCTGAGTGCAGAGGTGTGGGTTGTGGACGAGATGCATTGGAGGGCATCTTTAACCATGTGGGAAGGGAAATTGTGGTCTCTAAAGAAGGAGGCCACCTGGTGTGTTGTGTGGTGAAACTGATCCTCCTGGGAGCAGATACAGCAGAGGCGGAGGAATTGGGAATACCGGATGGCATTTTTGCAAGAGGTAGGGTGGGAACAGGTGTAATCCAGGTAGCTGTGGGAGTCGGTGGGTTTGTAAAAAATATCAGTGTCAAGTCGATCATTATTAATGGAGATGGAGAGGTGTAGGAAGGGGAGGGTGGTGTCAGAGATGGTCCAGGTAAATTTAAGGTCAGGGTGGAATGTGTTGGTGAAGTTGATGAATTGCTCAACCTCCTCGCAGGAACACGAGGTGGCACCAATGCGGTCATCAATGTAGCGGAGGAAGAGGTGGGGAGTGGTGCTGGTGTAACTATGGAAGATCAACTGTTCTACATAGCCAACAAAGAGACAGGCATAGCTGGGGACCTTACGTGTTCCAATGGCTACCCTCTTGTTCTGGATGAAGTGAGAGAATTCAAAGGAGAACTTGTTAAGGGTGAGGACCAGTTCAGCCAAATGAATGAGAGTGTTGGTGTAAGGGTACTGTTGGGGAAGTCGGGAGAGGAAAAAATGGAGGGCTTGGAGGCCCTGGTCATGGCGGATCGAGGTGTAGAGGGATTGGATATCCATGGTGAAGATGAGGCATTAGGGGCCGGGGGAACTGAAGTCTTGGAGGAGGTGGAGGGCGTGGGTGGTGTCTCGAATGTATGTGGGGAGTTCCTAGACTAGGGGGATAGGACAGTGTCGTGGTAGGTAGAGATGAGTTCAGTGGGGCAGGAGCATGTTGAGACAATGGGTCGGCCAGGGTGGTCAGGCTTGTGGATCTTGGGAAGGAGGTGGAACCGGGCAGTGCGGGGTTCCCGGACTGTGAGGTTGGAAGCTGTGGGTGGGAGATTTCCTGAGGCGATAAGGTTCTGCATGGTCTGGGAGATGATGGTTTGGTGATGGGGGTGTGGGGTCATGGTCGAGGGGGCAGGAGGAAGAGGTGTCCTCGAGTTGGCGTTTGGTTCAGCGGTGTAAAGGTTAGTGTGCCAGACTACCACTGCGCCCCCTTTATCTGCTGGCTTGATGGTGAGGTTGGGATTAGAGCAAAAGGATTGGAGGGCTGCGCGTTGTGAGAGTGAGAGGTTTTAGTGGGGGAGGGGGGATGACAGGTTGAGGCGGTTAATGTCCCGGCGGCAGTTGGAAATGAAGAGGTCGAGGGCAGGTAATAGGCCAGCGCGAGGTGTCCAGGTGGATGCAGTGTGTTGGACATGGGCAAAGGGGTCCTCGGAAGGTGGGCCGGAGTCTTGATTGTGAAAGTAAGCTCGGAGGCGGAGGCAACAGAAGAATTGTTCAATGTCACGGCATGTATTAAATTCATTGATGAGTGGACGGAGGGGGATGAAGATGAGTCCTTTGCTAAGATCTGATCGTTCGTCCCCAGTGAGGGGAAGGTCTGGAGGGATGGTGAAAACTCGGCAGGTCTGGGAGCTGGGATCTGGTGTGAGTGTGGAGCTGGGAGTAGGGGCGGAGCCTGTAAATGGAGTGGGGGAAATGGAGGTGGAGTCATGAGCAGGGTTCCACCCCCATTCCCCCCATGCTGACGTCATCATCCTAGGAAAAATACCTCCATTGCCTACCTTTCTAATCCTCTGATCATCTTGTATATCTCTATCAAATCCCCTCTCGCCTTGTTCTTGCCAATGAGAAGAGTTTCAAGTCTCTCAGCCTTTCCTCACAAGACCTTCTCTCCAGACCAGGCAATGTTCTGGTAAATCTCCTCTGCACATTTTCTAATGTTTCCAGATCCTTCCCGAAATATGGGCACCAGAACTGAACACAATATTCCAAGTGTAGCTGCACCAGCATTTTGTATACTTGCAGTATGGTATTTCAATCCCTCCATGAATGAAGCCGAACACACCGTTTACCGCCTTAACAGCGCTATCAACCTGGGTGGCAACTTTCAGGGATCTATGTACATGGACTCAAAGATCCCTCTGCACACCACACTACCAAGATTTTTTCCATTGACCCAGTATTCAGCCTTCCTGATATTCTTCTCAAAGTGCATCACCTCACATTTAGTTGCATTGAACTCTATATTTGCCACCTCTCAGCCCAATTCTGCAGTTTATCCAAGTCCGCTTGCAACCTGTAACATTCTTCCACATTGTCCACTACTACACTGACTTTAGTGTCATCTGCAAATTTCCTAATCCATTCACCTATACCTGCAGTGGTCCCAAAACAGATCCTGGTGGCACATGACCAGTAACTGGACTCATCACGTTTGCCTCATACGCGAAAGGTCCCCAGTTTGAAACTGGGCAGAAACTGCTTTGTTATTCAACTGCAGAATTTTACATGGACAAGAACGGAGCTTTCTTGCTTGCTTTCCCATCTGCAAACCTGCCTTCGAATTTGCTTGAACAAATCTGCTCTCGTAGTGAGACTTGTTTCTATGCCTCTGCATTTTCTCCAACAGCCTACCATGTGGAACCTTGTCAAAGGCTTTACTTTTGTCCATGTATACCACGTCAAATGCCCTACCCTTATCTACAAGCTTGGTGACCGTCTCAAAAAACTCAGAGGTTTGTGAGACATGACCTGCCCTTGACAAAACCAAGTTGACTATCTGAAATCAAATTGATGTTTGCCAGATGATTTTAAATCTTATAATCCTTTCCTAAACCTTTCCTACAACAGAAGTAAGGCTCACTGGTCTATAATTACCTGGATCATCTCTCCTGACCTTCTTGAACAAGGACACAACATTTGCAATCTTCCACTGCTCTGGTACGAAATCTGCAGACAATGACAACTCAAATATCTAAGCCAAAGGCTATGCTACCTTCTCCCTAGCTTTTCAGAGAATCGTCGGATAAATCCCATCCAGCCCAGAGGACTTGTCTATTTTCACTCCTTCCATCATTGATAACACCTGTTCGTAACTAACCTTGATGATTTCTAGTCTAATATCTCACACCTCATTCTCCTCCTCTACAATATTCTCCTTTTCCTGAGTGAAAACTGATGAGAAATGTTCATTTAGCATCTCTCCGATCTCCACAGGGTCAACACTCACCTTCCCATTCTGTCTGTGATTGGCCCTATTCCTACCCTAATCATCTTTTTATTCCTCACATACCTATAGAAAGCTCTAGGGTTCTCCTTTATTCTATGTGTTAAAGACTGGTCGTGTCCTCTCTTTGCTCTTTTTAACTCTCTCTTTAAATCCTTCTCAGCTGATCTGTAATTCTCCATCTCCTCATCTGAACCATCTTGCCTCATCAACACTTAAAAGCTTCCTTCTTCTTCGTAACAAGAGATGCAGTTTCCACAGTAAACCAAGGTTCCCTTACCTTATCACTTCCTCCTGCCTGACAGGGACATACCTATCAAGGACATGCAATATCTGTTCCTTAAACCAACTCCACATTTCCATTGTCTGAATTCCCTGTATTTTGCTACCCCATTCTGTGCATCTAATTCTTGCCTAATAGCATTATAATTGCCCTTGCCCGATCAATAACTCTTGACCTGTGGCATGTACTAATTCCTTTCCATCACTAAACTAAACTTAACTGAATTATGGTCACTCTCTCCAAAGTGCTCACCTACAACTAAATCAAACACCTAGTCTGGTTCATTACCAAGGACCAGATCCAATGTGGCCTCCCCTCTTGTCGGCCCTTCAACATACTGTGTCAGGAAACCCTCCTGTACACATTAGATAAAAACCGATCCATCCAACGTATTAGATTAATAACATGTCCAGTCAATTTTGGGGAAGTTAAAGTCCCTCATGTTGACCACCCTGTTACTTTCACTCCTATCCAGAATAATTTTGCTAATCCTCTCTTCCACCTCCCTGGAACTCTGCAGAGGCCTATATATAAAATAAATTCCAAGCAGTGTGACCTCTCCTCTTCTGTTTCTAACCTCAGCCCACACTACCTCAGGAGACTAATCCTCATCAAAAGTTCTCTCAGCCACCGTTATACACTCCTCGACTAACGTGACATGCATGGACCCATTGCAGAGCTTCAAACTCCATGAGGCAGCCATACTCTGTGACAGAGAGACTCAGTCTGGAACCTCCTCTGTCCTTAAGACCTTATGCTCTGTCTGTGCCCCTCCATTTCCCCTTTGCACATTCCCTTTCCAACCCATCCCACTTGCATCACTCCACGAATGGTGCTGTCAAGGGCAGAAGTCTATGGAATACCCTCCCTCACCTTCTCTATCCTCCTTTTAAGATGTATTTTAAAATCATTCTCTTTAATCAATATTTTGATCATCCATGAAGCACCTTGGGAGATTTGCCATTGTAAAAGATTCCATTCAATGCAAATAGTTGTTGTTATTGCTGTACATTCGGAGAAACTGGAATGATGCATTCAAAATTCCAACAAGAAAGTCACTGACAGATGTTGTGTGCAGGCCACCAAATAATAACATCACATTGGGATGGGCAATAAACAAAGAAATAACTATTGCCGGTAAAATGGTACAGCTATTATCATGGGTGATTTTAATCTACATGTAGTTTGGTCGAACCAGCTCAGTCAGGGTAGCCTTGAGTTTATTAAGTGTATCCATGATAGTTTTCTTGAACAGTATGAAATGGAACTGACAAGGGAGCAATCTATCCAGTATCTGGCCCTGTGCAATGAGACAGGAATAATTAATGACCTCAGAGTTAGGGATCCTCTTGAAAGAAGTGATCACTGTATGGTTGAATTTAGAATACATATGGAGAATGTGAAGATAAAATCTAACACCTGGGTCCTGTGCTTCAAAACAGGGAACTACAATAGAATGAGGGAGAACCTGGATAAAGTAGACTGGAAACAAAGATTTTATGGTGGGACAGTTGATGAGCAGTGGAAGATTTTCAGAGGCACTTTACAAAGTGCTCAGCAATGATATATTTCAGTGAAAAGGAAGGACTGTAAGAAAAGGCATACTCTGTGATGGGTATCTACGGAAAGCAATCAAATTGAAAGAGAAGGCATGCAAAGTGGCCAAAAACAGCCTGAAACTAGAACTGGGAAAACTATAAAGGTCAACAGAAAGCCACAGAAGAGCTATAAAGAAAAGTAAGATAGAACATGAGAAAAAAAACTAGCACAGACTATAAAGACAGAAAACAAAATTTTATATTGAATGAGAAAAGAGTGGCTAAAGTAAATGTTGGTCCTTTGGAAAATGAGAAGGAACATTTAATTATGGGATATCACAGTGGAGGACACTAATATCTTGCCAATAATTAGCAAAGAGACAAAGATAGGTGAGGATTTGGAAACTGTCATTATTACGGAACAGCTAGTGTTGGACTGTTGGAGTTAATTGAGCTAATGACAGAAAAGTCTTCTGACCCTGATGGAATGCATCCCAGGGTACTAAAGGAGATGCCAGGAGAAATAGCAAATGCACTGGCAGTAATTTTCCAAAATTGACTGGACTCTGTGGCAGTCCCAGCAGATTGGAAAGCAGCAAAAGTGACGGCACGTTTTTAAAAAGGAGGTGGACAAAAGGTGGGGAATTATACACCAGTTAGCTTATTCTCTGTAGTGGGAAAGATGCTTGGGTCTATTATCAAGGAAGAAATAACAGGGAATCTTAATAGCAATTGTCCCATTGGACAACAGAGCGTGGGTTCATGTAGGGCAGGTCATGCTTCACAAATCTTTTGGAATTCTATGAAGACATTTCGAGCAAGGTGGACAACAAGGACCCAGTGGATGTGGTGTACCCAGATTTCCAAAAGGCCTTCAACAAGGTGCTGTGCAAGAGGCAGTTGCATAATATAAAGGTGCATGGTGTTAGGAGTAGAGTATTAGCATGGATAGAAGATTGGTTGACTAACAGGAAGCAAAGTGTGGGGATAAATGAGTACTATTCCGGCTGGCAATCAGTGACTAATAGTGTGCCTCAGGGATCAGTGTTGGGTCTGCGATTATTTAGAATTGATACAGATGATTTGGAGTTGGGACCACATGTGGGGTATCAAAGTTTGCATATGAGACTAAGATGAGTAGCAGATCGAAGTGTGTGGAGGACTGTGAAACTTTGCAGAGGAACAGAGATACATTGAGTGAGTGGGCAATGGGCTGGCATTTGGAATAGAATGTTCATAAATGTAAAGTCATACTGTTTGGTTGGAGTAACATTAAAAAAGAGATTATTACTTGAGTTTTAAAAAGTTGCATCATTTGCTATGTAGGGGCACCTGAGTATCCTTCTGCAGGAGGGTTAGTCACCAGGTACAACAATCAACTCAGAAGGCAAATGGAATTTTAGCCTTCATTGCTGAAGGGATTGTGTTTAAAAGCAGAGGTTATGTTCCAGCAGTATTGGGTGCTGGTGAGGCCACACCTGGAGTACTGCATGCAGTTTCTGTCTCCTTACTTGCTCAAGGATGTACCGGCACTAGAGGGGGTGCAGAGGAGGTTAACTAGGTTGATTCCGGAGTTGAGGGGGTTGGCTTAACAGAGACTGAGTAGATTGGGATTATATTCATTGGAAATCAGAAGAATGGGAAACATATAAAATAATGAATGGAATGGATAAAACAGAAGTAGAGGGAATGTTTCCACTGGCAGGTGAAGCTAGGACAAGAGGGCATCACTATAAGACTAGAGGCAGCAAATTTAGGACTGAATTGAGAAGAACTTCTTGACCTCTGTGGAATTCATTGCCCAGGGAAGTAGTTGATGCTAGTTCAGTAAACGTTTTTAAAGCTAAGGTAGCTTTTTAAAAAAGAATTAATTAATTAATTAAGGGATATGGTGAGAACATTTGTAAATGGTTCTGCGTCCACAAAATGATCAGCCATGATCTTAATGAATGGCAGAGCAAGCTCAAAGGGCAGGACGGCCTTCTCCTGTTCCTAGTTCTTTTGTTATATTTTGCATTCTTCCCACACTCTTGACTTTCAGGTGCTGGTGTTAGATTAGGATGGACAAAATTGAAATTCACAGAACACCAGGTTATAGTCCAACAGGTTTATTTGGAAGGACTAGCTTTGCAGCTTCTTCATCAGGTGGTTGTGTGATTTTTAACTTTGTGTCTCACTCTTGTAACTGATAAACAGCAACAAAAGCCACGAAGCAGTGTGCATGCTCCAGGCAACAATGGGGCCCCTGGTGGTTGATGTCAGCAGAAGACCAATGGAAAGGCAGGGGCACAGCTGGAGGACCTGGCGGGGCATTTGGTCCTCCGACCAATCAGAGTAAATGAAGGACGGGACTAGACTATACCACGTGATCATCCTCATCGTGGGCGCGGATGTGCGGTACGTGTAGATGGAGAGCTTTTGGTAAGGAAAGAAATAAACAGCAGGAAGTTGGACAGAAATGGTGTTGGTATGGGCTGAGAGGCTTTACAAACATTTGGTGCACATCGGAAAATACAAATTTGAAACTTACAGTCCTGTTTTTGCAGTAAACTGGAAAATAACCTCATTGTGTGATCGCTGCCATCTTTATTCGGGGCAAAGATTCACTGGACACGTGCGCGGCTGCCAGCTTTGTTGGGGGCAAAGTTCAGAGGTATGTATGTGCAGCCCTCCCTGGTAGAGAATCAAAGGACAGGATTTACAGACCACATTCAAACCCAGAGAAATTGATGTTTTGTTTTCTTGGATTTGTTTCTTCATCCATTTAAATGATTTGGATGTGAATAGAGCCGGTACGGTTCGTAAGTTTGCAGATGACACCAAAATTGGAGGTATTGTGGACAGAGATAAAAGTTGTCTCAGAATACAATGGGATATTAGACAATAGACAATAGATGCAGGAGTAGGCCATTCAGCCCTTCGAGCCTGCACCGCCATTCAATATGATCATGGCTGATCTTTCCCAATCAGTATCCTGTTCCAGCCTTATCTCCATAACCCTTGACTCCACTATCTTTAAGAGCTCTATCCAATTCTTTCTTAAATGAATCCAGAGACTGGGCCTCCACTGCCCTCTGGGGCAGAGCATTCCACACAGCCACCACTCTCTGGGTGAAATAGTTTCTCCTCATCTCTATCCTAAATGGTCTACCCCGTATTTTTAAGTTGTGTCCTCTGGTTCGGCACTCCCCCATCAGTGGAAATATGTTTCCTCCTGATAGAGTGTCCAATCCTTTCATAATCCTATACGTTTCAATCAGATCCCCTCTCAGTCTTCTAAACTCAAGGGTATACAAGCCCAGTCGCTTCAGTCTTTCTGTGTAAGGCAATCCTGCCATTCCAGGAATTGACCTCGTGAACCTACGCTGCACTCCCTCAATAGCCAGAATGTCTTTCCTCAAATTTGGAGACCAGAACTGTACACAGTACTCCAGGTGTGGTCTCACCAGGGCCCTGTACAGCTGCAGAAGCACCTCTTTGCTTCTATACTCAATCCCTCTTGTTATGAAGGCCAGCATGCTATCAGCCTTCTTCACGATCTGCTGTACCTGCATGCTTGCCTTCATTGACTAGTGTACAAGAACACCCAGTTCTCTCTGAACAGCCCCTTTACCTAATTTGATACCATTGAGGTAGTAATCTGCCTTCCTGTTCTTGCCACCAAAGTGGATAACCAGACATTTATCCACATTAAACTGCATCTGCCATGCATCTGCCCACTCACCTAACTTGTCCAGGTCACCCTGTAATCTCCTAACATCCTCATCACATTTCACCCTACCACCCAGCTTTGTATCATCAGCAAATTTGCTAATGATATTGCTGATACCATCTTCTATATCATTTACATATATTGTTAAAAGCTGCGGTCCCAGCACGGATCCCTGCGGTACCCCACTGGTCACTGCCTGCCATTCCGAAATGGAGCCATTAATCACTAACCTTTGTTTCCTATTAGCCAACCAATTCTCGATCCAATCTAGTACTTTGACCCCAATACCGTGCGCCCTAATTTTACTCACTAACTTCCTGTTTGGGACTTTATCAAAAGCTTTCTGATCCACTGGATCTCCCTCGTCCATCTTCCGAGTTACATCCTCAAAAAAATCAAGAAGATTAGTCAAGCATCATTTCCCCTTCATAAATCCATGCTGACTCTATCCTATCCTGTTACTATTATCCAGATGTGCCGTAATTTCATCCTTTATAATAGACTCCAGCATCTTTTCCACCACTGAGGTCAGACTAACTGGTCTATAATTTCCTGCTTTCTCCCGCCTACCCTTCTTAAAAAGTGGCACAACATTAGCCGCCCTCCAATCCTCAGGAACCAACCCCGATTCTATTGAACTCTGGAAAATAATCACCAGCGCATCCACGATTTCCCGAGCCACCTCCTCCAGTACCCTGGGATGCAGGCCATCAGGCCCCGGAGATTTATCAACCTTCAGACCTAACAGTCTCTCCAAAACCAAATCCTAGCAAATATAAATTCCCTTAAGTTCAGGTCCTTCAGCCACTGTTACCTCAGAGAGATTGCTTGTGTCTTCCCCAGTGAACACAGATCTGAAGTACCCATTTAATTCCTCTGCCATTTCTTTGTTCCCAGTAATATATTCCCCTGTTTCTGTCTTCAAGGGCCCAATTTTTGTGCTAACCATTTTTTTGCCTTGGACATACCTAAAAAAGCTTTTACTATGCTCCTTTATATTCTTGGCCAGTTTACCTTCGTACCTCATTTTTTCTCTGCGTATTTCCTTCTTACTAATCCTCTGTTGTTCTTTAAAAGCTTCCCAGTCCTCCGTTTTCCCACTTATCTTGGCTAAGTTATACTTTTTCTCTTTTAACTTTATATGTTTCTTTACTTCCCTCGTCAGCCACGGCCGCCCATGTCTCCTCCTGGGATCTTTCTTCCTTTTAGGAATGAACTGATCCTGCATCTTCTGCATTATACACAGAAATATCCGCCATTGTTCCTCCACGGTCTTCCCTGTTAAGGTATTGAACCATTGAACTTTGGCCAGTTGCTCCCTCATAGCTCCATATTTCCCTTTATTCAACTGAAATATTGTCACTTCCGATTGTACCCACTCCCTCTCAAATTGCAGATTGAAGCTTATTGTATAATGGTCACTACTTCCCAATGGCTCCTTCACTTCGAGGTCACTGACCAAGTCTGGTTCGTTACACAATACCAGATCCAGAATCGCCTTATCCCTGGTCAGCTCCAGCACCAGCTGCTCTAAAAATCCATCTCTGAGGCACTCCACAAAGTCTCTTTCTTGAGGCCCGATACCATCCTGATTCTCCCAGTCTACCTGCATGTTAAAATCCCCCATATTGATCAGATGGGCCAATGGGCTGCGGAGTGGCAGATAGGGTTTAATTTAGATAAATGTGAGATGCTGCATTTTAGAAAAGCAAATCAGAGCAGGACTCACACTGAATTGTAAGGTCTTGGAGAGTCTTGCTGAACAAAGAGACCTTGGAATGCAGGTTCATAGTTCCTTGAAAGTAGAGTCACAGGTAGATAGGACAGTGAAGAAATTGTTTGGGATTCTTCCCTTCGTTGGTCAGAGCATTGAGTAAAGGAGCTGTACAGGACATTGGTTCGGCCACTTTTGGAATATTGTGTGGAATTCTGGTCTCCCTCTTATCAGAAAGAGGCACTGGAACATGGAAGGTTTGAGAATTGATTTTTTTAAGGATGTTGCCAGGGTTGGAGGATTTGAGTTGCAGGGAGAGGCATAATATGCTGGGGCCATTTTCCCTGGAGTGTCATAGGCTGAGGTGTGATGTTGAAGAGGTTTATAAAATCGTGAGGGGCATGGATAGCGTAAATAGACAAGGTGTTTACCCTGGGGTGGTGGAACCCAGAACGAGAGGATATAGGTTTAGGGTGAGAGGGGAAAATTCAAAAGGAGCCTAAAGGTCAACCAAAATTGTAACATTTAAAAGGCATTTGAATAGGAAGGGTTCAGAGTGATGTCAGTCAAGTGCTGGCAAATGGGAATAGTTTAGGTTAGAATATCTGGTTTGCAAAGATGGGTTGGACTGAAGAGTTTGTTTTTGTGCTAGACATCTCTGACTGTGGGATCATAAAAGTGAACACTGCTCTGATTCACCTCTGGGCTCCTTGATGTCCACCTGTTCATTATCTAGCTTCCTCAGTCTCACATGAGTGTATTTTTGCCACATTTAGTATTTTACTACTACATTCACAGACCTTTTTGGAAATGGATTATCCACTGCTGCCTGACTCCTGACCGTATGCTGCTCCATTATCAGGTTATTTTTTCCACAATATCTTTGACAGTCAAGAATTCTTTTTTCCAATAGGGAGTGGATTTTTCTTCCATTTCTGACAGTCAAATTCTGCACCATTTTCATTCCCTATAATTCATATTGCACTCCCTGAAACATCATGTGTATTTCTCCTACAGATGCCAGTGATCATTGCCAAAGCCCTGTTGCCTGTGGAGAGGGTGATGTTTGACTTCCTTTTACAACTGCAGTTTGAATGGTGAAGGCACTCCCACAACATGGTTGGGTAAGAGACATTACAGATTATTCACTCAGCGATAGTGAGAAGTAGAAGATATCTGTAAAAATCAACATGTTTTTAATTTCACAAAAATATTGAGAACTTTTGACATAAGGCCACAGCTGGAGAATATTATGTCCAGTGACCAAACCCATTGCCAAATAGGCAATTTTTCAGGAATGCCTTAAAGGAAGAAAGCAGATCTTAGAGGGTGGGAATTCCAGACCGTGTTGCCTTGGAATCTATAGAAAGAGTCACACAGCTGAACTCACAAATAAACACATCATTGGGAGTCTAAACTAAAATAAGTTATTGAGATATGAAAGGGTGTGTGGTGCAGGAAGATAGGAATGATTACAGCCAGGAATTAAATAAAGTGTGTGAAAGTAAATTGTTGTTGCTTATAAATGGGAGCCTTTTGATGGATCAGCAAGTTCTGGTACAAGTGAGCTTTTGGGCGGTAGAGTTTTCAATATTCTGGAGATTAAAGGGAGGATGATTGTGGGATGCTGGCCAGGAGTGGGTTTAGATAATGAAATCTAGAGTTAACAAAATGAATGAATGAGAGTTTCAGTAAATGAGCTGAGACTGTGGTGAGGTCCGGTGATATCACTGAAGTCGAATTAGTGGTCTTCGAGTGGGACTGGGCTGTCACCCTCACCTCACCTCTGGAATTCAGCTGTTTGTCAGTTTGTGAACGGAGGAACGGAGTGGTCCTGGCAGAACCCAAACTGGGTGTCACAGAAGGTTATTGCTGAGCAGCTGCGTGACAGCACTGTTGATGACACCTTCCATCACTTCACTGCTGAGCGAGTGTCGACTGATGGATGGAAATTGGCTGGGTTGGCTCTGTCCTGCGTTTATGTGTTGAACATCCCTAAGAAATGTTCCACAATGTCAGGAGGTGACAGTGCTGGACTTGTCTTGTTAAGCAGCAATTTCTGGAGCACAGCCATCAGTATTATTGCCACAATGTTTTTTAGGGCCGACAGCCTTTATACTACTTCTCCATTTCTTGATCTGATTTGAAATAAGTTTTCAACCAAGTTGATTCACGTGTGTGATGTCAGGGACCAATGAAGAAGGCTCATCCACTTGGCACTGCTGGCTGAAGATTGTTGCAAATGCTGTTGTCTTGTCTGTTGCACGGATGTGTGAGACCCCTCCATCGGTAAGGGTGGGGATATTTGTGATGCTTCCTTCAGTGAGTTGTTTAATTGTCCATCACCATTCCTGTCTCGGTGTGGCAGAACTGCAGAGCTCCGATCTGATCCATTGGTTGTTGGATCACATAGTTCTATTTGGTGTTGCTTGCACTGTTTGGCATGCAGGTTGGGTAGCTTGGGGACATTTTTAGGTATGCCTGGTATTGCTCCTGCGGAATTCTCCATTGAACTAGGGTTGATCCCCTGGCTTGATGTTAATGGTTGAATGGGGATATACCAGGCCATGAGATTTCAGATTGGGCTGGAGTACAGTTCTGCTGCTGCTGTTGGCCCACAGTGAGACAGAAGTTGCAGGGTCAAGAGGGCTGATTGTATTGTTGTATTTTTCAGTGCATTAGTAGATGTAATGTGGGCCATCCAGTTTCATTCCTTTGTTGAGACTGTGCAGTGATTAATACAATGAGTGATTTGATGGGCCACTGTCAGGGATGCAACTATTAAAAAAAGGATTTGTGATTTACACATGAAAGAAGTGAAACTATCATGGTATTCGAACAGATGAAAGACTCAACAGACAATCAAGGTATTTTTCAATGGATAATTTCAGTTACATCACACTAAATTTTTGCTATAAATTCTGTGCCTTAGAATTGTGCCCTCCACAATCACCTGATGAAGGAGCGGTGCTCCGAAAGCTAGTGTGTTTCCAAATAATCCTGATGGACTATAACCTGGTGTTGTGTGATTATTAACTGAAAATATTACAACACTACTAACAGGACTGCATGTAAACAGGCTCAGTCCAGTTAATCAATACATTCAGAAGGATTTCCTCCAAGTTTGAAGATGCAATATTCGTCAAAACCGTCAACTTCAACCTGCAAGATTGTTATTAACAAAACTTCAGGCTGACACAAATCTCCCCACCCCACTGCAATGTGGTATCCTGGGCCCGGCCCACGAATTGGAACTTGGACATTTGTGGACTGTGATCTCAAAGGAAGGGAGCAAACACAATTCTGACAGATTAGTCCTCAAAGATGAGTAGCAAGTTTGAGACAAGGCAGGTGGTATACCATCTTACACTTAGCTTAATTGCATTTCTTAATTACAGTCATGGTTTGCAAAGTATAAAGAACTATGTGTTTGTTTTCCATGGTTGGGGAGTTTTATCCAAATTGATCACAGTTGCTGCCTCTCGCTCCCCAAGTCAAATCATAGGATTGATAACAAAACAATAAACTGCAGGTGCTGGAGATCTGAATCCCAGAAACAAAGTGCTGGAGAAACTCAGCAGTTCTGAAGGCATTGGTGAAGAGAAAAATAATGTTACATTTCAATTTCAGAGACTCTTTGTCTGAACGGAAAAATGGTCATGAGACTTGGAGCTTCCAATGTTTTATTCCCCTCAGAGATGCTGCTGGACCTGCAGTTCTCCAGTATTGTGCTTTCTATAGTGAACTTTATTTACAAAACAGATCGGAAAAATACTAATCTCTGAAAGTGAAAGGTTCATTGCAAACATGAGCATAGTTTCCACACTTGAGTTACACAAGCACGTCTCAGTTTAAAAACAAGATTTAACTAAAAATAATATTTCATCTCAAAATTAACCAAGTTACACCAGTAATAAAGCTCATCCACCCAATCAGGCACTTCAGCCCAACATCCTGCAGTGTTACACACAGCCACCTTCACCAAAGAATGATTATATATCGCAAAATTGAAGGCCAAGAGCATGTCTCTTTAAAGGAGCTGAAGTCAAACTCAATTTTTGGAAGGATTTTTATTAAACCTGATTGAACATTTAAATCTCAGAGCATAATCTTTGTTTAAAAAAGCATAGTGTGTGGGAAACATCCCACATCTTGTTAAAGGTTCAGTTCAGCCTGATACATAGAGCCAAAGGTCAAGCAAACATCACACTTTCCATTCACTTCTACAAAGGGCTGACATCACATTTCTTCAGGATTTTAAGTATTTTATAAATTGTTTGTGAAATCAATTGTCACGTTAAAGAACTGGACAATACATGTCATTGTATACAATAAGAGTGAAGCCTGTGACAGCAGATTTATCTTTGGAGGGCAGTGTGTGTGCTTTCTAAATTCTGGAAGCACTTTGGGAGACTGTTCCCAGATGGTGATAGTAAGCATATCTGGAATGCACTGTTTAGATTTGGGAATCCATGGGAATCAATCTGTGGTTTCACTAATACTTGGCTTGCGTTGTTGGTGAACAGTAAGCAATTCATAAAGTTACTTATGTATTGTTGTTGACTACCTGAATGGTATTCAAATTGACCAGATTGCCTTCAACAGTGTGAATGCATCTATTGTAAATATTTGGAATATTCCACAACTGCCCAGTGCTTGGCAAATTCAGGGGGGACAAAAAATCACATGGAGTAATTTGAAATTAAGAATCCAAGAGGACTTAACCACTGAAGTATTCAATTCAAATAGTTAAATGGAGTGCTCACATTTAAAATACCTGTTATCCATAGGAATGGATGGACTGACAGAATTGGGATCAAATTCCTAGCTGGGGAGTGTGAAATGTGCTTTGATAAAGCCACCTACATTTCCCAACAATAATTTGGCAAGCTCGGAAATTTAAAAAACAATACGAGCTTCATTGCTGCTCCAGTCGGGTCACAAACTCTGTGAAAAAAATAACAATGTTCAGGTTTATTGCATACACTCTGAAACACATGTTTCTTCTACAGATCCTGCAAGTTTCCCCAATGAGCATAGTCCATCCAAATGATGTTGCTAACTTTGGCCAACTCATTTCTTTCCGAGCCTCTATAACCTGAAGAATGACCAGAAGCAATTACTCCACATATGTGGGAACATTACCGACGAGGATTTTTTCCTTCAGAATTGACTTCCATATATTCAGTGCCCAGAACAGATAAAAAGCTTGTTACCTTTTATAGAGCAATGATTCAGTGGGAGTAAAACGCCAACCTTTTCTTGCTTAACAATCACGCTGCCTAAGTTTTAAACATGAACACTTCTTAATAGTTCACCAGATCCTAACAAAATATTTTGTGTGAAACAAATCACATGATACATAGTTATTCAGATAATAAAACAAGTTTGTTCATTGAAGAACCCAGAGGAAAAGGTCATGAAACAATGTGATATACCTCAATCATCATTTCAAGTGCATTCTCTGCATAAATCCTCCTTTTCCTCCTCGAAGCATTCAACTTCTTGAATAATTGAGAGAATGAAGTCGCAGTTGTACAACACAAAATCAGACCCTTCAGTCCAACTTGCCCATGCTGACCAGATCTCCAAAATTAATCTAGTCCCATTTGCCAGCTTTTGATCCATGTCCATCTTTAACCCTTTCTACTGATTATCAGTTTATTTTACATTATCAGCACTTGAAATACTGACTTTTTTTTTCCCAACATTGGTTAAAGAAATCATAAGTTCATTCATCCAAGTTAATTTTATAATCTTTCACAAAGAAACAAGTGAGAACAACAGAGAGCTGAGTGCAAAACAAAATACTGCAGCTGTGCGATATCTGGGAACACTGTAAAGGTAAGGCACTGATACTGCACAAGTTTGTCAGCACAGTTTCAATTACTGACAATAATTTAGTAATGTCTTAGCCTTCACACAGTTAACGTAAATGTGAGATATCTGAATTTCATGAATTGGTTCGTATTGCACTTTGAGAAGATTAAACCAAGAATAATTTTTGTTGATCAAAGGAAAAAGTGATGACCAAAGAAGTGGACATCAGAGTCGAAAAGTGTCATGCTGGAAAAGCACAGCAACTCAGGCAGCATCCGAGAAGCAGGAGAGTTGATGTTTCGGGCATAAGCCCTTCATCAGGAATCACAGGTTTCAGAAAAATTACTGGCATAGACTTATGCCAATACATATGTAGAAGGGCCAGAGCATGTTACTATCAGATTAGAGACTAATTTCAGATTTGGTACCGTTCAGTGCAACATTTCAGTCTGATATTTACATATGTACCTAAAAGAGAAGTTGTCTAAACTTACAAGCTCTAGAATTATTATACAATTAAACCTAAAAATAAAGCTGGTGAACAAGAATGGCAAAGTGAAGTCCCATCAGTATTGCCTTGGGCAGTGTCAAGTAAGAATTTGAGAACACAGTTGCCACTTTGGTGTAACCTGCAGTCTGGCCAAATTGCAGCAAAGATCTGTTCAGTTTTATCTGCAACCTATTGAATGGAAAATCCTCCTTGCACAATAATGAGGCAGCATTTTGGGATGTCATTTTTAAAATATATTATTTTCAAAGTTACTCACAATTAAGAGTGATCGCTTGGTGCTGTCTGCATAACACAGTACGAAAAGGAGTTAACAAAAAAAAACATTATAACCCAAATTCAGAGTCACTAATTTATTGATATTGCATGGGTCCAGCATTTAAAAGTAATCAATTTTTAAAAATAAATTCAGATACATTTGCTAACTATATTGGAGTACAGTCAAGTTTCTTAGTGACCAGTGACAGGATTGGACAGAGTCCACATGGATTTAAGAGAGGGGAATTAAACTTAGCAAATCAACTAAAAGAATCGACAGAGTCGAATATTAAAGAAAGAAATTGCAGGACATTTGGAAAAGCTTATCATTAAACATGGTAGACTGGGTTTTGTGAAAGAGAAACTGTATTTGACAAATTTAGCGACAGTTCATTGAGGAGGTAACAAGCAGGGCTGATAAAGTGTAATCGAATTATGTTCTGTATTTGGATTTTAAAAGTGTAAATGATAAGGTGCTAAATAAAAGTTAATTGCACAATTTAGGAGCTCATGGTATCGGGGTAATGTATTAGCATGGATTGAGGATTGGTTAACCACACTGGCTGTTGCTGAGACTTCACTTGGAGTACTGTATACAATGTTAGCTCCCATGTTTAATAAAGGATAAACTAACATCGGACACCATTCAAAAAAGATTCACTTAGCTACTTTGAGGACAAAAGGGTTGACTGATCAAGAATAGATAAGCAGGGGTGATCTTATGGAAACAAGGTTCTGAGGAGCTTGACAGGGCAGATGTTGACTAGATATTCTAGCACCAGTGAAGTCTCAAAGCAGGGGACATTACATAAGGGAACATTCATTTTAGAAAATGTAAAGAATTTTTTCTCTCAATGAATGGTTAGAATTTTCTCGCCCAAACAATTGTGAAAGTTAAATGTGGGAGGGGAATGGTTGGGTTACTCTTCGGAGGGTTGTTCTGGCTTGTTGGGCAGAAAGGCCTGTTCCCACATAGTAGGGAATCTGTGACTCTGTCTCAAATTATTTTAAAAGAGGGCAGATAGATTTTTGAAATATTGAGCAGTTGAGGGCTATGCGGATCAAGCATAAAAGAGGTGTTGAGGTCTGGATTGGCCCAGCCATGATCTGATAGAATAGGGGAAGAAGGTGAAGGCAATGAATGCCCTACTCCTGCTCCGATTCCTTGAGGCTCCGTTTCATGTTTTTTGTTTCTAAAGAAGAGCATGATATAATGTGCTAAAGATCTCAGATGTTGTGAAAAGCAGTGAAAATGGTGTGTTTATGTACAGGTTCAGATGGCATTGATTCATCAATCACAGCTATACAGTCATGAGTGGGAAGGCAATTCCCTCCGTGAATAAAGGAAATCTACTGCAGAGCTCACACACAGGGAATTCCTACCCTCAGTAAACTCTCCCATCACATTACCCAACATGTCTGCAAAAGCAGGACACACTGCGCATGCTCTAGCCAACAAAGTGACCCGCGGGTGATTGATATCAGCGCCGGACCAATGAAAGAACGGTGGGCGGATCTGGATGACCGAAAGGGATGTTGGTCCTCCAACCAATCAAAGTGAAAGAAAGGCGGTGCTAAGCCAAACCATGTGATCACCCTCGCGCGCGGCGCAGAGTCTCTGTAATGAATGTTTGGGAAGTTATGGAGAGAAAGGATACGGTAAGAAAATAAATAAACAGGGAAACGGGATAAAAACTGTGTTGCTATGAGCGGAGAAGTTTTACAAACAAATTGTGCACGTCGGAAAATACAAATTTGAACGTCTCAGTCCCGTGTTTGCAGTAAATTAGTAAATGCAGACCTGAGTGAGCGCCGCCATCTTTATTCGGGACAACGATTCACTGGACATGTGCGGAGCCGCCATCTTTGTAAGGGGCAAGGTGAAGCCAGGCGCATGTGCAGCCTTTCTCTCGGATAATGTCTTTGGGACCATAACAGCCAATACTGCTCTGATTCACCTCTGGGCTCCCTCATAACCACTTTGTCAATATCTAGCTTCCTCAGTCTCAAACCATGGGTGTATTTTTGGTCTGTTTACTATTGTATTATTACTTTTGTAAATGAGTTTTTCACTGCGGCCCAGCCCCTGACCATGTACTACTCTATTATCAGATTACTTTTTTCTTGAATATTTTTAACAGTAAAGAATTCTTTTTTCCAATAAGCGAGTGGATTTTCCTTCCATTTCTGACTATCAAATTCTGCACCATTTTCATTCCCTGTAATCTGTTTTGCACTCCCTGAATCATCAACTGTGTTTCTCCTTCCACAGATACCAGTGATTAATGCCAAAGTCCTGTTGCCTGTGAAGAGGGTGATGTTTGACTTTCATGTACAGCTGCAGTTTGTGTGGTGAAGGTGCTCCTAAAATATGGTTGGGTAAGTGGCATTATAGATTATTATTTCAGCAACAGTGATAATTTGAAAATAATGTCCAAATCAACAACAGTTTGTATTTTTATTATCATGCTTATAATTTCACAAAAGTACGATTGAGAACTTTAGACATAAGGCCATAGATGGAGATATTAGATCAGGTGACCAAAAGCATTGCCGAAAAGCAGGTTTTGAGGGATGTCTTAAAGGTGGAAAGCAGACCTGTGAGGTTTTGGCTGCGAATTTCAGACCATGCTGCTTCAGAAACTGTCGAAACAGCCACACAGGTGAAGTAATGAATTAACAAATGGTTGGGAATCTCGAAGAAAATGGGTTGTCGAGGTCTCAGTGTGTGTAGTACAGGGAGCTCGGGATTATTACAGCCAGAAATTAAATCAAGTGTGAGAATTTTAAATTGAGGGATATTGGCCAGGTGCTGGCAAGTGAGACTAGATTGGGTTGGAGTATCTGGTCGGCATGGACGGGTTGGACCGAAGGGTCTGTTTCCTTGCTGTACATCTCTATGGCTGTATGCTGTTGATTATAATTAGGAGCCTTTTGATGAATCAACAAGCAGAGATTTCGACTTTCTTGAGATGACAGGGAGATTGAATGTGGGAAGCTGGCCCTGAGTGTGTTTGGAAAATGAAGTCTGGAGACAACACAAGGTGGATGATACAAGGGTAGAATCAGCTTGAAATAGTGGTCTTGGAGTCGGACCGGGCTGTCACCCTCACCTCACCTCTGGGATTCAGCTGGTTGCCTGATTGTGAATCAGGGCGGTAGCACAATCGGGAGCTGTGTGGCTCTGGTGGAGCCTAAAATGAGTGTCGCTGAGCTGACTGTTGCTGAGCAGCTGCTGCTTGGTAGCCCTATTGATGACATCTTCCATCACTTTACTGCTGGCCGAGTGTGCACTGATAAATGGAAATTGGCTGGGTTGGATTGCCCTGTGTTTTTGTGTTGAAGATCCCTGGGCAATGTTCCACATTGTCGGTAGATGCCAGTGCTGGCTTGGTGGGTGGCAAGTTCTGGAGCACAAACCATTAGTATTATTGCCAGAATATTATTGCCCGTAGCCTTTGCACTACTTAAGCATTTCTTGATGTTATTCAAACTCAACTGAACTGGTTTAAAACTCACATCTGTGATGTTGGAAACCACTGGAGAAGGCTGAGATGGATCATCCCACTTTACACTTCTGGCTGAAAATTGCAGCAAATGCTGTCATCTTATCTGGTGCATGGATGTGTGAGGCCCCTCCATCAGTAAGGGTGGGGATATCTGTGATGCTTCCTGCAGTGAGTTGTTTAATTGTCCATCACCGTTCACAACTGGGTGTGGCAGAACTGCAGAGTTCCAATCTGTTCCATTGGATGTAGGATCACTTAGCTTTGTTGCTTGCTGCTGATGCTGTTTGATATGCAGGTAGTTCTGTTTTATGGCATCACCAGGTTGGCACTTCATTTTTAAGTCTGCCTGGTGCTTCTCATGGCATGCCCTCCTTTCCTGTCCATTGTGATGGGTGCGAGCAGGATTTACAAACCCATGAGATTACAGATTGTGCTGGAGTACAGTTCTGCTGCTGTTGATGTCCCACAGTGCCTCATAGATACCCAGTTTTGAGATCCTACATCTCTTCGAAGTCTGTCTCATTTAGAACCTCCACTTAACACAATGGAAGTTTTTCTCAACTTTAAGGCAAGACTTTGTCTCCAAAAGGAATGTGTGATGGTCGCTCTTACCGATACTGTCATAGACAGATGTATCTGCAACTGGTCAATTCATAACAATGAGATAAAGTATGTTTTTCCCTCACCACCCACTGTTGAGCAGCTATGTTCTTTAGGACCTGGCCAGCTCAGTCAGTAATTCTGTTGCAGAGTTAATCTCGATTGTGGACATTGAAATCCTGTACCCAGAGTACATTTGACACCATTTTATTGCCTCGGTGCTTCCTCCAAATGTTGTTCAACATGAAGGAGAAGTAATTCATCAGCCAAGCAAGGACGGGATGTGGTAATCAGCAGTAGCCATGAGACTTCCTGGTCTCCGGAGCCAATGCTGTGTACTCCCAGGGCAAATCCTCCCTCTCTATACACCACTGTGCCACCACCTCTGCCTGGTATGTCATGCCAGTGGGACAGGACATATCCAGAGATTTCAGGACAAAGTGAAGATTGCAGATGCTGGAGGTCAGAGTCAAGAGTCTGGTGCTGGAAAAGCACAGCAGGTCAGGCTGATGAAGGGCTTAGGCTCGAAACATCGATTCTCCTGCTCCTCGGATGCTGCCTGACCTGTTGTGCTTTTCCAGCACCACACTCTCGATATCTAGGGATGGTGATGGTGGTGTCTGGTCATTGTTTGTAAGGGATGATTCCGTGAGTTTGACTGTGTCAGGCTGTTCCTTGACTAGTCTGTGAGACAGCTCTCCACATTTTGGCCCCAAAAACCATATGTTAGTGAGGAGGATGTTGCACTATCGAGAGAGCTGATTCTGTGGTTGTACTTTCTGGTGCCTTGTTAGTTGCCAACTGGTCCATCCAGTTTCATTCCTGTGTTGAGACTTTGCAGTGATTAATACAGTGAGTAGCTGGCTGGGCCGCAATCAGGTCGGCAGGATTTTTTTCACCATTGACAATGGTTTCATGGAGATCAGGAGATTCCTAATACGTTGTTTTTTTCTTGAATTCAGATTCCACCATCTGCCAAGATGGGATTCGATCCAGGACTTCAGTCGTTTGTTTTTAATATTCTGGATAAAAGCTAAATACATCAGGTTTGATCACTCATTTTAAATATCACGAACCCTGGTTTTGTTTCTTTATAAAACACTGTCCATCATCCTGTCTCCTCCATCCTCCCCTCCAACAACGAGTGAGGAGCACATGGAGTTTCTCTGTCACTAAGACTGAGATAATCCGATCTGCTGTTTCTCTCCCTCCCACTAGCCCACTGAGCCAAACTGCCTCACGTGATGTTCCTGGTTTTTGTCCTAAACCTACATCTTTCTCCAGTCTCTTATCAAGCCTTATCAGAGCTCACCTTGACCCTTTACCCTAATCTCGCTAAACTCACTTTCCAACTCTCTTTCCTCCGCTGCCGCCTCATCACCCCCCCTCGCCAATTCATAGATATTGTTCCTTGTTCTGTCTGTTGGTCTTTTCTGGTTATGTCCTTCTCTCCCATTCTGTGAAAAACTGATATTTGACCTCACCATTGTTGGAAAATCCTGCTCCATCTCCATTCTCCCTTTGCTTTCTGAATTCCTTGCATTTGGTGTCCCTCAACGATCTATCCTTGGTCTCTCCTGTATCTCACGTACATAGTGCCAGGAGGTGATATCATCCAAAAACACTGTGTTAGGCTTGACATGTACACTGACGATACCCAGCTCGCTCTCCCCATTATCCCTCTCCATTACTCCACTGTTACTCAGTTATCAAACTGCTTACCACATTCCCACTACTCAATTAGCTGCAATTTCCTCCAATGAAACATTGTCAAGGTTATACCCGTTGCCTTACTGCTGAGCCCCTGCCTCCCACTGGGAACTCTGAGGCAGAACGACACTCTCAACAATATTGCTGTTATATCTGACCCCAAGGTGACCTTCTGATCAGACATCCACACAATCACAGCACCAGGAAATCCAATCTCTTAAACGTTGCTTTTCTCCACCTCACCCCAGCTCCATTGCTACTGAAATCCCTTACCCACGTCTGTGTTCCCTTATACTTGAATCCAAAACAGAACTCTTGATTCCGTAACTCAGAATATTGTTTCAGACTCCCCTCTCAGTATTTACCCTCGGACACATCCTCTCAGTATTTATCCTGTCAAACCCCTTAAGAATCCCATCTGTCTCAATGAGACCACCTCTCTTTCTCCAAAATCCAGTGAGTAGAGTTCCAAACTTTTCAGCCTTTATTTAAAAGATAATCCCTCCAAACCAGGGATCATCTCATTGAATCTTCCCTGAAATGCCTCCAATAAAGTGACACATTTCCTTATCTAAAGGGACCAAAACTGCTCTCATTACTGCAGATATGGTGGTCTCACCAGCACTTCCACACGTTACTCTCAGGTATATACTCCAAACTCTCATACTGAAAACTTTTGAAACAAACATTCGATTCCCCTTCCTGATTCCCTGTTGTAACTGTGTGGTAGCTTTCTGTGTTTCCTGAACAATTACCCCTGGTCCCTTTGTGGTGCAGCTTTCTACAGTTTCCACCATTTAAATAGTACTTTGTTCTTTTATTATCTCCTCCAAAATGAGCAACTTCCCATTTTCCCAAGTTACACCCCATCTGACAACTTGTTGCCCCCTTCTCCTGTGCATCTCTCTCTTTTCATATTCCTCTTAGACCTTTACAGTTATGCCTTTTCTAGGAGATATTCCCCCCCCCCCCCTTCCCATTCTTCCAAACATTTACTGGGAGCACTGGGCAGTGGGAAGCAGACAGTGTTACTATCTTTTTAGGGATACGCTTTGGAGTGATTGAGAAGATCTTCCTACCCATTTGTCAGGATGGAGACAACTTGCCCATCGTTTGGCATTAGCCTTTCACACCCATGCCTTATTGATGAGGCAGAGCGGCAGCACGGAATGAAAGAATATAAAGTAATTCTTGTTCCCCATATCTCACTGACCCTTGGATCATTTTCTCCAATGTGTCAAAGAACTGCTGTGTTCAGTCACATGAGATCTCAAGTTGGAATCTCCTAGAAACCCACAGATTTCCCTCTGAGTTGACTGCTGATGTCCTCTAGGGTAATATGTACAGTAATCCTGGGCCACAAGGAGGGGATGATGTGAGTTTCTAACTTGAACTGATAGTGACAGATTTTATAAACTTGTATTACGGGATATTACAGGTGGACATTCAGATGGTAATCTCAGTAAATATTCTGCTAAACTCTGATTGAATTACTCAGTACATCAGGATCTGGATATTCGCATTGTGTGTGTGAGTATTGTGTTCCAGATCAATCCAATTTGCTGCTTAAAAATTCTCCTTTGAATCATCGCATTCTCTCAAAAGGTCTCCCCAAACCTTCAATGTGTCATGTAATCCTTTTATGATGACCTGATGAGTGTAAGGTTTATTATTCGAATGTGTAATTTTTGTATAAGGATGTCTCAGAGAGGGAGCAGAATATTCTTAAAGGGGAGAATAACCATTTTGAGGGGAGGCTGTTGTTTATCGCTGTCAATGACATAGGGATAGAAGAGTTCACATTATTGGATCACTGGAATCTCTTGTGGGGTAGAATTGACCTCCATCAGAAGGATGGATTGTACTGGCACTGGAAGGGAACAGTGGCTAGTGCTATTCAGGAGGCATTAAACCAGTGAAGGAATGTGGGTAAACCCAGAGAGAGAGTGAGGGAAGAGCTAAGTATGACGCTGGTACAGTTCAGACATCAAACAGTCAAGGCAGACAAGGGCAAGGAACAGAATGAGCAGTTATACTGCATATGTTTCAATGCAGGGGGCAGAGGAGCTCAGGGTATGGTTTTGAACATCGCACTGGAATATTATAGCAATTACAGAGGCATAACTTAATGATGGATAGGACCAGCAGCTTAATGTTCCAGTGTATAGATGCTATAGCAAAGATATAAAGGGGGCAACAGAGCAGGGGGATAACATTACAGCTGGGCTTCAAGAGGGTATTCCTGGGAGTACATCCAGGCAGAACTGAGAAATAAGAAAGGGATGATCTCCTTATTGGGATGGTACTATTGACCGCCCTCCCACTTCCCCAATCGTCAGCAGGGAGTTGAGAAGCAAATTTACTAAGAGATCACTTATCTGTAAGAATAGTATGGTTGTGTACAAGACTTGACCTTCTTTGTTGTTCATTCACAGGATGAGGGTATCACTGACTGGGCCCAAAGGGCAGTAAAGAGTTATCTACATTGCTGTGGCTCTGGAGTCACATGTAGGCCAGACCAGGTAAGGATGGCAGATTCCTTCCCTGAAGGATATTAGCGAATCTGATGAGGTTTTTTTTCGGAATAATCAACAATGTATTCGTGGTCTTTAATAGATTCTTAATTCCAAATTTTTATTGAACTCACATTCCACTGACTGCCGTGACGGGATCCAAACCCTGGACCCCAGAACGTTATCTGGGTGTCTGGATTATCCATCTAGTGATAATCTCACTAGGCCATTTGGCAGGGTGAGTGACTGAGGTATCCGTGGGGCAGCACATCAGCACCAAAGATCCCATGGTCTCTGCAGAAGATAGAAAGGGCTGAGGAGGGAGATATATCCCTGGTGGTGGGGTCTGACTGTAGGTAGCAGACATTGCAGAGGTTAATGGAGATTAGTGGGTGGCAGGTGAGGACCGGGGGATTACATTCTTATTGTGGTTGGAGGGGTTGGGGGGGGGGGGAAGGCAGAGGTACAGGAAGTGGAGGATATGCGTTGGAGTGCATTGTTGATCAAGTGGGAGGGAAATGCGGTCCTTGAAAGAGGAAACCTTTCTGGGATGTCCTGGAGTGGAATTGCTTCTCCTGGGAGCAGATATGGCAGGGACAGAGGAATTGGGAGTACAGGATCACGTTTTTACAGGAATATACTCGAGGGTAATCAGGAGAGCAAAAAGGGGACTTGAAATATCTCTAGGAAATAGTTTAAGGAGAATACAAAGAGTTTCTACAAATACTTTAAGCATAAAATAATAACCAGACAGAGAATAGGACCCCTTAAAGATCAACAAGGCCATTTATGGAACAACAGGATGTGGAAGAAATACTATGCTATTCTATTCTACAGAGTTTGGACAAATAAGTAGTGATAACTTGAAAAGTGTCTATATTACAGAGGAGGAAGTACTGGATGTCTTAAACAGTAGCAAGGTGGATAAATCCCTGGGACCTGATCAGGTGTATCCCAGAAATTTGTAGAAAGCTAGGAAGGTGTTGGCAGTGCCCCTCCCTGAGGTATTTATATCATTGTTTGTGACAGATGAGGTGCTGGAAGATGGGTGCCATTATTTAAAAAAGGTGGTAAGGAAAGGCCAGGGAACAAGAGAACAGTCAACCTAACGTCAGCGGTCGGTAAGTTGTTGGAAGGGATTCTGAGAGACAGTATTTACATGTATTTGGAAAGACGAGGATTGATTAGGGATAGTTAACATGGCTTTGTGTGTGGGAAATTCTCTCTCTCTAACTTGATTGAGTTATTTTGGAGATGTGACAAAGGTGATTGATGAAGGCAGACTGTGGACGTTGTCTATATTGACACTGAACCATGTTCCACAAAGCAGACTGGTTAGCAAGGTTAGATAACATGATATGTTCGGTGAACTAGCCATTTGGATGCAAAACTGGCTTGAAGGTAGGAGGCAGAGGGTGGTGATGGAGGGTTGCTTTGTGGACTGGAGGCCTGTGAGCAGCATTGTCCTGCTGGAATGGATATTGGGTCCTTAAATAAATGACTTGGATGTGAATATATGAGATATGGTATGTGGGTTTACAGAAGTTGGAGGTGTAGTGGACAATGAAGAAGGTTAGTTCAGAATGCAACAGTATCTTGACCAGATGGGCCATTGGAGCGAGGAATGGCAGACTGGGTTCAATTTAGACAAATGTAAGCTGTTGGATTTTGGAAAGGCAAATCAGAGCATGACTTGTACACTTAATGGTAAAGTCCTTGGGAATGTTGCTGAACATAGAGACCATGGAGTGCAGGTTCATTATTCCTTGAAAGTAGAGTCGCAGGTAGACAGACGAGTGAAGGTGGTGTTTGACATGCTTATATTTATTGGTCAATGCATTGAGTTCAGAAGCTGGGACATCAAATTGTGGTTGGACAGGACATTGATTAAGCCATTTCAGGAATTATGTTTTAAGTTCGAAATTCCCTGTTTTGGAAAGGATGTAGTGAATCTTGAAAGAGTTCAGACAAGATTTACAAAGACTTTGCAAGGGTTGGAGGATTTGGGCTACAAGGAGAGGCTGAATAGGCCAGGGTTAATTTCCCTGGAGAGTCAAAGACTGAGAGGTGACTTCATGGAGATTTATAAAATCATGAGGGGCATGGATAAGGTGAACAACCAGGGTGTTTTCCTCCCCAATTAGGTGGGTTCAAAACAAGATCACATTGGCTTACGTTGAGAGGGCAAAGATTAAAAACGGATCCAAGGGGCAAAGTTTTCAAGCTGTGTGTGGTGTATGTGTGGAATGAGCTGCCAGATGAAGTAGTGGATGCTGATACAATTACAACATTGAAAGGCATCCGATTGGGTACATGAATAGGAGGAGTTTCCAATGATACAGACCAATAACTGGCAAATGGGGCTCTGTTTGTTGAGGATTCCGAGTTGTCATGGACAAATTGGACCAAAGGTTTGTTTCTGTGCTGTACATCTCTATGACACTAATAAATGAAAATAAGATGTGTTCCTCTTTTGTGGAGAGCTAGTAGAAGCACAGATCATTGTTCTTGGAGCTGAGAAGGTTAAGCAGTGATTTTGACCAGGTGCAAATTTGTTTCTAGGATATCTAATCTGCAGAGAGAGGGGAATTGTTAACAATGTCGCAATCTTAGTAGCTATTTTCAGGTAATTGGCAAATAATGTGAATATGCTGGACACAGACTCAGCAGTTATTCATAAACATATTTAGAATTTTACTTTTTAAGGGAAGATTTGGGGGGCTATGGGCAAATAGGAAGGGAATTGGGACAGATTTGCAGCATCTCCAGAGGGAGAGGGTACATCCCAAATGGGCTGAATAGCCCCAGCCCCTGTGCTCTGTGATACTGCCCCATTGACTGTGAATGTTGAAGCTCATCCCAGGGCAGAGAGAGGGAGGATCCCACCACTCACCTCACAATGGGCCCTGATGATTGATGTCAGCGCAGGCCAATAGGGGGCAGAGGGCAGTACTGGAGGACCAGGTCGTACCAGTTTGTCCTCTAACCAATCGGAGTGAATGAGGGCATCCTCAAGGCTGGAACTAAAGAAAGGCACATATCGCAGAGATCTGAGAAACTGGAGGACATGAGATAGGGAGCATTCTGTGGCTGGTGAGGAATTATATAAATAAGGAAGAGTTGTGAGGCTGGATGAAGTGACAGTGATCGGGAGAGTTGAGGATGGAGGAATTTAGAGTTAGTGAGGATTAGAGTCCTAATGTTATACAGCAAGGAAACAGGCCCTGTGGTCCAACCAGTCCATGCCGACCATAATTCCAAACTGAACTAATTGTACCTGCCTCCGCTTGGTCCACATCCATCCAAATATTTCCTAGTTATGTACTTATCTGAAGGTCTTTTAAATATTGTAATTGTATTCACAGCTACCACTTCCTCTGGAAGTTCATTTCACACGTATAATTTTTTTTAAAACCCTAATGTCTTTTCTCAAATCTTTCTAATTTCTTCTCAAAATGAATGCACCCGAGTTTTGAATCTCACTCTTCCCCCAGCTATTCACCTTATCTACACTCTTTCTGATTTTGTAAACCTCTAATAAGGTCACCCCTCAACCTCGTGCACGCCAGTGAAAAAAATTCCCAGCCTATCCAGCCTCTCCTTGGAACACAATCCCTCCATTCATGGAAACATCCTGGTAAATCTCTTCTGAACCTGCTCCAATTTAATAACATCCTTCCTATAACAGCACAACCAGAACTGGACAGAGTATTCCAGAAGTGGCCTGCCCAACGTCCTGTACATCCTCAACATATAGTCCCAACTCCTGGACTCAAAGGTCTGAACGATGAAGGTAAGTTTGCTAAGCACCTTCTTAACCACCCTGTCTACATGTAACACACACTTCAAAGACGTGAAGCCCTCGGTCTCTTTGTTCCCATATCACTACTCAAGGCCCTACTTTTATTGAGTGTAAGTCCTGCCTTCGTTTGTTTTGTCAGGATGTTATATTTTTCATTTATTCCAATCCAAACCATTTTTGAGTATAAAGGCAGTAGGAGTATAATTAAGAGGGGAATCAGGAGGCAAAAAAGGGGACGTGAGATAGCTTTGGCAAATAGGGTTAAGGATAATCCAAAGGGCTTTTGTAAATACATGAGGAACAAAAGGCTAACTAGGAAGAAAATAGAGACCCTCAAAGATCAGCAAGGCAGCCATTGTGTGGAGCTGCAGGCGAAGGGCGAGATAGGAAACAAGTATTTTGCATTAGTGTTTACTGTGAAGAAGTACATGGGAGATATAGAATGTGGGGAAATAAATGGTGACATCTTGAAAAATGTCCATATTACAGAGGAGGAGGTGGTGCTCAATGAGCAGCTAAGGAGCTGGTGCAGGGGAAAAGGATTCACGTTTTTTGGATCATTGTGATCTCCTCTGAAGTAGAGTTGACCTGCATAAGAAGGATGGATGGTACCTGAATTGGAAGGTGTCTAATATCTAGGCAGGGAGACTGGCTGGTGATACTCGGGAGGCATTAAACCAGTGAGGGAGTGGGTGTCAACCCAAGAAGATAGTGAGAATAGAGGTATGTCTGAGGCTGGTACAGTTCAGAAGTCAAATAATCAAGGCAGGCAAGGGCAAGGCACAAAATGAAGTCGGACTGAGCAGTTGCACTGCATTTACTTCAATAGAAGAGGCCTGACAGGGAAGGCAGATGAGCTCAGGGTGTGGTTTTGAACATGGCACTGGGATATTATAGCAATTACAGAGGCATCACTCAGGGATGGATAGGACTGCCAGCTTAATGTTCCAGGGTATAGATGCTATAGGAAGAATAGAAAGGGGGACAAGAGAGGAGGGGAGTGGCATTTTTGATTCGGGATAGCATCATGTTTTTGCTTAGGGAAGATATTCCTGGGAGTACGCCCAGTGAAGTTTTTTAGGTGGAACTAGAAAGTAAGAAAGGGATGATCACCTTATTGGGATTTTCTGCAAGGATTTCGTCCGGGTGCTCTGGTTCCCTCCCACGGTCCAAAGATGTGCAGGTTGGGTGGATTATCCAGGTTGAATTGCCCACAGTGTTCAGGGATGTGTAGGTTGGCTGGCCCTGGGAAATGCAATGTTACAGGGGGAGGTTAGGAGGCTCTCCAGGTCAGTATCAATGTGATGGGCTGAATGACCTACTTCCACACTGTTGGGAGTCTCTAATAATTCTACTAGTTTTAAAATAGTTACAGAAAACAATATACAAGATCTAAACGTTAAGGTTCTGAATTGGACAAAGGCCAATTTTGATGGCACAAGGCAAGAACGTTCATCTGGCCCCTCAAGCCTGCTCTGCCATTCAATAAGATCAGGGCTGATCTTTTCATGGCCTCAGCTCCACATTCCCGATCTCTCACCACTACCCTTAATTATTTTCCTGTTCACAAATCTACATTTTGCCATAAAGGCATTCAAGTTGATAACGTCAAATGCTGCACTCGGCAGGGAATTCCACAGATGCACAACCCTTTAGCTGAAGAAAGCTCCTCCTGAACTCAGAATAAATCTGCTCCCCCTTATTTTGAGGTAATACTCTGTAGTTTGACCCGCCCCCAGTGGAAATAGCCTCCCTGCTTCTGTCTTATCTGCTCCCTTCATAATTTTATTGTTTCCTCTCCAACCTCCCATTCTTCTAAATTACAATGACTATAGAACCAGTTTTCTCAATCTCTCCACATACACCAACCCACAACTCCCAACTCAAACTAGTGAACCTCCTCTTTACTCCCTCCAGTGTCAGTACATACTTTCTGAAGTAAGGAGACCAAACCTGTACACAGTACTCCAGGTGTGGCCTCCCCTGTAGAGTTGCAGCATAACCATCCCTCTAGCAATGAAGGACAATATTCCCTTCACTGCCATAATTACCTGCTGCACCTGCAAACCAACTTCCTGTGATTCATGCACAAGGACACCCAGCTCCCTCTGCACAGCAGCATGCTGCACGTTTTCACCATTTCATCCTCAGTTTGCTGTGAGTCCGACCAAAATGGATGACCTCACATATCCCAACATTGAACTCCATCTGCCAGATCCTTACCCACTCACTTAACCTATCTGTATCCCTGTGCAGACTGACAGTGGCCTCTGCAGACATTGCTCGACCTCATCTTTGTATCAAATATGAACTCTGACACCGTACACTTGGTCCTCAACTCCAAAACATTTGTGTAAATTGCAAACAGTTGTTGTGCCAACATTAATCCAAACACCCGTTTATTCCCATTCTTTATTTTTTGTTGGTTAACCGATCCAGTATCAATGATAATACATTACCCACAATGCCATGCATTTTTACCTTATTCAGCAGCCTTTTGTGTGGCAACTTGTCGAATACCTTCTGGAAATCCATGTACACCACATCCACCGAGTCCACCTTGTCCAACGCACTCGTCGTATCCTCAAATACTTCCAGTAAATGCGTTAAACGTGACCTGCCTTTCATGAACCCATGCTGTGCCTGCTCAATGAGACAATTTCTACCCAGATATCTCACCACTACTTCCTTGAGAGATTCAAGCATTTTCCCCACTACAGAAGTTAAGCTAACGGGTCCTTTTTGATAGATAGTGGCACCACATTTGCAGCTTCCAGTCTGTCAAAACCATCCCAGAATCCAATAAATGTTAGTGAATTATCACGAGGTGTATTTGTTACTCCCCACCCCACCTTCTCCCCCCACCCCCACCCCCACCCCCACCATCTAGTGAATTATCACGAGGTGTATTTGTTACTCCCCACCCCCCCTTCCCCCCAACCCCCCACCATCTCTTTTAGTCCCTGGGATGCATTCCATCAGAGCCTGGATACCCATCTACCTTTAGGCTGTTGTTATCTTTCCCAACATTACCTCTTTACTGAGAATGATTGCTTCTGTCTCCTCATCTGCCATTGCCTCCATAGGCCTGCGACAATGAGAGTACACAGACAGTATGTTCCTGTTAAAGCCAAGGCTGGTAGGTGTAGAGAATGCTGCCTGACGAAAGATATTGTGGGCCTGGTCAAGAAAATGAAGGAGGTATATGGCAGGTACAGAGAGCTGTGTTTGTGTGAATCCCTAGAGGAGTATAGGGGCAGTAGGAGTATACTCGAGGTAAACCAGGAGGGCAAAAAGGGGACATGAGATAGCTTTAGGAAATAGGCTTAAGGAGAATCCAGAGTGATTGTACAAATACACTAAGGACAAACGAGTAACCAGGCAGAGAATAGGTACCCGCAAAAATCATCAAGGCTGTCTGTGGAACAGCAGGAGGTGAGAGCAATTCTGTTTGAGCGGAGAGGTTTTACAAACAAAATGTGCACATCGGAAAACACAAATTTGAACGTCCCAGTCTCGTTTTTTCAGTAAACGGGGAATTGCCTCAGTGTGGCTGCAGGCATGAGTGCGCGCCGCCATCTTTATTCGGGGAAAGAATTCTCTGTACACGTGTGGAGCCACCATCTTTGTAGGGGGCAAGGTGCAGCCAGGTGCATGTGCAGCCTCTCTCTGGTACAGAGTCATTGGGCAGGATTTACACAGAGCACATTCAAACTCAGAGAAATGGATGTTTATTTCTGGATTTTTTTCGTTATTCATTTAAATAATTTGGTATCGTAAATGAGTTTACAGGTCATACAAAATTGGTGGGGTGTGGATAATGAAGAAGGTTACCTCAGATTACAATAAGATATTGATCAGATGGGGTTTAATTTAGGTAAATGTGATGTGCTGCATTTTGGAAAAGCAAATCAGGGCAGGACTTGTACACTGAATGGCAAGGCCCTGAAGACGTTTGCGCAACAAAGAGAGCTTGGACTGCAGGTTCATAGTCCTTGCAAGTCAAGTTGCAGGCAGATAGGATGATGAAGAAGGTGTTCAGTGTATTTTCTTTTATTGGTTAGAGCATTGAGTATAGGATGTGGGAGGTCATGTTGCTGTACAGGACATTCGTTAGGCCACTTTTGGAATATTGTGTGCAATTCCGGCCTGCCTCCTATCAGAAGGGTGCTGTGAAACTTGAAAGGTTTCAAAAAAGACTTACAAGGATGTTGTTAGGGTTGGAGGATTTGAGCTACAGGGTGAGGCATAAAGTACAAAGATGCTCCGGTGTTAGAATCATGAAAGTGTTGGCCCCTTAACAGCGCATCAATGAATATTCATGGGCTATGCATATACCTACATGAACACAGGCCACTCACAATATGAACACCTATCTCCCTCTCTCTGCCTACATTCCTTGTCTATGTGCCCTTTCCTGCTTCCCTTGTAACATTGTGGGTCTGATTACCCTCCCTGACTGCAGCTATTCCCCTGTGTTTCTGTGTTTGCCTCAGCTCTCATGGCCCAATTCAGAATGTGGTTAGAATTATCTCCCACTGAGAGTCCCATGTTTATAATTACAGTTAAATAGGGTCCCATGTCATCTTTTAAATACATCAAACCGATTTCATCATCACAGGTTGGGGTTTGGTAATCCCCCATGGTCCTTACATACATCAGGCTTCCTTTCTGTATGATCCTCGATATCACCCTTTTGTCTCTGAGTCACCAAAGTTATTTTAGCCCATTCAGCCTGTCCCCTCCCCAGTGTGTCCCTGTAATATCTGTAAATGCCTGGAGCCACTGATCGGCTGTGCATTGGGGGAACCGACTCTCCCCCTCACCCTCTTATTGCAGGGACAGATTCTGCTGTACACGTCAGGGCATCTTGGGCTGAGGGAGGGTCCGTACATCATTTTCGGTGAGACTGTGTACATATACTAATTCATCCATATTGTCCCAATAAGGCCCATTATTACCAATTCTCTGTCAGGCTGGGTGTTCATTCACCAACATCTGTCGTTCAGCTGGATAAACGGTTCAGGTTTCGTTTCTGTCAGTTCCCCTTGTTGCTCCCTACTGTCTGTCCAAGTTTGAGCTTTGATGCACAGTGGAGCCATAGACAGGGCCTTCTGGGTCTTATAGGGCGGTCGGTCATCCCACCCATTGTCGTCCCTCTGTCCATACGTGGCTGCTTCACCATCTAACCCGTTCCAGTCAGTGTCACCATCCTCACTGCCTTCTGAGGAGAGCGGGGCACTAGGTACCTCCCCCACTGTAACTACCACCTGGCCCTTTGGCTTTAAGGCCTCACGTCTGAGAGCCACCACCTTCACTTGTTCCTGTTTCCCATAATAATGTAACACATCCTGTCATTCCTGGAATAAAACAGAGCAAAATGTAAATTTGGTTTGACTTGGAATATTAATAATTTGACATTCACTTTGACATATCTATAGAGGTGAGAATTGTACTGTGATTATTTAAGTGAATTTAACATGATCATACAATGAATATAACTCTGATAATCAACGACAATGAATGAACTGAATAATATGTGATTATTTGTACCAGTTCTTGCATTGAAAATTCAATTTTATTTTAATGCTTGTCACCCATTACACCGTGGGCATTGTTATTAGGGAATAAAGTAATGGAAGGATATCAGAGAAAATAAATAGACTTTAATTTTAGCTTCACTGCAATAATGAACCAAAACAATATTTGGAAATATGGTTAAACTACATAACAAAGTTTCCAGTGTCATTATTGACATGAAAACTATTTTAGTTTGCAAGTTGTTTTGCTCTAAGAATAATTGGAAATGAATTGTGATTATGAATTGACCATTTAAAATATATTTTGAAGAGAATAGTCAGATATATTTTTTGGAGGAAACTTAGGAAAGGAAATAAATATGTATGCATTGGTATTAATAGTTTTAAAATGTTTGGAAGTTGACTAGAATTATTTAATCGAGAGAGGCTGCGTGATTATTAAGACTAATTCACCTTTTTCATTTCATTGTTGGTTTCCCTAGAATCTGTTGTGGTGTAATCTGTTGTGGTGTAAGCTCTTGTGTGCAATGGACTGTCACTAATAGCTTAATTAACCTGCGAGTCTCAGATCAGGTTTCCTTTGTCTGTAAGTCAGTCTGTAAGTGCGCGACACACCTGCTTTTCTGAAGGGAAACAGAGACTCTTTTCAAAGGAAATAAGTGGCAGTTCTCACTGAGAATGATTTCTACCACACACCATAAGCAGGGAAGTGTTTTTCTGAAGAATTTCATTGTCTATCTACAAACTGATGGTGTGTTTGTCATATACCTGTGTTTGTCAGTTTGTGGAGGATTCAGCACCTTTGTTTTGAGCTAGTTTTATACAAGTAGTTGGTTCATTCTGTCTTTGCCAAGAATGTTGTTTACTTTCCCCTTTTACTGTGATTCTGCAGGTTAGAATATTCTGAGAGTCAGTAATATTCAATAACTGAACATTGAATGATTTTGACTCTAACAGAGCAGTCGCCTTGTTTTCAGCTAATTATTCACTTTCCATTTCCTGGTTGTGTTGAATGTTACAGAAACAGGCTCTGAGCAATGTTTCCATTCACTTGTGTTGGAGTCACTGACAGCCACGTGGTCAGTCAGTTTCAGGCTGATGGATCAGTTTCTCTGTCCTATTAGATGGTGGTCACTTGCTCAGTTTCCGATGGCTCACCTCAGTGTCAGTCCATCAGCTGCTGAAACCCTCCATCCAGCATTTGTTCCCTCTCACAGTGACTACTCCAACACAGTCCCAGCTTGTCTCCCACATTCACCTCCACATCCTCATGATCACCTCAGATTCTACTGTCTGTGTCCTTAAAGCAAGTCACGTAAGACATCTCCCTCCATTTTAACCTCATCGACATTATGTTCAGAAATATGATTTCAAAATTTGGTTCACTGCTTTTAAACCTACCCATGCCTTCACCCTGTCCTCCCAGTGTAGTTCCACACCTCCCTGAGGGAGCTGCACTTATCCAATTCCAGCTGCATGAGAGTTTCTTGTTTTCATCTCCTCCCTGTTGGTGGCTTTAGTTTCAGCTGCTTTGAACCTAAACTTGGTAATTCTCTTCCCCCAATCCCTTCAACTCTCCTCCATTCTATCAGCACTCCTTTATTTAATCCAGTTTGATCAAGGTTTTGGTTTCCACCCGTAAAACTGTCCCTTTGTAGCTCGGTAACAGCCTCGTGTTATCATTGCTGAACTGTTAATCCAGAGACCCAGCGAATATTCTGGGGACCCTGATTCAAATCGCATTACAGCAAATGTGGACCTTGAATTTAATAATCATCTAAACTTATGGGTCTGTTGATGACCATGAAACTATTATTGATTGTCAGGAAAAACCCATCTGTGTCACTGATGTCCTTTAGGGAAGGAATCTGCCATCCTTACCTGGTCTGGCCTGCATGTGACTCCTGACCCACAGCAATATTGTTAACTCTTAAATGCTCTCTGGGTAATAAATGTTGCCCTAGCCAGTGGCGCCTACATCCAGTGAATGAATTTTAAACAAAGCTCTCAGTCTGGGATCATGTGAGAAAGAAGCAGAAGGTGACCATTATGCCCCTTGAGCCTGCTCCACCATTCAAGAAGACCAAGCCTGATCTGTTCGTGATTTTTATTCCATCTTGCCCCAATGCCCCTTAACACGAATCTATCAACCGGTGTCTTAAAAATACTCAGTGAATCCACCTTCTGGGGCAGAGTTCCAAAGTTGCACAGCCTTCTGAGAGGAAACAAATTTCATTATCTATGTCCTGAAAGGGTGAAGCCAATTTTAAAGCAGTTCCCTCTAGTTCAGGAATGACCCACAAGAGGAAATATCCTTTCCACATCCACCTTATCAAACCATGCAGGATCTTATATACTTCAGTCATGTCACCCCTCACTCCAACTGAAACAAAACCAGCCTGTCCAACCAACCCACATTTTATTTCTGTCATGCCGGTATGAGTGGGGTTGAAATGTTGTCTAATCTTTATTATGCAGTGAATGTGTTGCTTCACTGTGTGGGTTTCAAGAATCAACATGAGCCATACTAGCTTTCCTGTCTCACTGTATTACATATAGCTTACATCACTGTAGTGTTTCCATGCCTCCCTACGTTGTCTAATGAAAAGGAAGGAGAGATAGATTGAGAGAAGTTGTTTGAAAATTTGTTGTCGTCAAAAAAAATTTGGTCTTTTTGTAGAGATTGCATTATAATTGAAATAACCAGTTCGTTAAATATTACTGACAAAATAGTACCAACAATTTACCAATGACTGAGGCCAGGATTAATACCCAGTTATTTCCCTTCTTTTTCCTTACTCCCTTCTTGTGGTTGGGGGTTATATTAGCAATGTTCCTGTCCTCTGGGACAGTCCTTGACTCCAGTGATACCGGAAAGCTCACAATTAAAGCCTCCACTATCCCTTCAGCTATCACCTTCTGGGGCGTGGTCCATCTGTCCAGGTAATAGATCTATTTTCAAATTTTTCAATTTTTTAGCATTTTCTCCTTGGTGACTCTTAAATGCTCTCTGGGTAATACATTTTGCCCTAGCCAGTGGCACCTACATCTAGTGAATGAATTTTAAACAAAGCTCTCAGTCCTGGGATCATGTGAGAAAGAAGAAGAAGGTGACCATTCGACCCCTCGAGCCTGCTCCACCATTCAATAAGACCAAGCCTGATCTGTTCGTGATTTATATTCCACACTCATCTCTGTTCCACCGCCACCCGCCCCACCCCCACCCCCGCCACCCCCGCCACCCCGACTGTCCCTGAAATTTTGGGATATTATTTGTGTCTTCCACCATGGAGACTGATGCAAAGTACTTATTCAGTTCCTTATCCATTTCTTTGTTCCCCATTACTATTCTTCCAGCCTCAATTTCCAGCAGCACATGTCCATTTTCGCCTCTCTTTTGAACTTTATGTAACTAAAGAAACTCCGGCAATCATGTTTTTAATATTACACACTCGCTTTCTCTCATGCTTAATCTTCTTTCTCCTTATGTTTTTTCTTCATTGTTCTCCATTGTTCTTTTTTGGCTTCCCATTTCACTGACATCCCACTGCCCTTTGCCATGTGATATGTTGCTTGTATGCTTTCCCTGACTTCCCGAGTCAGCCATGGTTGCCTCACCCTCCCTGATCCATGCTGCTTTTTCCTCGGGATGAATTTTTACTGTGTCACCCGGACACTCCCAGAATCCCTAGCCATCACTGTTCCACTCTCTTTCCTGCTTGACTCCTCTCTCAGTCAATTCACTCCAGCTTCTCCCTCATGTCTCTGTAGCTGCCTTTATTCAGCTGGAATACAGTTACATCTGATTCCATCTTCTCCCTCTCAAACTGCCGTGTAAATTCTATCATATTATGGTCCCTGCCTCCTCAGTGTTCATTCACGTTAACCTCCCTTATCAAGTCTGCCTCATTGCACAACACTAAATCCAGAATTGCCTGTTCCCTAGTGGGCTCCACTGCAACCTTCTTCAAAAAGCCATGTTGCAGAGATTCCACAAATTCATTTTCTTGCAATCCACTATCATCCTGATTTTCCCAGTCCCCCTGCATATTGAAATCCCCCCGATCACTGTAACCTTACCTTCCTTACATGCTTTTCCTATCTCCTCATGTAACTTATGCCCAAATCCTGACTATTGTTTGGAGCTCTACAGATAACTCCCATTATGTTTTTTTTAACCTTTGCGGTTCCTCATCTCCACCCACACAGATTCTACATCATCTGAGCCAATGTCATTTATTGCTCTTGACTTAATTCCATTTCTTACTGTTCACTAACCCCAGCCTCTCTGCCCACCTGCCTGCCTTTTCATTTGGATGTGCATTCTTGGATATTTAGCTCCCAGAAAGCTTCAGCCTTATCTTTTGCACTGATGTGTTCAGCTCTTCCATCATTGATGATGGGAATATTTGTAGAACCTCCTTTTCCGGTGAGTTGTTCAATTCTCCACCACCATTCTCGACTGGATGTGGAATGAATGTAGAGTTTAGGTCTGATCTGTTGGTTGCTGCATCGCTCAGCTCTATCTGCAGGTGGGACCTGTCTCCAAAACGACTGTGCTGTGGTAACCGACACTGACATGGACTGTCTCATTTTCTTCTTCAATCCAATCAAGCGAGCTATTGCATTTTATTCCCTCCGTTTTCCGATCTTAATAAATATCCAATCAATTTCAGAGCAAAATGCTTTCAAAATATTGAATCAATTTATTTGTTTAGATACTAGCACTAATTATCAAGTCATTGCCTTGACAATAATTGCATAATAATTTAAATTAGTTTTGCTAACAGGTATATTGTGGTTCATATATCAATTTAATTTATTGACTCTTAGGACAAATAGTATAACATTTTCTTTTTTCAGAATTCTAACAACAATTATTAAGTCATCAGCATTACAATAATTACACAAAGCTTTAACTTATTCTGGCTAACAATTACAGTGAATTTCATATTTGAAAATAATCTAGTGTTCCCTTGTACTAATACAGTAATATAAAAATCCATTTTCTTTCAGATCATCACACATACAAAAGAATCAATGATTTCTGATACAACACTCGTTGTAAAAATCTGACTTTTTTCTCATTAAGAGTCATCGAGTCATAGAGGCATACAACATGGAAACAGACCCTTCACTCCAACCCATCCATGCCGACCACATTTCCCAACACAATCTAATCCCACCATATCCCTCCAAACTCTTCCTATTCATATACCAATCCAAATGCCTCTTAAATGTTGCAATTGTACCAGCCTTCACCACTTCCTCTGGCAGCTCATTCTATACACTTACGACCCTCTGTGTGAAAAAGTTGCCCTGTAGGTCTCTTTTATATCTTCCCATCTCAACCTAAACCTACCATCTTTAGTTCTAGACTCCCCGACCCCAGAGAAAAGACTTTGCCTACTTACCCTATCCATGCCCCTCAAAATTTTGTAAATCTCGATATGGTCACGCCTCAGCCTCCAATGCTCCAGGGAAAACAGCCCCAGACTGTTCAGCCTTTCCCTGTAGTTCAAATCCTCCAACCCTGGCAACATCCTTGTAAGTCTTTTCTGAACCCTTTCAAGTTTCACAACTTCTTACCGGTAGGTAGGAGGCCAGAATTGCACGAAATATTCCAACAGTGGCCTAACCACTGTCCTGTACAGCCCGAAACATGACCTTCTGACTTCTGTACTCAATACTCTGACCAATAAAGGAAAGCATACCAAACGCCGCCTTCACTATCCTATCTACCTGCGACTTCACTTTCAAGGAGCTATGAACCTGCACTCCAAGGTCTCTTTGTTCAGCAATACTCCCAAGGACCTTACCACTAAGTGTATAAGTCCTGCTAAGATTTGTTTTCCCAAAATGCAGCACCTCGCATTTAACTGAATTAAACTCCATCTGCTACTTCTCAGCCCATTGGTCCATCTGGTCCAGATCCTGTTGTAATGTGAGGTAGCCCTCTTGGCTCTCCAGTGCACCTCCAATTTTGGAGTCATCTGCAAACTTACTAACTATACCTCTTATGCTCGCATCCAAGTCATTTATATAAATGTCAAAATGTAGAGGAACCATCACCGATCCTTGTGGCACTCCACTGGTCACAGACATCCAGTCTGAAAAACAACCCTCCACCACCACCCTCTGTCTTCTACCTTTGAGCCAGTTCTGTATCCAAATGGCTAGTTCTCCCCATATTCCGTGAGATCTAACCTTACTAATTAGTTTCCTATGGGAAGAACGCCTTACTGAAGTCCATATAAGTCGCATCTACTGCTCTGCCAAAATCAAACCTCTTTGTTACTTCCTCAAAAAACTCAAGCAAGTTTGTGAGATATGATTTCCTACGCACAAAGCCATGATGACTATCCATAATCAGTGCTTGGCTTTCCAAACACATGTACGTCTGGTCTCTCAGGATTTGCTCCAACAACTTGCCCACCACCGAGGTCAGGCTCACTGGTCTATTGTTCCCTGGCTTGTCCTTACTGCCCTTCTTGCCCTAACGTTGGCACCAGGTTAGCCAAAGTCCAGTCTTCCGGCGCCTCACCTGTGACTATCGATGATACAAATATCTCAGCAAGAGGCCCAACAAACACTTCTCTAGTTTCCCGCAGAGTTCTCGGGTATTCCTGATCAGGTCCTGGGGATTTATCCACCTTTACCCATTTCAAGACATCCAGGGTTTCCTTCTCTGTAATCTGGACATTGTGCAAGATATCACCATCTATTTCCCGACAGTCTATATCCCTTCCATATCCTTTTCCACATTAAATACTGATGCAAAATACTCATTTAGTATCTCCCCCATTTTCTGCGGCTCCCCACAAAGGCCGCCATTTGAATGACCTCGGTAACTTCAAATTTATTAATTTTGAAAACCTTAATTACTTTTCCCTGCAATAATTCCTGTTTATGTCCACACATAGCTCAGTCAAATAGCAAGGTGAGATTTATCATTATTCTAATGTTCGCTAATAGAGCTTTGAAAATCTATTTGTTGCTAATATGTAATAACTGTTCAGTTCAGTACATAGAACATCGAACAGTACAACACAGTACAGGACATTTGGTCCATGTGCTAACCTTTTATCCTCTTCTAAGATCAAACTAACCTATATTCCCTTCATTTTGCTATCATTCATGTACGTAGCCATGAGTTACTTAGATACACTTACTGTATCTGACTCTACTACCACTGCTAGGAGTACATTCCGCACACTCATCACTCTGTAATAGGAACCTACCTCTGACATCTCCACTAAGCATGCCTCCATTCACCTTGAAATTATGCTCTCTTATGATAGTCATTTCCACCTGGGAAAAAGAGTCTCTGGTTGTTCACTCGATCTAAGCCTCTCATCACTCTATCTAAGCCTGTCTGTCAAGTTGCCTCTCATCCTTCTTTGCTCCAATGAGAAAAGCCCTAGCTCCTTCAACCTTTCATCAGAAGACGTGCCCTCTACTTCAGGCAGGATCCTGGTAAACCTCCTCTATGAGGGATCTATGGACATGGACTCCAAGATCCCTCTGTTCCTCCACACTGCCAAAAATCCTACATTTCATTCAATAGTCTGCATTCAAATTCAAAATTCTAAAATGAATCTCTTCACACTTTTCCAGGTTGAACTCAATCTCCTACTTCTCAGCTCAGATCAATGTCAATGTCCCGTTGAAATCTTGAAACACAGTTTAAAAGACAAATCAAATGAGTCCTAGATGAGTGTTCGCTACAAATAAACCAATGGAAGGTACATAGAATTCAGGAAGAGCTGACCTATTTGAATGATTAAACAATTCCTCTAGAAAACACAGTAACTAAATCTTTCTTACAATTCAGTAATCCTGCAACTAGATTATACTTCTCAGTTTACATATCTTAATGAATATCTAATTAATGTCTGTGTAAACTGCTGGAAAATGTTTAATCATTTCATTTGTTAAAACGCCACCGTTAATTATCACATCGCTGTCACAATAAGTGAACTCGATTTTAATTATTGACTGAGGTCAAGTGACCTGTGGCCCGAAATTGAATGTTTGAAATTCACCGACAGCCACAGAAATCTGATCGAAAAGAAACCTGCTCAAATGAAATCAAACAGAGCCAGCATCATTCAGCTCCAGAAAAGAGGTCACAAAAGTTCCGGGGATCCAGTGACAACCAGCCTGAGAGTTGTGTATTCGAGGGGTTTAACCAGATTTTCTGGCATCTTGGCTTCCAGCCAGTTCCTGAGCATAGCACGCCTCTCATGGGAAGGAAAACAGTGAAGGATGTTTGTACCAACCCACTGGATGGATCGAATACAGCTCATGATCATCCTCAAAATTTTGTCACAAGATTATTAATCATTTGCCAAATCATGCAAAATAGCCCAATGCTACTGAAATCAAATTACTCTTAATCACTGCACATAAAACCAAACGATGGTCTTCAAGGTCACCTAATCACTGTTCACTGAATATCTCTTTGTAATAATCTTATTTTTCCCAGGATGAATAACCACAACAAACATCACCATAACACCCCATCCAAAGATATGCAATAGGCACCTTCTTATAATTTACACACATCTTTCTCTGACCAATAATCACCCTTCATCATTAATAGATGAGCAAGCTAATACTGACATTTATTGAGATGAAGAAATTCCTGAATATTACTAATGTTTGTGATAGGTTTCTCGACTATTCATCACAGCAAAAGTGTAATTATGGCTCACTGTATTTGTAGCTGCAAGCATTTGCGCATAACCGATTATACATTTTTTCAGAGAAATTTTGAAAATAATTGTGCGACAAATACTGTTGCCTATTTTTTGCTGTGATACCCACATTCCTTATCTATTTATTCTCTTCCCAACTCTGACTCAAATTTGTAAATATTGATGATATGAAAAATTCCATGAAATTATTCTTTTTGGGAAGAAATGTAAAGCAAGAAATTCTTGAATAACTGAGAATTATGAATGACAAAACAATGATAATTAATAATCACTGAATGTCTAATATGTTTTTTGTCAATCTACCAAAAAAGCAATTTAATCTTCATGTCTCTGATCTCAATAAAAAGTCTAATCAACATTAGAGCAAAATAATTTTAAAATATCGAATCATTTAATTTGCCAGAGTACTAAAATTAATTGTAAATTCATTGTCACTCCATTAACCAGACGGTAATTCAGTTAAATCTTTGTGACAAGCATCGTGAGATTCCCATTTTAGTTTAATATGTTATTTCTTACAATGAAAAATGTAGTCATTCTATCCAGGTTAAAACATCCACAAACCAACCAATGAAACATAGTAAATATGTTATCTCTTCTTGATGTGAAAACACAAAGTAATCATGGAATTAATATGAAACCTTAAGTCATGTCAGATTGCTATTCTACCCTAATAATTACTGTTCATGTCTACACTTTACACAGTTGCACAGTAAAATCAGATTTCTCACCAATTTAATGTTTGACATTAACTGTTTTTCAGACTAATTGTTGCTTATATCCAATATTTAATAATAGTTCAATCCAGTACATTCATCCCAAAGTGTAGTATCATGTTTCCATACATTGACTTGTGTAAACACATTGCACTGTACAGTTTTGCAATCATAGCAAATGCTGATTTTTATTGTAATAGTGCAATGCTAGTTGATTTTTAGTTCAATAATGGAATTCGTGTTGATGTTTATTTTAATCCTGTTTCATTTGCTTTGATTATATTTCAATTCCATACGAACATGCATTTTAATTTAAATGATTACACTAAAAGCTACATTGTGTTTCTTGCTAAAAAAAATTTTAAAGTTCCCATTCCACTTTCTTTTGTGAGAAATGAAGTTACCTACATCTCTTGTTCAGGTCAACAAACACAATAACTTTTGAATTCTTGAAAGTTGTACCCCTTTTTTTTAAAAAAAAAGGAAAGTATCTTTTAGCTGAAATATCACGTCAAGAGATTTTTTGCTTTTTCAGATCATGTGCCCTGCAGAAGTGTTTTTATGTTCAATTTGTTACAACAAACAGCTGCTTTGGAACTGTTGATTTTGTTTTAATGTTTATTACAACATTACTTATTAATGTTCAATAATCACAAAATCATGCAAATTGATTTTCTATCAAATGTCATTGACTGTATCTTGTGGTCACTCAGATATTCACTTTCTTTACCAATAATTTTCTTCCAAATTCAGGTACTAATGTTTCAACATTGATCAGGATAAAATCACATAAATTAAAAATACATGTTTCTACAATTAATTGAATTGAATGAAATGCATTACTGTATTTTTTGCGAGAAATGAAGTTACCTACATCACTTGTTTAGTTCAACAAACACAATAACTTTTGAATTGTATTGTCTGCATTTTTCATCAAAAATAAATTATTTTCAATAATAACTGAATGGCTCATTTATTGTTCCCAGTCCATCAATCTCGCGACTATATTTCAGTTTTCAGTTTACTGAGCATAATGAACGTCTAATCAACATCAGAGCAAAGTGTTTTTAAAATATTGAATTGATTTATTTGTTCAGATTACAGCATTTATTTTGAATTCATTAGTCTTATAATAATTGCAGAATAATTTGTTTGTGTTTCTAACGTGATCCACATTTTAATTTAATGTATTGTTTAATTTAATCCACTGTAACAATATTGTTGTTTTCAGGTCAACTATCCCACAATGGAACCAGTGATTTTGCATCCAACATATTTTGAAAGTATCTGACTTTTACTGATTTGAATGATCGCATTAATCTCAGCCGTAGAAATTCAGGGAACTGCAATTACATTTCACTGCAATAATTCTTGTTCATGTCTACACATTGCACAGTCACATTGCAAAATTAAATTGCTCCTTCTTCTAAGTGCGTAGATAGATTTTCAAAATTCTAATTTCTCATAATTGTTCAGTTCAGTAAGGGGTATAAATGTGCAATAATGGCTCAGTGCAAGAACTGTTGTGAAGATATTGCAGTGTACAATCTCACAATCATTGTAAAGATCAATTTCTGCTTTAACCATGGAAACATAGTTGAATTGATTTAATTATATTTCACTTCAATGTTCATATTCATTGTGTTTTTAATCACAATAAGAGTGAACTATTTTACATGACAAAATTAAAATTCATTCCACTTTATTTCTGGACACAAAACAGAATTAACACACGCTCGTTCTCTCCTTTACCAATCACAGTCAACTTTGAATTGTAGAATGGTAGATTGGCACAGCACAGAAACAGCCCATTCAGCCCAACTTGGCATGCTGGCCAGGTTTCCTAAACTAAACTCGTCCCATTTTACTGTGTTTGTTCCATACTCCTCTGGATGTTTTCTATCCATGTAACTGTCCAAAAGTCGTTTACATGTTGTAATTGTACCAGCCGCTGCCCCTTCCTCTCACAGCTCATCCCATATGTGCCAAACATATTGTACGAATAAAATTGCCCGTCAGATCCCTCTTCGATCTTTCCCCTCTCAATTTAAATATTATTTACACTGTAGAATCTTTAATACTGCAAAGTTGATAGGTATTTAGAAGCAGCATAATCCCCTTTATATTTTAATCAGTGACCTAAAGCCAATAAAGTGCAGATATTGTGGTCATAGCAATGAACAACAGATACAAGTTGAGGAAATGTTGGATTGAAAAGCAATTCAATAGACACCTAGATATGTTCTAACCAACTCACAGAGGTGCTTTGACACATCTCTGTTGAAGGTGGGAATTCAACCCATGCCTCCTGGTGTATTAGTACAGACATTACCAGAGCGCTCAATAATGTTCCCATGCAGGATGGGCAGGACTATAATCATATACTTACTATGGTTACTCAATGGGAAACTGCTCAGATATTTATTGTGATAATTGGACTAGGATTGTATTAGACAGTTCAGTGTGTAATGGACCAATTAAAATAATTAGTAATTTCTAATACTGATGGACCGAAGCGACATTGATCTCAATGAAATAAAAATGTCACGATAGTCAAATAATTCGATATGTTTGAAACAATTATTCATATACAGAAATTAAAATTAAACTGCTTTGTAATGCATATGAATTGGAAATAAAGAATTAGTCATTCAATGTGACTACTCAGCGAAAGACAACTTCCCTCATTTTCACAAAATTGTGATTTCTAAGAATTCAAGTTTTACTGTAATAGAACAAACATTTCGGGTGTAGGTTTGCTCGCTGATTTTTAGGTTTGATATCCAGACGTTTCATTACCTGGCTAGGTAACATCATCAGTGGCGACCTCCAAGTGAAGCGAAGCTGTTGTCTCCTGCTTTCTATTTATATCTTTCTCCTGGATGGGGTTCCTGGGGTTTGTGGTGATTTCATTTCCTGTTCGTTTTCTGCGTGGTTGAGCGATGGCATCTAGATCCATGTGTGTGCTTATGGCGTTGTGGTTGGAGTGCCAGGCCTCTAGGAAATCTCTGGCATGTCTTTGCTTAGCCTATCCCAGGATAGATGTGTTGATCCAGTCGAAATGGTGTTTTTTTTTCATCCGTGTAAAAAAAACACATTTCAACTGGGACAACACATCTATCCTGGGATAGGCTAAGCAAAGACATGCCAGAGAATTCCTAGAGGCCTGACACACCAACCACAACGCCATAAACAAGCACAGAGATCTAGATGCCATCTGTCAACCCCGCAGAAAACGAACACGAAATGACATCACCACAAAACCCAGCAATCCCACCAAGGAGAAAGATATAAATAGAAAGCAGGAGACAACAGCTTCGCTTCACTTGGAGGTTGCCACTGATGATGTTACCTAGCCAGGTAATGAAATGTCTGGATATCAAACCTACAGCTCAGCGAGCAAACCTACACCCTAAACCTCAACCTGAGGTATAAACCGTCACAAACCTTGCGAGAACAAACATTTGTTAATTCTGTTTTGCGTACGGAAGAAATACATGAAATTGAAATGATATTTAGCATGAAAACAGTTAGTTCTTATTGTAATAATCAGAAAACAGAAATGTTGGCATTGAAATGAAAAACAATCAGGACAAGAATGCAAAAAACGGTGGCTACTGGAAATCAGAAACAAAATCAGAAATTGCTGGAAAATAGTTCAGCAGATCTGGCAGCATTTGTGAAGAGAAATCAGAGTTAATGCTTTGGGTCCAGTGACCCATCTTCAGAATGCATTTTTGCTCACAGTCAGTTCAATCCAACTAAGCTTCCACACTTCAAACTATTTTTGGTAAGATTAAGAGATTGTAGAGTGCAATACGTTTTGCATCAGTTGATGTACTGAGCCGTAATTCCTCATCTAAAGTTGGAGATATTAGATTTCAACAATGATTACCGGTTTGTTAATTGCAATAATTAGTTTTAAAATGGCTGATAGCAAATTTAAGAATGATGAGAAAACCCTTATTGCAATGTAATTGTGCAATATGTTGGAAAGAACTGAAATATTTATGTGAAAAATAGTTAGCCACTTCTTAATTGATAAGGCTGATTAATATTCCTTCCATTAATATGAGAATTCAAATGAAAGAAAACGAGATAGTTATTATGAATTTTGGATGAGAAACCATTGGTGGATTGCAGGTCTGTTGACCTGAAAAGAAAGTTAATATTTCATTATGATACTTGCAATCAGAAATAATGGATTAAACTGAAATGTGAATCGCCTGATGCTCATTACGAAGATTAAAATACATTATGGTGTGGTAATTGAAATGACAATAAACTAACAATTAATGTTAGAACTCAACACTTAAAATGATTCAATATTTTCAAAGCTTTTTTTTTACTCGGTATTCATTAAGATCAGAAAACTGAGAATTAAAATATTGGGTTAATTTAAAAACAAAAATAGACCTTCAGAGATTATTCATCAGCATTGTTCTGATTCAAGAATTCTGCATTTCTTTCATTTTCTGTCTTTTTTTCCAAAGGGATCTGTACTGAAACTTTTCTGTTTGTGATAAAAATGGATATAAGTGACATGGATTAAAATCGAATTGAGTGAGTTAATAGGTTTGCAGGCATTACAAAGTTCAGTGGAGTTGTGGATAATGTAGAAGGTTGTCAAGGAATACTGCAGGATAAAAGATAAATTGCAGATATGGGCAGAGAAATTCAAGGTGAAGTTTAATCCATATAAGTGTGAGGTGTTTCACTTTGGGAGATCGAATACTAAGGAAAAGTGTATAATGGCAGGACCCTGAACAGCTTTGTTGTTCAAAGTGATCTTGGCGTTCAAGACCATGGCTCCCTGAAAATGACCATGCAAGTAGATAGGGTGGTAAGGAAGGCAAATGGCATGCTTGTCTTTATTGGTCACGGAACTGGTTACAAGAGTCAGGAAGTCATGTTGTAACCAAAGTCATGTTATAAGACTTTGGTTAAGGCATACTTAAACGATTGTATTCATATCTGTTTGCCACATTACAAGACGGGTATGGAGGCTTTGGAGAAGGTACAGAGAGCAGTTACCCGGATGCTGTCTGGATTTGGAGAGGCGAGAAAAACTCATTCTACCTTTTTGTGGAGTGGCAGAGGCTGGGGGAAGACTTTATGTAAGTCTATGCAATCATGAGATACATAGATAGGTTTGACACTCTGAATGTTTTTCCCAGAGTTGAAACGTCAAAACTATGTGACTTGCGTTTAAGGTTAGGGGAGACAGTTCAAGGGGCAATTTGTTTTTTTACACGGGAGTGGGGGTAGGTGTCTGGAATGAACTTCCAGCGATGGTGGGAGAGGCAGATGCGTTAAGGCTCTTTACTGTTCATTTAGATAATTTGGAAGGATATGGACCAAGGGTAGGCCGAAGCGGTGAGTTTCTTTTGCATTATGTTCAGCACAACGTTATGGGCCAAATGACCTATTCCTGTGCTGCACAGATCATTGAGAGAAAACTAATGTCTCACTCATATGACATTTAATCTAATCAATATTAATCACTGGTGTCAGAAATACGAATAAAGTAAGTAGAGAATGAACTTAACTATAATCAAAAGATATAGTCAATGACATTTACAGAGGTATTTTTTTATATTTGTTCTGAATTGTCAGATTAATAACTTTGGTGATGTATTGAAATGTTTACAGTTACAGATGTGCTGAGCCAAAATTACCCTTTTTATACTGAAGATTGAACTAGAAACATGTTAGAAAGCTTGGAAATATTCAGTAAGGTGAGATTCGCACATCAGTTTAATCCATTATTTCTTAGTGCCGATACTGCAATTAAAAAAAACCGTTCAGGTCTACACCAAAAAGCATTGCTTTTCCACCCAATGCTCATTGGAAATATTTGAATGCTACTCATTTCTACAAGAAACGTAATCACAACCTGATCAATTATGAGATATCTAATGGCATTTCACCAATAATTACTGTTTATTTCGACACATTGCTCATTCAAATAGCAATGTGAGATTTCTCATTAATATTCAGTTCACTGACAGTATAATAATAATTTTGTTATTGCTAATATCTAACCATTGCCTATCCAAATGGAGTATGAAGTTGGAATTATGGCTCAGTACATCAACTGGTGGAAATAAATTGCAGTGTTCACTCCCCCAATTATTGTGAATATCAATGTGTATTTTAATTTGGTTTGATTATATTGTTCTTCAACGCCAAGATTTATTGTATTTCTGTTCACAGTAAGATTTAAATATTTTAAAGCTAAAATAAATTTCAAATTTGTGACATTTTGTGTAAACAAGAAAAAAGGATTTTACAGCTGTTTGCTCTTTCCTTTATCAATCAGAGTGAATATGGAATCGTTGGAAGTTATACGTTTGTGGAAGGAGGGGAAGTTCTCTGCAGCTGAATAGTCACTGTGAATAACATTTTCTTCAGATTGCGTCCTACTGCTAAATGTTCTAATGATCTTTCTATTATAAGAAAAAAAACACTTTAAACATATACAGCAGTTGTATTTTTTTATGAATTTACAATAAGTGCATGATGTGTCTATTTATCTTTCTCTCAATTATCATAATCTTAATTTTTAAGTAAGAGCATATGTGATTAGTTCCATCATTATTGTGAATTGCCATTTCATTCTCAGTCGATTACACAGAAACAGTCTAATTAATTACCAGCCCAGTTATCGGAATGAACACTGGTTCGTTTGCATTTGAGTAATCCCAATCGATTATAATCCCACCCTTCCTTGGTGGGAAGATAACGAAAGGAACTTGTGGAGCTCTACTAGTGTCTCTCTCCTAGGAGAATCAAAGTAATCACAACCTGATAAATTATGAGATATCTAATGCCATTTCACCAATAATTACTGTTGGAGGTGTGAGTTCATCTTGAACAGAGATGCATCAGAGCAGCTTAGAATGGTGATTAGAATATAATTAAGCGGAGTTTGCATTGTTTTTAAATCCAGTTTTGGATCTGCTTCTGTCTGTGATTCATTCTAATAATCTCACAATCTGCAATCTTTTATCTGCAGGTTATTAATAAAAGGATGTATCACATTGCATTGTCTCTAAATTTTAAGTTTGAGGACTTAGTAGTTTTCAAAATTTAATATATCTAAGAAATGAAATTCATTTGATTTTAAAATCAAAATACCTTGCTACATCCAATTATTATGCATATGGTGGACAACAGGATTTTAATGCCAATCAGATCATGAATGCCCAAACATTGTTTATTCTGTGAACTTAATTCTGCAGAAGAGATTCAATAAGCATTTAGCACATCAGTATTGTATATTTGAACACCTCACATGTACTTATCCTTATTTTCTAGTCCAAGCAAGATGAAAAAAAAGTTCGATTTTTCTTCAGTAAAATGAAGCAAATGCCACTTGCTATTACCCTTCAGTTCTTCAGATTACCTTTATTATACAATACAATGTTGTAATTCATCTCATTATTGCTATGTCTTTTATTAAGTTTAATTTCTACTTAATGTTCAATTGATGAACTGCCTGAGAGTTCGGTTTATTTTTCCTCCGAGCAGAGCGCTTTAGGGAACATCTCCGAGACACCCGCACCAATCAACCAAACCGCCCCGTGGCCCAACATTTCAACTCCCCCACCCACTCTGCCGAGGACATGGAGGTCCTGGGCCTCCTTCACCGCCGCTCCCTCACCACCAGACGCCTGGAGGAGGAACGCCTCATCTTCCGCCTCGGAACACTTCAACCCCAGGGCATCAATGTGGACTTCAACAGCTTCCTGATTTCCCCTTCCCCCACCTCATTCTAGTTTCAAACTTCCAGCTCACTTACTGTCTCCTTGACTTGTCCGACCTGCCTATCTTCTTTTCCACCTATCCACTCCACCCTCTTCTCTTTGACCTATCACCTTCATCTCCTCCCCCACTCACCCATTGTACTCTTTGCTACTTTCTCCCCACCCCCACCCTCCTCTAGCTTATCTCTCCATGCTTCAGGCTCACTGCCTTTATTCCCGAAACGTCGATTTCGCTGCTCGTTGGATGCTGCCTGAACTGCTGTGCTCTTCCAGCACCACTAATCCAGTATTTGATTTTCAGCATCTGCAGTCATTGTTTTTACCTTATTTTTCCAATGGCCGAGTCAAATTGATTGTAAAGATGAAATGCTTTGAAAATCGATTTTGCATATATCTCACTTATCACATGTGGTTTTTCAGTTTGTTTCACGAAGTTAAAAAAATCACACAACACCTGGTTATAGTCCAGCAGGTTTATTTGGAAGCATTGGTTTACCTGGCGCTGTCTGTGCATCAGATCACCCGATACAGAGGCAGCACCTTGAAAACTAGTGATTCCAAACAAACCTGTTGGACTATAACCTGGTGTCGTGTGATTTTGAACTTTGTCCACCCCGGTCCAACTCCGGCATCTCCAAATCATTGTTGCACAAAGGAATCCTCGTAATTTTATAAAGAAAATATGACATTAGTTAAGACTTTTAACACACGATTATTAATCCCTTCCGTTATTAGTAAAATATCTCAATGTAATTTTTAAAAAATGCTCACAGACACGGCGCATACAGTCACACAAAGTCTTCCTGGTCATCTAATTACTGCTCAGGAGAAAAACCTGAGGAAGTATCTTATTGTTCCTGAGAACAAGAACCACAGTAAATATTTGGTGAACAATTCCACCCAATACATGCACTTGATTTCTTACATCTGACTTCAGTAATTGCACAGGAAATATTTCACTAAAACCAATAACCATGCTTTATTACAAATGACCGAGGATTCGAACATCAACATACGGAGCCGCTTTCCAATCAGGGTTCCAGTTGGAGTGTCGCACAATAAAGTAACTTAATTTTGACTTAGTACAACTGTAGGTGAAAACATTTTGAGCTCGCACTTTAAACATCTTTATCTGCTTAGTCAGAGAAAATACTGAATGGTGACACTGTAAAATTAATTTATTTTGACTTTCACTCCTGCAAATACTCGTGAATTGCTTCTCGTTTTCTTCCTAGTTCTGATACAAATGTCGAAATAAATTAGGATAATAAAAGTTTAGGAATAATAAGAGTGTTCTTTGCAAGGACGATATGAAGATGTTCACAGTCGTCGAATTACTGTTGAGTAGAACATTTTTCATAAGGGTCTTATTGTAACGAGCCAATGCTTTTTGTGACTGTTTTTAGTTGTGACTGGTATTTTTGTGACTCGTGTTTTTTGTGTTCAAGTGAGTAAATATTTAAATGTCAAACCTTCAAAACCTTTGAGGGACAAAGAAATGATGAGAGCAGAATCGCTGACACTCCAAGAATCTGTTATTCAAAATATTTGGAAAGGCACATTTGGTGACATACAAGGAATAAATTTCACAAGTATAGAAATAGCCTGTGGCGAGGTAAAGTTGTAGGGGTGGGGTGGAGTCGGTTGGAAGCCGCGGGGAAACAATGTCTCAGTTGGTTGACTTTAAAAGTCTAGAAATTACGTGAACATGCACAGCTGAATAAGATTTTGTTTCAAATACCCTGGATTTGGAAAGATTTGGCATACTATGCCATCTGAAGCATTGCAAATGGAACTCAGTGGATTTTTTTATTGTAAAGGAAAGATATTACATAATGAGCGGTAAGTGAACCGTTACTTGGAGATCGACTTCCTGCTTTAATCACGTGGCTAAAAGATGTGATCACCATGATGTTTGGTCCATTTAGTGATCATTGAACTCTGCCAAAGCACGAGCAACAGAACTGTTGGTTTTTCTTTTGGACTTTAATCGTCTCTTTTTCTAAGCAGTATTTTCTTTCAGCTGAAATAAATCAGAACAAATTTGCATATATCATTAATCGTTCCAATGAGATAAATCTTATTCACTTCCAATTATTACAATGAACAGTGTGACTTTCAGTTTAATTAATAAAATGAAACGATCAAAACAGCGTTTCTTGCGATTTAACCCAATTCAGTTAATCCATATGAGAATGGCTATTGAACCGCAACCTCGTCTTTATATCCCTCTCCATGGCTACTTCTTCACGTGAGAGAGAATGTCACTGAAGAAATTATGAGTCAAGGCAAAATGTGGGTGTGAATATGACGGGAAATTCTTGTTTGCTGTTTCATTCTGACACAGTTCTGATTCAGAATGAATCAATGACAGATGTTCATTCCGACGAGCATGGCTATTTCTTGAATTTTGCTGTTATTGTAATTCTGGTGAAAGCAGAAACAGTATGATGTGGAATCAATTTAGCTCTAGACATTTCTCATCCACGAATTTCACCACATGTAACCTTGATGAGGTCACATGTCACCCCTTTCCAAAACGTGCTGAGGAGACCGGGAGATTATGGGTTATTATACTACGGTGCTCCACATTCACGGGTTGAGTCACATTTTGGTTGCTCTTTCCACATAACACTACTGCATTTTTATTTTGCATCTCACACCTCTGGTTTACACTGGATCGAGAATTTTGTTCTTGCCCTTCACTGCACGGGAAATTCACGAATGATAATCACCACATTAAAATTGAAATAAAGAATGAGAGCAGATGTTCTAATCAGTTGTAAATTAAATTGGTGTAATGAGAAGGTACACATTTTTTTCTTTATGTCCCTCATTCCATCTTGTCCTTCCATTAATTTAAATGACTGATAGAGAAATAACTAACAAGTGATCGGGAGCACAAGTTTATCCAATGGGATTATTCATGATTATTTTAAACTAACAGTCCACACAATGATTTGATCAGTATTTGAAACAGACACTCGGAATTGGAACCGCAGCAAACTGCTCCAATGAAACGAACCTTTCATTCTTTCACATGCAGCGTGATGACTGACTCGCTAACTGTACAAGGTCGACCAATTTTCTTCAGCAATCATAGCGTCTGTAAACCGCCACCTGTGCTGTGCAGAGTGTCATTTGTTGTTCCCAGGTCACTGCACATTTCTTCTTCATGACCTTATGAGCTTCGTTCCTGTTTGATAAACCTTTTCTATCATTTCATCGCATCCACTCACAATTCTCAATTTATGAATAAAATTTGGCGTTAGACCAAATGTTAAACAAAGTGGACGTATGCCATTCATCCCATCGAGTCTGTCCCACCATACAACGAACTCATGGTTGATCTGATAATCTTCAACTCCATTCTGCTCACTTACCTCGACAAACTTCATCATCTTTCTGATTAAGTACCTGACACAATTTGAAGATAACCAACAACTTAGCCTCTACTTCGGTTGCCAAAAAAAAAGCCACATATTCTCTGAGCATGGAAATTACTCTTCATTTCTCAATTAACTGAGCGCTATCTCATTCTGAGATTATGTCCTCTGGTGCACGGCACCTGCCTGTATCTACCCAAAATCCCACGACTTTGTTTCAAGGAGAATAATCCCAGCCTGACCAATCATTCCCCGAAGCTCCATTTTATCCAAAGTTGACAACATTCTCGTAAATCTCTGCTGTCCCTTACAGCACGGGAACTGGAATTTGAAATGAAATTGCGATTGGAATCGGATTAGTCCACACAAATACAATAATAATAACTTTGACAAATGAGAATCTAATTATATTCTAATGACATTCAATGGTTTCGTTGTAACTGACGTCCTCCGTGCAATCGCCCTCAGAGCTAATATTTAGGAGAAATGGAACCTGACCGCCCATATAAAGAAGTTGACGACAAAAAAATGTCCGTCAGTCGACTTCGTTTGATTATTAACACAACTCATGTCTCCGTGAAGCCTGCATCATCTTTAAGGCACACATTAGATGTGTAACAGAACTCACTCCATTTGCCTGGATGTGTGCAGCTTCAATACTACTGAAGGAACTGGACATCCTCCACGACAACGCAGTCACTTAACTGTACCACGTTCAATACCTGAATGTTTATTACCCTCACCGCTAAGGCAAAATTGCAGTAGAGTGCACCACCTACAAGATGCGGTAGAGTAAGTCATCTAGGCTGTGTTTCCAGAACATTCAAAGCTCAAAAACTGTACCGACGAGAAGGACAAGGCTGAAGATGCACTGAAGCGCTACTATTTGCAAGTTACCCTCCAAGGCACATAAAGGCATGACTTGGAGATGTATCAGTGGTAAATTCACTGAGTGATGAAGCGGTCTTGATGGCCAAAGTTGTATACTTCAGCCCTCCATCATTTATCTTACATCTTTTAAAATGTTGATGATTGCATTGACCAGACTTGTGCTCATTCTTTTAGTTGTTTCCTAAACTGGTGGTTGCTAAAGATCGAATATCATCCACCGTCTGAGATCAACAACAGAAAATATCCAAAGATACTCTCGACCAACTGAGCTCCCTGTCCAAAAATCTTCAGTGATCTGTAAATATCCACTCCAAGATCTCTTTGTTCCTGTTTGTTCCGTTCACCATTCAGAATCCTCACTGTTATTGTTACAACTCCCCAAATTCATTACACTTACTGGTCTGGATTCAATTCCATTCGCCGCTTTTATTTTCCACCTGATTGATACATCTCTGCAGGCCCTGACATTATTCATCATAGTCAAATACACGACCAATTGTTGCATCCTTTGCAAACTTCTAAATCATGACTCCTACAACTAAGTCTGAATCGTTGATCTACATCAGGAAACAATGGAACTCCCCTGGAAACAGGCGTCCAAACATGGTTCATTGCTGGATGGGATGAACACCTGCAATAACAGCACAATCGGACCCCTGATGTCATTTGTAAACCTGATGGTGACTCTGCCAGTTGGCCTCCTGAGTGATCCCTTCTCACATATGGGAGTGGTGAATGACCTATCCACATTGTGCCTGGGCACGTAGGTTTACACTTCAGCGGGTAATTGAATCCTTTCCGGATGTCGCCCTATGGAGCTGACTTCTTGGCGGTGTGGGTATCCATGTGTCTATTTAGCTTGGATAATCAGTTGAATTTGTGTCCAAACAGAGATGACTCCCAATTTTCCACGTCATCCATTTTTCTATTCTTCTTTATTCTCCCACGGAGTGTGGCCATCATGATCTGAACATTATTTGTTGTTCATTCTTAATTCACCTTGAACTGAGTCAGAGTGATTCTATGGGGGAACCGCACTTTTGTCAGTCTGGAGTCATATGTTGGCACGTCTCGTTAAGGACGGCAAATTCCCCTTTCAAAGGGACAAGAATGAATGAGTATTCGGAAATCAAAATTTTTTGCCTCTGTTCCTCTGATCGGGGTTAATACTCCAGATTTTATTCATCGATGTAAATACCAGCAGCTGCCATGTTCCAGTCTCCAAGGGTTGCTCGCCCACGATATCGCCACTACATTTGCATTTGACTCGAGGATTGGTGAGTAGCAGAAAGCATAGGGATCAGTCAAAGAATGAAGAATATAGATAGACAGGAGAGTTGAGCGGAGAAGTGGCAGATGGAGTTCAATCGAGGCAAATGTGAAGTGATGCATTTTGGGAAGCCTAATTCTAGAACCAACTACACTGTAAACGGGACAGCCTTGGAGAAATTTGATGATCTGGGAGTTCAGGTCCTTTGTACCATGACGATGGCGGCACAGGTGGATAGAGCGGTCAAGAAAGCATATGGCATGCTTGTCGTCATAGGGCCGGGCTTTGAGTCTAAGAGCTGGCAGGTAATGCTAAAATTGTACAAGATTTTGGTTCGGCCACGTTTAGAATACTGCGCACAGTTCTGGTAAAGTTACCAAAAGGAAGTGGACGTTTCAGAGAGGGTGCAGAGAAGGTTAACGAGGATGTTGCTGGTATGGAAGATGCTTGCTGTGAAGAGAAATTAAGAAGTTTATGATTGTTTTCAGTAGAAAAAAACGAGATTGAGGGGTCCTGATTGAGGTCTACAAAATCTTGCAGGGTACAGACCGGGTGAATAGAGATATGCTTTTTTCCCCAGGTGAGTTATTCAATAATGAGAGGTCACGCCTTCAAGTTGAGAGGTGAAACGTTTAAGGAGGATAGGTGTAGAAAATATTTTGCACAGAGGGTGGTCGGTGCCTGCCAGCAGAGGTAGTAGAGGCAGGCACGGTCGTTTCATTCATGGTGCGCCTTGAGAGATGCGGGAGTAAGTGGGGAGCAGACGGAAACAGATGCTGAGGAATTGGGTGATAGGTTTAGACAGTTGATTTGGTTCAGCTCAGGCTTGGAGGTCCAAAGGGCCTGTTCCTGGGCTACAAATGTTATGTGTTCTTTATTCTTCTTTGTTCACTACACTACCATCTCAATGCTACGTTGCTCCATCTCAGAGAATGACATTGGAAATTCCAATCATCTCAGAGGCAGTGAGAATATGACATGTGGCTGTGTCGGAATGAAACTGATGTACGCTGTACTGGTGTGTTTGCTGGGAGCAAGAGGATGATGTGATCAAAAAAAACTGTTCTTACTGTCAAAATAACACAACATTGTTAAGGAAAATTGCACTGAATGCTTGCAATACATCGACCTCTCGCTTAAGGCTGCAGCACGCTTCCGCTGAGCCAATCTGCAATGCGGGTTAATGCTGTTGTTGTATCTTAATAATCTAATAACCGGAGACAAATATGCCCTTCCTCCCCGACTTTGACCAGGAGAACTCCCAGTCTCGGAATTTCATGCCATTCTGTACCATCATAGAAGGACAATGTGCTCACCGATCGCATTACTGGTGTGACAGAGTAGCTTCACGTGTTCATTTCCATCCCAATTTCCAGTTTGATCTTTGCAGCCCATTGATTCTGGGTGGAGGAACTGCGATTATGTGATCCACTGCAGAAATGGGTACTTCCTTCTGTGGGGAAGCTCGTGAGGCAACAAATGTGAAACCACATTGCTGATGAAACATACATTTCAACAATATCCTGCAGTATCCCTTGAGAATTTGATGTTTTGTAAAAATCTATCAACCTCAGTCTTCAATATGCAGTACTCGATGGATCTTCCTCAGCCTCTTGAAACATCCAATTTGAATATACAGCCAATTCTGAGTTCCCACATGTCTATTATTGCTCGCCATATAGTCCTGTTGTGTCTCTCCATTCTTCCTAACATGTCCTATGTTTCTGTCGTTACTGCTCTTTTCAAACACGCATGGCCCAGTGATCGTATAATGTTCAGTGTTGTGCGTTGTGGCCGCAGTAACCTCGTTAGAATCCGAGTTACGGCATGTAACCTTCTCCACTTTTTAACTCCTTGTGGTACATGCCAACGAAACACAGAAATGAATTAATTGATTTTACATGAAAACTTTCTCTAACATTAATGATTTTTCATCAATCCCTTCTCTCATACATCTCTGTGAGGTAAATATCAGAATTCAGACTCACCCATTCTTGGAGACTTCTCTCCCTCCCACAATCACTGACCTCCTTTACGCTCCCCCTCCTATTTCCCTTACAATCATTTTCACATTGAACCCTGTTCAGTCTGTGCTGCTGCGCTCGCTGTTGCTGGATGAACGTGCCACAATCATACCATTGCGACCTTCAGACCAATCAATCCATTTCGATACTGTGGTTTTGAGATCAATGGTCAAGTAACAGTTTTTAATGGCATGGATCAGATATTATTGGAACTTCAGGCTCAGGAAAAGAACACAGGGCAGCTCTGAGGAAAAGAAACTTTTTTCCAAAAAGACCTTTTTCTGCAGACTTCCACATCATTTATTTCACTTGCTCAATCGGCTCTATGTAGACTATTCCGTGCAGTTCTGCAATCACATTAGCACTGGAAATGATGCAGGGATGATTTGCCAGGACGTTGTCTGGGTAGAAGAGCTCCTGTTATGAAGAGATTGGATAGACTGAGAGCAGAAGAGATCGAGAGAAGACATGATTGAGATATAAAAAATAATCAGGGATACGGATGGCGTGGACTGAAATAAAGGTTTCCTTATAATGGAGAGATCACTCACGGGGTAATAGATTTAAGAACAGAGGAGGGAAGATTTGAGTGAATGCGCAGACAAACGTTTTGAAACGGCGAGTGGTTGAAAGGAACTCAGTGCATGCAAAGGTTGGAGAGGCAGAAATCCTCATAACTTTCAGAAGTATTTAGATGTGAATTTTTGATGACAAGACCTACAAGGCTGTCGGTCAAGTGATTTAAAAACAGAGTTCGGATAGTTAATCGATTATTGATTTCCAGTACTGATACATAGGCTTCTTTTTGCATAGAACTCAAGGGTAATACCACTGCCTGTCACTGCGTGAGATTGGGTTCAATTCGCATCCGGGACGGGCGCTTACAGATTGGGAGGGCTAAGAGGCCAGAAACCCGCATTCGATTCCAGACTGATGTGACTGACTGTGTGGAATTTACACGCTCCTTTTCTCTCTCTTCCGTGTGGGTTTCCTCTGATTGGTCCGATTCCTTCTCACGGTCCAAATGTGTGCACTTCAGGTAGATGGCAAACAAAACCTGAATGGACGGTATAATCAAAGACAAAGTCAAAGTCAAAAGTAGGAATTGCAGCTCAGGGAAAACAGAATGACCATTTGGGGTCAACATTCCTTGGAACAGTTTTTGATTTGGAATGTTAACTCTGATTTCTCTCCACCGATGCTGCCTGACCCGCTGAGCTTTTGAACTCATTTCTATCTTTGTAGCTGGATCAATGATGCGGGTTTAGAAAGATCGGCGGGGGAGTGTGAATCTCTTCGGCGGCACAGAGCAGACTCAATTGGCCAAATGGTTTCTGTCTGCGTTGTGTCTAATTCCATCAACTCTGATTCTGTAAGTTTTGTCCTTTTTTTAGGCTTTGGTATTTCACATCTCCCCTGAAATGTGGTTTGCAGAACAGGACAATCGCCAAACCGTTACCACCCGCTGCCTGGAAGAGGAACGCCTCATATTCTGCCTTGGGACCCTGTAACCATACGGGATAAATCATCTTCAATTCCCCTTCCCCCACATTATCACAGTCCGAAGCATCCAACTCAGCACCACCCTCCGAAACTATTCATCTTTTCCCCCTCTGACTTATCACTTTCTCCCCCGCCTCCATCCAATTATCACTTTCCCAGCTACCTTCCACCCAACCCCAACTGCCGCCGGTTTATCTCTCCGCCCCCACCAACACGTCTCATTCCTGATGAAAGGCTTATGCCAGAAGCGTCGGTTCTCCTGCTCCTCGGATGCTGCCTGACCTGCTGTACTTTTCTTGCACGACAATCTCGTCATGGCGAAGATAAATTAACTTAGCTCAGACTCTTTATCTGAGAGCGGAGAAGAGTGAGTGAGGGAGGGCTGAAGGTGTACAGTAAGGGGATAGATACGTGTTATAGGAATAAATTTGTTATGGGAAGTGTTTACAAACATAGATCTATGTTAAACGCAAGGTGGAGGATAGTCAGAGGAGATATAAGAAGAACATTTTCATTCTGAGAGTGTTGTATCATTGGAACTCACTATTTGAACGAGTGGTAAAGCTATGAGTCATCAAAACACTTCAGGAGTACTTAGCCGAATACTTGAGAAGCTAGAGCACAAATGGATAAGGACCAGATACTGGAAAGTTGGACGAAGACGAACAGCTATCTGATCAAATGTCCGAACACCGTAAGGAAAGTACGGAGCATGAAAGCATGGGAAGGGTAAAAGCATGGATACTACTGTCGATCTGTTACAAGGGGTCTGTAGAATGCTTCACGAGTAAAAAGGTCACTGTGGTAGGATGGGGCCACTGTGGCTGGATGGGATAAGCATAGTGGAATGCTCCTCCACCAATTAGCAGAGTCAGACTGGGGCTGAACGGTTACTGTGACAGGCTGAGATCATAGCAATTATTAACGTCAACCTTGCCAGCTAAATATCATCATTGCAGTTTGGGACAAGTCGTGACAATAAATATTTAGGACTTGACTTTAAATATTTAATTGATAGTTGCGTCAGCCTGCTTGAAACCTTTGTAGCAGAAAAAAAGACATTAAATATCTAATCAGCTTGGGACAGGAAAACATTGTGGCAGATGGGGTAGCTAAAAATCTAATCATGACAGGTTAGTCTGGGCTGGAAGATCACTGCAGCAGATGTGGCAGTAAAATACATAATCGTGACAATAGAAAAACCCTATTGGCAGAAGTAGAGCGATAATGGTTTATTGTGTACCTGGAGTGAAATAATTCTGACTAACACAGTTGGGCATCCTGGTAAGCTAATAGAAATATAATTAAAGAAAGGGTATAAAGAGCCACGGACCCTGAGTTTCGGGGTCGTTCAAGAATTTGCTTTCTGTGTGGCACGGCTTTTTGTCTGCTAATAAAAGATCTACTCCTTGAAGAACTCTCCGCATCTCCTGGAGATTTATTACATTTTCTCCACGACAACCACAACTTTGGGTACAGTAAAATTATGGCTAGCGCGGCTCGGTGGTGCAATGAAAAGCGCGTTAGATTTCTACAGCATTGTTAACATTGCTATACAAAGTTTGTTGTTTTGGGTTTCACCAGAATCGGCGTTCAGATATCAGCTGAATCAATTATTATTCTGCTGATTCATCGTTAATTCCCGTCGTCTGGGGTTCTTGAAATTGCTGTTTACCACAGAAATTTCCTGACCTCCTTGTTGGTGAGTTTCGACGGAATCATATCAATTGAAGCATGATCAGACCAGAATCAACTGCTAACCCACGAAACCTACAAAATTCGTGCAGAAACCCACTGTCTCTAAACGCATATTCCAGTCCAATAGTTTCACAGGCATTATCGATTGCTTAAATGTCTTTCTCCCTTTGGGCGACAGGCTGTTGTGGATGGACCGGGGAAAGATATTGATGTATTTGGTTAGTCATGACAATGTCAAATGGTGGGGTAGGACCGGTGTTTGGAATAGCGTCCTCCTGTTCCTCTCTGTCCGTGCTGTTTCTGACAGAGGGTTTTCAACAATAACATATTGAAATGTGAATCTACACCACGGAGTATCAAGGTCCTCCCATTTATCCAACCGCTCTCACAGCCAGAATGGAGAGCTCCTATTGCAGCCTTAGTTCAGACAATCGAGGATTCTCCGGGGCGCTCTGTCAGACTGCATGCTCCTTCACACAGGTTTCTCACTGAACACATAGAGCAAGCAAACGTGGGGATTCAGGGACAGATTACCCCTCTGATTTGCTGCAGTTCTGGACACGGAGACGTACATGAATTTCTGACATTCTGAGTCTTACTGTGCATTCTTCCGACTTTACAATTTAAACTGGAATTGAATGTATTCTTGCGTCACACTCCTACATCCTCGGTATTCATGGAAACCGTGTAACGTGTTCATGAATGTAGGAATGGTGGAGATTATTGCTAAATGCAGTGTGTTTCATGTGACCAGTATGAACTTTCAGAAGGAAGTTGCGAAGTTTTATCGATTCGAATTGAAGCCGATCGAAGGAAAGGTCTGGCGACAGCGGCAATGTAACATTGTCTGTAAACAACGCAGGAACCAACGGAAACCCATTTTTCAATGAAGTCTATTTTGCATATTTTTATGTGTGCCCTTCCTGAGCCTGATGCTTCAATAATCACAGGTCCATGTCAGTTTCACCTTGTCTGCGTTAGCTTTAATTTCAGAACCACAGCAAAAGTAGGGCAGTTGAGTTAAAGTTCCTAAGGATATGAGTAGGACATGTGACCAGCTTGCTTGTCTGCGGCTTCAGTCACGCAATTGTTTAGCGCCTGCTACTTAAAGGTGCGTAAAATGCAACGGTTGTGAGTTGAATGCTTATCTAAAGATGCTGTTACTGACATTGACAAGGGATTATTAGGGCATCATATGCAGTTGAAATCAATATTGAGTAAAGTAGCATTTATTTGAAAACTCCATTTTTCACATTTCTGTCAATTATTATCTGCAAAGCTACAAATATTCCCCAGTTGAATATCCATCTGTGGATAGGGAAACAGAGGTGAAATTTTAGCTTAATGACTTTTCTCAAATCGCTCAGCCTGCACTGGATTACATTCTGGGAAAGTCTATTTAACTCATTTCATATCATTCCATTTCCTGCAAACACGCACAGTTCATTATCCAATCGAAAGTATTAGATTTATCTCTTTGGGGAGTTTGAATGTTGTCAGTAACTCTGACAAAGGCATAACAAGTAGTTTTGCTGTTGGGAGGAGCAGAGGGTGCAAACTTGAATTAGGTCGAGTCTTGTCACCGGGGTCTTTAAGCGGAGATATGTGAGTATTAAATGGACTCACTCTCCTTTCAAGTGATTGTGACCAAATGTTCAAGGCAACAAATGGCAATGATAATGATGTTTTCCATCTACAGGCCAAATCTTACTCACTAGAGGCACCATAGTATTACAGATCAGGAGAGCAGAGTAGATGATGATCCTTATGCAAACCTGAGACAGTGAGAGAATTACTCCCATGCTGTTGGTCTCACTTTTCACATAACTAGTTAGTCAGTGGACTGAGCTAACAGAATTCCATTCAATGCAGAGATAAACCAAACAGCTCAGTGTATTTACAATATATAATATTTCATGTAGAATAAACTGCAACACCTATCAACGCCAGCAGCTCTTCTTATACGCAGCATTTTCAGATGCAGGTATTATGCCAATTCTTTCCGATGAATGTTATCCACTTCAAGAGTATGTCCCTTTTGCCTCGCCATCCAGGCAGCCCAGAATCCCTATCGTTGTTAAATTCACTCCTTGTGTGTCTGCACACGACCTTTGAACTATAATGAAATCAGCTCCTAAAATGTTTTTATTTCTGAAAATTCATCTCCGATTTCAATAATTCTCAGAATAAAAAATAAAAATCTGCTCCAACCATCTTCATCATTCCCCGTTGGTTTTGAAACTCCACCCTTTAGTTTCCACTCACTTAAACGAAGGAAGTTCCCTCAGATTTACTCTTACCAACGTCACATTAGCTGGATCACCTCCCTTCAGACACAACGAAGTCTTTCCTGATTTCTCCCGCATGGTTCTTTATCTGTCCCACCTTCCCATTAAATCTGCTCTTTCCTTTTCTAGTGGTGTTATCTCAAAGAAACCGTCATGTCTGTCTTTTTTATCGACTTTGTATCAAGTGAACACTGACCGTGTCATTCCTAACGTCTTTATATTCCAGTAAACTCTACCGTGTCTTTCACCATGCTTTTATATCCCAGTAAATTTCAACCTGAGAAAGGATGCTGGGTCCAATTCAAAGCATGAAAACTCACCACTAAGCTGTGCAATCTTATTACCGACACAGGAAAGGTTGAAGTAATTTCAGTTACAGCTGAATCGATTGGCTGCAGCAGCATCGGGTCAAATCCCAGTCAGATACATGACTGTTGTTCTTATATTTATTTCTTCTCTACGTGTGCTGAGTAACACAGTGAGGGATCAATTACTGTTGTCAGACATACATGTAGGGGCGTATTAAATACTGAAGCTGTGAGATGCGAACAGTTTTTATTAACAGAGACCATTCGAATCTCAGGCTCAGGAATTTGACAGAGAGCGAATTTGAGCAAAAGTTGAGCCGGGTGTTTCCCCCATGACGTAACACGAGTTTCTGCGGTTGCTTTGTTGTTCGCCTCATTTGTGTGTTTTGCATCATTGAGGATTTTGAAGTTGTCCCCTCGATAGAAAAGGCCCGTACTTTTGCAACATTGTACAAAAGATGCAGTACAAGAATAGCCGATGCTGATTCAACGATGTAAAAACAATGACTGTAGATGCTGGAAACCAGATTCTGGATTAGTGGTGCTGGAAGAACACAGCAGTTCAGGCAACATCCAAGTAGCTTCGAAATCGACATTTCGGGCAAACGTCCTTCATCAGGAATAAAGGGATGAAGGGCTTTTGCCTGAAACGTCGATTTCGAAGCTACTTGGATGCTGCCTGAACTGCTGTGCTCTTCCAGCACCACTAATTCCGATGCTGATTCAGTCTACTTATCCAAATATTGACCCCTGGAAACAGGACTGTGCACTCTCCTCGAGTCTGGAAAACAACTTCCTCACAGATAATGTTACATTCCCGCTCTCATGGCTCTTTTCATTCCATCGGCTTCTGTTTTGCTTGGAATCGGATTCAATACATCCTGTCACTGTGTCATTTCTTTCCATGTGGTCAGATCTTGTGAACAGTGGGATTGTATATGCTGGAACCAGTCGAGGCTGTCCGCTCTCCCACATCCAATTTATCCCCAGGTTGTGTTAAGATGATGATCTAAATCGCTTCCTTCTCTTTCCTGTCACTCTGGGATGATGTGAGCTGTGAAATCTATGATCTGAACTGGAGGCAACGTGGAAATCACATCAGCTGCGTGAGCGACAGGATTTGGTGCATTAATATCCCATGCTAATTCAGACAGCAGAAGCCTCCCCGTGACTTCGAGAAGCACAGACACTGTTCCTGAATAATGGGGAGAGATTCACTCTTTGCTCACAGTTCTGCATTTTCTATCTGTCTCAGATCGCATTATTTGGACAAGGGTTCCCAAAAGAAGATGATTTCTTGTGCATGCACGATCTCACTTTTCTACACCTTTCCAGAATTTCTATACTTCCCACTCCCAGCTGGACAAACCCGTGTTTAATGAGGGAGCTGAAGACCGCGTTCAAGCTGCTCTCCACCAACACTACGTGACAATGGCAGATGAGTTCGTCCAGTTCTCAATGAAGAACGCCCTGTTCCGGGAAAGCAGCTAGCACAGCCTCCTGGGAGAAGCGAGTCAGAATGGAAAGGAGCTGTGATGAAAACTCGGTGCTTCTTTCACTCTGAAACAGCAGAAATAGCAAAAAACTCACCTGGTTTATGATTACCACGTCTGGCGCCGTTCTCGCTTGTTTGTCTCGGGTGTGATATTGCCTCAGTCAGGTGACATACGTGTGAGAGGTCTCGGGTTCACCTTGCAGATGAGCCTTGGAATTTTGCACACTACTTCATTTTTGACTGAGAAGATATGATTTCGATGAGATCGAGTTCAGATAAAGATTCCAAAGCTTGAAACCATACACAAGCAAGTTCAAAAACCGTTTCTTCTCGGCCGGTGCTGCTCTGAGAAATGAATTGTCTAACTTGAAATAATGCTGATCTTGCCAATTTGGATTTTGCTGAGCGCACGTATTATACATAGTAACCTGAATTCCCGAGTCTGGTCAAATTTTGCTTTTCTCACGCTGTGATCTGCATGTCCTTGATTACTCTGATCCGCCTTTACCTTTCGCAAACAACGCTTTCCACTGTACTTAGGTACATGTGACAATCAATCAATCAAAACACAGTCATTTCCTCATTGCGTGGAGCCAGCAGAGCGAAGGTGGGCTGCATGGACTCTGTCTGCAGTGTGGCACATTTTGTGATCCTCATTGAAATTACAATTAAAACAGCAGCATTGGGGAAGTTACACGGTGGTTATATTGACGCAGCCGGGACACATCTGTGAAACAGCGTATCACACAATAACAGTGAAGATCTTTTGACGTCATCCTCGAAGGTACATGCTACAAAAACCTGAAGACTGCGTGAAACTGCTGTGGTCAGCGATAACAGAGCGGCCCAGAGGGATCGTGGTGGGCGCATAATCCAGAAATTAATGAATGAAAAGCATCCTCTGCTCGATTACAATTCCAGCTTTCAGTGTGTGTACTGCCACTGCCAGTATTTTGCTATAACAGTGCTCCGTTCTTCGTATTACATATTGATGTGCCTTTTGCGTCCTTATACTGAATGGTATCTGAAATAGATACACCCGCCACATTTATACATTTGAGGAAACACACGTTTGAAGGTATGGAAGATTTTTTTGCTGTTCTCCGTCGGTCTGTTATGACCTGATTTGCAAAGTCACTTGCCTGAGCTGGGAATACACTGGCGAAGTTGAGAGAAATCAGTTGTGGTGTGGACCGTGCCACTGACGCCCTGCAGTTCTTCCCCACGCTGTGTCACACAGCAGGGCTCTCCGGTGAAATGAACAGCCGTGAATGGCATGTAGATCAGTATGTTGGAGACAGCATTTCCAGACAGACACAGTTCCCTATTATTAGAACAAGCAGCACTGATGATGAATAACCTCAGAGAGAGGCAAGTGACAGAGATTTGCCGTGGACTCGATGGGCTGAACGGCTTCTGTCGGCACGTGAATGGCGTCACACGTCTCTGCCGTCCCTCTGTCTGGCTCTGACAGAGTGGCTGAGGGTGAAATAATGGCTCGCTTTTAATCCTCCCTTCTGCTTTGGACTGTCTGCAGCCCCGCAGCCCCTGGTTGTGGGGATGGTTCTCAGTGAGTGAGGGTTTCATTCGGAGTCACTTCATCTGGGACAGTTGGGACTCAGATGTTAACTGATTCCCGATTGCAGCAAAGAAACCGACTCCTGTGAAACAAAAGCCTTTCTGCTGGATTGTTCTGTGAAGATTGATTCTGAACATCAAATGGGCAGCACAAAAATGCACTAATTTGAATTTTACTGAGGGAAGAGAGTCCACAGCCCATTTCTCTCTTTCCCACCAGCTCAGCACCTTTCTCTCTCTCTCAAATAAATGATATTTGGAGGAAGTTCGCAATCAAAGTTGCTAAGTTCCAGCGGCCCTCTTGCACCTGGCTGTGCCCGTGAGAGGAAGCTTCAGAGCATATCCGTTTTACATCATCTCATAATGCCTGCAAGTGGAGGGAAATGGCTGAATACTCTGCCAATAGAGACAGCTCAGTCCACGGGGATGGGATAAACAGCACCGTCCCGGTGGGGACATTCTGCAGATCAGACACAGTCCACTTTATCATTCAGATCATACCAGAGTGAGAACGCTCGAGAAGGCCAATCGGTCACTCGTACCTGTGCCAACTCGGGAGTTGCAAAAGATTGGTGAAAGTGGAAAGTGGATTTGTTCATGTTTCAAGTGTTTCCGTGAAGCTGGAAGCAGAAGAAGATAGACAGTGAAGCGATTGAGATCTGACTAAAGGAGCAGCAAATAAGTTGGATAGCGCAGTGGAGAGCTTTGAAGTATTGAGTTCTGGTTAATGGGACGATCATGCTTTTACGAGGCCACGCTGCTACAGAAGAAACTATGTCAGTGTCTCTCAGCATTGTGATGTCACAGGCAAAAGACGCCGTTACACTGCAGGAAATTCCTTTTTCCAATGTGAGGGCTGTCCATATGTAAAGGTGTAGCTTATATATCGAATCCTTTCACATAAATAATTCCACTGCACCTCAGTGTGTTGTATTGTCTCCTTTCCACTTTACCTGTCATTGTGCCTACACTGAAGTTGATTTTCTCCTTGTGCGAGTCTTTTACAATCTGGGTGATGTGATGCAGTTGTACTGACCCATTTTCTGGCAGAATTTTCCACTTCACTTCAGCCCGCCCTAACTTCGTTATCTGATACTATTCCAGTTGTTTAGGTGTTAAGTGCTCATCCCAGATCCAGCCTGCCCTCACCCAAAATAAATGGAAAAATCAGTTACAGTGTGATCACTGATATCGAAGGATATCCTCATTCCAAGGTCATTGATAATTCCAAGGATAAAGTTAGGGCTGCAGATGCTGGAGATCAGTGTGATGCTGGAAAAGCACAGCAGATCAGGTAGCATCCGAGGAGCAGGAGAATTCAAGTTTCAGGCTTAAGCCCTTCATCAGGAATAAGGCTTGTGAGTCGGTGCTGAGAGATAAATGGAAGTGGTGTGTGGTTGAGGGGAAATAGCTGGAAAGCAATAGATGGATGAATAGAAGGGAGAATATAAGAGGTCAGAAGTGGCAGTGATGGAATGGGTCGAGAGGGCGGTGGCGAGTTGAAGGCTTATGCTTGGGGGAAATGAGGAAACTGTTCGAATTCACATTTATCCCGCGTGGTGTAAGGGTCCCAAGCCGGAATGTGTGGCATTCCTCCTCCAGGCGTTGGGTGGGTAACGGTTTATCCGTGGCGGAGGTCCAGTACCTGCTAGCCTTTGATTGGGGAGGAGGGGGAGTTGAAGTGTTCAGCCATGGGATGGTGAAGTTGGTGGGTGCGGGTGTCCCAGAGATGTTCTCTGAAATGATCTGCAAGAAGGTATCCTGTCTCCCTGATGTAGAGAAGAACACACTGGGTGCAACGGATGCAGTAGATGACATTGGTATTTGTACAGGTGAATTTCCAACGGATGTGGAACGATCCCTTCGGGACTTGGTTGGAGATGAGAGTTGTGTGGGTGCTAGTTTCACCCTCACTTTGGTGGCAGTCAAAGGTGCCAGGAGAAGGTTATGTGCTGGTGGGGGGAAGTGTCTTCCTCAAGAGGGGGTCGTGGAGGGAGTGGTCTTTCTGGAGTGCTGGCAGAGCTGGGTAGCGAAATATATCTCCGGTGGTGGCGTCTGTTTGGAGGTGGCATCAGTGGCAGAATATGATGCGTTTTATGCGGAGGTTGGTGGGGTGGAAGGTGAGCACCAGGAAGTTCTTTTCTTGTTGCGTTGACAGGCATGGGGTTCAAGGGTGGTGGTGCGTGAAGTGGAGGTGATGCACTGGAGGGCATTGTCAACTAACGTGGAAAGGCAATTTGTGACCGTGGAGGATGGAGACCAACTGGGTCTTTCTGAGGTGCAATTGGTCATCCGGGGGAACAGATGTGGTGTAAGCGGAGGAATTGGGAATAAGGAATGTCGTTTTTACACGAGATAGAGTTGGAGGAGATGTAGTCTAGATACCTTTGGGAGTCGGTGGGCTTGCAGTATATGTCTTTAATTAGTCAGTCGCCAGAGACGATGATGGAGAGGTCGAGGAAGGCGAAGGAAGTTGCCAAGATGATCCAGATAAATTTGAGGTTGGTGTGGAAGGTTTTGGTAAAGTTGGTGAGCTATTGAACCTCTTCGTTGGAGCACCAAGTGGCGCCAATACATTCATCAATGTAACGTAGGAATAGGTGTAGGATGGTGCCTGTGTAACTGTGAAAGATGGACAGTTACGCTTATCTGACAAACACGCAGGCATAGCTAGGTCCTATGTGGGTGCCCATGACTACCAGTGTCGATGGAGGAAGTGGGAGATTTGGAAAGTGAAGTTGTTGATTGTGAGGACCAGTTCAGTCAAGTGGGTGAGTATGTTGGTGGAAGGGTACCTGTTGGGATGGTGTGAGATTAAGAAATGGAAGGCTTGCAGACTTCTGTCATGGTAGATGGATTTGTACAGGGACTGGATGACCATGGTGAATATCGCGTGTTGAGGGCCAGGGAAATGAAATTCCTGAAGGAGGTGAAGTGCATAGGGGTGTCACGAATGTAAGTGGGCATTTCCTGAACTGGGGAGAGAGGATTGTGTCGAGGTAGAAAGAGATTATTCGGATGGTACAGGTGCAGGATAAGACAATAGGTCGACTGGGGCAGTCAGGTTTTTGAATCTTAGGAAGGAGGTAGAATTGTGGAGTGCGCAGCTCCCGGACAATGAGGTTGAAGGTTGTGGATGGGAGATGCCCAGAGGTGATAAGATTGCGGATGGTCTGGGAGATGATGGTTTGGTGAGGGGAGGAGAGTTTGTGATCGTGGTCTGTAGGAGGAGGTGCCTGCGAGTTGGCACCTGGCTTCAGCTTTGTTCCTCTGCCCGACTCACAAGTCTAATTCCTGATGAATGGCTTATACCTAAATCGTCAATTCTCCTGCTCCTCAGATGTTGCCTGACCTGCTGTCCTTTTCCAGTACAACACTCTCCACTCATTCATTATTACTGTCTCATTTCACTACCAGGTCCACGCTGTTTGTTTGATTCTACTGAGCACTGTTCTCAAGGACTGTGACAAAATCTGCCAATCTGAAACAAAAACAGAAATTGCTGTAAAATCACAGGTGTGCTGGCAGCATCTGTGCAGATGAATCACAGTTAACGTTTCACATCCATTGGGTCCGTCTCTCCACAGATGCTGCCAGACGTCCTGAAATATTCCAGCAACGTCTGTTTTTGTTTGATTTTCAACATCAGCAATTTTTTCGTTTTTGTTTTCTTGTTTTCTGCCAAATATGTTTTGGCTAAAGATTATATTAAATGTTTTAAATATGACTACGATGGAATGGCCAGATCCACCAGCCGGCTCCTTTTATTTGGTTCACGTGACCAATGCCTTTCCACTTGGTCACCACGCCCTACAGCGGCACTGCATTTAAATTGACAAAATTGTGGCATTCTCTCGGATTGGTAATCAGGAGCGAGATTGATTGAAATTTTTGAAAACTTAAGATAAACAAATAAAATACGGGATATAAAACGGGAAAATGAAAGGCAAAGAGAGAACGGCGAATGACAATTTTTGACAAAACTGAAATACAATTGCTCAAGAATCAGAAAGTGCTTTCATTCACAAACATACCGTAATATGGAATGTAATTTTTGGGACAACCAATGCAAGTAGATCTTAGCAATATCTTAGTTTTAAAGTCTTGCTGCAACTGTTTCGGTTATAATGAACGCACACATGGGATTCAGTGCTGTAATGATCTCCTAAAATGGAAAAGGAAATCCTTGCCTTCCAGGATACGTGGGGAATGTTCACTGATTCATCCCAATAATGGCAGGACTGTCGTCTGGATGCGTATGAGTAAAATCTTTTAATGTTCCATGGAGCTTCGAATGAGTGGTGAAGGGAATGTCTCCATTCACAAATTAATCATTCAGTAGAATTCAGTATAGGGACCGAAGAAATGATGAACAAATTGAATAAGAACATGGACATACGATACACAATAGGTACGACCATTACTATATGAAAACTGTTGATTTCAGATCCACGGTGGCCTTTGGTGATAGCATTTACTGTCCAGAACCAGTCTGCACTGGAATGACGGGAGACACACTATGAAGTATTTGAACTTCAGTCACCTTTAGAAATAGCTGAGACTGACTCAGGACACGGGGATATGAAGATGTTGGCCTTACAAACCTTTCAGACATTCCGTGGAAGAATAAAGGAAATGAGAGATAATTTTCGTCTCCATGGAGACGATGTTCATGAACTGGATAGATAGTAATTAACCTTATTGGAGTTTATAAATAGAGACGTCGTATTTAAAAAGCAAAGAGTTCATAGTGTAACTGTAAAATCTTTAGGTCACACTCAGTGGAAGCATTGTGTGTAATCCTTATCCTCATTCTCCACCAAAAGCATGTAAAGAAGTGAGAAAGGGCACAGACGCTGTTTCCTGGATAGCAAGATATTAGAAAGCCAAGTGACGTTGTTTACTAAGACATAAGAATATCAGAAAAGACACAACCGGTTTCATCGGGATGATAGAAAGAATGACGGAGTTTATTCACGAGATTTGGAAATGCTGGAGCAAAAACACGCAAGTTTGATGTCAACAAATGAGATTTTCACATAACACGAGGTTTGAATGAGTAAATCGGGGAAAGTCCCTCTTTCGAGTGAATCAATAACTATCGTTTGAGCTTGAAAACCATTAGGGAATGATTAAGAAAAGTTTGGATGAGAGTTTCTTCCACTCAATAGAGTTATTTAAATCGTGAACGACTTTACAGAAGTAAAACGTAGAAGCTGACTTCAGAGTGGTTTAAAAGGTACACGAACAAACGAACAAGGAGAGAATTTACCATTGAGTGAAAGTCAGTATGGTTACGTAACAATTTCGAATTTGTTGACTAGAGACACAAAGATATTTCATGAACACGTACAACTGAATAAGACTGAGTATGACAAGTTCATGGATTGGTAAGGTGTGGCGTATTATTCAAGGTGAAACTCGGTAAATGGAGCTGATGTCCTAAAATAACTGCATACAGAAGTTATATCCTAATGACTAGGAATTGAATCGTCACTTGGAGATGCAACACCTACTTTAAAGATTTGACCACATTCACATCATGTTATGTACATTTCGTACATTCTTAACTCCACCCAAGAAATCCACCAAGGAGAATGGGTCCTTTTGTATTGTTAACCCTCTGTACTTCTCTGCAGCACGCCAGTTAAGATAAAATATGCTCACACCAAAATTCAGTTCAATACAATATTCAAACGGTCCTATGTGATTTCTTTTTTTTATTATTGCAACAACCTTTGTGAGTTTGTAACAAACTGTGTAACATGAAACCAGTTCAACATCTATTTTCCCAGAATTTAAAGCAGTGCACATGGGAAACGTTATCCATCTGGTGAAAAATCACCTTCGGCTCTCTCTCCACATATGTTTCTTCACGTTTTAGATACTTGCAGTATGTTTGTTGATCAAGGAGTCATTATCCATAAGAGGTTGATTCTCAATCCACAAACACGGGTATTTTCCCATAAACTTGGCTTTGCTCAATATCACCTTCTGTCCGTACCCCTCAACACGACGACAAATTAAAGCTGCTCCATGTGAGGCTCAAACATAAAACTTCGGCACAGCACAGCCCACTATACTGGAACAGAGATACCGTGTACTGGTCACCTTCAGCACAGGAGCAACACATTAATGCTTACCTCCACATTCCTGGGTTTACCTTAACGTTTGGGAAACCGAGTTTCTCTGATTCCATGGCTAGTAAACGGGGATAATATGATCATCTTAACCAGTGGTTCTGTCCCCGAGTGAGGAAAGTGGTGAGGTACTCATTGTAAAGATGGATAGATTGATGAAATGTACAATTCCATCTTTTGCCTTCATTAACTCATGAGCTTTTTATTTTGTTTTGCATCTGTAGAAATCTTAAAATCTTCATCTTGAACAGACTCAATGACAGATCTCCATTGTGTCTCTGGCATCAAATTTCATAGTGCAAACTCCCTTTGAATTCTTCCACCACATTCCGCTGTTTGGGAAGTGTTCCTGTTGTGGGAAATGCACTTCCCCGTGTGTCACGTGCTGCTCCCATCATGCGCTCTGGCACTGCACTCATTTTCCTTCTGACACTTGCTCACTGTGTTGCTGTGATCATACAGTGACTTGGTGTCGCACAGTGCAGGAACATGATACACATCAAGGTTTTTGCATTGTTGAGTTCAATTGTCAGTTTAGCCTTATTTTGGTTTTTGAAATTGCCTGTTCTGTACACAAGTGCGTGTCAAAAACATCTGAGCGGAAGTTAGGTCTTCGGAATAATGACATTGAGCAATATGCACTCTCCTCCAGTCTGGAAAACAATTCCTCACAGGCAATTTAATAGACAATAGACAGCAGGTGCAGGAGTAGGCCATTCTGCCCTTCGAGCCAGCACCACCATTCATCATGATCATGGCTGAACATCCTCAATCTGTATCCTGTTCCTGCCTTATCCCCATGACCCTTGATTCCACTATCCTTAAGAGTTCTATCCAACTCTTTATTGAAAGAACACCTCCTGCTGTCTCGGGTTCTTCATTCCGTTGACTTCAAATTTCACAGAATTCAACTGACCTTGTTACATAGTCATTTCCTCATTTTTGTTCAGATCAATGTGTGCACAGTGTGACAGTGGGAGTGCACTTACCTACAGCTCAGCGAGCAAACCTACACCTTAAACCTCAACCTGAGTTACAAACCTTCACAATCCTTGCGATTTAAAGTGTCTATACGCATATCAGTAATAGACTTTTTGATATAATACCCGTCTGGTTGAAAGAAGAAGACACCACATTTCAAGATGGATGACAACGTTACCAATGTTGTTTTGAAATTGAGATCTTTTTGATCATTTTACGCAGTGAACAAGTTCATTTTAAATAATGCAAACTACATTCTCTCACCTGGAATAAAAGTGTGTTTTGAATACAAACATTGTCCTTGTTAACTTGCAGTTAATCAACATGAAAAATAGGATGTAATTTTTATTAAGCATACATCAATTAGCACCATTATCTTACTTCGGATGGACTGCAGTATGCACATGCGAAATAAGGTTTAAGAAAGAATGACTTTTGGAAATAATGATTTGGTGGTGACTAAAAATAATATTCGGTTCTCATGATGTGGTTATTCCACCATTGGTCCAGTGGTGGGGATGTTCAGTGGGCAGTATTTCTATGATGGTATCGAAGTATGTGAGCTGCCAGGGATGGGATCTCTCACTTCATTTGGAGCAGCGTCTTTTGACGTGGACCAGAGAGCGTTGTGACATCAGTCTGGGAGCTCCAACCACTCCTGGAACAGCTTCAGTTGACATGGAGCAGCAGGGAGCATTGGAACATCCGAATGCAAGATCTAACCATTTTTGGAGCAGCTTCAGTTGACATGGAGCAAGGAGCTTTGCGAGATCCGTCTGGGAGTTCCACTCTCACCTGGAGCAGCTTTTAATGACATGTAGCAGCAGGGAGCATTGGGACATCAGAGTGATACATCCAACCTCAACTAGACTGCTTCTATTGATATGGAGGAGGGAACATTGGGACATCAGACTGGGAGCTCCAACCTCACAAGGATCAGCGTTTAATGACATATAGCAGCTGGGAGCATTGGGACATCAGAGTGGTAGGTCTAGCCTGAGCTGCACCACTTCTACTAACATGGAGCAAGGAGCATTGGGACATCAGACTGGGAGCTCCAACCACACAAGGACCACCTTTTAGTGACATGTAACAGCTGGGAGCATTGGGACATCAGAGTGGTAGGTCTAAACTCAACTGCACCACTGGTAATGACATGGAACAGGGAGCATTGGGACATCAAACTGGGAGGTCCAACTTCAAGTAAAGCAGCTTCTATTGACATGGAGCAGCAAGGATCATTGTAACGTCATGTTGGGAGCTCCAACATCACGTGGAGAAGCTTGTATTTACATGGAAGAGGAGGGAGCATTGGGATATTAGGCTGGGGGAAAGGATATTCAACTATTTTAATCTAAAGTAAAATATGTTTCGACACCTCATATGTTAATTGATTTATGAAGAATCTTTCCCGGGAAAATAATTAATTCTTTAGATAGTAAAGACAAGTCCTGCAAATATTCAACTCAGGAAAACGCATTGGTACAGAGAGAAATGGGAGTGATGCTTCATGTCTTTGTCTTTTCATTGCTGGCCGACTCTGCGCTGGATTACATCATCGGAAGGACGTTTTCACTCATTTCCTGCAAATTCGGACAGGTCATTAACGATATCTAAATATAAAAATTAATGGGAATATGCGATGTTATGATTAGGCTGGAGTTTACCTCAAATTATGGTGAAAACGCATCAAAGTCAGTTGCAATTTCTAAGATCGGCAGTGACCTCATTGATTGGCTGATCAGATTGTGAATGCTCGTTGTTTTGAGGCCAAATTGAAGTGAATCATGATGGTGATTATCTTTGTTCTTTGTTCACCTTGTGACTGTTACTGTTATTGCTCATGTCCTTGTTAACACCAGAGCTCTGCAGCGTGTAAAATCTCGGCTGTGCATCTGGCCATTGGTGCAACCATTCGAAGAGCTGGCTCCGGATCAGGCAGTTGTAAGTTCGACTTTTACTTTGCACAAGCGCATTGTGGAGATTCATCACAAATCCAACCTAATCACTTTTGTTATGCTGTTGTGGATAATATTTGAAATTGTCATCTCCACGAATGAAAGTTCTTTCACTGTCTTCGATCAGTTAAACATTACCAAGAGCTATCAGAGTAAAAATCACACAGCACCAGATTGTATCGAACAGAGTTATTTGGAAGCACCAGTGTTCCATGCACTGCTTCGTCATCAGGTGTTTGTCAACTGTTGGAATCTAAAATGGCTTTGTGTGATTATTAAATGTATCCACCCCAGTCCAACACCAACACCTCCAAGTCATGGGTACCGTCGACACCACGAACGGATCGGTTAAAGTCCAAATGATTTTCCAAAAGTTCGCGCATATTGACGCACACACCAAGTTTCTGCAGAAAAACACCCACTTGATGAAGGACCGGCTCTCCTAAAGCTAGTGCTTCCAAATAAACCTGCTGGACTCTGCCCTGATATTGTGTAATTTTTAACTTTGTCTACTCAACTCAAACACTGACACTTCCATATCATAGACAACACCAGTCATGTCCCACTGTTGTCAGAGAAGGCAATCCTGGAATAGCCCAATACATTGCTCATGGGTAAGTTTCGTTTTCAGAAACCAAAGCACTTAGTAGCTGCAGCTCCGATGGATGAAAAGCACAGAAAAGAAATAGCTGAGACTCAGTTTTGACATTATTTTGAAATTCTTTGGAAAGTGGAATCAGAGGAGAATGAAGGATTAACTGTCTGACTATGCAGAGAGAGGGAAGGCACTTTTCCCTTCTTTGATGAGCTGGGGTATTGACTGATCTAAGGCATGGAACAGATTCCTGGTAGAGCTGCGCTCTCTGCATCAGGAACAAGAAGTCCTGATTTCCTGAACGGTCATGAAACCCAGGGCACTCAGTTAAAGCGCTGAATACTAACCACTAGTCCACCAGGGATGAGGGCAGAAGCAGTTGCACCGTTTCTTCATAACTCCGTTTTTGGAATTATGTCACTGCAGATATGTTTCCCCTCAAAAACGATTGAATTATCGAGTGTTTACAGCACAGAAATGGGTCCCTTCATCTCATTTCCCAGCACTTGGTCTGTAACCTTGTAAGCTCTGACGTTTCACCTGAATACTAATTTCTCTGGTACGTTTTAATCTCGTAAAACGCAATAAGTGGGATTAAAGATTGAGATGGGAACTGAACCCCATTTTTACCCATAGACTGAAGCACGCAGACACATTTCCCCAAGTGTGACACAGGCCTCGGGAGAAAACAAGGAGAAAGTAAGATTTCATCGACTGGTCTGATGTTGTCCCGTTTCAGAGATCAACACCAATGTCTGGTTACAGCAAAGAAAGGAAGCATTCAGCCCCTCCCGTCCCAGTGTTCTTTGCCCATTGTTTCCCCATTACTCTGTAGTTTATACTGCCTCACCTCGTTCTTGCTGCCAAACTTGATCACTGCTCACGCCCGCTATTTCCTGTCCTGCCAAACGGTTTGCCTCAAGTTCTTGGAATGAAAAACAGGAATCGCCTATTTCAAGCACTTTTCTAGTTTACAAGGACAGTTTTATCACCACTGAGCAAGCACATTGCCAGTTCAGAGAGAAGGTCTCATCCTTTAGAAACTGAAATGCAAAGATGATTGGATAGCCTCAGTATTGTAAATCAACCAACAAGACCGGAATTGGGCCGAGGGGATCACGCACAGAAGGATGGGAGAATAGAATGGCGAATCTCATGATGTCCAGGGTGATTTTAACAGAAATCTTCCCTGGTAGTATAGTGATGAGGATTCAGTGATTTCACTGTCATGACTTGTTAAAGGTTAACGTTTACAGTAATCAACATGAAATACTGCCTGATATTTTGAAGCAGAATGATGTTGTGCAGCAGAAGGAATCGTTTCCCTGCATGACCTAATAAGAGAGCTCAGAAGAGCCAGGAGGAGACATGAGAGCCAGGAGGAGACATTAGAAGTTGTTGGCGGATAGGATCAGGGTTAACCCTAAGGCTTTCCATTGGTATGTCAGGAAGAAAAGAATGACGAGAGTTATATTAGGGCCAATCAAGAATAATAGTGGAAAGTTGTGTGTGGAGTCAGAGGAGACATGGGAAACACTAAATAAATATTTTTCCACAGTGTTCACTATATAAAATGAAAATGTTGGCGAGGAAGATACAGAGATACTTGCATCTCGACTCGAAGAGATTGTGGTTCACAGGGAAGAGGTATTAGAAATACTGTAGAGTGTAAAAATTGACAAGTCCTCTGGGCCAGATGGGATCTATCCTAGAATCCTCTGGGAAGCAAAGGAAGAGATTGCCGAGCCAGTGCCATTGATCCAGAAATCATCATTATCTACAGGAATAGGACTGGTGGATTGCAAATGTGGTTCCCTTGTTCAAGAAGGGTTTTAGAGACAACCCTGGTAATTACAGACCAGTGAGTCTCACTTCAGTTGTTGGTAAAGCGTTGGAAAAGATTATAAGAGATAGGATTTATAATCATCTATAAAAGAATAATCTGGTCAGGGACAGTCAGCATGGTTTTGTAAAGGTCGTGCCTAACGAATCTTATGAGTTTTTTGACAAAGTGACCAAACAGGTAGATGAGAGTAAGCAGGTTGATGTTCTGTATATGGATTTCAGCAAGGTGTTCGATAAGATTCCCACAGTAGGCTATTATACAAAATGTGGAGGAATGGGATTGTGGGAGACATAGCAGTTTGAATCAGTAATTGGCTCGCTCAAAGAAAACAGAGTGTTGTAGTTGATGCAACATGTTCATCTTGGTGTCCAGTTACTAGCGGCATTCCGCAAGGGTCGATGTTGGGTCCAGGGCTATTCATCATTTTTATAAATGACCTGGATGAGGGCTTAGAAGGTTGGGTTAGTAAATTTGCGGGCAACACTATGGTTGGTGGAGTTGTGGATCGTGACGAAGGATGTAGTAGGTTGCGGAGAGACATAGATAGGATGCAGAGCTGGGCTGAGAGGTGGCAAATTGAGTTTAATGTGGACAAGTGTGAGGTGATACACTTTGGACGGAGTAATCGGAATGCAAAGTACTGGGCTAATGGTAAGATTCTTGGGAGTGCAGATGAGCAGAGAGATCTCGGTGTCCATGTACACACATCCCTGAAAGTTGCCACTCAGATTGACAGGGTCGTTAAGAAGGAAAACAGTGTTTTGGCCTTTACTAATAGAGGGATTGAGTTCTGGAATCAGAAGGTTATGCTGCAGCTGTACAAAGATCTGGTACGGCCACATTTGAAGTATTGTCAACAGTTCTGGTCCCGCATTATAAGAAGGATGTTGTCGCTTTGGAAAGAGTGCAGAGGGGATTTTCTAGCCTGTTGCCTGGTATGGAAGGAATGTATTATGAGGGAAGACTGAGGGCCTTGAGGCTGTCCTCGTTGGAGAGATGACTGAGAGGTGACTTAATAGAGACATACAAGATAATCAGAGGTTTAGATAGGGTGGACAGGGAGAGTTTTTTTCCAAGTTTGGGGTCGGCAAACACGAGGGTCACAACTTTAAAGTGAGGGGAGAAAGGTATAAGACAGATGTCAGAGGTAGTTTCTTTACTCAGAGAGTAGTTAGGACATGAAATGCTTTGCCTGTAACGGTGGTCGATTCGCCAAGATTAAGTGCATTTAAGTCGTCATTGGAGAGGCATATGGACGTACATGGAATAGTGTAATGGGATGGGCTTCAGATTAGTATGACAGGGCTGCGCAACATCGATGGCCGAAGGGCCTGTACTGCACTCTCATGTTCTATGTTCTATATGCTACAGTTCCAAATCAGCAATGTCATTGGCAATTGACTGACGTTCAATCAGTTTAAAACAAGAACGGAGGGGGCGTCAGGAAAACGGAAGGGGAATAGTGGTTTGTGAAAGTTAACTACATGCCTCGTGGAGCCAGGTTCAATGTAGATACTGAATATCGGTTTTCCTGTTTAACTTGGTATACTGATCACTTCGGATCAATTGCCCAATATTGTCTGCCCTTTGTGTGCTGTTCTTTGTACATTTCACCTCGCTTCAGTGCTCCGGGGGACCACGCTTTTTTAAAATTTGGCACGTTTTACTCAGGTCTGTTTTGCAGCTTCATATTAAGGCCAACAATTTTAGGAACAAATACTCACCATTCAGACCACCAAGTCTGTTCCACTATTGAATGGTTTCATGTCTGATCTGTTAACCTTGAACTGCACTTTCTTGCCTTTTGCCATAATGCTTGATGTCTTTGCTGTTTGAAGATCTACCGATCTCAGCCTCATTACACCTAATGACACTTCCTCAACAGCCTTCTGCTCCAAGAAAGTCCACTGATACGGAACTGTCTGAGAGAATAAATGCTTCTTCGTCTCTATTTTAATTGTGAGATCCGCATTCTAATACAAAGTTAAAAATCGCACAACACCAGGTCATAGTCCAACAAGTTTAATGGAAGCAATAGCGTTTGGAGAGCTGCTCCTTCATCAGGTGGTTGTGGAGTACACAGTGGTAAGGTACAGAATGTATAGCGAACGGTTACAGTGTAATGTCACTGAAATTATACATTGGAAAAATACCTTGATTGCTTGTTAAGTCTTCCATTTGTTAGAATGACTATGTTAGGTTCATTTCTTTCTTATGTAAATCGAAAAACTTTCTTTTCACAGTTACATTCTCAGGTGGGCTTTACCAATTAGTGTCAGCACAGATAATATGTTGAAGGTGCTACTCCCTGTGTGCTGCGTCCATGCCATAATGTTTAGACTGACGCTCATCTAAACAAAAACCAACACTCTACAGGCAAGAATGCCTTAAGACATGGTACATTGGTGAAGCTGAGCAGAGGCTACAACAACGGAATCGGCGCTGCACATCAATCAACACACAGGTGTCACCTTCCCAGTTGGAGAGCACTTCAGTGATCCAGGACATTCGAACTCGGATCTTCGGGTGACAACCCTACAAGGCGGTCTTCGGAACAGGCAGCAGCTAAAAGTGCCCCCGCAGACTGGTACCCATGGTCATTGGGTTCATGTCACAGTACAGGTGATCCTATTGCCCTATCTACAAACAGAGACCCTCCTACACGAGTGCGCACGCGTGCGCGCGCGCGCACACACACACACACACACACACACACACGTCTGTGGGGTGAATTTGTACTTACAGAGTTACATTGTACGTTGCTCAAAAACTGCATGACTCCATGTAAGTCTCTGGTAACTCATTTTTATAAATTAGAATCAGTCTAAATATTATGGAACAGACAGCAGCACAGGGGGGCAGACACCAGTTGTTAAACATCACCTGAGAATGAAACTTTAAAATAAAAAAGCTTTGCACTTTACATATGAAAGAAGTGAAGCTCATATGGTCATTCTAACAGATCGGAGACTTAGCAAACAATCAAGGTATTTTTCAATGCACAATTTCAGTTACGACACTATCCGAGTGAATCTCTCCTGCAACTCTCCCAGTGCGACTCATCCCTGGACAATTCTAGCAATGAGCCGAATGAACATATTTCTATTCTGTAACAGCATCGGGGGTGGCGCTGCAGCATTTATTGCCTTCCAGTTTGGAGTCACGTGGACGCCAGACCAGATAAGGACGGTAGTTTCCTTCCCTCAAGGACGTCAGTGAAACACATGGGTTTTTCATACAACGTATTCTTAATTCTAGGCATTTATTGCATTCACAAACTATCATTTTCGTGGCGTGGTGAGAATCCAACCCTTCTCCCCAGAATATTACCTGGCTTTGATGTGTTAACAATCCAGCGATAATACCACTAGGCTATCGCAGAAATCCCTCACGGGGGATCTTTTCCAATAGAGTCTCTTTTCCCCAATTATTCCTGATGCCCTTTTATTGAGCCTCACACTCCAATAATCTCTTGTCCATGTCAGTAAAAGCTGCTAAAAGTGAATTGATGTCACAGCCAAGCTATCCCAACGGATCGAATGATTTGAAGGTGCCAATGAAGAGATTGGGGCAACAGTGAATGCAACGGCACAGACTGGATGGGATCAACGTGAAAGTGTATGTTAGATTGTGCAATGCCTCAGTCAAATGGGACGCGAGACGGAAAAGAGAGTTAGGGAGAGTGCGAGGGAGAGACATCTTCGAGAACTTTTGGGTTAAAATCCTGATACATGAAACGTAGAAATATCAGAGAACAAAATTCGATGGAAAACCGATCATCACCTCGGAGAATATTATCTTGTAAAAACGATTAATTTCTGACCGTGTTTCACCAAAAGTAAAACTTTGAGAGAACTGACTGCCATGATGTGGATTCTAGCCGAGGTCGCTGCAATCGCAACATAAAATTCGAACTACTAAACGGTTACAGCATTCCACATAGCACGCTTGCAAACTGCAACCTGTATGGTAGCAGAGGAAATGTCAGGAAGAATGTACAATATCAGGACATAGCGACAGGCATGTGGGAAAGCAGAATGAACCGAATCTTTAACTTTAGCGTCCCCAGAGACTGTGGAGATTCCATGAATGAGCGTACAGGAGAATGGGATTAATGAAACTCTCCAAACTCTTGGGAGATTGCAGAATATTGTTGAAACGTATGCTTCAATATCATTATATATGAACTTCGGCTACTTCATCACTTTGCCCACAGAAGGCAGGACCAATTGCTGCATGAAATCACACATAATCCTAGTTCCAGAACCGGAATCAGAGAAACTGTATGAAGCATGCACGAAGATCCAATTGGAAACTGGGATGGAATGACAGGAGAGAGGCGCATGTATTTCCGAGGTTGGGACAGCTCCTGCTCAAAAGCGGGGCGGAAGGGAATACTTGCCTCCATTTAAAATATTATGACTATAAACAGTACATGTTGCTGAGACAGCCGATTGGCGCATCCAAAGAGTGTGGAGACTTTAACTTTAGGGTGGCAAGGTTCGAAATTTCATTTTCCTATTTGGATCAGTGGTTTTGACATTGGCATCTGCTTTTGTTCGCATCAGCTCAGAATCAGCTTCTTGTTCCCAATAAATACTGCAACCAGGAGAAGGTGGTGTTGTGGTTATATAATAAACTACTCATCCCTGGGGACTCACACACGGAACTGGTAATGTTAAAGTTTGATGAATAAAACCTGGAATGGAAGCTTGACCTCAGGAACAGAGAACATGACTTTAATTTCTTGCAATCCCATTCATGCATGTCACTTATATAGGGGATGCTACCATCTTTACCCAATCCTGCCTACTTGTGTCTCCAGGACCTGAAGCAAATAGCTGACCCTTAATCCGAGAATGACGACCGTGTGGGACACTATCCCTCTGAAGCACATCCTTTTCAGACCCACACTCCATACCTGTTCAGTCCCTTCATTTCCCATGGCTGATCCCAGTAACCTACACACCTTCAGACTGTGGGAGGAAACTCACACAAGCAAGAAGAGAATGTGCAAACTGAACACAGTCACACGACACTGGGATCGAATCCATATCTTTTGTGCAGAGAGGCAGCAGCGAATCAGGAAGAACAACAAATGCTATCCTGACCAGCGACATCCACACCCTGTGGATATATCAGGAAGAATAAAAACACATTCACAACATGGACAACGGTACTTGCGTCTGCATGGACATGATTTGAACCAATCGTTCATCCTGGGTAGATACAAAGACAACGATATCACAGAGAAACCAGCGCAATGCCGGATTCAATTACCTGCTGAAGTGGAATCTCGACTACTCAGTCAAACTGGGGACAGGCTATTCAACAGTCCCGTGTGTGGGAAGGGCTCAATGAGCAGAAGAACCTCCACAGTAACCAACAAGATTACATATCCCAGAAGGAGATCAATTAAACTGTCAATGCTGCTGTTAATCCCAACCAGCTGCCAGTTTCATAGCGTCAAAGTCATAGACTCACACAGCATGAAAACAGGCCTTTCTGTCCTACCAGCTCATACTGAACATAATGCCAAACTAGACGAGTCGCATCTGATGGCTCTTGCAACTGCTGAGGGTTAACAACGCCTTTGTGATATTATTACTGCATTGTTAATATGAATGTACAGATATAATTCTGTGGACACGGGTTCAAACCCTGGCATGGCAGATGCTGGAATTTTATTTCAATAAATTCCTGGAGTCTAATGATGATGTTGAATCAGTTGTTGTAGATCTGATTCACTAATGCCTCATAGGGAAGGAAACTCAAAGTTTGGGAGAAGATTTGTAGCTCGGGTGCTCGTTGTTGTGGTTTTGTTCGCCGACCTGGGAATTTGTCTTGCAAACGTTTCGTCCTCTGTCTAGGTGACATCCTCAGTGCTTGGGAGCCTCCTGTGAAGCGCTTCTGTGCTGTTTCCTCCGGCATTTGTAGTGGCCTGTCTCTGCTGCTTCCGGTTGTCAGTTCGAGCTGTCCGCTGGAGTGGCCGGTATATTGGGTCCAGGTCGATGTGTTTGTTGATAGAGTCTGTGGATGAGTGCCATGCCTCTAGGAATTCCCTGGCTGTTCTCTGTTTGGCTTGCCCTATAATGGCAGTGTTGTCCCAGTCGAATTCATGTTGCTTGTCGTCTGTGTCTGGCTGGTATGTGACTCCAGATCCATAATATCGTGGTTGATTCTGATCTTCACTCTGGGCAATAAATTATGTACTAGGCATGAATGAATAGCTTTTGTTAATCCCACTGATACTTTCCAATTCATTTATCGATCCAAATAGCCTGTAAATATTGCAAATGTACTTTCATTCATCACTGCCTCAGAAAGTGAATTGCACACATAAACCATCCTCTGTTAAAAAAGCCTCTCATGTCTAATTTTAAATCCCTCATTTCAATTTAAACATTTTCCCTCTCGTATTGAAGTCCCCCCTCCTTGGAGAAAAGACAGTTACAGTTAACTCGAGCCGAACTCTCAATAATTTTTACATTTCTATCACGTCGCCTTTCAACCTCCAGTGCTAGAGAGAAAATATTCTCAGCCTATCCAGCCTTTCGTTATAACACAAACCTTCCCCACTAGCCATACGCAGGTATACCTGTTCTAAACCTACTCCAGCTGAATAATTTCCTTGCTTTTACTGGGCGGCAAGAACTGGACACAGTGTTCCAGAAGACGCATCACCCAATGTCCTATTCTACTTCAACATAACGTACCAACCCCTACGCTCAAAGGACTGAGCAACGAAGGCGAGATGACATTTTTTAACCATTCTGTCTATATATGAAGCAAACTAAAATTAATTATGTACTTGCATTCCTGGCCTGTGTGTTCCATAGCACGATGCGACGCCCGATCATTAATTGTATAAGCCCTACTCTTATTTGATGTAGCAAAATGCAATACCTTCCATTTATCCAGATTGAACTTCATGTGACATTTTTCAACCCAAAGACGCAATGGATTAAGATCCTTCTGGAATCTTAGATCACCTTCTTTACAGTCTCCAATTCTGCTGTCCTCTGCAAGCTTATGAACCATGGCTTCTATGAGTTCTATTGTTTACTCATATAGGTCAACGATTTTTAATTATTTGTCGTGGCCATCATTTAGCTGTTTGCAAATCAGATAACAATTAGTCATGTCGTTAACCATTAGGAAGAAAGCCATAGACTGCAGGGAAACAATTGGCAAGAAAATGTGCTGAAAGGAATTCAATCCAGTGAAGTGGGTGATAATGAATTTGAGGACGCACAATGAGTAAAGTGTGAATACTGAGTGGTTTAAAGTAATAAAAGAGAAATTGGAGTAGACATTCACGAATGTTTGAAGGTGATTGGACAAGGTATCATGAGATCTCGATGGGTTGGAAATACTTTCTGTTCTTGATAGCAGGTGGGAATATAAGAGCAGGGAAATGATGCTGGAACTTCAGCAACGGCCCATTCAAGATCAATGGACAGGGGAATCAGATGGACGGAAGTGCGTACTGCAGGTGCTGGAAATCAGAATCAAGAATAGAGTGGTGCTGAAGAAGCACAGCAGGTCAGGCAGCATCCGAGTTGCAGAAAAAACTAACGTTTCGGCAAACGCCCTTCATCAGGAAAAAAGGTGGGAGCCTCGTGGGTGGAGCGATAAACGGGAGGACTGGGTCTGGGAAGGATTTAGCTGAGAGTGCAAGAGGTGGATAGAGATGGGGTTAAAGGTGATAGGTCGGAGAAGAGGGTGGAGCGGATAGGTGGAAAGGAAGATAGACAAGTGGGACAGGTCAGTAGGATGGTGGCAAGTTAGAAAGTTGCAACTTGGATAAGGTGACCGTGGAGAGATGAGGAAACTGGTGAAGACCACGTTGATGCCCTGGAGTTGAGGGTCCCGAGGTGGAAGATCTGGCGTCTGGTGGTGAGGGAATGGCGGTGGAGGAGACCCAGGAACTGCATGTCCTTGAGAGAGTCGGGGGACGTGGTAATTAATGTTTTTGGTCATGGGGCATTGGAGTTGAATGTTGCGGGTTCCCTGGAAATGTTCTCTGAAGCGCTCTCCGAGAATGTGTCTGTTGGCCCCAATGTAGAGGAGACCACATCCCAAGCAACAGATGCAATAAACGACATGTGTGGAAGTGCACACGGACATTTGATGGATGTGGAAGGCTCATTGGAGCCTTGGAAGGATGTGAGAGGGAAGATGTGGGTGCAGGTTTTGCAATTCCTGTGGTGGCAGGGTAAGGTGCTGTGAGGGGAGGGTGGGTTTTTGGAGGGCGTCGAGTTGACTAGGTAGTCGTGGAGGAAAGAGTCTTTTTGAAAAGTGGATAGGGGTGGGGAGGGAAATATAAATTTCCCTGTCACTGCAGGAATTCCAAAACCTGCACCCACATCTACCTCCTCACCTCTATCCAAGGCTCCAATGGAGGCTTCCACGTCCATCAAAGTTTCTCCTGCACTTCCACACATGCCAGTTCTTGTATACGTTCCGCCCGATGCGGTCTCCTCTAAGTTAGAGAGAAGAGATGTGTTCTCACACAACACTTCAGAGAATATCTCCAGAATACCCGCAAGAATCAACCCCAGTGCCCCTTGGCTAAACATTTCAACTCCTCCTCCCACTCTCCCGAGGACATGCAGGTCCTGGGCCTCCTGTATTGCCACTGCCTCACAACCTGGAGGAAGAAAGCCTCATCATCTGCCTCGGGACCCTTCAATCCCATGGCATCAATTTGGACTTCACCCGTTGCCTCATTTCCCCTCCCCCTACCTTACCCCAGTTCTCACCTTCCAGCTTAACACCGTCTGCCTGACTTGTCCCACCTGTGCATTTTCATTCCCACCTATCCACCCCACCTAATTCTCTGACATATCATGTTCACCCCACACCCGCATCCACTTACAGCACTCTCAGCTACCTTCTCCCCAGCCCCACACCCTTCCCATTTCTCTCTCCCTCCAATGTGCTCCCAGTCTCATTCCTGAAACCTTTGCCTGAAATGTCCATTTCTCCTGCTCCTCAGATGCTGCCGGACCTGCTGTGCTTCTCCAACACCACTCTAATCTTGACGGGAGTCAGTTGATTGAGAGGATTTTCAGATATTTTCTATTGTTGACCACAGGCTGTGGATGATATCAGAACTTTAGCAACCACCAGTTTAGGGAACAGCTAAAGGACTGAGCACAAGTCTGGTCATGGCATAAATCAACATTTTTCTTAAAATTGTAAGACAAAAGATGAAAGGCTGAAGTATGCAACTTTGCCCATCAAGACCGTTTCAGCAATGATTTTCTCACTGATTCCTTTCCACCTCAGGGTGCTATGGGCCTTGGAGGGTAAGTTGAAAATGGTGGCGTTTCGTTGCATCTTCCAACCTTGTCCTTATCGTTAGTACAGCTGTTGAGCTTTGAAGGTTGTCAAAAATGCCCGAATGACTTATTCCAGTGCATCTTATAGTTGGTGCACTCTGCTGCAATTTCGCCTTAGTGGTGAAGGGAATGAATATTGCAGGTATTGAATAGGGTACACTCAAGTGACTGCATTGTCGTGGACGGTGTCCAGTTCCTCAAGTGTTATTGAAGTTACACCCATCTAGGCAAATGGAGAGAGTTATATTAACGTCTCATTTGTGCCTTGCAAAAGATGTAGGATTCACAGAACAATGAGTTGAGTTTATAATCAAAAAATGTCAAAAGAACATGTTGTTGTTGTCAAAGTGTTTATGTCGCCAGTTTCTATAAGTTTTTTCCCCCCGAAATAATAGCTCTGTGGACGACTGCACGGGGTAATTTGTTTACAGTAAAGTTATTGAATGTCAATGAAATATGATTAGATTCTCATTTGTCGGAGTGTTCATTACTCTATTTCGTCCTTGTGTGGAAAATCTGATTCCAGTCATGCTTGATTTCAAGTTCCAATTCCCGTCTGTGCTTGAAATTCCAACCGTTTCTTCACATAAATGTCTCCGCCTGCCGTAAAAATATGTAAGGACGCTGCAGGGACAGCAGAGATTAATGCGCATGTTGTCAACACTGGAGAAAATGGAGCTTCGTGGAATGAAAGGCTGGGATTATTCTCCTTGAAACAAAGAAGACGGAGGGGAGCTCTATAATCACATAATAACATTTATAAACGTTCAATATTCAGGGTAGTTACGGGCTGGTGGTTCACCCTCTGGTAAGAGGAAAGCAGAATTAGATATTGCGTGTTTAGTTCAGAAATTAGATTAGTGTGGAAACAGGCGCTGCAGCCCAACAAGTCTGCACCGACTCACCTACACCTAGCACTGCAGGCAATTTAGTATGGCCAATTCATCTAAACTGCACATTTGTGGACTGTGGGAGGAAATCGGAACAAACCCACGCAGCTAGTCGCCTGAGGCAGGAAGAGAACGCGGGTCTCTGGCGCTGTAAGGCAGCAGCGCTAACCACTTTGCCACAGGGCCGCACACGACTGTGGGGTATTTTCTTTGCTCAGGGGCCAGTAAATCGATGGAACTCCTTGCCGAAATTGTTGTTGAAGCTGAATTGTTGTGTATTTTCAAACTGTGCCACACAGATATTTAACCAGAAAGATGATAAAGCTTTGTCGAGGCAATGCTGGAGAATGGAGTTGAGGATTATCAGATCAGCCATGAGTTCGTTGAATGGTGGAGCAGACTCGATGTGCTGAATGGCCGACTTCCAATCCTACATCATTTGGTCTAACGCCTTATTTTATTGATACCTTTAGAATTCTGAGGGGAGGGGATGAAATGATAGAAAAGGTTTCTCAATCTGATCAGACAGATCAGGAACTATGCTCATAAGCTCATGAACAGGAAATGTGTTGGGGCCTGGATACAACAAATGGCACTGGGCACACCGCAGATGGGTATGTGCAGATGTTGTGATGGCTAAAGAAAATTGGTGGATCTAATATTGTTGCCAACTTGGTGATCACGCTGTATGATGGATCGCGGTATGATTCACACAGCAAAAGGTTGTGAAAGACTGAAAGATTCATTTCATTGGAAAAGTTTTCTGCGGTTCCAATTCAATTGACTGTTTAAAATACTGATCAGAACTTTGTGTGGAGTATTACATTAAAATTCACAATCCCACTGGATAAACTATTGCACTCGATCTTTCCTTATTTGTTCCCCTTTCATTCGACGTAAATTCATAGAATGTCAAGATGGAATGAAAGGAGAAAAGAAACGTTTGCACTCCATTTCATTATCCCAATGTAACTTACAACAGTATCAAATTGCTTTACTTCGACTTTGATGAGGTACCGATTTCTCACAAATCTCCGGTGCAATGAAGGGCAAGAGCAAGATCGTCCACGTTCAATGTTGAATTCAATTTTGCTCCGAATTTATTTCAGCTGAACGAAAATACTGATGAGAAAAACAGAAGGTTGAACTACAAAACAAGATGGCAGTTTTGATGCTCAGTTACATTGGCAGATTTCAATGAGTATCATTGAACCACTTTGCCAAAATCATGGCGTTCCTCCTCCCATCTTTAAGGCATGGGATTAAAGCAGGAAATCGATCTCCAAGAGACGGGTCACTTCCTATTCATTATGGAATAGCTTTCCTTGACAATATACCAAATCTGCTCAGTTCCATTTATTATGCTTCATGTGGAATATTAATAGAAATCTTTTAAAAAAACACTGAGTTTTTTTGCTGAATCTTACTCAGCTGCAGACATTTCCGATATTTCTTTGCATCTGAAGTCATCCAAATTAGATATTGTTTCCTCGCACCTTCTACGCCCTCCATCCTCCTTTACACTTTTACCTGGCCACAGGCTGTCTCTCTCCTGTTGAAACTCACTGCTTGTGTGTCTCTCAATGTGCCTTTCCAAATATTTTGGAAACAGATTGTCTGAGTGACAGAAATTCTGCCCCCATTATTTCTTTGTCCTACATCGATGGTTTTGAAATCTTGACTTTCAGAAATTTATGAACTTGAAAAAGTGAATTTGCCACATATTTACTCTCTCCAAACCTCAAATACTCTGGAAAACTTCCATTCGGTTTTCCTTGGTTTAGTTTCAAATTTTCCAAAACACAAATAAATAAAACTCTATCCCCACTAAATGCTGTCAGCATCGTCTCCAATGTCTTAGCAGCACAGTAAACGCTGGAAGTGTCCTCTCTAATTGAATCACCGATTCCCTACATTGCAGAAAGTACAGTTGAGTCAATCGGGTCTGTCGGGAGACTATGAACAGCATCTCAACCAGACCTAGCTCCCGTCTCTATCCCCGCAGATCTCTGGCTTGTGATTTCAAATAAACCTGGTGGAATAAAACCTGGCAACTTGTGACTGCTGACCTTATCACTGCGTTACCCCTGGCTAATTCACTGAACTTACTGAGTTCACTCCCTGGACAGATGAGCGCCATTTACATGACCAATCCACCTAACCTACAGACTTCAGAGCAGTGCGAACCACTGATCAAATGTAACATCACATTGAACACTATCTGGATCATGTGTAATGGCTTTACACGCTGGCAACTCCGCCTCGTGAAAGCAAGCTGCGCCCATCAACCCGAATTCAATACATCCAAAGGCGGTTCTACGCTGTACAACCTCAGTAGTTCTGCTGGAAATGTTTCTGCACTCAGATCTGAATGGGTTCATTCTGTTTTCTTCCTCAGATTCCTGCTTTAAATGAAACACATCAGTCAGGAACAACTCTATATAATGGTTTTGATTGCAACACAAACACAATGTGCAGTTTGCTGAAGTTACGTGTTTGCACTTTCACTGACACTCTGTCTCCCCAGGAGCTGCAGTACTTCCCCAAATGATTCAGACAGCACTGTCCTTCCTGAGACATGTCCCATCGAGAATGCAAGGCGAGCCATGAATAACCTTCACTGGGGAACAGAGCGACAGGTTTAAAACCTTTACGATGCCCCCAGCGGATTATTGAGCCCTGTGACAGGTGGGGACACGAACCACAATACTGTGGAGGACAACAACGTCGAAGGAGGCCCTTCAGCCTGTTGTGGCCGCACTTGTCAAACACAACTGCTTAACGACCTGAATCAAGTTTTCCATCGTTTAGCCCATGATCTTACATGTTTTGGCATCGCAAATCAACATCTCAAGTTTTTTATTAAGGTTAGAATGATTTCCACCTCTCTGACCCTTTCCGCAAATCTACTCAAACCTTTCTGCCTTTTCCCGAAATCTCTTGGCCGCAGTGTTCGATCTCTCCATCAATAAGAAACGCTTCTTTCAGTCTATCCTATCCATATCCCTCAGTATTTAGTTCATCTCAGTCATGTCTTCACCAATCTCCTCTGCTCGGAGACAAACAACCCCAGTCTGTCCAATCTCTCCTTACAACTGAAACTCTTCAGCCCAGACAATATCCCAGTGAATCTCTACTGCAACGTTCCCAGTGCGATCACATCCATGCAGTACTCTGAATTGCAGAACTGCACACAGTAATCTAGCTGGGGCCTAATGAACTTTTTTTGCTATTCTGTTACAGTATGAGGGCGTCGCTGGCTCGGCAGTATTGATTGCTATACCAAATTGCACAGCGGGTAGTTGAGACTCAACCGTATTGTCGTGATTCTGGAGTCACATGGAGGCCCCAGCAGGTAAGAATGGCTGTTACATTCCTTAAATGACGTCAGATAGTTTTGTTTTTTTTCATCAATTGAACATGGATATATAGGAGTTATTAGATTCTTAATTCCAGATATTTATTGAATCCCAATTCTATCACCTAGCATGGTCGGAGTGAAACCCAGGTACCTGGTGTCTGAATTAACAGTTCAGTGTTCAGTGGTAATAGCGCTCAGCCATTGCAGAAAAGCAGTGAAACTGATCTTATCCAATGAAGTCGCTTTTCCCCGATACTGTTCTGTGCCATTTTCCTGAGCTTGCCCCCCCCCCCCCCCCCCAACCCCAATAATATCTGGTCCGTATCAGTAAAAGCTGCTACATGAGTATTGATCTCACAGCAGTGGTAACTAAATGGATCAAATGGTCTGCAGGTCCCGATGGTGGGTTTGGGGCATGTTCACCCAGCAACAGTAACCCCAGCCACACAGACTGATCGGTATCAATGGGAGAGTCTGTATTAGATTCTGCAATGCCTCAATGAAATAGGAAATGACTCCGCAAACACATGAGGAAAGAGCAGCGCTCTGAAAGCTAGTGCTTCAATTAAACCTGTAAGACCATAAACTGGTGTTGGGTCATTTTTAACTTTGTACTCCATAGTCCAACACCGGCATCTCCAAATTAATGAAATGGCGGTATGGGATGGAAAGTTCGGTTAGTGATCGTAGGAGGGAAGTAATCTCTAAGAACGGGTGGATTTGAATTCTGACATATGAAACACAGAGATGTGAGCGAGCAGAACTTGGAGGAAAAAAATCACCTTGGAGAAAATCAAAACTTTGAAACAACTGATTCCTTTGTATTTCACAAGAGACAGGGGCACACAGAGCTATTAGTGCCCTGACTCAGATTCGAACCGAGGCTGCTGCGGCCACAACGCAGAGTACTAACCACTATACGATCACAGCACACCACAGACGAACACAACGAGTGCATGCTCTAAGTACAGTATTATAAGGAATGTTAGGCAGAGCACCAAATGCATACTATCAGTGCTTAGCGAACAGTAGCAGATATGTGGGAACTCAGAATGGTCTGACTGTTTAACATCGGTTCCCCAGTGGCTGTGTTAATTCCATCATTAATGTGTTGAGGGCTGAGATAAATATATTTCTCCAAAACAACAAGCACTCCGGGGACAGTGCAGCTTTTGTTACCTGCACATCCACCAATATCATTTATTGTATCTGTTGCTCCCGGTGCAGTCTCCTGTACATTTGGGGACTGGGCGCCTCCTAGCAGAGCACTTTAGGGAACATCTCTGGGACACCCGCACCAATGAACCACACAGCCCTGTGGCCCAACATTTCACATCTCCCTCCCACTCTGCCGAAGACATGGAGGTCCTGGGCCTACTTCACCGCCGCTCCCTCACCAACAGAAACCTGGAGGAAGAATGCCTCATCTTCCACCTCGGAACACTTCAACCCAGGTTATCAATGTGGACTTCAACAGTTTCCTCATTTCCCCTTCCCCTACCTCACCATAGTTCCAAACTTCCAGCTCAGCACTGTCCCCATGACTTCTCCTGTGTTGTCCTACCTGCCTATCATCTATTCCACCAATCCATTCCACCCTCCCACCAGACCTGTCACCTTCATCCCCTCCCACATTTACCGATTGTACTCTATGCTACTTTCTCCCCAAACCCAACCTCCTCTCACTTATCTCTCCACCCTTCAGGCTCTCTGCCTGTATTCCTGATGAAGAGCTTTTGCCCGAAACGTCAATTTTACTGTTCCTCGGATGCTGCCTGAACTGCTGTGCTCTTCCAGCACCACTAATCCAGAATTTGGTTTCCAGCATCTGCAGTCATTGTTTATACCAAGCTTTTGATGAAAGGCATATTTCAATAGCAATGCAGTTTAACATCGGTTACTTCTCGAGTTTCCCCACACAAGGCAGTAACCACTGCTGCCACATAGTCCCAGATCCCAGCCCCAGAATCAGAGGAACTGAGTGGCGCAGTCGCGAAGATGCAACTTGAAATCGAGATGGGAATGAGGTCGCACAGATACTCGATGGTTCAAGTGAATCAACGGAGAATGCACGGTTTCTATGATGGTTTATAGGCGCAAGCAATTCCGAGGTTGGGAGTGCTTCTGGTCAAAGGCGGGGCAGAAGGAAAAATCTGTTCCCGTTTATAATAACAGCAATCTACAGTGCATCTTGCTGAGACAGCTGAGTGCTGCAACTGGAGCGGGGGCAGCTGGTTTGAAGTTTAGTTTTGCTTTACTATCACCCACTTCCCTGGAATGAATTGCTTTCACCATTTTTATTTCCAATTGTTTGGTATCTCCCTGTAGTCTGCAGCTTTCTTCCTCATGGTTAATTGCATGACGAACTGTTGTATGATCTGCACACTGCTAAATCACGGCCACTACAAGTAAATAGGAATCATTGATCTATATGAGAAAACACAGCTGGCATGCTTCATAGGTTTGCAGGCGACACCAGAATTGTAGACAGTGATGAAGATTATCTAAGTTTCAAAAGGATCTTAATCCAATGAGTCGTTGTACTGAAAAATGTAACATGGAGTTCAATCTGGATAAATGGAAGGTATTGCATTTTGGTACAACATAAAGAGTATGGCTTAAAGTCATGATCTCTGTTCCTGAGGTCAGGCTTGTATTTCAAGTTTTATTAGTCGAACGTAAACATCACCGTTTCCGTGTCCCAACCCCCAAGGATGACTAGTTTAAAATATCATCCAACACCAACTTCTCCTGGTTGAAGGCTTGACTGTGTGGAAGAAACTGATACTGAGCTGATGCGAGCAAATGTTGCTGCCACCGCCAGTGTCGGAAACACAGATCCAAACAGCAAAATCATCTTTTAAACCCACCATTGCAAAGTTAAGGGCTCAACACGCACCACTTGTGCCACTCAGCTGTCTTAGAAAGATGCACCGGAAATCGCTATGATCGTATAAACGGGGACAACCATTCCTTTGAGCAGGAGCACATTCAACCGAGGAATTTCTTGAGCCTCTGTACCATCACACGCTCACCTATTGCATCACTGGTAACTCTGCGCACTGGTTCCCATCCCTATTTCCGGTTGGATCTGGGCGGCTGTGCCGATGTTAAGCTAAAATGCTATTGAAGCATGCATTTCAACAATATACTGTCCTGTCAACCGAGTCTTTGATGTTTTGTCGAAATCGATCAATCCCATCTTTCAACGTACTTATTCAAGTGATCTCTACAGCCTCTGAGGACATCGAACTGAAAGATTCAGCTCATTCTCAGGTCCCACATGTCTGTCACTGTTTGCTGAGTACGGATATTGTACATTTGCTGTTCTTCCGAACATTTCCTCTGCTAGTATACTTATTGCTGCTTGCAAGCATCCTGTTCTGTGGTTACTGTGATCGTGGTTGTCGGTATTTTGCATTGTGACCACAGCAATCACGATTTGAAACCAAATCACGGCACTAAGAGTTCTCTCCGTTGTCCTTTTTGTGACACAAGCTAAGAAATTAATTATTTTACCTTCAAATTCCGCTCTCTTACATCTCTGCGTGTCATATATCAGGATTGAAACACACCCGTTGTCGGAGGTTTCTCTCCTTCCCACGATCATTAAACCTCCTTTCAGTCCCTCCCCCCATTTCTCTGAGGCAATGCCCAATCTATCAATCTCTTTCACATTCATACTGTTCTGTCTGTGCTGCTGCTGCGGTTACTGTTGTTGGGTGAACGTGCCCCAATCCCACCAACGGGGCCTTCAAACAAATCGATCCATTTGGATACCGCGGTTGTGAAATCAATCCACATGCAGCAGCTTTTACTGACATAGGCCAGAGACAATTGGAGCGTCAGGCTCATGGAAAATACCCAGGGCAGTTTTGGTGAAAAGACATTTTATTGGAAAAGATCAGCTTTTGTGGTTTTCTGTGTTGGTCTTGTGGTAATTTCACAGGACTAATCATCCAGAGACCCAGGTAATAGTCTGGGTACTCGGGCTTGAATCCCACCATGCCAGATTGTAAAATTTGGATTCAGCAAATATCTGCAATGAAGAATCGACTGGTTACTATAGATCCATTGACAATTGTTGAATAAAAAACCATTTGGTTCACTGATGTCATTTCAGGAAGGAATCTGCTGTCCTTACTTGGTCTGGCCTGCATGTGACTTCAGACTCAGAACAATATGGTTGAGTCTCAATTTCCCTCTGAGTTATTCAAAATGGGTAATAAATTCGGCTTCGCCAGAATCGTCCTCATACTAATCCAGAAATTTTAAAGCAAATGCTCATTAGGCTCAAGCAAGAGTGTTGATTGCAGTTTTGCAAGTAGCAGGGATGTGATCACACTGAGAAAATCGTAGGAGATATTTACCGGGATATTGTTTGGGATGAAGAGTTTCAGTTGTGAAGAAAGACAGGACAGAGTGGAGTGGTTGTCGCAGTGTAAAGGAGATGTAGAGGAGACATGATTGGGTTAGGTATGGACAGGGTTGACTGAACGAGTTTCCCATTAATGGAGGATTAGCAGGGGTCAGAGATTTAAGAAGAAAGTCAGAATGGTTTGAGAAGATGCGCAAAAGTGCTTTATAAGCCAGTGAGTGGTTGGAATTTAGAATACACTGTCTGCATTGTTCAGAATGGCAGAAACCCTTAGAACCTGAATAAACATTCAGATGTGAACTTGTGATGCCATGACATATAAGGCTGTGGGATAAATATTGTGAAATGGGATTCAGTTCATTAGGCAGTTGTTTTTGACAACTGTCATCACAATTGGTTGAAGGGCCTCCTTTGAGTCTCTTGGTCTCGGTAGTATAGTGGTTCGTGTCCCCGTCTGTCACAGGGCTCAAGTCTCCACTGGGGACAGTGTAAATATTTTAAAACTATCGCTCCATTCCCAAGTGCGGGTATTGATACCTGTCCTTCCATTCTCGATGGGGCATGTCAAAGGACGGACAGTGCTGCATGAATCAGTGTGGGAAAGGGCTGCTGCTCTCAGGGAGGCAGAGTGTCAGTGAAAATGCAAACATGTGACTTCGGCAAAATGCACCTTGTTACAGTGTTGGAAAGGAAAAAAACATTTGGCAGACTTGTTCCGGATTGAAGTGTTGAAATTGGGTTGATTTGCTTTGATGTGGCTGAGTTACCAGTGTATAAAAGCATTAAAAATGATTCAGGTTTTGCTCACTATAATGGAACATTGGCTCAGTAATTCGCACTGCTGTTCGGTCTGAGGGCTATGTTGATTGGTCAAGTTAAATTGCCCTGTCGTATCCAGGAAATGATTTCAGTAAATTAAGTGAATTGAGTAAAGCGGGAACACGGTCGGAAGTCGCAGGACACCAGGTTATAGTCCCACAGGTTTATTTGACATCATAATGGGGAGGGTTGCCCCTTCTTCTGGTGAAATATACGGGAATAGGGAGGAGAACTAGGTCTTGGTGAGATGCTTTTCAGAGAGTCGACACCGGCTCGATTGACTGAAATGCCTTTCTGCACTGTAGGATTCTGTGATTCTATCGGACAGGGTAATGACGGTGTTTACTGGGGGTAAAGCCACTAGAGTCGATGCTGACGGGGTTTACTGAGGATGAGATTTTATTCACTTGTTGTCTTCGAAAATTTAGAACAGTAATCCCTGAACCAAGAAATACCTAATTGGGGGTTTTCATGTTATGAAAAGTTTGGACAGAGTAAATAGGTGGAAAATTCCCTATTTCAAGTGAGTAAACATCTAGACGTCAGACATTCAAACCCTTTGATAAAACCTTTGAAGGACAAAGAAAAGATGAGAGCAGAATCGCTGTCACTCCGAGAATCTGTTTTCCAAAATATTTGGAAAGGCACATTTGTTGACATACAAGGAATACATTTCACAAGAGGGCGACAGCGTGTGTCTCGGTAAAGGTGTAGGGGTGCGGCGTAGTCGGTCAGAAGTTTCGGGGAAACAATGTCTAAGTGGGTTGACTTTAAATGTAAAGAAATTTTGTGAACGTGTGCAGCTGAATAAGATTCGGTTCCAAAAACTCTGGATTTTCAAAGATTTGGCATAATATTCTGCCTGAAGCATTGTAAATGGAACTGAGTGGATTTTTCTTATTGTGAAGGAATGATATTACATAATGAATAAGAAGTGACAAGTTGAGATCGACGTCCTGCTTTAATCACTTGCGTTAAAGCTGTGAGGACAAACACCGTGATGTTTGGTCCATTTTATACTCGGTGAATACTGCCAAAGCAACGAGCAACAAAACTGGTGGGTTTTATTTTGCATTTTAACACTCTGATTTTCTAAGCAGTATTTTCCTTAAGCTGAAATAAAGTCGGAGCAAGTTTGAATACAACATCAATCGTTCCAATGAGATAAATCTAATTCCCTTCCGATTATTACAATGAACATTGTGAGGTTGCAGCAAAGTTAAAATGAAACGAACAAAACAGCGTTTCTTGCAGTTTAATCCAATTTCAGGTTCAGCCATATCAGAAAGGCCATTGAGCAACAACATCGCCTTTATTTCCCTCTCCATGGCTCCTTCTTCACGTGAGAGAGAAAGTGACTGAAGAAATTATGCGTCAAATGTAGGTGTGAATATGACGGAAAATTCTTGTTCTCTGATTCATCCTGACACAGTTCTGATCAGAATGTATCAATGACAGGTATTCATTGTGACGAACATGGCTATTTATTGGAATTTGCTGTTATTATAATTCTGATGCAAGCAGAAACACAATGGTGTGGATTTGATTCCGCTCTGCAAATTTCTCATCCTTTACTTTCACCACATGTACCCTGATGAGGTCACATGTCACCCCTCTACAAAATGTGCAGAGGAGACTGAACGATTATGGTGTTGTGTTATTATACCGCTGTGCTCCACATTCACGAGTTCGAGTCATACTCTGGTTGCTAACTTCACAAACCGCTCCAGCAGATTTTCTTTGCACCTCACACCTCTGGTATACACTGGATTGAGAATCTTGTTTTTGCCCTTGACTGCACGGGAGATTCAGGAATAATCGACACCACATTAAAGTCAAAATGAAGAGTTAGAGCAGTCATTCTATTCAATTGTACATCAAATTCGTGTAATGAGAAGGAACGCATTTTTCTTTCTGCCCCACATTCCATCTTGTCTTTCTATGAATTTGCATCGAAAGAAAGAGAAACAAATAACAAGAGATCGGGAGCACAAGTTTATCCAGTGGGGTTGTTCATGAGTATTTTAACCTGACACTTCACACAAAGATCTGATCAGTATTTAAAACAGTCACTCGGAATTGGAACCGCAGAAAACTTCTCCACTAAAATGAACCTTTCATTCTTTCACAAATTTCTGCTGTGTGTGAATCATACAACGATCCATCATCCAGCGTGATCACTGACTTGCCAACTGTCTAAGCTCTACCAACTTTCTTTAGTATTCACAGCTTCTGTAAACAGCCACCTGTGCTGTGCCCAGTGTCATTTGTTATCCCCACGTCACAGCACATTTCGTCTTCCTGAGTTTATGAATCTTGTTCCTGATCTGTCTCATCTGTTTAATAAACCTTTTCTATCACTTCATCCCATCCCCCCACAATTCTGAACTTATGAATAAAATAAGGCGTTCGACCAAATGTTAAACAAGTGGAAGTTTGCCATTCAGCCCATGGAGTCTGCCCCACCATTCAACGAACTCATGATTGATCTAGATTAGATTCGCTACAGCATGGAAACAGGCCCTTCGGCCCAACAAGTCCACACCAACCCTCAGAAGAGAAACCCACCCAGACCCATTCCCCTCTGACTACGGGCAATTTAACACGGCCAATTCACATGAACGCGCATCTTTGGACTGTAGGAGGAAACCCACGGAAACGCGGGAATGATGTGCAAACTCCACAGTGACAGCTGCCCGAGGCTAGAGTTAAACCTGGGACCCTGGTGCTGTGAGGCAGCAGTGCTAACCATTGAACCACCGTGCTGCCCCAATAATCTGTAACTCCTTTCTGCTCACTTAACTCGACAAATTTTCATCATCTTTCTGATTAACTATCTAGCACAGTTTGGAAATACCCAACAGCACAGGTGGCACATATTGTTTGGCCCCTGAGCAAAGAAATTACTCCTCAATTCTGAATTAAATGGGCATTATGTAATTCTGAAATTATGTCCTCCGGTGCTCTCCTCACAGCCTAGGGCAAACCACCTGCCCGTATCTACCCTGTCAAGATTCCATGAATATTGAACGTTTATGATTGTTGTTATACGATTATAGAGCTCCTCTTCACCTCCTTTGTTTCGAGGAGAATAATCCCAGCCTAACCAACCATTTCACAAAGCTCCATTTTATACAGAGTTGGCAACATCCTCGTAAACCTCTGCTGTCCTCTGCAGCGTCCTTACATATAATGAAGGCAGGTGGAGAAATTTATGTGAGGAAACGGGTTGAAATATCAGGTGCAGACGGGAATTGGAACTTGAAATCAGAAAGTGATTGGAATCGGATTGATCCACAGAAGGACCAAATGCAGCAATGATAACTCTGACAAATGATAATCTAATCATATTCGATTGACATTCAATGGCTTCATTGTAACTGAATTCCTACGTGTAATCGTCCTGAGAGCCAGTATTGAGGAGAATTGGAACCTGACCACCCATATAAAGAAATTGATGACAAAAACATGTCTGTCAGTCGTTTTTGTTTGATTATTAACTCAACTCATGTCTCCGTGAAGCCTACATCGTCCGCAACGCACACGTTAGATGTTTAACAGGACTCTCTCCATTTGCCTCGGTGCGTGCCGCTGCAATATCACTGAAGGACCAGGACACCCTCCACGACAATAGTCACTTAACTGTACATTGTAAAACGCCTGAATATTTATTCCCTTAACTGCTGAGGCACAATTGCAGCAGAGTACGCCATTTAGAAAATTCACTGAAGTAAGTCAACCAGGCTTTGTTGACAGAACCTTCAAAGCTCAAAGACTGTACCGACCATAAGGACAAGGTTGAAGATGCACTGAAACGTCACCATTTATGAATTACCCTCCAAGGCACGTACCAGCAGGACTTGGAGAGGAAGCAGTGGTAAATTAATTGAGTGGTGAAGCGGTCTTGATGGCCAAAGAGTTATACTTGAGCCCTCCACCTTTTATATTACAATTTTAAAATATATTGATTATTGCAATGACCAGACTTGTGCTCATTCCTTTGGGTGTTTCCTAAACTGGCGGTTGCTAAAGATCGAATATCATTCTCAGACTGTGGTCAACAATAGAAAATATCCAAAAAGCCTCTCGAACAACTGATCTCCCTGTCCAACAATCTTCAGAGATCAGTGAATATCTACTCCAAGATCTCTTTGTTCCTGTTCACCACTCAGAATCCTCACTGTTATTGTTTCAACTCCACGAATTCATTGCACTTACTGGTCTGGATTCAATTCCATTCTCAATTTCTTTTTTCCTTTCCACCTGATTGAAACATCCCTGCGGTCCCTGGTATTATTCAGCACAGTCACCTACACGACCAATTGTTGCATCGTGTGTAAACTTCTAAACATGACTCCTACAACTAAGTTTGAATTATTGATCTACATCAGGAAACAGTGGTACTCCACTGGAATCAGGCATCCAAGCATGGTTCATTGCTGGATGGGATGAACACCTGCAATAACAGCAGAATCAGACCCTTGCTACCATTTGTAAACCGGATGGTGACTCTGCAGGTTGGACTCCTGACTGATTCCTTCTCACATGTGGGAGTGGTGAATGAACTGCCCACATTGTGACTGAAGAAGTGAGTTTACATTTCAGCGGGTAATTGAATCCCTTCCTACAGACCCCGCCCCCATGGACCTGACTTCATGGAGGCGTGGGTATCCTTGTGACTATTTAGTTTGGATAATCAGCTGAATTTGAGACCACGCTGAGACGACTCCCAATTTTCCCCGTCATCCATGTATCTTTTTTATCCTTCCTTATACTCCCCAGGACTGTGGCCATCATAGTCTGAACAGCATTTGTTGTTCATCCTTAACTCTCCTTGAACTGAGTCAGAGGGAATGTATGGGTGAACCGTACTATTGTGGGTCTGGAGTTATATGTTGGCAGGTCTCTTTAAGGAAGGCAGATTTCCCATTTGAAGGGACATGAATGAATGGGTTTTCAGCAAATTAAAACTTTTTGTCACTCTTCCTTTGAGCGGGTTTATATTCCAGATTTCATTCATCAAATCTAATTACTACCAGCTGCAATGCTCCAGTCTCCAAGGGTTGCAGGCCCAAATATCGTCATTACATTTGCAGATGACACGAAGATTTGGTGGAGTAGCAGGAAGCGTAGGGACTGTCAAAGAATGAAGAAGAATATAGATAGACAAGAGAGTTGAGCGGAGAATTGGTAGATGGAGTTGAATCCAGGCAAATGTGAGGTTATGCATTTTGGGAAGTCTAATTTGAGAGACAAGGATACTGTAAACGGAAGAGCCTTGGGTACAGTTGATGAGCAGAGAGATCTGGGAGTTCAGGTTCTTTGTACCCTGAAGGTGGCTGCACAGCTGGATCGAGTGGACAAGAAGGCATATGGCCTGCTTGCTTTCACCGGACGGGGCATTGATTGTAAGAGCTGACAGGTCATGTGAAAAAATACAAGATTTTGGTTCAACCGCATTTAGAATGCTGTGTACAGTTCTTGTCGCCAAATTACCAAAACGATATGAACGTTTAGGAGAGGGTGCAGAAAAGGTTTATGAGGATGTTGCCTGGTATGGACGATGCTAACTCTGAAGAGAGGTTGAGTTGGTTACGTTTGTTTTCATTAAAAAAAAGAGATTGAGGGGGACCTGATCAACGTCTACAGAATCATGAAGGGTAGAGCCAGGGTGGATAGAGGTAAGCTTTCTCCCAAGTTGAGGGATTCAATGCTCAGAGGTCACGCGTTCTAGGTGAAAGGTGAAAAGCTTTAGAGAGATAGACGTTGGAAGTATTTTACACCGAGGGTGGTAGGTGCCTGGAACGTGTTGCCAGCAGAGGTGGTAGAGGCTAGCACAGTAGATTCATTTCAGATGCGTCTGGACAGATGCATGAGTAAGTGGGATGCAGAAGGATACTGATGCTGAGCAATTGGGTGATAGGTTTAGACAGTGGATTTCGATCAGCTCACGCTTCGACGTCCGAAGGGCCTGTTCCTGCGCTGTAAATTTTCTGTGTTCTTTGTTCTTCTTTGTTCACTACTCTGCCAACTTCATCTCTCCCCCTCTGACTTATCACCTTCTCCCCGTCTCCATCCACCATTCGCTTTCCCAGCTACCTTGCACCCAACCCCAACCCCCTCCCATTTATCTCTCAGTCCCCACCCACAAGACTCATTCCTGATTAAAGACTTATGCCAGAACCGTCGATTCTCCCGCTGCTCGGATGCTGCCTGACCTGCGGTACTTTTCCAGCACGACACTATCATCATGAGGGCTCAGCTCAGGCTCTGTATCTGAGAGCGGAGAAGGCTGATTGAGGAAGTGATTAAGGGGCACATTAAGGGGATCGATATGTGTGATAGGAATGAACTTCTTATGGGAAGAGTTAACAACCAGGGATCTCCGTTAAACGCAAGTGACAGGATGTTCAGAGGAGATTTAGGAAGAACGTTTTCACTCTGGGAGTATTGTATAATTGGAACTCACTGTTTGAACGTGTGGTAAAGCTATGAGTCACCAAAATATTTCAGGAGTATTTAGCCGAATAGTTGAGAAACTAGAGCACATATGGATAAGGACCAGTACTGGAAAATCGGGTGAAGATAAACAGATGTCTGATGAAAGATCCGAACACCGCACAGAAAATACAGAGCATGAAAGCATGGGAAGTGTAAAGGCATGGAAACTACGTGCAATCTGTTACAAGTGGTCTGAGGAATGCTACACGCGTCAAAAGGTCATTGGGCAGGATGGGGCCGCTGTGGCAGGATGGGATAAGAACAGTGGAATGCTCCTACACCAATTCCCAGAGTCAGACTGAGGCTGAAAGGTTACAATGGCAGGCTGAGATATAACAATTAGTCAAGTCAGACTCCCTACTAAATATCCTCATGGTAGGTTGGGACAAGTCGTGACAATAAATAGGAAGGGTATGACTTTAAATAATTAATTGATAGTAGAGTCAGCCTGCTTGAGACGCTTGTAGCAGGATATGACATTATATACATAATCAGCGGTTAGTTGAGTCAGCTTTGGACAGGAAAACATTGTGACAGATAGGGTAGCTGAATAACTAATCATGACAGGTTAGTCTGGGATGGAAGATCATTGTAGCACAGGTGGCAGTAGAATTCCTAATAGTGACAGTAGAATAATATTAAGTAGAATTAGATAAAATACATTGTGACAGAAGTAGAACAACAACGGGAACGAACACCATTGGTTTATTGTATAGTTGGAGTGAGGTAATTCTGACCAACACAGTTGGGCATTCTGATAAGCTAACTAAACATGATTAAAGAAAAGTGATGGAGTTAAATTCAGATTAATGCGAGGTGCTGCATTTTGAGAAAGCAAACCTTAGCAGGACTTATACACTTAATGGTAAGGTCCAGGTACTTAGCTCCTTGAAAGTGGAGTCGCAGGTGTCAAATCCCAGTCACTTACATGGCTGTTGTTCTTATAATTATTTCTTCTCTACATGTGTAGAAGTAACACAGTGAGTGATCAATTACAATTGGCAGACGTACATAAGGGGGCGTGTGAAATGCTGAAGTTGTGAGATCAGAGCAGTTTGTATTGACATACACCATTCACTGTTCGAATCTGATACTCAGGAATTCGATTTTGAGCGAAATTTGAGCAGGAAAGCTTACCACGTGATGTAAACCAGTTTGTGTGGTTACTCTGTTGTTTACCTCATTTGTGTGTTTTGCCTCATTGAGCATTTTGAAGTTGTCCCCCTATATAAAAGTTTCGTGCTTTTGCAAAATTATACAAAAGATGCAGTACAATAACACCCAAGGCTGATTCAGTCTACTTGTACAGATATTGACACCTGGAAACAGCACGATGCACTCTCCTCGAGTCTGGAAAATAATTTGCTCCATTCCCACTCTTATGGCTCTTTTCATTCAATCGACTTCTGTTCTTCACCGAATCCTATTCAGCAGATCTTTTCACTGAGTCATTTATTTGTGTGTTTTCAGATCATGTGATCAGAATATCACAGTGGAGGGCCCTGGGCCCATAACCCAGAAACCAGACCATACTCAGGGAACCGTACTCTGCTCTTGCTCATTTCATGAACACCAGGAAGAAATATCTAAGCTCTTAAATATTTACTCACCTGTTTTTCAGAAGCAAGATAAACAATTTCAGGTTTCTGCTTTTGTTGTCACACGGACCAAGATTGTAAATGCTGGAACCAGTTGAGACTCTCCGCTCACCCACGTCCATTTTCTCCTCAGAAAGTGTTAAGATGATGGTCTCAATCGGAATCTTCTAAGAAGAATAATCTTTTAATCCATTAATTTCTGGTTTATGGGCCGGCCCACCAGTCTCCCGCTGGGCCTCTGAGTTAGCGCTGACCACATCATTATCCCGCAGTCTTCAGCTTTTTGTAGCATGTACCTTCGAGGATGACATCAAACGATCTTCACTGTTAATGTGTGATAATCTACCAATGGAGACAGCTCAGTCCGCGGGGATGGGATAAACACCACCAACCCGCTACTGCTACTTAGTTCATGTGACCAATGCCTTTCCACTTGGTCACCGCGCCCTACATCTGCATTGCATATAAATTGACAAATTTATAGTACTCTCTTGGATTGGTAATCAGGAGCGAGATTGTTTGAATTGTTGAAAAAGTAAGATAAACTGAGAAAATACAGGATATTAAATGGGGAACCGGAAGGGAAAGAGAGAACAGTGAATGATAGTGTTCTGACAAAATTTAAATATCATTGCTGAGGATTCAGGAAATGCTATCATTCACAAACATAGCTCAATGTGGAATGTAACTTTTGGTACAAGCAATGCAAGCAGATTGCAAAATGTTAGTCTGAAAATCTTAGTCTTTCTGCAACTGTTTTAGTTTTAATGAACACACACATGGGATTCAGTGCTGTAATGATCTCCTAAACTGTAGAAGGAAATCCTTGCCTTCGAGGATACGGGGGAAAGTTCACTGATTCATCCCTGTAATGGCAGGACTGTCCTCTGCAAGCATATGAGTACAATTATTAAATGATCCATGGAGTTTCGAAAACGAGTTGAAGGGAAAGTCTCCATTCACAAATTAATCATTCAGTAGAACCCAATACAAGGACACATGTAGTGATGGACAAAGTGGGCAAGAACACATAAATACGATACACAGTAGCTACGATAATTACTGTGTGAAAAGTATTGAATTCAGATCCGCGGTGGCCTTTGGTAATGATATTTACTGTCAAGGACTAGTCTGCACTGGAATATCTATAACCCTACTATGATGTATTTGAACTTCAGTTACCTTTAGAATTAGCTGAGACTCACTCAGGTCATGGAGATTGAGTGAAATCATATTTAAAAAGCAAAGAGTTCATCGTGTAACTGTGAAATCAGTCACTCTCAGTGTAATCCTTGACTTCATTCTCCACCAAAGACATGTGAAGAGTTTATAAAGGGCACAAACGCTGCTTCCTGGATAGCAAGGTATTAGGAATCCCAGGGACGGGGTTTACTGAGACATAAAATCATCAGCAAGGATATAAATGGTTTCATCGGTATGATAGAGAATGAAGGAGTTTATTCACGAGATGTGGAATTGCTGCATCAGAAACACGCAAGCTTAAACGGAAACAAAAGAGATTTTCACATAATGTGAGGATTGAAGTGACTAAATCGGGGAAGCTCCCTCTTTCGAGTGAATCTACCAATTCAGTTAGGGCTTCAAAACGACTAGTGAATGATTAAGGAATGATTGGATGAGTGTTTCTTCCATTCAATAAAGTTATTGAAATCCTGGATGACTTTCCGGAAATAAAACGTAGATTTCTGATTTCAGAGTATTTTAAAAGACGCACGAACTAACATACAAGGAGGGAATTTACCATTGAAAGAAAGGAAAAGTGTGGGTGTGGATTAATATCGAATTTGTTTTTTTTCAGACACAAAGGCATTTCACGAACACGCACAGCTGAATAAGATTGAGTATAAAAAGTTCATGGATTGAAAGGTGCAGCGTATTATTCAAGGTGAAGCATTGAAAATGGGGCTGATGTCCTAAAATAACTGCAGACAGAAGTGACATCCAAATGAGTAGCAATTGAATCGTCACTTGGAGACGCAACACCTACTTTAAAGATTTGACCACATTCACATGATGTCAGGTGTATTTCATGCTTTCTTATCTCCACCAAAAACTTTACTCTGTCTTTTTTTGTGTTTTTCAACAGCACACCACTTCATCGGAAAGATGCTCAGACTAAAATTGAATACAATATTCAGACGGTCCTATGGTACCAATCTTTTTTTTGTTGATTATTACAATGACCTTTGCGAGTTTGCAACAAACAGCATAACATGAAACCAGCTCAACATCTACTTTCCCGGAATTTAACGCAGTGCACATTGGAAACGTCACCATCTGCTGAAAAATCACCTTCGGCTCTTTCTCCACACATGTCTCTTAACGTTTTAAATATTTGCAGTATGTTTGTTGATCAAGGAGTCATTATCCAGAAAAGGTCGTTATTCAATCCACAAAAACTGGTAGTTTCCCATAAACTTGGCTTTGCTCAATATCACCTTCCATCCTTACCCCTCGACCCGACGACAAATTGAAGCGGCTCCATGTGAGGCTCAGACCTAAATCTTCGGCACAGCACAGCCCACTATACTGGCACAGAGATACCATGCACTGGTCACCTGCAGCACTTTGAGAAACACATTAATGCTTACCTCCACATTCCTGGTTGTACCTTAACGGTTGGGAAACCGAGTTTCTCTGATTCCATGGCTGGTAACTACGATTACACGATCATCTTCACCAATGGTTTTGACCCCGAGTGAGGCAAGTGGTGAGCTTCTTATTGCAAAGATGGGTAGATTGATAAAATATACAACTTCAACATTTGCCTTCACTAACCCATGAGCTTTTTATTTTGTTTTTCAAATGTAGAAATCTTAAAATCTTCATCTTAAACACACTCAATGACAGGTCTCCATTGTGTCTCTGGCATCAAATTCCAAAGTGTAAACTCCCTCTGAATTCTTCCACCGCAGTCCGCTGTTTGGGATGTGTTCCTGTTTTGGGAAATGCACTTCCCCGTGTGTCACGTGCTGCTCCCAGTATACGCTCTGGCACTGCACTCATTTTCCTTCAGACACTTGCTCACTGTGTTGCTGTGATCATACAGTGACTTGGTGTCGCACGGCCCAGGAAAATGATACACATCAAGGTTTTTGCATTGTTGAGTTCAATTGTCAGTTTAGCCTTATTTCGGATTTTGAAATTGTCAGTTCTTACACAAGTTCGTGTCAAAAATATCTGAACGGAAGTAAGGTGTTCCGAATAATGACATTGAGCACTATGCACTCACCTCCAGTCTGGAAAACAATTCCTCAGACAATTTTACACCTTCTGCTGTCACGGGCTCTTCATCCTGTTGACTTCAAATCGCCACAGAATTCAACAGACCTTGTTACATAGTCATTTCTTCAATTGTGTTCAAATCATTGCGAGGAGAGTATCACAGTGGGAGTGCGCTTCCCCACAACCCAGAGGTCAGTCCATACACTTGGAACTGCACTGCGCTAATTATCATTTCGCCAACACCACGGAGAAATATCTGCCGCGCTGCATAATATAAGCAACTCAATTACTCATAGGGTCACATACCACTAAGCATGTCTGACGATGTGACGGCGAGGTAAAGGTGGTGCACTACTAACCCATTATGTCCTACAGTAGGGTGTTCAAATCCCCCTATTACCGACGGTTTTTGTTGTTGCCATTTTTGGATGACCACAACTGACTTTTTGAAATTGGAACTCCAATGGTCAGTTTCTGTGCATTACGCCATTATAAAATCTCAAAGAATAATTTGAGCCTTTTGGCGAAAGTGCATTGAAATGTGAATTTAATTGGGATAATGAAAAGGTACGCGTTTCTCTTTTCAAAGTCAAGTTGCTGTGAACTTTTATCATATGAAAGAAATTCAGGAAAACGAAATAACGAGAGATGCGAAGTGCATGTTTATGCAATGCAATTCTTAATGAGTGTTTTGTCCGATGAAATCTGGAGCAGGTTGGGTGGAAGTGAATCATCTTGGTGAGAAGAGCACAGTGAGACAGCACAAAATAATGGAGATATTTCAAAAAGGGCAGGGGATGTGTGTAGGGGCACAGAGAACTGGCTGCAAATGCACAGTCGAGAATTGCCGTTGTGGGTGCCGTGCATGGGCATAGACAGACTTAAACATTGGTCTCGCCCTTTCCCCTTGGTCGTGGCATTGATGAATGATGGACATAAGATACAGATAAAGGCAATATGTGGTAAGCAAGGTCCCTCTCGTTATGCACACACTGCATGCATCACATTGAACTATGAACAACTGGAGAAGTCAGCATGTTAACTGCAGGGAATGAACCTAAACTGTGTTTCAATAACCGTAGATCAATGCAACATAAACTTAAAAATGATTTCAATGTCTTTATACGCATGTCATTAACAGATGTTTCATTCTAATACCTGTGTGGTGGAAAGAAGAAGACACCACATTTCAAGGTGGATGACAACACGAGCAATTTTGTCTTGAAATTGAGATCTATTTGATAATTTCACACAGTGAACAAGTTCAATTTAAATAATACAAATCACATTCCCTCACCTGGAATAAAAGTGTGATTTCATTACAAACATTGTCCTTGCTAAGTAGCAGTTACTCAACATGAAAAATAGGATGCAATTTTTATTGAACATACGTCAATTAGCACCATTATCTTACTTCGGATTGACTGCAGTATGCACATGCTAACTAACGTTTAAGAAAGCAAGTCTTTTGGAAATAAAGATTCGGTGGTGATTAAGAATAAGATTAGGTTCTCATGATGTGGATATTCCACCAATGGTTCCAGTAGTAGAAATGGTCAGTGGGCAGTATTTCTACGATGATGTAGAGGTGTGTGAGCTGCCAGAGATAAGAGCTCCCACCTCATCTGGAGCAGCGTCTGCTGACATAGACCAGGGAGCTTTATGACATCAGTCTGGGAGTTCCAAGCACAACTGGACTAGTTTTTATTGACATGAAGCATCAGGGAGCATTGGGATATCAGACTGGTAGATCCAACCTCAACTGGACCGCTGCTATTGACATGGGGTAGGGAGCTTTGGGACACCAGACTGGGAGCTACAACGTCACCTAGAGCAGCTTCTATTGACATGGAGCAGCAAAGAGCAATGGAACGTCAGGTCGGGATCTCCAACCTAACCTGGAGCAGCTTGTATTTACATGGAAGAGGAGGGAATATTGGGACATTAGGCTGGGGAAAGGATATTCAACTATTTTAATCTGAAGTAAAATAGGTTTCAACACCTCAGATGTTAATTGATTTATGAAGAATCTGTCCCGGGATAATAATTAATTTTGTAGATATTAAAGACAAGTCCTGCAAATGTTCAACTCAGAAAAATACATTGCTACAGAGAGAAATGGGAATGATGTTTCAAGTCTTTGACTTCTTTTCTGGTCGACTCTGCATTGGATAACATCACCGGAATTACTTTTTCACTCATTTCATGTTATTCAGTTTTCTGCAAATACGGAAAGGTCATTAACGTAATATAAAGCTGAAAATTAATGGGAATATAAAATATTGTGATTAGGCTGGCGTTTACCTCTAATTATGGTGGAAACGGAGCAAAGTCAGTTGTAATTTCCTCGATCAGCAGTGACCTCACTAATTGGCTGATCAGATTGTAAATGGTAGTTTTTTTTTAAGGACAATTTGAAGTGAATCAACGATGTTGATTTTCTTTGTTCTTTGTTCACCTTGTGAATGTTACTGCTATTGGCTCATGTCCTTGTTTTCACCACAGCTCTGCAGCGTGTAAAATCTCAGCTGTGCAGCGGGCCAGTGGTACAACCATTCGTAAAGCTGGCTACTTATCAGTTGGTGTAGGTTCGACTTTTACTTGGCGCCATCGCATTGTGGAGATTCATCACACATCCAAACTCATCTTTCTTGCTTCACTGAGATGGTGTATATTTGAAATTTTCATCTCTACGAACGAAAATGATTTCACTGTCTTCGAACAGTTAAACATTACCAAGAACAATCAGAGTTAAAGATTATACAACACCAGATTGTATCGAATAGGTGTATTTGGAAACACCAGTATTCTATACGTTGCTTCTTCATCAGGTGGTTGTCAACTGTGGGACTCTAACCTGGCTTTGTGTGATTAATAAATTTGTCCACCCCAGTCCAATACCAACACCTCCAAGTCATGGGTAACATCGACACCACGAACGGTTGGTTAAAGTCCAGATGATCTTCCAAAAGATCGCGCATGTTGACACACACATCAATTTTCTGAAGAAAGACACCCAGCTGATGAAGGAGCGGCTCTCCTAAAGCTAGTGTTTCCAAACAAACCTGATGGACAATGCCCTGATGTTGTGTATTTTTTTTTAACTTTGTCTCCCCAACTCAAACACTGGCAATTCCATATCATAGAGAACATCAGTCATGTCGCAGCGCTGTCAGAGAAGGCAATCCTGGAAAACCCCACACATTGCTCATAGGTACGTTTCGTTTTCAGAAACCAACCCACTCAATCGCTGAGACTCAGTTTTGACAGTTTTTGAAACTCTTTCGAAGTGGAATCAGATGAGAATGATGAACTTTCCGACTGTGCAGGGAGAGGGAAGACACTTTTCCATTCTTTCAAGGGCTGGGGTATTGACTAATCTAAGATATTAAACAGATTCCTGGTAGAGCTGCTTTCTCTGCCTCAGAAACAAGAAGTCCTGATTTAGGAAGTCAGGAAGTTAAAAATCGCACAACACCAGGTCATAGTCCAACAGGTTTAATCGGAAGCATTAGTATTTGGAGGGCTGCTCCTTCATCAGGTGGTTGTGGACTACACACTTGTAAGATACAGAATTTATTGCAAAAGGTTACAGTGCGACGTAACTGAAATTTTACATTGAAAAATAACTTGATTGTTTGTTAAATCTTCCATTTGTTAGAATGACTACGTTCGGTTCACTTCTTTCTTATGTAAATCGCAAAACTTTCCTTTAATAGTTACATTCTCAGGTGAACTTTAACAATTAATGTCAACCCAGCTAATATGTTGAAGGTGTTAGTCCCTGTGTGCTGTGTCCGTGCCATAATGTTTAGACTGACGCTAATCCTAAAAAAAAACAACACGCTGCAGGCAAAGATGCTTTGAGGCATGATACATTGGTGAAACCGAGCAGAGGCTACAGAACGGATGAATGGCGACTGCACATCAATCAACAGGCAGGTATGCCCCTTCGCAGTTGGGGAGCACTTCAGTGGTCCAGGACATTCGTCCTCGGACCTTCGGGTGACCATCCTCCAAGGCGGACTTCGGAGCAAGCAGCAGCTGAATGTGCCTGAGCATAGGCTGATAGCTCAGTTCGGTACCCATGGTGATGGCCTCGACAGGGACCTTGGGCTCATGTCAATGTACAGGTGATCCCATTACTTATCTACACAAACAGACCCTCCTACACACACACACACACACACACACACACACACACACACGCGCATATATGTTTGTGGAGTGAATTTGCACTTGCAGAGTTACATCGTAATTTGCTCAAAAACTGCATGAATCCATGTAAGTCTCTGTTAACTCATTTTATAAAATTAGAATCATTCTAAACATTATGGAACAGACAGCAGCACCCGGGGGCTGACACCAATTGTTAAAGTTCACCTGAGAATGTAACTTTAAAATAAAAAGTTTTGCGCTTTACATATGAAAGAAGTGAAGCTAAAATGGTCATTCTAACAGATCGGAGAATTAGCAAACATTCAAGGTAATTTTCAATATATAATTTCAGTTACATCACACTGTAAACTTGTGCTATAAAATCTGTGTCTTACAATTGTGTACTCCACAACCACCTGATGAATGAACAGTGGTCCAAAAGCTAGTATTTCCAATTTAGCCTGTTGGAATATAACCTGGTGTTGTGTTATTTTCAAATTTGCACACCCCAGTGCAAAATCTGCATCTCCAAGTCTTTCAATCCGAGGCACTCTGGTCACAGATCCAACCTTTGTGCATTCAACTTATTAAATCCTTGAAAAGAACTGAATGTTTCAGTAATGATCATTTTTGTAGCACTGAGTCAAAGCAGGCAAAGGCAACTGCTTTTAACGTTTATTCCCATTTGCATTCATCTCCGATATGAAATTCTCACTGACTCTGACAGCACTGATACCTTTGCTGTTTTGTAATGTCAGGAATCCATGTTCAATTTCCGACTTTCATAAGGAACAAAAAATATTTTTTCCCTGACTGGAAATAAACATTGGGAAATAGCAGTGAGACAGCTGAATTTCAACACTTTCGCAACAAGGAAGACAGATGCAATGCTTGCAAATTTTCTTGGTAACTTTATTTTTACCTTATTGGTTCAGTTGAAAAATGACACTCATTGAGTTTTTTAAAACATGGCGAATGACCCTTCAGCCATTCAGCATCATCATCAGTCATCAAACATCTGGCTTGTAAACATTCAAGTCTTCAGTTAAATTGTTATTCAATTTCTTAAGGGCTTAAGTGGAACAAAAACATCTCTGTGAACTAACAGTTCTGAAAGACAAACTCTTTCTCAGAGCCGTTTGTCAGTTTTCCTCATGATGCTGCGGAAAATGTTTCTGCGCTCACATCTGAATTGGTGTTTTTCAGCTTCCTTTTTCTTTCTATTAAATGGTTTAGGTTCCAGTACAGATATAAGCTGCAGGTTGCGGAAGTCACGTGTTTGTGCTTTCACTGACACTCTGTCTCAGCGGGAGCTGCAGATCTTCCCCACGCTGATTCAGACAGCACTGTCCTTCCTGTGACATGTCCCATGGCGAATGGAAGGACAGGCATTAATAACCCGCACTTCGGAATGTAGCGACAGTTTTAAAACATTTGCACTGCCCCAGCGAGGAATTGAGCTCCTATCTCCCGCATAACATGCGGCGACACTAACAACTATATTACCGAGGACAACAGTTTCAAAGGAGACCCTTCAGCCCGTTGTATCTCCATTTGTCAAAATCAACTGCTTAACGGTTCGAATCGTTTAGCTCATAGCCTTATAGGTATTGGCAGAACATATTCATATCTGAATATTACTTCAGGTGAAAAGGGTCCCTGCCTCTGTGACCCTTACAGACACATTGCTGCAAATTCCAAAACCTGCCGGCCTATAACGCTTTTCCACACATCTACTTAAAACTTTCAGTCTTTCTCATTACATTTGTGCCCCCCTGTGATCGATCTATCCGTCGATGGGAAACGTTACGTTCAGTCTACCTGATCCACACCCCTCATTATTTTGTATATCTGAACTATGCCTTCTCTGAAATGCCCCTGCACGGTGACAAACAACTCTGGTCTTACCTGTCTCTCTTCCTGACTGAATCTCTTCAGCCTCGACACTATCCAAGTGAATATCTCCTGCACCTTTCCCAGTGTGATCACATCCCTGGACTTATGCGAATTGCAGACAATTGTCGCGGTAGAGACAAATGAACCTTTTTTTTAACATTTTGCACCAGCATGCGGTGCGTCTCTGCAGCATATATTGCCAAGCGGTCTGGAGTCACATGGAGTCCAGAGCAGTTAAGGACGGTTGATTCCTTCCATCAAGGCCTTCAGTGAAACAGATGGGATTTTCGGACAACGGATTTAGCGCATTCTTAATTGGAAGTATTTCTTGCATTTATATTCTATCGTCGTCGTGGCATGGTGAGAATCGAACCCGTCTCCACAGAACGTGACCTGGCCTTTTGTGTGAACAATCCAGCGATAATACCAGTAGGCTATTGCAGAAAGCCGTCATGGCTGATCTTTTCCAATAGAGTCTCTTCTCCCCTATTATTCTCTGTGTCCACTTATTGAGCCTCACGCTCCAATGATCTCTGGTCCATGTCAGTAAAAGCTGCTAAAAGAGAATTGATTGCACAGCCACGATATCCAAACGGATCGAATGATTTGAAGGTGCCAATGAAAAGATTGAGGCATGGTCACCAAGTAACAGTGAGTGCAACGCCACAGACTGGACGGTATCAACGTGTAAGTGTATGTTAGATTGTGCAATGCCTCAGTCAAATGGGACGAGGGACAGGAAAGAGAGTTAGGGCGAGTGGGAGGAAGAGACATCTTCCAGAACTTTTGGGTTGAAATGCTGATACATGAAACACTGAATTATCAGAGAACGAAATTCGATGGAAAACAAATCATCACCTCGGAGATCATTATCATGCAAAAAGGAGTTATTTCTTACCGTATTTCCGCAAAAGTAAAATTTTGAGAGAACTGACCGCTATGAAGTGGATTTGGTACGAAGTCGCGGCAACCACAACGCAGAAAACAAAATACTAAATGGTTACAGCACTCCACAGACTACGCTTGTAAACTGCAGCCAGTATGGTAGCAGAGGAAATGTCAGGAAGAATATACAATATCAGGACTTAATGACAGGCATGTGGGAACTCAGAATGGGCTGAGTCTTTAACTGTAACGTCCCCAGAGTCTGTGGAGATTCCATGAATGAGAGTGTTGGAGAATGGGATTTATGAAACTCTCCAAACTCATGGGACAGTACAGGATACGCTTCAATAGCATTATAGTTTAACATCGCCTACTTCATCACTTTGCCCACACAAGGCAATACCAACTGCTGCACGCAATCACACTTCATTCCAGTTCTCGACTGAAGCAGGCATGAAGATCCAATTGGAAGTTGGGATGGAATGACGGGAGAGTGGCGCGTGTATTTCCGAGGTTGGGACTGCTCCTGGTCAAAAACGAGGTGGAAGGGAATACTTGCCCCCATTTATAATATTATAGCCATAAGCAGTACATGTTGTTGGCGCAACCAACTGGTGTATCTAAAGTTTGTTGAACATTTAACTTTGGGGTGACAATGTTCGAAATTTCATTTTCCTATTTGGATCAGTGTTCTTGACATTGGCAGTAGCAGCTGCTTATGCTTGCATCAGCTCAGGATCAGTTTCTTCTTCCCAGTAAATACTGCAACCTGGAGAAGGTTGTGTTGTGGTTATATAATAAATGAGTCATCCTTGGGGACTCACACACGGAACTGATAATGTTAAAGTTCGACGAATAAAACCTGAAATGAAAGACTGACCTCAGGAACAGAGAACATGCCTTTAATTTCCTGCAATCCCATCCATGCATGACCCGTATGCAGGGGTGCTACCATCTTTACCCAATCCTGCCTACTTGTGATTCCAGGTGCAGAACAACATAGCTGACCCTTAATCCGAGAATGTCGACGCTGTAGGTAGGCTGGACATTCGGCCCATTCCAGTCGACACCATCCCTTCGAAGCACATCCTATCAGACCCACACTCCATACTGATTCCGTTCCCCTTCATTTCCCATGGCTGATCCAAGTAACCTGCACACCTTCAGACTGTGGGAGGAAACTCACACAATCAAAGAGAGAATGTGCAAACTGCACACAGTCACACAAGACTGGGATCGAATCCATGTCTCTCGTGCAGAGAGGCAGCAGCGAATCAGAATGAACAACAAATGCTGTCCTGACCAGCGACATCCACACGCTGTTGGTATATCAGGAAGAATAAAAACACGTTCACAAATGGACAAAGGGACTTACGTCTCCGTGGGCATGATTTGAGCCAATCATTCATCCTGGGTAGATACAAGGACACCGATATCACAGAGAAACCAGCGCAATGCGGGATTCAATTACCTGTTGCAGTAGAAACTCATTTACTCAGTCAAACTGGGGACAGTCTGTTCAACAGTCCCGTGTGTTGGGAGGGCTCAATGAGCAATAAAAACTCCAGAGTAACCAGCAAGATTACATATCCCAGAAGGAGATCAATTAAACTGTCAACGCTGCTGTTAATTCCAACCAGCTGCCGGTTTCATAGCGTCAAAGTCATAGACTCACGCAGCATGAAAACAGGCCTTTCACTCCTACCAGCTCATACTGAACATAATGCCAAACTAAACGAGTCGCAACTGACGGCTCTTGTAATTGCTGAGTGTTAATAATGTCCTTGTAATAATATTACTGCATTGTTAATATGAATGTCCAGATATACTTCTATGGACACCGGTTCAAATCCTGGCATGGCAAATGCTGGAATTTTATTACAATAAATACCTCGAGTTGAAGAGTCTAATGATGATGTTGAACCAGTTGTTGTAAATCTGATTCACTAATGCCTGATAGGGAAGGAAACTGCCATACTTATCTGGTCTGGTTTCTGGCTCCAGATTCATAATATCGTGGTTGATCCTGAACTCCCCTCTGGGCAATAAATAATGGACTAGGCATAAATGAATAGCTTTTTTCTAATCACACGGAAACTTTCCAATGCATTTATCGATCCAAATATCCTGTAAATATTGTAAATGTACTTTCATTCATCACTGCCTCAGGAAGTGAATTGCACACATAAACCATCCTCTGTTAAAAACAGCCTCACATGTCTTATTTTAAATATCCCTCTTTTCATCTGAAACATTTACCCTCTCGTCTTGAAGTGTCACTGCTTGGAGAAAAGACAGTTAAAGTTAATTCTATTCGAACTCTCAATAATTTATAAATTTCTATCAGGTCGCCTTTCAAACTCCGGTTCTCGTGTGAAAATATTCTCAGCCTATCCAGCCTTTCATTGTAACTCAAACCTTCCCCACTACCAATATGCTGATACACGTCTTCTAAACCTACTCCAGCTGAATAATGTCCTTGCTATTACTGGGCGATAAGAACTGGGCACAGTACTCCAGAAGAGGCCTCACACAATGCCCTATTCCATTCAACATGACGTACCAACTCCGACGCTCAAAGGACTGTGCAACGCAGGCAGGATGACAATTTTTTATTAACCATTCTGTCTATATGTGAAGCAAACTAAAAAGAAATATTTAACTGCATCCCTGGCCTCCGTTTTCCACAACATTATGCAACGCCCTAGCACTAATTGTATAAACCCTTCTCTTATTTGATGAGGCAAAACGCAATACCTTCCATTTATCCAGATTGAACTCCATGTAAAATATTTCAGCCCAAAGACGCATTGGATTAAGATCCTTCTGGAAACTTAGATCACCTTCTTTACAGTCTCCAATTCTGGTGTCCTCTACAAGCTTATGAACCATGGCTTCTATGAGTTCGATTGTTTTCTCATACAGGTCAATGATTTATACTTATTTGTCGTGGCCATAATTTCGCAGTTTGTAAATCAGGTAACAATTAGTCATGTCGTTAACCATGAGGAAGAAAGCCATAGACTGCAGGGAAATTGGAAACAATTGGCAAGAAAATGTGCTGAAAGGAGTTCAATCCAGGGAAGTGGGTGATAATGAATTTGGGGAGGAACAATGATAAATGTGTGAATACTGAGTGGTTTAAAGTAATAAAAGAGAAATTGGAGTAGACAGTCAACAATCTTTGAAGATGATTGGACAAGGGATCAAGTGGTCTCAAGGGGTTGGAGATACTTTCTGTTCTTGACCGCAGGTGGGAATATAAAAGCAGGGAAACTTTAGCAAAGGCCTATTCAATGGCCTATTCAAGATCAATGAACAGGGGAACCAGTTGGACGGAAGTGCGTACTGCAGGTGCTGGAAATCAGAATCTAGATTGGAGGGGTGCTGAAGAAGCACAGCAGGTCAGGCACCATCCGAGTTGCAGAAAAAAAAATAACCTTTCAGGAAAAAGCCCTTCATCAGGAATAAAGCTGGGAGCCTTGAGGGTGGAGAGATAAACGGGAGGATGGGTCTGGGAAGAATTTAGCTGAGAGTGCAAGAGGTGGATGGAGATGGGGTAAAAGGTGATAGGTCGGAGAAGAGGGTGGAGCGGATAGGTACGAAGGAAGACAGACAGGTGGGACAGGTCAGAAGGATGGTGCCAAGTTAGAAAGTTGGAACTCGGATAAGGTGGGTGTGGGGAGATGAGGAAACTGGTGATGACCAAGTTGATGACCTGGTGTTGAAAGGTCCCGAGGTGGAAGATCTGGCGTCCAGTGGTGAGGGAATGTCCGTGGAGGAGACCCAGGAACTGCATGTCCTTGGGAGAGTCGGTGGGGGGGATGGTAGTTGATGTTTTTGGTCATGGGGCATTGGGATTGAATGTTGAAGGTGCCCTGGAAATGTTCTCTGAAGCGCTCTGCGAGAAGGTGTCTGTTGGCCCCAATGTAGAGGAGACCGCATCGCGAGCAACAGATGCAAAAATGACACGTGTGGAAGTGCACATTTGATGAACGTGGAAGGCTCATTGGAGCCTTAGAAGGATGTGAAAGGGAAGATGTTGGTACAGGTTTTGCAATTCCTGTGGTGGCAGGGGAAGGTGCAACGAGGGGAGGATGGGTCATTGGAGGGCTTGGACTTGACTAGGTAGTCGTGGAGGAAGCAGTTTTTGTGAAAAGTGGATAGGGGTGGGGCGGGAAATATATCCCTGAAGGTCAGTGTTGCTGACACTTTTTACAAACCCACTGATCCCCACAGCTATCTGGATTATACCTCCTCCCACACCACCTCTTGAGCAAATGTTATCCTGTATTCCCAATTCCTCCACCTTAATCGCATCTGCTCCCAAAGGTCCAGCTCCACCACAGAACACACCAGATAGCCTCCTTCTTTAAAGACCGGAATTTCCCCTCCGATGTGGTTGAAGATGCCCTCCAACACATCTCATCCATTTCCCGTACCTCCGCCCATGAACCCCACACCTCCAACCACAACAAGGACAGAACCTCCCTGGTCCTCATCTTCTAGCCCTCCAACCTCTGCATAAGTCACACCATCCACTGACAGTTTCGCCACCTCGAAACGGATTCCACCACCAGGGATATGTTCCCCTTCAAAGTTTGGGAGAAGATTTGTAGCTCAGGTGCTTGTTGTTGTGGTTCTGTTCGCCGAGCTGGGAATTTGTCTTGCAAACGTTTCGTCCCCTGTCTAGGTGACATCCTCAGTGCTTGGGAGCCTCCTGTGAAGCGCTTCTGTGCTGTTTCCTCCGGCATTTATAGTGGCCTGTCTCTGCCGCTTCCGGTTGTCAGTTCGAGCTGACCGCTGTTGTGGCCGGTATATTGGGTCCAGGTCGATGTGTTTGTTGATAGAGTCTGTGGATGAGTGCCATGCCTCGAGGAATTCCCTGGCTGTTCTCTGTTAGGCTTGCACTATAATGGTTGTGTTGTCCCAGTCGAATTTATGTTGCTTGTCGTGCGTGTGTGTGTGGCTACTAAGGATATCTGGTTGTGTCGTTCTGTGGCTAGTTGGTGTTCATGTATACGGGTCGTTAACTGTCTTCCTGTTTGTCCGATGCCGTGTTTTGTGCAGTCCTTGCATGGGATTTTGTACACTACAGTCGTTTTGCTCATGTTGGGTATCGGGTCCTTCGTTCTGGTGAGTTGTTGTCTGAGCCTGGCTGTTGGTTTGTGTGCTGTTATGAGTCCTAGTGGTCTCAGTAGACTGCCTGTCAGTTCATAAATGCTCCTGATGTATGGTAGTGTGGCTAGTCCTTTGGGTTGCGGCATGTCCTCGTTCCGTTGTCTCTCCCATTCCTAGACGTGATGGTACAGAGAACAACGAAAGGATAATTCACCACAAAGGTTTACACGAAAGTCACACACACAGACCAATGCCTAAACTATGAATGCAACCACCCCACCACACACAAACGAAGTTGCATTAGGACACTATTCAAAAGGGCCACAACACACTGCAGCACACCAGAACTGCAAAAAGTGGAAGAGGAACACCCATACAAGGTATTCGCCAAAAACGGATACCGTCACAATTTCATCAACAGATGCCTAAGGGAAAGACAACGGAACGTGGACAAGCCGCAACCCAAAGGACTAGCCACACTACCATACATCAGGAGCATTTCTGAACTGACAGCCAGACTACTGCGACCACGAGGACTCATAACAGCACAAAAACCAACAGCCACGCTCAGACAACAACTCACCAGAATGAAGAACCCGATACCCAACATGAGCAAAACCAATGTAGTGTCCATAATCCCATGCAAGGACTGCACAAAACACTACATAGGACAAACAGGAAGACAGTTAACGACCCGTAGTCATGAACACCAACTAGCCACGGAACGACACGACCAGCTATCTGAAGTAGCCACACACACAGACGACAAGCAACATGAATTCGACTGGGACAACACTACCATTATAGTGCAAGCCTAACAGAGAACAGCCAGGGAATTCCTCGAGGCATGGCACTCATCCACAGACTCTATCAACAAACACATCGACCTGGACCCAATATACCGGCCACTACAGTGGACAGCTGGAACTGACAACCGGAAGCGGCAGAGACAGGCCACTATAAATGCAGGAGGAAACAGCACAGAAGCGCTTCACAGGGGGCTCCCAAGCACTGAGGATGCCACCTAGACAGAGGACGAAACGTTTGCAAGACAAATTCCCAGCTTGGTGAACAGAACCACAACATATGTTCCCCTCCCCACCCCTTTCCGCCAAGACCATTCGCTCTGTGACTACCTAGTCAATTCCACGCCAGCAAATGACCTACCCTTCCCGCTTGGCAACTTCCCCTGTCACTGCAGCAATTGCAAGACCTGCACCCACATCTACCTCCCCACATCTGTCCAAGGCTCTAATGGAGGCTTCCACATCCATCAAAGTTTCTCCTGCACTTCCACACATGTCAGTTCTTGTATACGTTCCTCCCGGTGTGGTCTCCTCTTAGTTGGAGAGAGGGGATGTGCTCTCACAGAGCACTTCAGCGAATATTTACAGGATACCCGCAAGATTCAACCCCAGTGCCCCATGACCAAACAATTCAACTCCCCTTCCACTCTCCCGAGGACATGCAGGTCCTGGCTTCCTGTATCGCCACTGCCTCATGACCCGATGCATGGAGGAAGAAAGCCTCATCATCCGCCTGGGGACCTTTCAACCCTATGGCATCAATTTGGACTTCACCCGTTGCCTCATTTGCTCTCCCCCTACCTTACCCCAGTTCCCACCTTCCAGCTCAACACTATCCGCCTGACTTGCCCCACCTGTGCATCTTCATTCCCACCTATCCACTCCACCTTCTTCTTTGACATTTCATGTTCACCCCCAGCCTGCATCCACTTACAGCACTCTCAGTTACCTTCTCCCCAGCACCACACTCTTCCCATTTATCTCTCCATCCCATATGCTCCCAGTCTCATTCCTGATGAAGGGTTTTTAACTACAACCTCCATTTTTCCTTCTCCTCAAATGCCGGACCTGCTGTGCTTCTCCAACACTACTCTAATCTTGAGGGGAGTCAGTTGCTTGAGAGGGTTTTCGGATATTTTACACTGTTGACCACAGGCTGTGGATGATAGCAGAACGTTAGCAACCACCAGTTTAGGGAACAGCTAAATGACTGAGCACAAGTCTGGTCATCGCATAAATCAACATTTTTCTTAAAATTGTAAGATAAAAGATGGAAGGCTGAAGTATGCAACTTTGCCCATCAAGACCGTTTCACCAATGAGTTTATCACTGATTCCTTTCCAAGTCAGAGTGCTATGGGCCTTGGAGGGAACTTGCAAATGATGGCATTTAATTGCATCATCCAAACTTGTCCTTGTCGTCAGTACAGCTGTTGTGCTTTGAAGGTTTTGTCAAACATGCCCGAATGACTTACTGCAGTGCATCTTGCAGTTGGTGCACTCTGCTGCAATTGGGCCTTAACGGTGAAGGGAATGAATATTGCAGGTGTTGAAGAGGGCACACTCAAGTGACTGCATTGTCCTGGACGGTGTCCAGTTCCTTAAGTGTTATTGAAGTTACACCCATATAGGCAAATGGAGAGAGTTATGTTCCTCGTCTCATTTGTGCCTTGCCAACGATGGAGGATTCACGGAGCAATGAGTTGAGGTGAAAGTCAAAAGAATGTCTCAAGAACATGTTGTTGTTGTCAAAGTGTTTATGTATCCAGATTCTATACGTTTTCCCCCGAAATAATAGCTCTGTGGACAATTACACGGGGTAATTTGTTTACAGTAAAGTTATTGAATGTCAATGCGATATGATTAAATTATCATTTGTGAGAGTGATCATTACTCTATTTCGTCCTTGTGTGGACCAATCTGATTCCAGTCGCTGTCTGATTTCAAGATCCAATTCCCGTCTGTGCTTGAAATTTCAACCGTTTCCTCGCATAAATGTCTCCACCTGCCTTCATAATATGTAACGACGCTAGAGGGGACAGCAGAGATTTACGGACATGTTACCAACACTGGAGAAAATGTATCTTCTTGGAATGATTGGTTCGGCTGGGACTATTCTCCTTGAAACAAAGAGAGGGAGGGGAGCTCTATAATCACATAATAACATTTATAAACGTTCAATATTCATTGATAGGGTAGTTACGGGCTGGTGGTTCACCCTCTGGTATGAGGAGAGCACCAGAGGACATGAACTCAGAATTAGATATTGCCGATTTAATTCAGAAATGCGGGGTAATTTCTTTGCTCAAGGGCTAATGAATCGGTAGAACTCCTTGCCGAAATTGTTCTTGAGGCTGAGTTGTTGTGTATTTTCAAACTGTGCCAGATAGATATTTTACCAGAAAGGCGATGAAGCTTTGTCGAGGCAATGCTGGAGAATGGAGTTGAGGATTATCGGATCAGCCATTAGTTCGTTGAATGGTGGAGCAGTCTCGAGGGGCTGAATGGCCGACTTCCAATCCTACATCATTTGGTCTAACGCCATATTTCATTGATATCTTTAGAATTCTGAAAGGATGGGATGAAGAGATAGAAAAGGTTTTCAAACTGATCAGACAGATCAGGAACTATGCTCATAAGTTCATAAACAAGAAATGTGCTGTGGCCTGGAGACAACAAATGGCACTGGGCACACCGCAGATGGGTATGTGCAGATGTTGTGATTGCTAAAGAAAATTGGTAGATCTAATATTGTTGCCAACTTGGTGATCACGCTGGATGATGGATTGTGGTATGATTCACACAGCAAAAGTTTGTGAAAGAATGAAAGGTTCGTTTCATTGGAAAAGTTTTCTGCGGTTCCAATTCAATTGACTGTTTAAAATACTGATCAGAACTTTGTGTGGAGTATTGACCCCAGCCATCGACTGATCGGTATCAATGGGAGAGTCTGTATTAGATTCTGCAATGCCTTAGTGAAATAGGAAATGACTCCGCAAACACATGATGAAAGAGCAGCGCTCCGAAAGCTAGTGCTTCAATGAAACCTGTAAGACCATAACCTGCTGTTGGGTCATTTTTAACTTTGTACTCCATAGTCCAACACCGGCATCTCCAAATTAATGAAATGGGGGTATGGGATGGAAAGTTCGGTTAGTGATCGTAGGAGGGAAGAAATCTCTGAGAACGGGTGGGTTTGAATTCTGACATATGAAACACAGAGATGTGAGCGAGAAGAACTTCAAGGAAAAAAAAATCACCTTGGAGAAAATCAAAACTTTAAAACAACTGATTCCTTTGTGTTTCACAAAAGACTGGGACACATAGAGCAATGACTGCCGTGACTCGGATACGAACCGAGGTGGCTGCGGCCACAACGCAGAAGGCTAACCACTAAACAATTACAGCAACCCACAGATGAACACAGCAAGCTCACCCAATACGTACAGTATCATAAGGAATGTTAGGAAGAGCACCAAATGCACAATATCAGTGCTAAGCCAAACAGTAGCATATATTTGGGAACTCAGAAAGGTTTGACGGTTTAACATCGATTCCCCTAGTGGCTGTGTTGATTTCATCATTAATGTGTTTAGGGCTGAGATAAAGAGATTTCTCCAAAACATCAAAGACTCCGGGGACAGTGCAGCTTTTCTTACCTGCACATCCACCAATATCATTTATTGTATCCGTTGCTACCGATGCGATCTCCTGTACATTGGGGAGACTGGGCTCCACCGAGCAGAGCGCTTTAGGGAACATATCTGGGACACGCGCACCAATCAACCACCCAGCCCTGTGGCCCAACATTTCAACTCTCCCTCCCAATCTGCCGAAGATATGGAGGTCTTGGGCCTCCTTCAACGCCGCTCCCTCACTACCAGACACCTGGAGGAAGAACGCCTCATCTTCCGCCTCGGAACACTTCAACCCCAGGGCATCAATACGGACTTCGACAGTTTCCTCATTTCCCCTTCCCCACCACACCCCATTTCCAAACTTCCAGCTTAGCACTGTCCCCATGACTTGTCCTGACTTGTCCTACATGCCGATCATCTATTCCACCTATCCATTCCACCCTCACCCCCGACCTATCACCTTCATCCCCTCCCCCACTCACCTATTGTACTCTGTGCTACTTTCTCCCCACTCCCACCCTCCTCTCACTTATCTCTCCACCCTTCAGACTCTCTGCCGGTATTCTTGATGACGAGCTTCTGCCCGAAACGTCGATTTTCCTGCTCCTCGGATGCTGCCTAAACTGCTGTGCTCTTCCAGCACCACTAATCCAGAATCTGGTTTCCAGCATCTGCAGTCATTGTTTATACCAAGCTTTTGTTGAAATGTATACTTCAATAGCAATGCAGTTTAACATCGGTTACTTCACGAGTTTCCCCACACAAGGCAGTAACCACTGCTGCCACATAGTCCAGGTTCCCAGCCCCAGACTCAGAGGAACTGAGTGGCACAGTCGCGAAGAACCAACTTGAAATCAAGATGGGAATGAGGTTGCAGAGATACTCGATGGCTCAAGTTACGCAACCGGAGAATGCACGGTGTTTCTATGATGGTTTAGAGGCGCAAGCAATTCCGAGGGTGGGAGTGCTCCTGGTCAAAGGCGGGGCAGAAGGGAAAATCTGTTCCCGTTTATTATAACAGCAATCTGCAGTGCATCTTGCTGAGACAGCTGAGTGCCACAACTGGAGCGAGGGCAGCTGGTTTGATGTTTAATTTTGCTTCACTATCACGCACTTCCCTGGAATGAATTGCTTTCACCAGTTTTATTTCCAATTGTTTGATATCTCCCTGCAGTCTGCGGCTTTCTTCCTCATGGTTAATTGCATGACTAAGTGTTGTGTGATCTGCACACTGCTAAATCACGGCCACTATAAGTAAATATGAATCATTGATCTATATGAGAGAACAGTGGAACTCACTGCAGGCATGCTTCGGAGGTTTGCAGGCGAGACCAGTATTGTGGACAGTGATGAAGATTATCGAAGTTTCAAAAGGATCTTAATCCAATGAGTCGTTGTACTGAAAAATGTAACATGGAGTTCAATCGGGACAAATGGCAGGTATTGCATTTTGGTACAACAAAAAGAGTATGGCTTTGCGTATGTTGGAGAACAGGGAAGCTCGGTGTGCAGGTACATAATTGCTTGTAATTTGCATTCCCAACAGACAAGATGGTTCAAAGGCATTTAACATACTTCCCTTCATTGCTCAGTCCTTTGTGTATAGTTTGGGACGTTATGTTGAAGTTTTGCAGGACATTGATGAGGCCTGTTCTGGATTAGTATGTCCAGTTCTGGTCGCCCAGTTGTGGGAATGATATTATTCAGCTGTAGGATGTTCACAAAAGGTTTGCACGCTTGTTGCCAGTGGAAGTTTTGAGTTATAATGAAAGGCTGGATAGGTTGAGACTATTTTCAGATTCGAGATTGGGGTGCTGGAAAACCACATCAGGTAAGGCAGCATCCGAGGAGCAGGAGAATATTTTTTTTCACGCAAGTGTCGTTCATCAGGCTCTTCCCCGAAACGTTGATTCTCCTGCTCCTCAAATGCTGCCTGATCTGCTGTGCTTTCCCAGCACAAGATTCTCGACTCTGATCCCTCATCTGAAGTTCTCACTTTCTCCTAGTTGAGACTGTTTTCACTCTAGGTTAGTGGTTTGAATGGCGACCTGACAGAAGTTTATGAATTATTGAGAGACATGTTTAGAGTTAACGATACCGGCCTTTTCCCAGGATGGGGATTTCAAGACTAGAGGGCATATGTTTAAGATGAATGAGAGATTTTTTTTATAAAAAAGACATGTGCCGCAATGTTATAGGGAATGTGTTTTACGTGTGTAATTAACTTGCTGAGGAAGTGATGGATGAGGGTATGTTTGCAACATGTAATGGACAATTAATTCCAAACATGAATGGGAAAGTCGGATTTTTAAAATAAATTTATTCATGCCGAGTACGTTAGTTATTTCCCAGAGGGCATTTAAGAGTCAACCACGATATTATCCATCTGGAGTCTCCTGTGGGACAGAGCAGATGAATATGGCAGTTTGCTTCCTGAACTGGCATGATTGAATCAGATGGGATTTTCCACACAACTGATTCAGGGCATCACGAGACTCTTCAATTCCAGATGCTTATTGAATTCAAACTCCATCATCTGTCATGCCAGGACTTGAACTCTTTGTCCCCAAAATATTACCTGGGTTTTGGATTAACAACACAGTAATAAAACTACAAGGGCATTATCACCACTCAGCGGGTACAGGAGGAGGCAGACGGGAATGGGTTAGTTTGGCAGTATGTTCAGCATGGATCGGTTGGACTGACAGGCCTGTTTTCATGTTGTATGACTCTGATTGACGCTATGGAGCAGGCAGCTGGTTGGGATTAAATGCGCATTGACATCATCATCGAATACCTGATGGGATATGTAGTCCTGCTGCAGTCTCCGGAGGTTGTTTTGCTCAGTGATCCCTTCCCACACACGGGACTGGTGAACGGCCTCTCCCTAGTGTTACTGATTAAATGAGATTCCATTTCTATGGTTAATTGAATCGCTTCCAGCAGTTCCCACATTGCCCTGCTTTATCTGTGGTATCAGTGTCCTTTTTACAACCCAGGGTGAACGATCCTTTCAAATTGTGTCCACACAGATACAAATCCTGTTTTCCATGTTGTGAATGTGTTTTCATTCTTCCTTATTCACCCGCAGGGTGTGAGTATCACTGGTCTGGACAACATTTATTCTTTGCCCCTCGTTCGTTGCTGTCTGGCTACACCACAAACCCAGGTGTGATCCCAGCCTCGGGTATCTGTCTGTGGGCAGTCTGCACATTCTCTGTGTGTTTGCGTTTTTATTTCTCCCTCTGACCAAAGATGTGCCAGTTACAGGGATCAACAATGGGAATGCAGGCTTTTGGGACAGGGAATGCCGTGGGGTCTTGTGGAATGCGCTTCGGATGTACCGTGTGGACTGGAAGGGCAGATTAGACTGCTTCCCCACATGGTGGAGATTCTTGAATTAAGGGTCAGTTCATGGTTTTCTGGTCCTGGAGTCTCTCGTCGGCAGGACTGGGTGAAGATGGTTGAATCCCCTGCATCAGGGATGTGAATGAATGGGATTGCAGGAAATTAAAGTCATGATCTCTGTTCCTGAGGTCAGGCTTGTATTTCATGTTTTATTCGTCGAACGTAAACATCACCGTTTCCGTGTCCCAACCCCCAAGGATGACTAGTTTAAAATATCACCCCAACACCACTTTCTCCTGGTTGACGTCTTGACTGTGGTGAAGAAACTGATACTGAGCTGATGCGAGCAAATGTAGCTGCCACCGCCAGTGTCTGAAACACAGATCCAAACAGAAAAATCACTTTTAAACCCATCACTGCAAAGTTAAGGGCTCAACACGCTCCACTTGTGCCACTCAGCTGTCTTAATAAGATGCGACAGAAATCGCTATGATAGTATCAACGGGGACAACCATTCCCTTGAGCGGAAGCACACTCAACCGAGGAATTTCTTGCGCCTCTTTCCCATCACAGAAGGACAGGACACTCACCTATTGCATCACTGGAGCCAGAGAGTAATCCGCGCTCACATTCCCACCCCCATTTCCGGTTGGGTATTGGTGGCTGTGCCAATGTTCAGCTGAAATGCTCTTGAAGCATACTTTTCAACAATATCCTGTACTGTCCCCCGAGTCTTTGATGTTTTGTCGAAATCGATCAATCTCACCCACATGCAGGCCAGACCTAGTAAGGATAGCAAATTCCATCCCGAAATGACATCATTGGAACATTTTTTTTCAACAATTGTCAATGGATATATAATAGTCATTAGATTCTTCCTTGCTGTACCTGAGCCGGTCCAAATCAACTAACTAAACACGTCGCCCAATTTCTAAGCATCCGTATCCCTCTGCTTCTCACTTACTCATGCATCTGTCCAGGCGCACCTGAAATGAATCTACCATGCCTGCCTCTCCTACCTCTGCTGGCAATGCATTCCAGCACCTACCACCCTGTGTGTAAAATACTTTCCATGTCTATCTCCCTTAAAAGTTTCACTTCTCTCATTGAACTCATGACCTCTCATTATTGAATCCCTCATCTTTGGAAAAAGCTTATCTCTATCCACCCTGTCTGTACCCGTCATGATATTGTAGACCTCAATCAGGTCCCCTCAATCTCGTTTTTTCCTCATGAAAGCAGAAGTAATCTACTCAACCTCTCTTCAGAGCTTGCATCTTCCATACCAGGCAACATCTGCATAAACCTTCTCCGCATTCTCTCCTTAACATCCACATAGTTTTGGTAGTTTGGCGACCAGAACTGCATAGAGTATTCGAAACGCGGCCGAAACAAACTCTCGTACAATTTTTGCAGGACTTGCCTGCTCTTATACCCAATGCTCTATCCGGTGAAGGCAAGCGTGCCATATGCCTTCTTGACCACTCTATCCACCTGTGCAGTCACCTTCAGGGTGCAAAGGACCTGAACTCCCAGATCTCTCTTCTCATCAAGTTTACCCAAGGCTCTTCCGTTTACTGTATACTTGGCTCTGGAATTAGACTTCCCCAAATCATTACCTCACATTTACTTGGACGGAAATCCATTTGCCACTTCTCTGCTCAACTCTTCTGTCTATCTGTATTCCTCTTCATTCTTTGACTGTCCTCTATGTTTTCTGGTTACTCCACCAATCTTTGTGTCATCTGCAAATGTAGTGGTGAGATACTGGGCTAGCAACCCTTGGAGATTGGAACATGGCAGTTGTTCATCCCATGCAGAAAGGAACCATGTTTGGATGCTTTTTCCCAGTGAAGTACCACTGTTTCTTGATGTCGATCAATAATTCAAACTTTTTTATTAGGAGTCATGATTTAGAAGTTTACTGACGATACATAGTCGTGTAGTAGACTCTGATGAATAATGTCAGGGACCGCAGGGATGTATCCATCAGGTGGAAAGGCAAAATGGTGAATGGAATTGAATCCAGACCAATGAGTGGTGGTGAATTTGGGGAGTTGTAATAATAACAGTGAGGATTCTGATTGGTGAACAGGAACAAAGAGATCTTGGAATGGGCATTCACAGATCCCTGAAGACATGGACAGGGAGATCATTTGTTCGAGAGGGTTTTGGATATTTTCTATTGTTGACCACAGACTGTGGATGATATTCGATCTTTCGCAACTGCCAGTTTAGGAAACAGCTAAAGGAATGAGCACAAGTCTGGTCCTTGCAATAATCTATATTTTTAAACATTGAAAGATGAAAGATAGAGGGCTGAAGTATAAATCTTTGCCCATCAAACTACTTCAGAACTCAATGAATTTACCACTGATTCCTCTCCAAGTCATGCTGGTATGAGCCTTGGACGCTAATTTGCACATGGTGAATGTTCAGTGCATCTTCAAACTTGTTCTTATGGTCGGTACACTTTTTGAGCTTTGAAGGTTCTGTCAACAAAGCCTGGATAACTAACTCCAGCCAATCTTCTATGTGGTGCACTCTGCTTCAATTGTGCCTTAGCAGTTAAGGGAATAAATATTCAGGTGTTGAACAATATACAGTTAAGTGACTGCATTGTCGTGGAGGGTGTCCAGTTCCTTCAGTGGTATTGAAGCTGCACCCACCTCGGCAAATGGAGAGAGTTCTGTTAAACATCTACTTTGTGCATTGCGGACGATGTAGGCTTCACGGAGACAAGAGTTGAGTTAATAATCAAACAAAGTTGACCCACGGACAGGTTTTTGTCGTCCACTTCTTTATACGGGCGGTCAGGTTCCATTTTTCCAAAATACTAGCTCTCAGGACGACTACACGGAGGAATTCAGTTACATTGAAGCCATTGAATGTCAATCAAACATGATTAGATTCTCATTTGTTAGAGATAACTTTGCTGTATTTGGTCCTTCTGGGGGTCAATCCGATTCTAATCGCTTTCTGATTTCAAGTTTCAATTCCCGTCTGCGCCTGAAATTTCAACCCGTTTCCTTGCCGAAATTTCTCCACTTGTCTTAATAATATGTAAGGATGCTATAAGGGGTAGCGCAGACTTACTAACATGTTGCTAACTCTGAATACAGTAGAACTTCGTGGAATGATTGGTTAGGCTGGGATTATTCTCCTTCAAACAAAGGAGGAGGAGGGGAACTTTATAATTACATAATAACAATTATAAATGTTCAATATTCGTGGGATCTTGACAGGGTAGATACGAGCATTTGGCTTGCCCTATGCTCTGAAGAGAGCACCAGAGGACATAATCTCAGAATTAGATATTGCCCATTTAATTCAGAAATGAGGAGTAAGTTCTTTGCTCAGGGGTCTAAGAAACTTTGGCATTTTCCAGTAACCGCTGTTGAGACTGTGTGGTTGGGTATTTTCAAACTGTGCCAGATAGTTAATCAGAAAGATGATGAAACTTTGTTGAGCTAAGTGAGCAGAAAGGAATTCAAGATGAAGGAGCATCGCTCAGAAAGCTAGAGCTTCCACGTAAACCTGCTGGACTCTAACATCGTGTTGTGTGATTTTTTACTTAGTTCAACACCGGCATCTCCAAATCAGATCAACCATGAGTTCGTTGAATGGTTGAGCAGACTCCTTGGGCTGAATACCATACTTCCACTTGGTTTAACATTTCATCTAACGCCTTATTTTATTCATAAATTCAGAATTGTGAAGGGATGGGATGAAGTGACAGGAAAGGTTTATTAAACAGATCAGCCAGATTATGAACAAAGCTCATAAACACAGGAAAAAAGAAATGTGCTGTGACCTGGGGCAACAAATGACACTGGGCCCAGCACAGGTGGCTGTGTACAGAAGCTGTGATTGCTGAAGGAAGTTACTAGATCTTATACAGTTTGCACGCTCTCAGTCAGTGATCACGTTGGATGATGGATCGTTGCATAACTCACACACAGCAGAAATTGGTGAAAGAATGAAAGGTTCGTTTCATTGGAGAAATTTTCTGTGGTTCCAATTCCGAGTGACTGTTTGAAATACTGATCAGATCTTTGTGTGAAGTGTTCGGTTAAAATACTCATGAACAACCCCACTGGATAAACTTGTGCGCCCGATCTCTTGTTATTTTTTTCTCTTTGTTTCGATGTAAATTTATAGAAAGACAAGATGGAATGTAGGGCGGAAAGAAAAATGCGTTCCTTCTCATTACACCAATTTCATCTCCAATTGAATAGAATGACTGCTCTCACTCTTCATTTCGACTTTAATGTGGTGTCGATTATTTGTGAATCTCCCGTGCAGTGAAGGGCAAGAACAAGATTCTCGATCTCGTGTATACCAGAGTGTGAGGTGCAAAGGAAAACTGCTAGATCGGTGCGTAAAGTTAGCAACCAGAATGTGACTCGAACCCGTGAATGTGGAGCACAGCGGTGTCATAACCCACCACCATAATCTCTCGGTCTCCTCTGCACATTTTGTCGTGGGGTGACATGTGACCTCATCAGGTTACATGTGGTGAAAGTCATGGATGAGAAAGTTCCATAGCGGAATCGAATCCACACCATTGTGTTTCTGCTTTCACTAGAATTATAATAACAGCAAGTTCCAATAAATAGTCATGCTCGTCAGAATGAATAGCTGTCATTAATACAGTCTGAGTCAGAACTGAGTCAGAATGAAACAGGACAAGAATTTTCCGTCATATTTACACCTACATTTGGCACATAATTTCTTCAGTCACTTTCTCTTCCACGTGAAGAAGCAGCCATGGTGAGTGAAATAAAGGCAATATTGTTGCTCAATGGCCTTTCTCATATGGCTGAACCTGAATTGGATTAAATCGCAAGAAATGCTGATTTGTTCGTTTCATTTTAATTTTGCTAAAACCTCACAATGTTCATTGTAATAATCAGAAGTGAATTAGATATATCTCATTGGAACGATTAATGTTGTATTCAAATTTGCTCAGCAAATTTATTTCAGCTTAAGGAAAATACTGCTTAAAAAAACAGAGGGTTAAAATGCAAAAGAAAACCCAAAAGTTATGTTGCTCGTTGCTTTGGCAGATTTCACTGATTATTAAATGAACCAAACATCATGGTGTTTGTTCTCACATCCTTAACGCATGTGATGAAAGCAGGAAGTCGATCTCCAAGCAACTGGTCACTTCCTATTCATTATGTAATATCTCCCCTTCACAATAAATAAAAATCCACTCAGTTCCATTTATAATGCTTTAGGTGGAATATTATGCCAAATCTTTCAAAATGCAGAGTTTTGGAACCGAATCTTATTCAGCTGCACACATTAAAGTAATTTCTTTACGTTTAAAGTCAACCCACTTAGACATTGTTTCCCGGCAACTTCCGACCGACTACACCTCACCTCTGCACCTTTACCTAGCTACACGCTGTCTCTCTCCTTGTGAAATTTATTCTTTGTATGTCATCAAATGTGCCTTTCAAAATTTTCAAAAACAGATTCTCGGACTGACAGTGATTCTGTTCTCATCATTTTTTGTCCTTCAAAGGTTTTATCAAAGGTATTGAATGCCTGACATCTAGATGTTTACTGACTTAAAAGTGGGAATGTTCCACCTATTTACTCTGTCCAAACATTTCATAACCTGAAAAAAAACCCATTAAGCCTTCCTTGGTTCAGGGATAACTGTTCTCAATTTTCCAAGAAGACAAGTGAATATAATCTCATCCTCACTACACCCCCATCAGCATCTTATCTACTGGCTTTACACCCCAGTAAACACCGTCATTATTAATTCATCGAATCACAGAATCCTACAGTGCAGAAAGAGCATTTCAGTCAATCGAGCCGGTGTTGACTCTCTGAAGCGCATCTCACCCAGACCTAGCTCCCCTCCCTATTTCCTTATATTTCACCTGAAAAAGGGGAATCCCTCCCCCTTATGATTTCAAATAAACCTGTTGGAGTATAACCTGACGTCCTGTGACTTCTGACCTTATCCCCACGTTACCCATGGCTAATTCACCTAACTTACTTAATTCACTCCCTGGACACGAGCGGGCAATGTAACTTTGCCAATCAACCTAACCCTCGCTCTGAACAGCAGTGCGAATTACTGAGACAATATTCCATCATACTGAGCAAATGGTGTAAGGTTTTTTAATGGTTTTATAACCTGTTAAAACTGATCAAAACAAATGAACCCAAATTTAATGTATTGAAACACTACTCTGTCTTTTACAATTTCATTCGTGCTGCGGGAAATGTTTCTGCACTCATATTTGAATGCGTTTATGTTGTTTCTTCCTCAGCTTCCTGCTTCTAGTAAATACTTCAATCCGGAACAAGTCTGTCAAATGCTTTTCATTCCAACACAGTCACAAGGTGAAGTTTGCAGAAGTCACGTGTTTGGCCGTTCACTGACACTGCCTCCCTGAGAGTTGCAGCCCTTTCCCACACTGATTCAGGCAGCATTTCCTTCGTGTGACATGCCCCATCGAGAATGGAAGGACAGGTATCAATACCCGCACTTGGGAATGGAGCGACAGTTTTAAAACGTTTACACTGTCCCGAGCGTAAAATTGAGCCCTGTGATAGGTGGGGACACTAACCATTATACGACCGAGGACAAGAGTGTCAAAGGAGGCCCTTCAACCAAATGTGGCCACACTTGTCAAACACAACTGCCTAATGAACTGAATCCCATTTCAGAATGCTGACCCAACAGCCTTATATGTCTTGGCATCAAAAGTGCACATCTGAATATTTATTCAGTTATAAGGGTTTATGCCGATTTGAAAAATGCAGACAGTGTATTCCAAATTCCAACCAACCACTGGTTGATAAAGCTTTTTCGCATATCTTCTTAAACCTTTCTGTCTTTCTCCTTAAGTCTCTGGCCCCTGCTGATCCATCTTTCCATCAATGGGAAACTCGTTCAGTCAACCCTGTCCACACCCTAACTCAATCATGTCTTGTCTCCATCTCCTTTACACTGCGACAAACACTCCGCTCTGTCCTGTCTGGCTTCACAACTGAAACTCTTCAGCCCAAACAGTATCCCAGTAAATATCTCCTGCATTTTTCTCAGTGTGATCACATCCCTGCTGTTATGTGACTTGCAAAACTGCACACAACAATCTTGCTAGAGCCTAATGAGCATTTGTTTTAAAATATCTGGATTAGTATGAGGGCGCTTCTGGCTAAGCAGAATTTATTACCCATTCCGAATTGCCCAGAGGACAGTTGAGCCTCAACCATATTGTTATGAGTCTGAAGTCACATGCAGCCGAGACCAAGTAAGGATTGCAAATTCCATCCCGAAATGACATCAGTGGAACAGATTTTTTTTCAACAATTGTCAATGGATCTATAGTTGTCATTAGATTCTTCCTTGCAGATATTTTTTGAATCTAAATTTGACAATCATGACATAGTGTGATTCAAGCCCGAGAACCCAGACTATGACCTCGGTCTCTAGATTATCAGTCCTATGAAATTACCACAAGACCAACACAGAAAACCACAAAAGCTGATCTTTTCCAACAAAACGTCTTTTCACCGAAACTGCCCTGGGTATTTTCCATGAGCCTGAAGCTCCAATTGTCTCTAGCCTTTGTCAGTAAAAACTGCTACATGGGGATTGATTTCACAACCGCGGTATCCAAATGGATCGATTTGTTTGAAGGTCCCGATGATGGGATTGGGGCACGTTCACCCAACAACAGTAACCGCAGCAGCAGCACAGACAGAACAGTATGAATGTGAAAGAGAGTGATAGATTGGGCATTGCCTCAGAGAAATGGGGGGAGGGACGGAAAGGAGGTTTAATGATCGTGGGAAGGACCGGAATCTCTGACAACGGGTGTGTTTGAATCCTGATATATGAAACGCAGAGATGTGAGAGAGTGGAATATTAAGGTAAAACAATTAATTTCTTAGCATGTGTCACAAAACGGACAACGGAGAGAATACTAAGTGCCATGATTTGGGTTCAAATCGAGGTTGCTGTGGTCACAATGAAAAATACCGACAACCACGATCACAGGAACCACAGAACAGGATGCTTGCAAGCAGCAATAAGTATACTAGCAGAGGAAATATTCGGAAGAACAGCAAATGCACAATATCAGTACTCAGTGAGCAGTGACAGATATGTGGGAACTGAGAATGAGCTGAATCTTTCAGATCGATGTCCTCAGAGGCTGTGGAGATCCCTTGAATGAGAATGTTGAAAGATGAGATTGATTTCGACAAAACATCAAAGACTCGGGGGGACAGTACAGGATATTGTTGAAATATATGCTTCAAGAGCATCTTAGCTTAACATCGGCACAGTCGCCCAGATCCAACCGGAAATGGGGATGGGAATGTGTGCGCGGAGTTACTCACTGGCTCCAGTGAAGCAACAGATGAGCGTCCTGTCCTTTTGTGATGGTATAGTGGCGCAAGAAATTCCTCGGTTGAGTGTGCTCCTGCTCAAAGGAAAGGTTTTCCCCGTTTATACTATCATAGCGATTTCCGGCGCATCTTTCTAAGACAGCTGAGTGGCACAAGTGGAGCGTGTTGGCCCCTTAACTTTGCAATGGTGGGTTTAAAAGATGATTTTGCTGTTTGGATCTGTGTTTACGACACTGGCGGTGGCAGCTACATTTGCTCGTATCAGCTCAGTATCAGTTTCTTCCACACAGTCAAGACTTCAACCTGGTGAAGGTGGTGTTGGGATGATATTTTAAACTTGTCATCTTTGGGGGTTGGGACACGGAAACGGCGATGTTTACGTTCGGCGAATAAAACATGAAATATAAGCCTGACCTCAGGAACAGAGATAATAACTTTAATTTCCTGCAATCCCATTCATTCATATCCCTGATGCAGGGGAGTCTACAATCTTCACCCAGTCCTGCCTACGAGATACTCAGGACCAGAAAAACATGAGCTGACCCTTAATTCAAGAATCTCCACCGCCTGGGGAAGCAGTCTAATCGGCCCTTCCAGTCCACACAGTACATCCGAAGCGCATCCCACCAGACCCCACGGTATTCACTGTCCCATAAGCCTGCATTTCCCATTGTTGATCCCTGTAACTGGCACATCTTATGTCAGAGGGAGAATTAAAATCGCAAACACACAGACAATGTGTGGACTGCCCACAAACAAACACCCGAGGCTGGGATCACACCCGGGTTTGTGGTCTAGCCAGACAGGAACGAACGAGGAGCGAAGAATAAATGTTGTCCTGACCAGTGATACTCACACCCTGTGGGTGAATGAGGAAGAATGAAAACACATTCACAACATGGAAAACAGGATTTGTATCTGTGTGGACACAATTTGAAAGGATCGTTCACCCTGTGTAGAAAAAGGGACACAGATACCACAGAGAAAGCAGGCAATGTAGGAACTGCTGGAAGGGATTCAATTAAACACAGAAATGGAAACTCATTTAATCAGGAAGACTGGAGCGAGACCGTTCACCAGTCCCGTGTGTGGGAAGGGATCACTAAGCAAAACAACCTCCGGAGACTCCAGCAGGATTACATATCCCATCAGGAGATCGATTATGATGTCAATGCGCATTTAATCCCAACCAGCTGCCTGCTTCATAGCGTCAATCAGAGTCATACAACATGAAAACAGGCCTGTCAGTCCAACCGATCCATACTGAACATACTGCCAAACTAACCCATTCCAGTCTGGCCCCTCCTGTACCCGCTGAGTGGTGATAATGCCCTTGTAGTTTTATTACTGTGTTGTTAATCCAAAACCCAGGTAATATTTTGGGGACAAAGAGTTCAAGTCCTGGCATGACAGATGGTGGAGTTTGGATTCAATAAGCACCTGGAATTGAAGAGTCTCGTGATGCCCTGAATCAGTTGTGTGGAAAATCCCATCTGATTCACTCATGCCAGTTCGGGAAGCAAACTGCCATATTCATCTGCTCTGTCCCAGAGGAGACTCCAGATGGATAATACCGTGGTTGACTTTGAAATGCCCTCTGGGAAATAACTGACGTACTCGGCATGAATAAATTTATTTTAAAGATCCCACTTTCCCATTCATGTTTGGAATCAATTGTCCATTAAATGTTGCAAACATGCCCTCATCCATCACTTCCTCAGCAAGTTAATTACACACGTAAAACACCGTCCCTAAAACAATGCCGCACATGTCTCTTTTTTAAAAAATCTCTCTCTTTTCATCTTAAACATATGCACTCTCGTCTTGAAATTCCCCTCCAGGGAAAAGGCCGCTATCGTTAACTCTAAACATGTCTCTCAACAATTCATAAACTTCTGTCAGGTCGCCGTTCAAACCCCTAACCTAGAGTGAAAACAGTCTCAACTAGGAGAAAGTGAGAACTTCAGATGAGGGATCAGAGTCGAGAATCTTGTGTTGGGAAAGCACAGCAGATCAGGCAGCATTTGAGGAGCAGGAAAATCGACGTTTCGGGGAAGAGCCTGATGAACGACACTTGCGCAAAAAAAAATTATTCTCCTGCTCCTCGGATGCTGCCTTAACTGATGTGGTTTTCCAGCATCCCGATCTCGAGTCTGAACAAAGTCTCAGCCTATCCAGCCTTTCATTATAACTCAAACCTTCCACAGGCAACATGCGTGCACACCTTTTGTGAACATCCTACAGCTGAATAATATCATTCCCACAACTGGGAGACCCGAACTGGACATACTATTCCAGAAGAGGTCTCATCAATGTCCTGCAAAACTTCAACATAACGTCCCAACTACTATACACAAAGGACTGAGCAATGAAGGGAAGTATGTTAAATGCCTTTGAACCATCTTGACTGTTGGTAATGCAAATTACAAGCAATTATGTACCTGCTCACCGAGCTTCCCTGTTCTCCAACATACGCAAAGCCATACTCTTTTTGTTGTACCAAAATGCAATACGTTCCATTTATCCAGATTGAACTCCATGTTACATTATTCAGTCCAACGACTCATTGGATTGAGATCCTTTTGAAACTAAGATAATCTTCCTCACTGTCTATAAATATTGGCGTCGTCTGCAAACCTACGAAGCATGCCTGCAGTGTGTTCCACTGTTCTCTCATATAGATCAATGATTCATATTTACTTATAGTGGCCGTGATTTACCAGTGTGCAGATCATACAATTAACCATGAGGAAGAAAGCCGCAGACTGCAGGGAGATATTAAACAATTGGAAATAAAAATGGTGAAAGCAATTCATTCCAGGGAAGTGGGTAATTAAACTTCAAACCAGCTGCCCACGCTCCAGTTGTGGCACTCAGCTGTCTGAGTAAGATGCACTGTAGATTGCTGTTATTATAAACGGGAACAGATTTTCCCTTCTGCCCCGCCTTTGACCAGGAGCACTCCCAACCTCGGAATTGCTTGCACCTCTCAACCATCGTACAAACACCGTGCATTCTCCGGTTGAGTCACTTGAGTCATCGAGTATCTCTGCAACCTCATTCCCATCTTGATTTCAAGTTGGTTATTTGCGACTGCGCCACTCAGTTCCTCTGATTCTGGGGCTGGGAACTGGGACTATGTGGCAGCAGTGGTTACTGCCTTGTGTGGGGAAACTCGTGAAGTAACCGATGTTAAACTGCATTGCTATTGAAGTATACATTTCAACAAAAGCTTGGTAACAACAATGACTGCAGATGCTGGAAACCAGATTCTGGATTAGTGGTGCTGAAAGAGCACAGCAGTTCAGGCAGCATCCGAGGAGCAGTAAAATCGAGGTTTCGGCCAAAAGCTCTTCATCACGAATTCAGGCAGAGAGCCTGAAAGGTGGAAAGATAAGTGAGATGAGGGTGGGGGTGAGGCGAAAGTAGCATAGAGTACAATAGTTAAATGTGGGAGGGGATGAAGGTGATAGGTCGGGGGGGAGAGTGGAATGGATAGGTGGAATAGATGATAGGCAGGTAGGACAAGTCAGGACAAGTCATGGGGACAGTGCTGAGCTGGAAGTTTGGAAATGGGGTGAGGTGGGGAAGGGGAAATGAGGAAACTGTTGAAGTCCACATTGATGCCCTGGGTTTGAAGTGTTCCGAGGCGGAAGATGAGGCGTTTTTCCTCCAGGTGTCTGGTGGTGAGGGAGCGGCGGTGAAGGAGGCCGAGGACCTCCATGTCTTCGGCAGAGTGTGAGGGGGAGTTGAAATGTTGGGCCAAAGGGCTGTGGTTGATTGGTGCGGGTGTCCCAGAGATGTTCCATAAAGCGGTCTGCTAAGAGGCGCCCAGTCTCCCGAATGTACAGGAGACTGCACTGGGAGCAACGGATAGAATAAATGATATTGGCGAATGTGCAGGTAACAAAAGCTGCACTGTCCCCGGAGTCTTTGATGTTTTGCAGAAATCTCTTTCTCTTAGCCCTCAACACATTAATGATGGAATCAACACAGCCACTGGGGGAAACCGATGTTAAACGGTCAGACCATTCTGAGTTCCCACATATCTGCTACTGTTCGCTAAGCACTGATATCATGCACTTGGTGCTCTGCCGAACATTCCTTATGATACTGTATTTATTGCATGAGGGTAGTGTGTTCATCTGTGGGTTGCCGTGTTTGTATAGTGGTTAGTATTCCGCATTGTGGCCGCAGCAACCGCAGCTCGAATCTGAGTCATGGCAGCAAATACTCTATGTGTCCCAGTCTTTTGTGAAACACAAAGGAATCAGTTGTTTTAAAGTTTTGATTTTCTCCAAGGTGATTTTTATCCTTCAAGCTCTGCTCGCTCACATCTCTGCGTTTCATATGTCAGAATTCAAATCCACCCGTTCTCAGAGATTTCTTCCCTCCTACGATCACAAACCGAACTTTCCATCACATACCCCCATTTCATTAATTTGGAGATGCATGTGTTGGACTATGGAGTAAAAGTTAAATATCACCCAACACCAGGTTATGGTCTTACAGGTTTAATTGAAGCACTAGCTTTAGGAGCGCTGCTCTTTCATCATGTGTTTACGGAGTCATTTCCTACTTCACTAAGGCATTGCAGAATCTAATACAGACTCTCCCATTGATACCGATCTGTCTGTGTGGCTGGGGTCACTGTTGCTGGTTTAACGTGCCCCAACCCCACCATCGGGATCTGCAGACCATTTGATCCATTTGGTTACCACTGTTGGGAGATCAATACTCATGTAGCAGCTTTTACTGATATGGACCAGATGTTATTGGGGTTGGGGGGGGTGGGGTCAAGCTCAGGAAAATGGCACAGAACAGTATCGGGGAAAAGCGACTTCATTGGATAAGATCAGTTTCACTGCTTTTCTGCAATGCCCGAGCGCTATTACCACTGAACACTGAACTGTTGATTCAGACACCAAGGACCTGGGTTTGACTCCGACCATGATAGGTGGTAAAATTGGGATTCAATAAATATCTAGAATTACGAATCTAATAACTCCTATATATCCATGTTCAATTGTTGAAAAAACATCTGACGTCATTTAAGGAATGAAACTGCCATTCTTACCTGCTCGCGCCTCCATGTGACTCCAGACTCACTACAATATGGTTGAGTTTCAACTACCCGCTGTGCAATTAGGGATACCAATCAATACTGCCGAGCCAGCGACGCCCTCATACTGTAACAGAATAGAAAAAAAGTTCATTTGGCTCTAGCTAGATTACTGCGTGCAGTTCTGCAATTCAGAGTACTGCATGGATGTGATCGCACTGGGAACGTTGCAGTAGAGATTCACTGGGATATTGTCTGGGCTGAAGAGATTCAGTTGTGAGGAGAGATTGGACAGACTGGGGTTGTCTGTCACCGAGCAGAGGAGATTGGAGAAGACATGACTGAGATGTACTAAATACTGAGGATATGGATAGGATAGACTGAAAGAAGCGTTTCTTATTGATGGAGAGATCGAACACTGCGGCCAAGAGATTTCGGGAAAAGGCAGAAAAGTTTGAGTAGATTTGCGGAAAGGATCAGAGAGGCGGAAACCATTCTAACCTTAAAAAAAATTGAGATGTTAATTTGTGATGCCAAAACATGTAAGATTATGGGCTAAACGATGGAATACTTGATTCAGGTCGTTAAGCAGTTGTGATTGACAAGTGTGGACACAACAGGCTGGAGGGCCTCCTTCGATGCTGTTGTCCTCCACAGTATCGTGGTTAGTGTTCCCACCTGTCACAGGGCTCAATTCTCCGCTGGGGGCATTGTAAAGGTTTTAAACCTGTCGCTCTGTTCCCCAGTGAAGGTTATTAATGCCTGGCCTTCCATTCTCAATGGGACATGTCTCAGGAAGGACAGTTTTGTCTGAATCAGCGTGGGGAAGGTCTGCAGCTCCTGGGGAGAGAGAGTGTCAGTGACAGTGCAAACACGTAACTTCAGCCAATTGCACATTGTGTTTGTGTTGCAATGAAAACCATTATATAGAGTTGTTCCTGACTGATATGTTTATTTAAAGCAGGAATCTGAGGAAGAAAAGAGCAAACCCATTCAGATCTGAGTGCAGAAACATTTCCAGCAGCACGAATGAGGTTGAACAGCGCAGAACCGCGTTTGTAAGCATTGAATTCAGGTTGATAGGCGCAGCTTGCTTTCACTCGGCTGTGTAACCAATGTGTAAGTGACACAGAAAGTGTTCAATGTGATGGCACATTTGCTCAGTGGCTCCAACTGCTGTTAAGTCTGTAGGATTGGTAGATTGGCCATGTTAAATTGTGCTGATGTGTCCAGGGAGTGAATTCAGTAAATTAAGTGAATTAGCCATGGGTAACGCAGTGATATCGTCAGCAGTCACACGATGCCAGGTTTTATTCCAACAGGTTTATTTGAAATCACAAGCCAGAGGCCTGCGGGGATAGAGACAGGAGCTAGGTCTGGTTGAGATGCTGTTCAGAGTCTCCCTACAGACTCGATTGGCTGAACTGCACTTTCTGCATTGTAGGGGGAATCTGTGATTCTATCAGAGAGGACACTGCCAGCGTTTACTGGCCCGTTAAGACATTAGAGACATGCTGACGGCGTTTCGTGGGGATGGGGGATGGAATTTTATTTATTTGTGTTTTGGAAAATTTGACACTGAACCAAGGAAAACCGAATGGAAGATTTCCAGAGTATTTGAGGTTTGGCGAGAGTAAATATGTGGTAAATTCACTCTTTCAAGTTCGTATATTTCTGAACGTCAGGCATTCAAAACCATAGATGTAGGACAAATAAATGATGGGAGCAGAATTTCTGTCACTCAGCGAATGTGTTTCCAAAATATTTGGAAAGGCACATTTAGAGAGCACAAGCAGTGAGTTTCACCAGGAGAGAGACAGCCTGTGGCCAGGTAAAAGTGTAAAATTGGGGTGTGGGGGGTAGAAGGTGCGAGGAAACAATATCTAATTTGGACGACTTCAAATGCAAAGAAATATCGGAAACGTCTGCAGCTGAGTAAGATTCAACAAAAAAACCACAGAGTTTTGAAAGATTTCTATTAATTTTCCACATGAAGCATTATAAATGGAACTGAGCAGATTTGGTATATTGTCAAGGAAAGCTATTCGATAATGAATAGGAAGTGACCCGTCTCTTAGAGATCGATTTCCTGCTTTAATCCCATGCCTTAAAGGTGGGAGGACAATCGCCATAATGTTGGGTTCATTTGACACCCACTGAAATCTGCCAAAGAAACTGAGCATCAAAACTGGCATCCTGTTTTGTCGTTTAACCTTCTGTTTTTCTCATCAGTATTTTCTTTAAGCTGAAATAAATTCGGAGCAAAATTGAATGCAACATTTAACGTTCCAATCACATAAATCCAATTCAATGCCGATCATTAGAATGAACAGAGTGAAGTTGCAGCAAAATTAATAAAATGAAACGAACAACACTGCATTTCCGGTAATTTTACCCATTTCAGGTTCAGCCATATGAGAAAGACCATCGAGGTCAAACATCACCTTCACTTCTCTCTCCATATATACTTCTTCACGTTAGAGAGGAACTGTCTGAAGAAATTATGCGTCACGACGAAATGTGCGTGTGAATGTGACGCGAATTTCATGTTTGCTGGGTCATTCTGAGACAGTTCTGACTCGAAATAAATCAAGGACAAGGTATTACTTCCAAGGACGAGGTCAATCCCTTGGATTTTGCTGGTATTATTATTCTGCTGAAAGCAGAAACTTAATGGTGTGGATTCGATTCCGCTCAGGGAATTTCTTATTCACTCGGTGCACCATATGTGATCTTGACGGGGTCACATGTGAGCGCCTTTGCAATGGGCTGTAGTCTCCCAGGGGTTCAGGCGACGGGTTGCTCTTCCATTGTGCTTGTGTGGATTTGAATCCGACTCTGGCTTTTACTTCTATGAAACGCAGCTGTGGTTTCCCTTTGTGCCTCGCATCTTTAGGATACTTTGGATGGAGAATCTTGCTCTTGCCCTTCATTGCACCGGAGAATTGTGATAAATCGATACCTCATCAAAGTCGAAGTAGAGCAATATGGTTCTGTTGTAAGTTACATTGGGATAATGAAAAGGAGGGCAAGTGTTTCTATTCTCCTTTCATTCCATCTTGACCTTCTATGAATTTACATCGAAAGAACGGTGAACAAAGAAGGAGAGATCGGCTGCAATAGTTTATCCAGTGGGCTTGTAAATTTTACTGTAATACTCCACACAAAGTTCTGATCAGTATTTTAAACAGTCAATTGAATTGGAACCACAGAAAACTTTTCCAATGAAAGGAATCATTCATTCTTTCACAACCTTTTGCTGTGTGAATCATACCGCGATCCATCATACAGCGTGATCACCAAGTTGGCAACAATATTAGATCTACCAATTTTCTTTAGCAATCACAACATCTGCACATACCCATCTGTGGTGTGCCCAGTGCCATTTGTTGTCTCCAGGCCACAGCACATTTCTCGTTCATGAACTTATGAGCTTCGTTCCTGATCTGTCTGATCAGTTTGAGAAACCTTTTTTATCACCTCATCCCATCCCCTCAGAATTCTAAAGGCATCAATAAAATAAGGCGTTAGACCAAATGACGTAGGATTGGAAGTCGGCCATTCAGCCCATTGAGTCGGCTCCACCATTCAACGAACTCATGGCTGATCTGATAATCCTCAACTCCATTCTCCTGCATTGCCATGACAAAGCTTCATCATCTTTCTGGTTAAATATCTGTCTGGCACAGTTTGAAAATACAAAACAACTCAGCCTCAACAACCATTTCGGCAAGGAGTTCCACCGATTCACTGGATCCTGAGCAAAGAAATTACTCCTCATTTCTGAATTAAATAGGCAATATCTAATTCTGAGTTCATGTCCTCTGGTGCTCTCCTCATAGCAGAGGGTGAACCACATGCCCGTATCTACCCTGTCAAGATCCCATGAGTATTGAACCTTTATAAATGTTACTATGTGATTATAGAGCTCCCCTCCCTCTCCTTTGTTTCAAGGAGAATAATCCCAGCCGAACTAATCATTCCACGAAGCTCCGTTTTCTCCAGTGTTGACAACATGTTCATTAATCTCTGCTGTCCCCTGCAGCGTCCTTCCATATTATTAAGGCAGGTGGAGACATTTATGAGAAGAAACAGTTGAAATTTCAAGCACAGACGGGAATTGGATCTTGAAATCAGACAGTGACTGGAATCAGATTGGTCCACACAAGGCCGAAATAGAGTAATGATCACTCTGACAAATGATAATTTAATCATATCTCATTGACAGTCAATAACTTTACTGTCAACAAATTACCCCGTGTAATCGTCCACAGAACTATTATTTTGGGGGAAAAGCTTATAGAAACTGGCTACATAAACACTTTGACAACAATGACATGTTCTTGAGACATTTTTTGATTATAAACTCAACTCATTGTTCTGTGAATCCTACATCGTTTGGAAGGCACAAATGAGACGTGGAATATAACTCTCTCCATTTGCCGAGATGGGTGTAACTTCAATAACACTTAAGGAACTGGACACCGTCCACGACAATGCAGTCACTTGAGTGTACCCTATTCAACACCTGCAATATTCATTCCCTTCACCGCTAAGGCACAATTGCAGCAGAGTGCACCAACTATAAGATGCACTGGAGTAAGTCATTCGGGCATTTTTGACAACATTCAAAGCTCCACAGCTGTACTGACGATAAGGACAAGGTTGGAAGATGCAACAAAACGCCACCGTTTTCAAGTTCCCCTCCAAGGCCCATAGCACCCTGACTTGGAAAGGAATCAGTGAGAAACTCATTAGTGAAACGGCCTTGATGGGCAAAGTTGCATACTTCAGCCTTCCATCTTTTATCTTACAAATTTAAGAAAAATGTTGATGTATGCGGTGACCAGACTTGTGCTCATTCCTTTAGCTGTTCCCTAAACTGGTGGTTGCTAAAGTTCTGCTATCATCCACAGCCTGTGGTTAACAATAGAAAATATCTGAAAATCGTCTCAATCAACTGACTCCCCTCAAGATTAGAATGGTGTTGGAGAAGCACAACAGGTCCGGCAGCATTTGAGGATCAGGAAGAATGGACGTTTCAGTCAAAAGCCCTTCATCAGGAATGAGACTGGGAGCACATGGGATGGAGAGAAAAATGGGAAGGGGGTGGGGCTGGGGAGAAGGTAGCTGAGAGTGCTGTAAGTGGATGCGGGTGTGGGGTGAAAATGAAATGTCAGAGAAGTAGGTGGAGTGGATAGGTGGGAATGAAGATGCACAGGTGGGACAAGTCAGGCGGACGGAGTTGAGCTGGAAGGTGGGAACTGGGGTACGGTAGGGGGAGGAGAAATGAGGGAACGGGTGAAGTCCGAATTGATGCAAAGGGGTTGAAGTGTCCCGAGGCAGATGATGATGTTTTCTTCCTCCAGGCATCGGGTCGTGAGGCAGTGGCGATACAGGAGGCCCAGGACCTTCATGTCCTCCGGAGAGTTGGAAGAGGAGTTGAAATGTTTGGCCATGGGGCACTGGGGTTTATTCTTGCGGGTATCCTGGAGATATTCTCTGAATTATTGTGTGAGAACACATCTCCTCTCTCCAACTTAGAGGAGACCGCATCGGGTGGAATGTATACAAGAAATGGAATGTGTGGAAGTGCAGGCGAAACTTTGATGGATGTGGAAGCCTCCATGAGAGCCTTGGACAGAGGTGAGGAGGTAGATGTGGGTGCAGGTTTTGCAATTCCTGCAGTGACAGGGAAAATTATATTTCCCTCCCCACCCCTATCCACTTTTCACAAAGAATCTTTCCTCCACGACGACCTAGTCAAGTCCACGCCCTCCAAAAACCCACCATCCCCTCACGGCACCTTCCCCTGCCACCACAGGATTGGAAAACCTGCACCCACATCTTCCCTCTCACATCTTTGCAGGGCTCCAATGAGCCTTCCACATCCATCAAATATCCGTATGCACTTCCACACATGTCATTTATTGCATCTGTGGCTCGCCATGCGGTCTCCTTTACATTGGGGCCAACAGGTACATTCTCGGAGAGCGCTTCAGAGAACATTTCCAGGGAACCTGCAACATTCAACTCCAACGCCCCATGACCAAAAACATCAATTACCACGTCCCCCGACTCTCCCAACGACATGCAGTTCCTGGGTCTTCTCCACCGCCATTCACTCACCACCAGACGCCAGATCTTCCACCTCGGGACCCTCAACCCCAGGGCATCAACGTGGTCTTCACCAGTTTTCTCATCTCTCCACGGCCACCTTATCCGTGTTCCAAATTTCTAACTTGGCACCATCCTACTGACCTGTCCCACTTGTCTATCTTCCTTTCCACCTATCCGTTCCACCCTCTTCTCCGACCTAGCTCCTTTAACCCCATCTCTATCCAACTCTTGCACTATCAGCTAAATCCTTCCCAGACCCAGTCCTCCCGTTTATCGCTCTACCCACGAGGCTCCCACCTTTATTCCTGATGAAGAGCGTTTGCCCGAAACGTTATTTTTTTCTGCAACTCGGATGCTGCCTGACCTGCTGTGCTTCTTCAGCACCACTCTAATCTTGATTCTGATTTCCAGCACCTGCAGTACGCACTTCCGTCCATCTGATTCCCCTGTCTATTGATCTTGAATAGGCCGTTGCTAAAGTTCCAGCATCGTTTTCCTGCTCTTATATTCCCACCTGCGGTCAAGATCATCGAGACCAATTGATCCCTTATCCAGTCACCTTCAAACATTCGTGAATGTCCTCTATAATTTCTCTTTTATTACTTTAAACCACTCAGTTTTCACACTTTTCTCATTGTGCATCCTCAAATTCATTATCACCCACTTCACTGGATTGAATTCCTTTCAGCACATTTTCTTGCCAATTGTTTCCAATCTCCCTGCAATCTACGGCTTTCTTCCTCATGGTTAACTACATGAATAATTGTTACCTGATTTGCAAACAGCTAAATGATGGCCACGACAAATAAGTAAAAATCGTTGACCTGTATGAGAAAACAATAGAACTCATAGAAGCCATGGTTCATAAGCTTGCAAAGGACAGCAGAATTGGAGATGTAAAGAAGGTTATCGAAGGTTCCAGAAGGATCTTAATCCATTGCGTCTTTGGGCTGAAAAATGTCACATGAAGTTCAATCTGGATACATGGAAGGTATTGCATTTTGCTACAACAAATATTAGTATGCTTATACAATTAATGATCGGGCATTGCATCGTGTTGTGGAACACAGAGGCCAGGATTGCAAGTACATAATTCATTTTAATTTGCTTCATATATAGACAGAATGGTTTAAAAAATGTCCACTTGCCTTCGTTGCTCAGTCCTTTGAGCGGAGGAGTTGGTACGTTATGTTGAAGTTGAATAGGACATTGGGTGATGCCTCTTCTGGAATACTGTGTCCAGTTCTTGCCGCCCAGTAATAGCAAGGAAATTATTCAGCTGGAGTAGGTTTAGAAGACGTGTATCAGCATATTGGTAGTGGGGAAGGTTTGTGTTATAACGAAAGGCTGGATAGGCTGAGAATATTTTCACTCGAGCACTGGAGTTTGAAAGGCGACCTGATAGAAATTTATAAATTATTGAGAGTTCGGCTGGAGTTAACTGTAACTGTCTTTTCTCCAAGGAGGGAGCACTTCAAGACGAGAGGGCAAATGTTTAAAGTGAAAAGAGGGATTTAAAATAAGACATGAGAGGCTTTTTTTTTAACAGAGGATGGTTTAGGTGTGCAATTCACTTCCTGAGGCAGTGATGAATGAAAGTACATTTACAATATTTACAGGATATTTGAATCGATAAATGAATTGGAAAGTATCAGTGGGATTAACAAAAGCTATTCATTCATGCTTATTACATAATTTATTGCCCAGAGAGAAGTTCAGAATCAACCACGATATTATGGATCTGGAATCACATACCAGCCAGACCAGATAGGTATGGCAGTTTCCTTCCCTATCAAGCATTAGTGAATCAGATCTACTGATTCAACATCATCATTAGACTCTAGGTATTTGTTTAAATAAAATTCCAGCATCTGCCACGCCAGGGTTTGAACCCGTGTCCACAGAATTATATCTGGACATTCATATTAACAATGCAGTAATAATATCACAAGGGCATTATTAACCCTCAGCAGTTACAAGAGCCATCAGATGCGACTCGTTTAGTTTGTTATTATATTCAGTATGAGCTGGTAGGAGTGAAAGGCTGTATGTGTCTATGACTTTGACGAAATGAAACTGGCAGCTGATTTGGATTAACAGCAGCGTTGACAGTTTAATTGATCTCCTTCTGGGATATGTAATCTTGCTGGTTACTCTGGAGGTTCTTATGCTCATTGAGCCCTTCCCACACACGGCATTGTTGAACAATCTGTCCCCAGTTTGACTGAGTAAATGAGTTTCCACTTCAGCAGGTTATTGAATTCCTCATTGCCCTGGTTTCTGTGTGATATCGGTGTCCTTGTATCTACCCAGGATGAACTATTGGTTCAAATCATGTCCACGCAGACGTAAGTCCCGTTGTCCATGTTGTGAATGTGTTTTTATTCTTCCTGATACACCCACAGGGTGTGGATGTCGCTGGTCAGGACAGCATTTGTTGTTCATCCTGATTCGCTGCTGCCTCGCTGCTCGAGGGACATGGATTCGATCCCAGTCTCGTGTGACTGTGTGCAGTTTGCACATTCTCTCTTTGCTTGTTTGAGTTTCCTCCCACAGTCTGTAGGTGTGAAGGTTCCTGGGATCAGCCATTGGAAATGAAGGGGAATGGAATAGGTATGGAGTGTGGGTCTGATAGGATGTGCTTCAGAGGGATTGTGTCGACTGCAAGGGCTGAATGGCCTGCTTTCCCACACGGTTTTCATTCTCGGATGAAGGGTCAGCTAGTTTGTTCAGGTCCTGGAGACACAAGTAGGCAGGATTGGGTAAAGATGGGAGCGTCCCCTATAAGCGACATGCATGAATGGGATTGCAGGAAATGAAAGGCATGTTCTCTGTTCCTGAGATCAGGCGTTCATTCCAGGTTTTATTCATCGAACTTTAACATTACCAGTTCCGTGTGTGAGTCCCCAGGGATGAGTAGTTTATTATATAACCACAACACCACCTTCTCCAGGTTGCAGTATTTATTGGGAACAAGAAGCTGATTCTGAGCTGATGCGAACAAAAGCAGATGCCAATGTCAAAACCACTGATCCAAACAGGAAAATGAAATTTCGAACATTGTCACCCCAAAGTTAAAGTCTCCACACGCTTAAGATGCGCCAATCGGCTGTCTCAGCAACATGTACTGTTTATGGTCATAATATTATAAATGGGGGCAAGTATTCCCTTCCGCCCCGCTTTTGACCAGGAGCTGTCCCAACCTTGGAAATACATGCTCCTCTCTCCCGTCATTCCATCCCAGTTTCCAATTGGATCTTCGTGCATGCTTCACACAGTTTCTCTGATTCCGGTTCTGGAACTGGAATGATGTGTGATTTCATGCAGCAATTGGTCCTGCCTTGTGTGGGCAAAGTGATGAAGTAGCCGATGTTCAAATATAATGCTATTGAAGCATACGTTTCAACAATATTCTGCACTCTGCCAAGAGTTGGAGAGTTTTGTTCATCCCATTCTCCTGTACTCTCATTCATGGAATCTCCACAGTCTCTGGGGATGCTAAAGTTAAAGATTCGGTTCATTCTGCGTTCCCACATGCCTGTCGCTAAGTCCTGATATTGTACATTCTTCCTGACATTTCCTCTGCTACCATACTGGTTGCAGTTTACAAGTGTGGTCTGTGGAATGCTATAACCGTTTAGTAGTTCGTATTCTGCGTTGTGATTGCAGCGACCGCAGCTCAAATCCACAGCATGGCGGTCAGTTCTCTCAAAGTTTTACTTTTGGTGTAACACGGTCAGAAATTAATCGTTTTTACAAGATAATATTCCCCGAGGTGATGATCTGTTTTCCATCGAATTTTGTTCTCTGATATTTCTACGTTTCATGTATCAGGATTGAAACCCAAAAGTTCTCTAAGATGTTTCTCCCTCGCACTCTCCCTAACTCTCTTTTCCGTCCCTCATCCCATTTGACTGAGGCATTGCACAATCTAACATACACTTTCACGTTGATACCATCCAGTCTGTGCCTTTGCACTCACTGTTGCCCCAATCTCTTCATTGGCACCTTCAAATCATTCGATCCGTTTGGATACCTTGGCTGTGAGATCAATTCTCTTTTAGCAGCTTTTACTGACATGGACAAAAGATTATTGGAGTGTGAGGCTCAATAAAAGGGCATAAGGAATAATTGGGGAAAAGAGACTCTATTGGAAAAGATCCCCCATGAGGGCATTCTGCGATAGCCTAGTGGTATTATCACTGGATTGTTAACACAGCAAAGCCAGGTAATATTCTGAGGAGAAGAGTTGGATTCTCACCACACCACGACGATGATAGTATATGAATGCAATAAATGCCTAGAATTAAGAATACGTTGTCTGAAAAACCCATGTGTTTCACTGACGTCCTTGAGGGAAGGAAACTACCGTCCTTATCTAATCTGGCGTCCACGTGACTCCAAACCGGAAGGCAATAAATGCTGCAGAGCCACCCCCGATGCTGTTACAGAATAGAAATATGTTCATTCGGCTCAGTGCTAGAATTGTCCAGGGATGAGATCGCACTGGGAAAGTTGCAGCAGAGATTCACTCGGATCGTGTCGTAACTGAAATTGTACATTGAAAACTCCCTTGATTGTTTGCTAAGTCTCCGATCTGTTAGAATGACCATGTGAGCTTCACTTCTTTCATACGTAAAGTGCAAAACTTTTTTATTTTAAAGTTTCATTCTCAGGTGAAGTTTAACAACTGGTGTCTACCCCCATGTGCTGCTGTCCGTTCCATATTGTTTCGAATGATTCTAATTTATAAAAATGAGTTCCCAGAGACTTACATGGATTCATGCAGTTTTTGAGCAAAGTACAATGTAACTCTGCAAGTACAAATTCACCCCACGGAGGGGTGTGTGTGTGTGTGTGTGTGTGTGTGTGTGTGTGTGCGTGTGTGTGTGTGTGCTTGCACGTGCGCGTGCGCACTCATGTGTAGGAGGGTCTCTGTTTGGAGATAGGGCAATGGGATCACCTGTACTGTGACATGAACCCAATGACCATGGGTACCGAATTTAGCTATCAGTCTCTGTGGGGGCACTTTTAGCTGCTGCCTGTTCCGAAGACCGCCTTGGAGGATTGTCACCCGAAGATCCGAGGTCGACTGTCCTGGATCACTGAAGTGTTCTCTAACTGGGAAGGGGAACGCCTGTCTGTTGATTGATGTGCAGCGCTCATTCCATTGCTGTCGCCTCTGCTCAGCTTCACCAATGTACCATGTCTTAAGGCATCCTTTGCCTGTAGCTTCTTTTTTTTAAGATGAGCATCAGTCTAAACATTATGGTATAGACGCAGCACTAGGGGCCGAGCACCTTCAACATATTATCTGTGCTGACACTAATTGGTAAAGTCCACCTGAGAATGTAACTGTCAAAAGAAAGTTTTTCGAAGCACATAAGAAAGAAATGAACCTTACATAGTCATTCTAACAGATGGAAGACTTAACAAGCAATCAATGTATTTTTCCAATGTATAATTTCAGTGACATTACACTGTAACCTTTCGCTATAAATTCTGTACCTTACCACTGTGTACTCCATAGCCACCTGATGAAGGAGCAGCTCTCCAAATGCTATTGCTTCCATTAAACTTGTTGGACTATGACCTGGTGTTGTGCGATTTTTAACTTCGTATAAGAATGCGGATCTCACAATTAAAATAGAGACGAAGAAGCATTTATTCTCTCAGACAGTTCCGTATCAGTGGACTTTCTTGGAGCAGAAGGCTGTTGAGGAAGTGTCATGAGGTGTAATGAGGCTGAGATCGGCAGATCTTCAAACAGCAAAGACATCAAGCGTTATGGGGAAACGCAAGAATGTGCAGTTCAAGGTTAACAGATCAGATATGAAACCATTCAATAGTGGAACAGACTTGATGGTCTGAATGGTGTTTATCTGTTCCTAAAATTGTTGGCCTTAATATGAAGCTGCAAAACCGACCTGTGTAAAATGTTCCAAATTTAAAAAAGCGTGGTCCCCCGGAGCACTGAACCGAGGTGAAATGTACAAAGAACAACACACAAAGGGCAGACAATATTGGGTCATTGATCCGTAGTGATCAGTATACCAAGGTAAACAGGAAAACCGATATTCATTATCTACATTGAACCTGGCTCCACGAGGCATGTAGTTAACTCTCACAAACCACTATTCCCCTTCCGTTTTCCTGACGCCCCCTCCGTTCTTGTTTTAAACTGATTGAACGTCAGGCAATTGTAGATGACATTGCTGATGTGGATCTGCAGCATATAGAACATTAGAGCGTAGTACAGGCCCTTCGGCCCTCGATGTTGTGCCGCCCTGTCATACTAATCTGAAGCCCATCCCATCTACACTATTCCATGTACGTCCATATGCCTCTCCAATGACGACTTAAATGCACTTAATCTTGGCGAATCTACCACCGTTACAGGCAAAGCATTCCATGCCCTAACTACTCTCTGAGTAAAGAAACTACCTCTGACTTCTGTCTTGTACCTACCTCCCCTCACTTTAAAGTTATGACCCTCGTGTTTGCCGTCTCCATACTTGGAAAAAGACTCTCCCTGTCCGCCCTATCTAAACCTCTGATTATCTTGTATGTCTCTATTAAGTCACCTTTCAGTCTTCTCTCAAACGAGGACAGCCTCAAGGCCCTCAGTCTTTCCTCGTAATACGTTCCTTCCATATCAGGCAACATGCTAGAAAATTCCCTCTGCACCCTTTCCAAAGCATCAACTTCCTTCTTATAATGCGGTGACCAGAACTGTTGACAACACTTCAAATGGGGCCGTACCAGATCTTTGTACAGCTGCAGCATAACCTTCTGATTCCAGAACTCAATCCCTCTATTAATAAAGGCCAAAGCACTGTTATCCTTCTTAACAACCCTGTCATTCTGGGTGGCAACTTTCAGGGATCTGTGTACATGGACACCGAGATCTCTCTGCTCATCTGCACTACCAAGAATCTTACCATTAGCCCAGTACTTTGCATTGCGATTACTCCGTCCAAAGTATATCACCTCACACTTGTCCACATTAAACTCCATTTGCCAACACTCAGCCCAGCTCTGCATCCTATCTATGTCTCTCTGCAACCTACTACATCCTTCGTCACTGTGCACAACTCCACCGACCGTAATATTGTCCGCAAATTTACTAACCCACCCTTCTAAGCCCTCATCCAGGTCATTTATAAAAATGACGAATAGCCCTGGACCCCACAGCGAACCTTGCGGAATGCCGCTAGTAACTGGACACCAAGATGAACATATTGCATCAACTACAACACTCTGTTTTCTTTCAGCAAGTCAATTACTGATCCAACCTGCTATGTCTCCCACAATTCCATTCCTCCGTATTTTGTATAATAGCCTACTGTGGGAACCTTATCGAAAACCTTGCTGAAATCCATGTACAGCACATCAACCTGCTTACTCTCCTCCACCTGCTTGGTCACTTTGTCAAAAAACCCATAAGATTCGTTAGGCACGACCTATCCTTTACAAAGCCGTGCTGACTGTCCCTGATCAGATTATTCTTTTCTAGATGATTATAAATCCTATCTCTTAGAACCTTTTCCAACGCTTTACCAACAACTGAAGTGAGACTCACTGGTCTGTAATTACCAGGGTTGTCTCCACTACCCTTCTTGACAAGGGAACCACATTTGCTATCCTCCAGTCCTCAGGCACTATTCCTGTAGACAATAATGATTGCTAGATCAATGGCACAGGCTCGGCAATCTCTTCCTTTGCTTCCCAGAGGATCCTAGAATAGATCCCATCCGGCCCAGAGGACTTGTCTATTTTCACACTCTGCAGTATTTCTAATACCTCTTCCTTGTGAACCTCAATCTCTTCGAGTCTAGATGCAAGTATCTCTATATCTTCCTCGCCAACATTTTTATTTTCTATTGTGAACACTGTCGACAAATATTTATTTAGTGTTTCCCATGTCTCCTCTGACTCCACACACAACTTCCCACTATTATTCTTGATTGGCCCTAATTTAACTCTCGCCATTCTTTTATTCCTGACATACCTATGGAAAGCCTTAGGGTTAATCCTGATCCTATCCGCCAACAACTTCTAATTTCTCCTCCTGGCTCTCATTTCTCCTCCCCGGCTCTTCTGAACTCTCTTATTAGTTCATGCAGGGAAACAATTCTGTCTGCTGCACATCATTCTACTTCGAAATATCAGGCAGTATTTCATATTGATTACTGTAAACGTTAACCTTTAACAAGCCATGACAGTGAAATCACTGAATCCTCATCACTATACGACCAGGGAAGATTTCTATTAACATCACCCTGGACACCATGAGATTCGCCATTCTATTCTCCCATCCTTCTGTGCGTGATCCCCTCGGCCCTATTCCGGTCTTGTTGGTTGGTTTACAATACTGAGGCTATCCAATCATCTTTGTATTTCAGTTTCTAAAGGATGAGACCTTCTCCCTGAGCTGGCAATGTGCTTGCTCAGTGGTGATATCAATGTCCGTGAAAACTAGAAAAGTGCTTGAAATAGGCCATTCCTGTTTTTTATTCCAAGAACTTGAGGCAAACCGTTCGGCTGGAAAGGAAATAGCGGGCGTGAGCAGTGACCAAGTTAGTATAAACTACAGAGTAATGGGGAAACAATGGGCAAGGAACACTGGGACGGGAGGGTCTGAATGCTTCCTTTCTTTGCTGTAACCAGACATTGGTGTTGAGCTCTGAAATGGGACAACATCAGACCAGTCGATGAAATCTTACTTTCTCCTTGTTTTCTCCAGAGGCCTGTGTCACACTTGGGGAAATGTGTCTGCGTGCTTCAGTCTATGGGTAAAAATGGGGTTCAGTTCCCATCTCAAACTTTAATCCCATTTATTATGTTTTACGAGATTAAAACGTTACAGAGAAATTAGCATTCAGGTGAAACGTCAGAGCTTACAGTTTTACAGACCAAGTACTGGGAAATGAAATGAAGGGACCCATTTCCGTGCTCTAAACACACGGTAATTCACTCATTTTTGAGGGGAAACATATCTGCAGTGACATAATTCCAAAAACTGTGTTATGAAGAAACGGTGCAACTGCTTCTGCCCTCATCCCTGGTGGTCTAGTGGTTAGTATTCTGCGCTTTAACTGAGTGGCCTGGTTTCTGAAAACGAAACGTGCCTATGAGCAATGTATTGGGCTATTCCAGGATTGCCTTCTCTGACAACGTGGGACATGACTGATGTTCTCTATGATATGGAAGTGTCAGTGTTTGAGTTAAGTTGACAAAGTTAAAAATTACACAATATCTGAGCAGAGTCGAGCGAGTTTATTTGGAAGCACTAGCTTTCGGAGAGCCGCTCCTTCATCAGGTGGGTGTTTTTCTGCAGAAACTTCGTGTGTGTGTCAACATGCGCGATCTTTTGGAAGATCATCTGGACTTTAACCGACCGTTCGTGGTGTCGACGGTACCCATGACTTGGAGGTATTGGTGTTCGACTGGGGTGGATACATTTAATAATCACACAGAGCCATTTTAGATTCCAACAGTTGACAAACACCTGATGAAGAAACAGTGCATGGAACACTGGTGCTTCCAAATAACTCTGTTCGATACAATCTGGTGCTGTGTGATTTTTACTCTGACAGCTCTTGGTAATTTTTAACTGGTCGAAGACAGTGAAAGAATTTTCGTTCGTGGAGATGAAAATTTCAAATATTACCCACCTCAGCATAACAAAAATGATTAGGTTGGATGTGTGATGAATCTCCACAATGCGCTTGCGCAAAGTAAATGTTGAAGTTACAACCGCCTGATCCGTAGCCAGCTATACAAATGGTTGTAACACGGGCCAGATGCACAGCTGAGATTTTACACGCGGCAGAGCTGTGGTGTTAACAAGGACATGAGCAATAGCAGGAACAGTCACAAGGTGAACAAAGAACCAAGATAATCACCATCATTCATTCACTTCAAATTATCTTAAAAAACAAGACCATTCACAATCTGATCAGCCAATCAATGAGGTCACTGCTGATCTTGGAAATTGCAACTGACTTTGCTGCGTTTTCACCATAATTTGAGGTAAACTCCAGCCTAAACATAACATCGCATATTCCCATTAATTTTCAGTTTAAGATTAAGTTAATGACCTGTCCGTACTTGCAGGAAATGAGTGAAAACGTCCTTCCGGTGATGTAATCAAGTCCAGAGTCGGCCAGAAAAGAAAAGACAAAGACATGAAACAACACTCCCATTTCTCTCTGTACCAATGCGTTTTCCTCAGTTGAATATTTTCAGGACTTGTCTTTACTATCTAAAGAATTAATTATTTTTCCGGGAAAGATTCTTCATAAATCAATTAACATCTGAGGTGTTGAAACATATTTTACTTTAGATTAAAATAGTTGAATATCTTTTCCCAAAGCCCAATGTCCCAATCCTCCCTCCTCCTCCATGTAAATACAAGCTGTTCCAGGTGATATTGGAGCTCCCAACCTGACGTTCCAATGCTCCTTGCTGCTCCATGTCAATAGAAGCGGCTCTACTTGAAGTTGGAGCTCCCAGTCTGATGTCCCAATGCTCCCTGCTCCATGTCGGTAGAAGTGGTGCAGTTCAGGTTAGACCTACCACTCTGATGTCCCAATGCTCCCTGTTCCATGTCAGTAGAAGTGGTGCAGTTCAGGTTAGACCTACCACTCTGATGTCCCAATGCTCCCAGCGGCTACATGTCATTAAACGCTGATCCTTGTGAGGTTGGAGCTCCCAGTCTGATATCCCAATGTTCCCTCCTCCATATCAATATAAGCAGTCCATTTGTGGTTGGATCTATCACTCTGATGTCCCAATGCTCCCTGCTGCTACATGTCATTAAAAGCTGATCCAGGTGAGAGTGGAGATCCCAGATGGATCTCGCAAAGCTTCCTGCTCCATGCCAACTGAAGCTGCTCCAAATGAGGTTAGATCTTGCATTCGGATCTCCCAATGCTCCCTACTGCTCCATGTCAATAGAAGCTGCTCCATGTGTGGTTGGAACTCCCAGACTGATGTCACAATGCTCCCTGGTCCACATCAAAAGACGCTGTTCCAGATGAAGTGGGAACTCCAATCCCTGGCACCTCACATACTTCTATACCATCATAGAAATACTGCCCACTGAACATTTCTACCACTGGAGCCATTGGTGGAATATCCGCATCATGAGAACATAATATTATTTTTAGTCACCACCGAATCATTATTTCCAAAAGTCATTCTTCCTTATACCTTATTTAGCATGTGCATACTGCAGTCAATCCGAAGTAAGATAATGGTGCTAATTGATGTATGCTTAATAAACATTACATCCTATTTTTCATGTTGAGTAACTGCGACTATGCAAGGACAATGTTTATATTGAAATCACACTTTTATTCCAGGTGAGAGAATGTGGTTAGCATTATTTAAAATGAACTTGTTCTCTGTGTAAAATGATAAAATAGATCTCAATTTCAAAACTAAATTGCTAACGTTGTCATCCATCTTGAAATGTGGTGTCTTTTTCTTTCAACCAGACGGCTATTATAACGAAAAGTCTATTCATGATATCCGTATAAAGACACTTTAAATCGCAAGGTTTGTGAAGGTTTGTAGCTCAGGTTGAGGTTTAGGGTGTAGGTTTGCTCGCTGAGCTGTAGGTTTGATATCCAGACGTTTCATTACGTAGCGAGGTAACATCATCAGTGGCGACCTTCAAGTGAATCGAAGCTGTTGTCTAGCGCTTTCTATATATCTTTCTCCTGGATGGGGTTCCTCGGGTTTGTGGTGATGCCATTTCCAGTTTGTTTTTTGCGGGGTTGATCGATGGCATTTCGATCTATGTGTTTGTTTATGGCATTGTGTTTGGAGTGCCATGCCTTTTGGAATTCTCTGGCATGTCTTTGCTTAGACTGTCCCAGGATCAATGTGTTGCCCAAGTCGAACCGGACTACCAAAAATCCATAAACTGGCAGCCCCGCTCAGACCCATAGTCTCATTACTTGGAACACCAACATACAGACTGGCCAAAGAACTACACGCAAGTCTGAAATACCTCACAGAAGAGTCGCAGCACTCCATCCACTCCACCTAGGAATTCCTAAAAATCATCAAAAACACCAAAGTGGAGGAAGAGGAAGCAATGATCTCATTCGACATAACAGCACTGTTCACCTTCATCAACATCGACCTGGCAAAGGAAACACTTACCACACTTTTAGAAGAGACAATCACAGACGCACCAACAACCATCAATCACATTACCAACGAAAACATCATGAAGTTAGTGGATTGTGCCTCACCACCCACTTCATCTTCAACAACATAGTCTACAAACAAACCAACGGCGCACCCATGGAATCTCCGCTATCAGGATTCATAGCAGAAGCGGTAATGCAAAGACTAGAACAAACAGCCCTACCAACAATCAAACCAAAAATCTGGGTCCGCTACGTAGATGACACCTTTGTCATCACAAAACGAAACAAGATAGTAAAGACATTTTACATCATCAACAACACCCTCACAGGTATAAAGTTCACCAAGGTGGAAGAAACCGACAACAAACTCGCATTCCTGAACGTCACAGTAGAATGAAAGGACAACGGAGAACTACAAACCTGCATATACAGAAAACCGACAAACACTGAGCAAATACTTAACTACACCAGCAACCATCCCAGCACACACAAACGAAGCTGTTTCAGAACACTATTCCAACGAGCCACCACACACTGCAGCACAGACGAACTTCTGAAGACACAGGCGAACCACCTATACAACGTATTCGAGAAGAACAGATACTTAAAAAATACAGTGCGCAGATTCCTCAAGAACAAACCACGACAAGCAGACCAAACACAGCCAGAAACCCTAACCACCTTACCATACATCAAAGAAGTTTCAGAAATGACGGCCAGACTACTCAGACCCCTCGGAATCTCAGTCGCACACAAACCGACCAAGACTCTCAAACAAAAACTAACAAACTTAAAAGACCCAGTACAACCCATGGACAAAAACAACGTCATCTACAAAATTCCATGCAAGGACTGCCACAAACACGACGTAAGACAACAGGAAGAAAGTTAGCCACCAGGATATACGAACACCAGCTAGCCACAAAAAGACACGGCCTTCTCTCCCTCGTAGCCCTACACACGGATTAAAAATACCAGCATTTCGACTGGGACAACACATCTATCCTGGGACAGGCTAAGCAAAGACACCCCATAGAATTCCTAGAGGCCTGGCACTCCAACCACAATGCCATAAATAAATACATAGATATACATGCCATCTGTCAACCCCTCAGAAGACGAACAGGAAATGACATCACCACAAACCCCAGGAACCCCATCGAGGAGAAAGATACAAATAGAAATCAGGAGACGACAGCTTCGCTTCACTTGGAGGTCGCCACCTAGCCAAGTAATGAAACGTCTGGATATCAAAGCTACAGCTCAGCGAGCAAACCTACACCCTACATTTTAAATCATTTTTCATGTTTATGTTGCATGAATCTGCGGTTATTGATCCACAGTTTACTTTCACTCCCTACAGGTAACATGCTGATTTCTCCAGTTGTTCATGGTTCAATGTGATGCATCCAGTGTGTGCATAACGAGAGGGAGCTTGTTTCCCACATCTTGTGTTTATCTGTGCCTTATTTCCAGCATTCATCAATAGCGAGAGCAAGGGGCGAGGGCGAGACCAATGTGTAAGTCTTTCCGTGCCCATGCACGGCACCCACATTGGCAATTCTCCACTGTGCGTTTACAGCTAGTTCTCAGTGCCCCTAAACCCACGCCCTGCCCCTTTTGAAATATCTCCATTATTTTGTGCTGTCTCGCTGTGCTCTTCTCACCAGGATGCATTACTTCTCCTCAACGTCCTTCATATTTCATCTGACAAAACATTCATTAAGAATCCCTTTGCATAAACATGCACTTCGCAGCTCTCGGTATTTGATTTTCCTGGATGTCTTTCATACGAAAAAACGTTCTCAGCACTGACTTGAAAAAGAAAATCGCGTTTCTTTTCATTATCCCAAAGCAACCTCCATTTCAACGCAGTTTAGTTAAAAGGTACAAACTATTCTTTGAGATTTTGTAATCGCGTCAATGCATATAAACTGACAATTGGAGTTCCACCTTCAATCATCTGAAAACAGCACCATTGAAAGCCGTTGATGACAGCGACGAGAGTGGGATTCGAACCCACGCGTGCAGAGCACAATGGATTAGCAGTCCATCGCCTTAACCTCTCAGCCACCTCGTCAGAGGCATCGGGTAGGCTATGACCTTATCAATAATTGAAATGCATAAATTATGCAGAGCAGCAGACATTTCTCTCGATTGTTGGTGAAATGAGAAATAACACAGTACGGTTCCAAGATGATGGTCTGACCCCTGGGTTGTGGGGCAAGTGCACTCCCACTGTCACACTATGCACACAGTGATCTGAACAAAAATGAGGAAATGAATATGTAACAAGGTCTATTGAATTCTGTGCAGATTTGAAGTCAACGGAATGAAGAACCCGAGACAGCAGGAGGTGTTCTTTCAATAAAGAGTTGGACAGAGCTCTTAAGGATAGTGGAATCAAGGGTTATGGGGATAAGGCAGGAACAGGATACAGATTGAGGATGTTCAGCCATGATCATAATGAATGGTGGTGCTGGCTCGAAGGGCAGAATGGCCTACTCCTGCACCAGCTGTCTATTGTCTATTAAACTGCCTGTCAGGAATTGTTTTCCAGACTGGAGGAGAGTGCATAGTGCTCAATATCATTATTCGGAACACCTAATTTCGGCTCAGATGTTTTTGACACGCACTTGTGAACAGAACAGACAATTTCAAAATCCGAAATAAGGCTAAACTGACAATTGAACTCAACAATGCAAAAACCTTGATCTGTTTAATTTTCCTGGGCCGTGCGACACCAAGTCACTGTATGATCTCAGCAACACAGTGAGCAAGTGTCAGAAGGAAAATGAGTGCAGTGCCAGAGCGCATGATGGGAGCAGCACGTGACACACGGGGAAGTGCATTTCCCACAACAGGAACACTTCCCAAACAGCGGACTGCGGTGGAAGAATTCAGAGGGGGTTTACACTTTGAAATTCGATGCCAGAGACACAATGGAGATCTGTCATTGAGTCTGTTAAAGTGATGATTTTAAGATTTCTACAGATGCAAAACAAAATAAAAAGCTCATGGGTTAGTGAAGGCAAAAGATGAAATTGTACATTTCATCAATCTACCCATCTTTACAATGAGTACCTCACCACTTTCCTCACTCAGGGACTGAACCACTGGTGAAGATGATCATATAATCCCCGTTACTAGCAATGGAATCAGAGAAACTCGGTTTCCCAAACGTTAAGGTAAAACCAGGAATGTGGAGGTAAGCATTAATGTGTTGCTCCTGTGCTGAAGGTGACCAGTGCACTGTATCTCTGTTTCAGTATAGTGGGTGTGCTGTGCAGAAGTTTCAATTCTGAGCCTCACATGGAGCAGCTTTAATTTGTCGTCGTGTTGAGGAATACGGACAGAAGGTGATATTGAGCAAAGCTAAGTTTATGGGAAAATACCCGTGTTTGTGGATTGAGAAACAACGTTTTCTGGACAATGACTCCTTGATCAACAAACATACTGCAAGTATCTAAAACGTGAAGAAACATATGTGGAGAGAGAGCCGAAGGTGATTTTTCAGCAGATGGATAACGTTTCCCATGTGCCCTGCGTTAAATTCCGGGAAAATAGATGTTGAACTGGTTTCATGTTGCACAGTTTACACATGTTACACTGATGAGTCAATGAACATTCCCCACGTATCCTCGAAGACAAGGATTTCCTTTTCCATTTTAGGAGATCATTACAGCACTGAATTCCATGTGTGCATTTCATTATAACCGAAACAGTTGCAGCAAGACTTTTAAACTAAGATTTTGCTAAGATCTACTTGCATTGGTTGTCCAAAAAATTACATTCCATATTATGGTATGTTTGCAGATGAAGGCACTTTCTGATTCTTGAGCAATTATATTTAAATTTTGTCAAAAAATTATCATTCGCCGTTCTCTCTTTCCCTTTCATTTTCCCGTTTTATATCCCGTATTTTATCTGTTTATCTTAAGTTTTCAATAATTTCAATCAATCTCGCTCCTGATTACCAATCCGAGAGAATGCCACAGTCTTGTCAATTTATATGCAGTGCCGCTGTAGGGCGTGGTGACCAAGTAGAAAGGCATTGGTCACGTGAACCAAATAAAAGGAGCCGGCTGGTGGAATCTGGCCGTTCCATCACAGTCATATTTAAAACCTTTAACATAATCTTTAGCCAAATCATATTGGCAGAAAACAAGAAAACAAAAACAAAAAAATTGCTGATGTTGAAAATCAAACAAAAACAGGCGTTGTTGGAATATTTCAGGACGTCTGGCAGCATCTGTGGACAGACGGACCCAATGGATGTCAAACGTTAACTGTGATTCATCTGCACAGATGCTGCCAGCTCACCTGTGATTTTACAGCAATTTCTGTTTTTGTTTCAGATTGGCAGATTTTGTCGCAGTCCATAAGAACAGTGCTCATTAGAATCAAACAGACAGCATGGACCTGGTCGTGTGAAATGAGACAGCAATAATGAATGAGTGGAGAGTGTTGTACTGGAAAAGTACAGCGGGTCAGGCAACATCCGAGGAGCAGGAGAATGGACGATTTCGGCATAAGCCATTCATCAGGAATTAGGCTTGTGAGTCGGGCAGAGGAACAAAGCTGAAGCCAGGTACCAATTCGCAGACACCTCCTCCTACAGACCACGATCACAAACTCTCCTCCCCTCACCAAATCATCATCTCCCAGACCAACCACAATCTCATCACCTCTGCGCATCTCCCATCCACAACCTTCAACCTCATTGTCCGTGAACCGCGCACTCCCCGATTCTACCTCCTTCCTAAGAATCACAAACCTGACTGCCCCAGTCGACATATTGTCTCATCCTGAGCCTGTCCCATCCGAATCATCTCTTCCTACATCGACACACTCCTCTCTTCCCAGTTCAGGAAATGCCCACTTACATTCGTGACACCCCTATGCACTTCACCTCCTCCAAGAATTTCGTTTCCCTAGCCCCCATCGCATCATCTTCACCATGGACATCCAGTCCCTGTACAAATCCACCTGCCATGACAGAAGTTTGCAAGCCTTCCATTTCTTAATCTCACACTATCCCAAACAGTACCTTTCCACCGACATCCGCATCCACTTGGCTGAACTGGTCCTCACAATCAACAACTTCTCTTTCCAATTCTCCCACTTCCTCTATTGACGCTGGTAGCCATGGGCACCACATACGACCTAGCTATGCCTGCCTGTTTGTTAGATACGCGGAACTGTCCATCTTTCACAATTACACAGGCACCATCCTCCACCTGTTCCTCTGCTACATTGATAATGTTTGGGTTCACTTGGTGCTCCAACGAGGAGGTTGCATTGCTCACCAACTTTACCAACACCTTCCACTCCGACCTCAAATTTATCCGGATCCTCTTGGCAACTTCTCTCACCTTCCTGGACCTCTCCATCACCGACTCTGGCAACTGACTAATTACAGACATATACTACAAGCTCACCGACTCCCACATGTATCTCGTCTATATCTCCTCCAACCCTATCTCGTGTAAGAACGCCATTCCTTATTCCCAATTCCTCCACCTCCAGCACATATGTTTCCAGGATGACCAATTTCACCTCAGAAAGAGCCAGTTGGTCTACTTCTTCCACGATCGCAAATTGCCTTCCCACGTGGTTGACAGTGCCCTCTGGTTCAACACCTCCATTTCACACACCACCACCCTTGAAGCCACGCCTCTCAACGCAACAAGGACAGAACCACCTGTTGCTCACCTTACATCCCATCAAACTCCGCATAAACGCATCATATTCTGCCACTGATGCCACCTCCAAACAGACACCATCACCAGAGATATATTTCGCTGCCCAGCCCTGCCAACATTCCGTAAAGGCCATTCCCTCCATGACCCCCTCTTCAGGTCCATACATCCCCCCCAACCAGCCCACAACCCTCTCCTGGCATCTTTCACTGCCACCAAAGGAAGGGTGAAACTAGCACCCACACCACTCCCCTCACCTCAGCCAAGGCCCGAATGGATCATTCCACATCCATTAGAAATTCCCCTTTACAGCGACCAATGTCATCTACTGAATCCGTTGCGCCCAGTGCGGTCTCCTCTACATCAGGGAGACAGGAAACCTTCTTGCAGATCATTTCAGAGAACATCTCTGGGACACCCGCACCCACCAACTTCACCGTCCCGTGGCTGAACACTTCAACTCCCCCTCCTACCCCATCAAAGACATACAGGTCTTGGACCTCGCCACTGCCAAACCGTTACCACCCAACGCCTGGAGGAGGAACATTACACCTACCGGCTTGGGACCCTAACACCACACGGGATAAATGTGAATTTGAACAGTTACCTCATTTCCCCTCCCCCAAGCCCAAGCCTTCAACTCGGCACCGTCCTCGCAACCCTTTCCATCACTGCTATTTCTGACCGATTTTCTTCTCCCTCCTATTCGTCCATCACTTACTTTCCAGCTATTTCCCCTCAACCCCACACTATTTTCTTTTATCTCTCAGCCCCGACTCACAAGCCTTATTCCAGATGAAGGGCTTAAGTCTGAAACCTGAATACTCCTGCTCCTCGGATGCTCCCTGATCTGTGCTTTTCCAACATCACACTACCAACTCTGATCTCCAGCATCTGCAGTCCTAACTTTATCCTTCGAATTATCAATGACCTTAGAGTGAATATATCCCTCGATTGCAGTGATCACAGTGTGACTGAGTTTTCCATTTATTTTGGGTGAGGGCAGGCTGGATCTGAGACGAGCGATTAACATCTAAACAATGGGAATGGTATCAGATAGCGAAGTTAGGGCGGGCTGAAGTGAAGTGGAAAATTCTGTCAGAAGATGGGTCAGTACAACTGCATCACATCATCCAGACTGTAAAAGACACGCAGAAAGAGAAAATCAACTTCAGTGCAGGCACAATGACAGGTCAAGTGGAAAGGAGACAATACAACGCACTGAGGTGCAGTGGAATTATTTATGTGAAAGGATTCGATATATAAGCTACACCTTTACATATGGACAGCCATCACATCGGAAAAAGGAATTTCCTGCAGTATAACGGCGTCTTTTGCCTGTGACATCACAATGCTGAGAGACACTGACATAGTTTCTTCTGTAGCAGCGTGGCCTCGTAAAAGCATGATCGTCCCATTAACCAGAATTCAATACTTCAAAGCTCTCCCCTGCCCTGTACAACTTATTTGCTGCCCCTGTAGTCAGATCTCAATCGCTTGACTGTGTATCTTCTTCTGCTTCCTGCTTCATGGAAACACTTGAAACGTGAACAAATCCACTTTCCACTTTCACCAATTTTTTTGCAACTCCCGAGTTGGCACAGGTACGAGTGACCGATTGGCCTTCTCGAGCGTTCTCACTCTGGTATGATCTGATTGATAAAGTGGACTGTGTCTGATCGGCAGAACGTCCCCACGCGGGACGATGCTGTTTATCCCATCCCCGTGGACTGAGCTGTCTCTAATGGCAGAGTATTCAGCCATTCCCCTCCACTTGCAGGCATTATGACGGGATGTAAATGCGGATATGCTCTGAAGCTTCCTCTCACGGGCACAGCCAGGTGCAAGAGCGCCGCTGGAACTTAGCAACTTTGATTGCGAACTTCCTCCAAATATCAATTATTTGAGAGAGAGAAAAACGTGCTGAGCTGGTGGGAAAGAGAGAAATGGGCTGTGGACTCTCTTCCCTCAGTAAAATTCAAAGCAGTGCATTTTTGTGCTGCCCATTTGATGTTCAGAATCAATCTTCACAGAACAATCCAGCAGAAAGGCTTTTGTTTCAGAGCCGTCGGTTTCTTTGCTGCAATCGGGCATCAGTTAACATCTGAGTCCCAAATGTCCCAGATGAAGCGGCTCCGTATGAAACCCTCACTCACTGAGAACCATCCCCACAGCCAGGGGCTGCGGGGCTGCAGACAGTCCAAAGCGGAAGGGAGGATTAAAAACGAGCCATTATTTCTCCCTCTGCCACTCTGTCACAGAGACAGGGAGAGGGACGGCAGAGACGGGTGACGTCATTCACGTGCCGACAGAAGCCGTTCAGCCCATCGAGTCCACAGTAAATCTCTATCGCTTGCTTCTCTCTGAGGTTATTCATCATCAGTGCTGCTTGTTCTAATAAGAGGGAACTGTATCTGTCTGGAAATGCTGTCTCCGACAGACCGAACCACATGTCATTCACGGCTGTTCATTTCACCGGAGGACCCTGCTGTGTGATACAGCCTGGGGAAGAACTGCAAGGCGGTAAAAACAATGACTGCAGATGCTGGAAACCAGATTCTAGATTAGTGGTGGTGGAAGAGCACAGCAGTTCAGGCAGCATCCAAGGAGTTTCGAAATCGACGTTTCGGGCAGAATCCATTCATTCGGAATAAAGGCAGTGAACCTGAAGCGTGGAGGAGGCTAGAGGAGGGTGGGGGTGGGGAGAATGTAGCGTAGAATACCATGAGTGATTGGGGGAGGGGATGAAGGTGATAGGTCAGGGAGGAGGGTGGAGAGGATAGGTGGAAAAGGAGCTAGGCAGGTAGGACAAGTCCAGACATGTCATGGGGACAGTGCTGATCTGGAAGTTTAGAACTAGGGCGAGGTGGGGGACGGGGAAATGAGGAAACTGTTGAAGTCCACATTTATGCCCTGGGGTTGAAGTGTTCTGAGGCGGAAGATGAGGCGTTCTTCCTCCAGGCCTCTGGTGGTGAGGGAGCGGCGGTGAAGGAGGCCCAGGACCTCCATGTACTCGGCAGAGTGGGAGGGGGAGTTGAAATGTTGGGCCACAGGGCGGTGTGGTTGAGTGGTGCGGGTGTCCCGGAGATGTTCCTTAAAGCGCTCTGCTAGGAGGCGCCCAGTCTCCCCAATGTAGAGGAGACTGCATCGGGAGCAACGGATACAATAAATGATATTAGGGGATGTGCAAATAAAACTTTGATGGATGTGGAAGGCTCTTTTAGGACCTTGGAGAGAGGTGAGGCAGGAGGTGTGGGCGCAGGTTTTCCAGTTCCTGAGGCGGCAGGGAAAGTGCCAGAATGGGAGGGTGGGTTGTAGGGGGGTGTGGACCTGACAAGGTAGTCACTGAGGGAACGGTCTTTGTGGAAGGCGGAAAGGGGTGGGGAGGGAAATATATCCCTGGTGGTGGGGTCTGTTTGGAGGTGGCAGAAATGACAGCGGATGATTTGGTTTATGCGAAGGTTTGTAAGGTGGAAGGTGAGCACCAGGGGCGTTCTGTCCTTGTTACGGTTGGAGGGTTGGAGTCTGAGGGCGGAGGTGCGGAATGTAGATGAGATGCATTGGAGGGCATCTTTAACCACGTGGGAAGGGAAATTGCGGTCTCTAAAGAAGGAGGCCATCTTGTGTGTTTTGTGGTGGAACTGGTCCTCCTGGGAACAGGTCCGGCAGAGGCGGAGGAATTGGGAATAAGGGATGGCATTTTTGCAAGAGGTAGGGTGGGAAGAGGTGTAATGCAAGAGGTAGGGTGGGAAGAGGTGTGCAAGAGGTAGGGTGGGAAGAGGTGTGCATCGGGTCAAATCCCTGTCACATACGTGACTGTTGTTCTCACGTTTATTTTTTCTCTACGTGTGCTGAAGTAACACAGTGAGGGAGCAATTACTGTTGTCAGACATACATGTAGGGGCGTATTAAATACTGAAGTTGTGAGATTTGAGCAGTGTTTATTAACATAGACCATTCAGTGTTCGAAACTCTGGCTCAGGAATTTGACAGAGAGCGAATTTGAGCAAAGGTTGAGCCAGGGCGTTCACCCCATGACGTAACACGAGTTTCTGCGGTTGCTTTGTTGTTCACCTCATTTGTGTGTTTTGCATCATTGAGGATTTTGAAGTTGTCCCCTCTATAGAAAAGGCCTGTGCTTTTGCAACATTGTACAAAAGATGCAGTACAATAACAGCCGATGCTAATTCTGTCTACATATCCAGATATTGATCCCTGGAAACAGCATTGTGCACTCTCCTCGAGTCTGGAAAACAACTTCCTCACATATAATGTTATATTCTCGCTCTCATGGCACTTTTCATTCCATCGGCTTCTGTTTTTCACGGAATCCGATTCAATGGATCTTGTCACTGTGTGTGTACATGTGTCAATGTATGTCTGCCTCTGTGTGTGCATGCCTGTATGTCTGTGTTGGTGTGTGTCGGTGTGTGCATGTCTCTGTGCATCTCTGTGTGTCTGTGTGATAATATGTGCTTGTTTTGTGTGTGTGCGAGTGATTGTGTGTCTCTGTGTATCAGTGATTCTGCGTGTGTGTGAGGAGTTTGGGTGTCTGTGTGTAGGGGGCTTGTAAGGGTGTTTTCTATGTGTCAATGTGTGTATGCCTCTGTCTGTTTGCCAGTGTATGTGCATATCAGTATGTATCTGTGTGCCTGTGTGTGTGTGTCTGTGTTTCTGTCTGTGTGTTCCTTTGTGCATGTATGTACGTACATGTGCTTTTTGCGTGTCTGCATATATGTTAGTTGTGTGTCTGGCTGAGTGTGTCTGTCCGTGTATGAGAGTAAATGTGCATTTGTGGGGAGGGTGGGTGTCTGTGTGTGTTAGTGTGCATGTTTGTTTGAGTGTGTATGCCTGTCTGTGTGTGAGTATGTGTGTGTGTGTGTGGGCAGTGTGGGTGTCTCTGTGTGGGGAGTGTGGATGTTTTCGAGCGTGGGAAGCATGGTTGTCTTTGTGTTTGTGTGTGTGTGTGTCTGTGTGTGTGTTTCTGTGTTTGTGTGTCTGTGTGTGTGTTTCTGTGTCTGTGGGTGCGTGTGTGTCTATGTCAAAGAGTGTGGTGCTGGAAAAGCACAGAATTTCAGGCAGCATCCAAAGAGCATGAAAGTTGGAATTTCGAGCATAATCTCATCATTAGTAACGAGGCTTGTGGACTATGTGGGCCGAACGATAAATGGAAGGGGATGGTGCTTGGGTAAGGCAGCTGGGAAGGCGACAAATAAATGATGGTGGAGTGAAGGTGATAGGTTGGAGCAAAGAGTGAAGTGGATAGTGGGAATGAAGACGGACAGGTAGCACAGTTCAAGAGGGAGGTGCCGAGTTGGAAGGATGGATCTGGGATAAGTTCTGGTGTGGGGTTGGAATGAAGAAACGAATGAAATCTGTGTCTGTGTGTGTTCTGCGGGTGTGTGTGTGTGTCTGTCTGAGTGCATGCGTATGTGTGCATGTATGTATATATATCTGCATGAGTGTAAGCATTTTGTGTGCGTGTGTGTGTGTGTCATGGGTGTGTGTATGTCTCTTTGTGTGTGTGGCTCTCTGCATCTCAGTGTGTGTCGCGTGTGTGTGTGCATTTGTAAGTGCGTGTGTAGGGTGGCTATAGGTATGTGAATCTGTATGTGAGTGTCTGTGTGCAGCTGTATATGTCTGTGTGCAAGTGTCTCTGTGTGTGCACACGTTTGTAGTGTGTGTGTAAGTGTGTGTGGCGGTGGCTATAAGTATTGTGTATCTGTGCATGAGCGTCTGTGTGCAGCTCTATGTGTGTACATGCCTGTGTGTGTGTGCGTGTTTGTAGTGTGTGTGTGTGCGTATATGTGTGTTGATGGTGCTCTCAGTTTGGATGGTGCTGTGAGCTGATACATTCCCTCTGTCCTTCCGAAACTGAATCCCTATGATTTTCGCCCTCCATTACCACCTGTACAGAGGGGTGGGGAGACCAGCAGAGTCTGAGAGCGACAGAAAGCTCAGCAAGTCGGTCACCATCTGTGGGCAGAAATGGAAGTTAATGTTTTGGGTTGAGTACCCCTTCCTCAGAAACTCATGTCAGGGGGATAGTACATCACATTAACACCACAGTGACTTCCAGACTCGCCCTACACTGATACACACAGTTAAACACACACGAACACAGAGACATAGAGACACTCACTCATACACTGACACTAATACAGACATGGAGTGTCTGTCAGTATTTCTCTTGCTCCGGTAACTTTGTCAATATATCACTTGGACTCTGGAATGTGTCAGTTTTTTTCAGTCTGTTCATGGTGAGTGTTTTTGTATTGTGCTTGTTCACACTAGTGAGAGAGTCAGTAAGTATTAGTGGAGAGTGATTTTAGGACAATTTCATTGCTTGCCGAAACCAAACCTGGAAGAATTGTAAAGTGTGTGGAGGACAGTGTGGAACTCCAAAAGGGCAGTGACAAATTGGTGTAGTGTTCTGTTTTATGGCAGATGAGCATCAATGCAGAGCAGTGTGAGATGATGCACTTTGGTAGGAATAACATTGACAGACAATATAAAATATCTGTACAGTTATAAAAGGGCTGCAGGAGCACAGGATGCTGGATATATATGAGGACAGATTATTGGACATGGCAGGACAAGGGAGGAGAGCAGTAAATGTCACAGATTATTTTCAGTATTTGAGCTTTTTACAGGAGGAGGTATAGGAGGGAGCCTCCGTGCTCCCTTCCTGGGAGGTAATGGTGACGATGTGTTGTGAGCCCACCCTCCGGCCACCGAGATGGTGGAGTTTCCATTTATACCAGCTCGACACAAAAGAGAGATGGCATCAGGGCCACGGCTTCTACGTTGTGCCGGGGGAAACGGAACTGCCAGTGGGTTTAAAGTGAGAATTGCCCTTCACTGAACATTGCTCCTTACTCGTTTGGTGAGATGTGGATGTTTCAGAATCTCCACACGAGGCATCCCGGTCCTCTCCAACTCGTAGCAGGGTCGTCCCCATGTGGTGGTGGCATGAGGGAGCGGATATCGGGCACTCCACAACCCGGCTTGACCATTTCTGTCCTATTGCAGGCTGTTTCTCCTGGAATGGTACAAAAGGAGGGAGGGAGGGAAGGTTGCACTGGGTGGCCCTGCTCTTAGTTCTGGTGTAGGTGTGGCAGGGGAAATGGTGAGGTGTCAGGAGGGAGTTAGTCCATAGTGTTACGGCCATGTTGCGTTATTAGTGTGGGTGGTATAGTGGAGGGAAAATAGGAGAGAGAGAAAGGGAGAGAAGGTGCAAGAGTGAGAGTGGTGGAGCATGAGCCTAGTTCGGTGGTTGGTGCGATAACAAATATACAGTGAGTGCGAGGGAGCAGAGAGAATACAGTGACCCTTACCCTGACAGAGTGGGGAAGGTTATTGATGCTTGTCCTGTATTGCTATACATTTCCTCAGACCGCAGATACAGCACTGAGCTGGGTGGTGAGCTCGGACAATGCTCAGGGGGTCTGGTGGTATGGGTCCCTCTGGGAAGAGAATGGTCTAACTCTCTACTAGCCCATCCACCAGGTCTTCCAAACCCCTGTTCAAAAAACCGTGTTGTAATTGTCCCTTATCTGCCATGCTCAGGGTAAACTGTGCAAGGCAAATTCTAACTAAGAAAGCTCAACCGTCTGCCCATTGGCCTTTTGAAGATGGCACCAGTGCCAGAGATCACGGAATATCCAGGGGCATCCGAGCGATGGTGAGTACCTCCAGCCATGATGGGTGTGAGAATCGGGCTGGTATTGAATAAGAGGGACACCATGGGGTGGAGTGGGTAGTTAATGAGGTGAGTTTGATAAGATAGCACCAGAAACTTGCTCAGCCTCGTACAGACAATCCATCTGTCACATTCAATGAAAACGTCACTGAGACAAATTATTCTTAGATTCAGACCAGTGAGTCATAGATTCTGTTGAAACCACTAACAGTCACAAAGCTGCAGTTGCTTGTCCAATGCTCTCCATCACAGAGACGGACATAAACTTGACCTACCCTTGGGAAACGAGGTAGGGCAGGAGATTGAGTTATTAGTGGGGAAGCACTTTGGAACAAGTACTCATAATTCTATTAGTTTTAAAACAGAGATGGAAATGGATGAAGTGGATCTAAAAGATAATGTTTTAAATTGGAGGAAGGCTAATTTGATTATATTAGGCAAGAACTTGGATAGGGTAAATGGACAAAGTCTTTTCCCTAGGGTCCGAGAGTCCAGTACGAGAGGGTATAGGTTTGGGGTGAGAGGGGAAGGATATAAAAATGACTGAAGGGACAATATTTCACACAGAGGGTGGTACGTGTATGGAATGAGCTGCTAGAGGAAGTGGTGGAAGCTGGTACAATTGCAACATTTAAGAGGCATTTGGATGAGTGCATGAATAGGAAGGGTTTGGAGGGAAATGGGCAGGATGCTGGCAGGTGGGATTGGATTGGGTTGGGATATCTAGTCGGCATGGATGAGGTGGACCGAAGGGTCTGTTTCCATGCTGCACATCTCTATGACACTATGACTCTAACTTCCAAACTGGATTGGAATCGATATTCACAGATAAGGGGCCAGCTCAGAAGTGGGAAGCCTTCAAAAATGAGATATCAAGAGCCCAGAGACAGTATGCCCCTTTTAGGGTGAGGGGTAAGGCTGGAAGGTGTAAGGAATTGCTGGCAGATTGGGGACATTGATGGCCTGGTCATGAGGTAAGAGGGATGCCAATGTCATATACGGATATCAGGAGTCGATGTTTTTACAGTATTCATTTACGGGATGAGAGTTTAACTGGCTTAGACTGCATTTATTACCCATCACTAATTGCCAAGAGGCAGTTAACAGTTAACCATATTGTTGTGGGTCTGGAGTCACATGTAACCTAGACCAGGTAAGGATGGCTGTTTGCTTCCTTCAAGGGCATCAGCGAACTAGTTGGGTATTTCAAACAATCAAAACTAGATATATCATCGTCATCAGCCTCTGAATTCCAGATTTAAAGTGACTGTCGAGAAGAGTCTATCGCCAGTAGAAGTATAATTAAAAGGGAAATCCGGAGGCCATAAAGGGGGCTTGAGATAGCTTTGACAAATAGGGTTAAGGAGAATTCAAAGGTACTGTACAAACAGATTAAGGACGAAAGAGTAACACGGGAGAGTTTTGGGTCACTTAAGGATCAGCAAGGCTTCCGATGTGCAGAACAACAGGAGATGGAGGCGATACTAAACAAGCACCTTGCATCAGTATTTACTGTGCAGAAGGATATGGAAGCTAAGGAGCTTCCGAAATTAACAGTGACATCTTGAAAAGTGTCTGTATTACAGAGGAAGAGATGATGTTGTTCGTAAAGCCTGTAAAGATGGAAAAGTCCCCAGGACCTGATAAGCTGTAACCTCGAACTCTGTGGGAAGCTAGGGAAGGGACTGCTGGGTCACATGCTGAGATACTTGTATCATTGATTGTCACAGGTGAGGTGCAGGAAGGTAGGAGGTTTGATAACGTGATGTCATTACATTAAAAACATTAAGAAGGATGGTAAGGAAAAGCCGGTGAGCCTGACGTCAGTGATGGGCAAGTTGTTGGTATGGATTATGAGGCACAAGGTCTGCATGCATTTTGAATGGCAAGGACTGATACGGAATCGTCAACGTAGCTTTAAGCACAGGAAATGGTGTCTCACGAAATTGACTGAGATTTTGTGAAGAAACTGACTAAGAGGATTCATTGAGGCAGAGGTGTACATTGCGATATAGACTTCATTAAGGCATTTGACAATGTTCTACATGGTAGACTGGTTAACTAGGTTAGTTCACATGGAATGCACATGGAAAACTAGCCATGTGGATACAAAATTGGCTCGAAGGTCGGAGATAGAGGGTGGTGATGGAGGATTGCTTTTCGAACTGGTGGGCTGTAACCAGTGGTGTGCGACAAGTATCAGTGCTGGGTCCACTGTTTTTCATGATTTATATAGATCATTTGGATGTGAACACAGCAGCGATAGTTGGTTAGTTTGCAAATGACACCAAAACTGATGTTGTTGTGGACACACAGAAGGTTTACATCAGAGTAAAACGAGATCTTGATCAGGTGGGCTGATCGGCTGAGGAGCAGCGAATGGTGTTTAGTGCAGATAAATGTGAGGCACTGCATTTTGGAAATGCAAATCAGGACAGGAGGTAGACACTTAATGGTAAGGTCCTGTGGAGTGTTGCTGAACAAAACGGTTTTGGAGTGTAGGTTCAAAATTCCTTGAAAGTTGTGTTACAGTTCGATAGAATACAGTAGCAGCCATTTGGCATGCTTGCCTTTATTGGTCAGTGCTTTGACTATATGAATTGGGAGGCCATGCTGCTGCTGTACAGCACATTAATTCGGTTATTTTGGAGTATTGTATGCAATTCTGGTCTCCCTCCTATCAGAAAGATATTGTGAAACTTGAAGGGAGACAGAAAAGATTTACAAGGATGTTGCCAGGATTTGAGCTGCAGGGAGAGAGTGAGTAGGTTGGGGTGATTTTTCTTGGAGTATGAGAGGCATATGTAGGGTTAATAGGCATATCTCTTTCGCAAAACTAGAGTGCATGGATTTCAGGTGAGACCCAAGGACCAAGTTTTTCTAATACAGAATGGTACATGTGTGGAATGAGCTACCAGTGGAGGTGGTGGTGCCTGTTATGATTACAACATTTAAAAGGCATTTGGATGGGTACATGAAGAGGAAGGGTTTACATCGAAATGTGCCAAGTGCTGGCAAATGGGACTAGTTTAATTTGGGATATCCCATCGGCATGGACAAGTTAGACTGAAGGGTCTGTTTCTGTGCTGTACATCTCTGAGAGTCTATGATTCTGTCTGAACTCACACCAGTATACTATTAATTCACCATTGCCGGAAATACCCGCCTATGTTACTTGATGCTATCGAAATGTCTTCACTTCAGCATTTTTAAACATGCGAACACATCCATCCGCAACACCGACTCTGAGTCTCTCTCCATCCGTCTATTTCCCAAATCCGTCCCATTTGTTGTATTTAAACTGTTGTAATTTAAACTGAGCATCAGCTTCCAACATTAAGCTGCTTAGAAACAATGTTCAAAAAGTATAGCTTGTGTTTTATTTGACTTCCCGGTGTCCTGCTCTGTGCTCCATGTTGGATAGTGGACTTCCAGCAGTTTTGATGCACACCTTTCTAACTTGCTCTGCGCCGATCAATTGAACGCCTGTGGTAATCACTCTCTACTGATCATGTGCTCAGTAACACAAGGAATCGCTTGCACTGTTACTGATCCAGAAGAGCCTTCTCACTAGCACTTGAGTGACAGTGGAAAAGCTGGGGACGGTTTCCTGGAGGCTGTGCTTTAAGCTGCTGTGGAAATTCAGGAAGACCAGATGCTTTGGTGACCCACTCTGGATGATTCATGGTGACTGTAGTGACAGCATCTGCAACATGACCATCAAAAGGAGCAGAGACTGCAGAGAGGGGAATATCTTAAAAATGGAATGAAGGAATCACAATCAGATCAGAGAATAACTGCCTCCTATCCCTGTGTCCCAGTCTCGAGCAGTTGAGTGACTCCCTCCTGTTCCTGTGTCCCAGTCTCGAGCAGTTGAGTGATGGCCTCCTGTTCCTGTGTCCCAGGCTCGAGCAGTCGAGTGACTCGCTTCTGTTCCTCTGTCGAAGTCGAGAGCAGTTTAATGACTGGCTCCTGTTCCTGTATTCCTGTTTCCACCTGCTGCCCGTGATTAACAGGCTCCAATAGCTGTGTGCTATCCGCCTGCTGCCCTTCAGTAACATGCTCCAATACCTGTGTGCTAACCTCCTGCTACCCCTGAGTAACAGGCTCCAATAGCTGTGTGCTCACCTCCTGCTGCCCCTGAGTAACAGGCTCCAATACCTGTGTGCTCACCTCCTGCTGCTCCTGAGTAACAGGCTCCAATAACTGTGTGCTCACCTCCTGCTGCCCTTCAGTTACAGGCTCCAATACCTGTGTGCTAACCTCCTGCTACCCCTGAGTAACAGGCTCCAATAGCTGTGTGCTAACCTCCTGCTACCCCTGAGTAACAGGCTCCAATAACTGTGTGCTCTCCTCCTGCTGCTCCTGAGTAACAGGCTCCAATAGCTGTGTGCTCTCCTCCTGTTGCCCTTCAGTAACAGGCTCCAATAGCTGCATGCTCACACCCTCCTGCCCCTGAGTAACAGGCTCCAATACCTGTGTGCTCTCCTCCTGCTACCCCTGAGTAAAAGGCTCCAATAGCTGTGTGCTCTCCTCCTGTTGCCCTTCAGTAACAGCCACCAATAGCTGCATGCTCACACCCTCCTGCCCCTGAGTAACAGGCTCCAATAGCTGTGTGCCCTCCTCCTGCTGCTCCTGAGGAACAGGCTCCAATAGCTGTGTGCCCTCCTCCTACTACCCCTGAGTGACAGGCTCCAATACCTGTGTGCTCTCCTCCTGCTGCTCCTGAGTAACAGGCTCCAATACCTGTGTGCTATCCTCCTGCTGCCCCTGAGTAACAGGCTCCAATACCTGTGTGCTCTCCTCCTGCTGCTCCTGAGTAACAGGCTCCAATAACTGTGTGCCCTCCTCCTGAGTAACAGGCTCCAATAGCTGTGTGCTCTCCTCCTGCTGCTCCTGACTAACAGGCACCAATACCTGTGTGCCCTCCTCCTGCTGCCCCTGAGTAACAGGCTCCAATACCTGTGTGCTCACCTCCTGCTGCCCTTCAGTCAAGGCTCCAATACCTGTGTGCTAACCTCCTGCTACCCCTGAGTAACAGGCTCCAATAACTGTGTGCTCTCCTCCTGCTGCTCCTGAGTAACAGGCTCCAATAGCTGTGTGCTCTCCTCCTGTTGCCCTTCAGTAACAGGCTCCAATAGCTGCATGCTCACACCCTCCTGCCCCTGAGTAACAGGCTCCAATACCTGTGTGCTCTCCTCCTGCTACCCCTGAGTAAAAGGCTCCAATAGCTGTGTGCTCTCCTCCTGTTGCCCTTCAGTAACAGCCACCAATAGCTGCATGCTCACACCCTCCTGCCCCTGAGTAACAGGCTCCAATAGCTGTGTGCCCTCCTCCTGCTGCTCCTGAGGAACAGGCTCCAATAGCTGTGTGCCCTCCTCCTACTACCCCTGAGTGACAGGCTCCAATACCTGTGTGCTCTCCTCCTGCTGCTCCTGAGTAACAGGCTCCAATACCTGTGTGCTATCCTCCTGCTGCCCCTGAGTAACAGGCTCCAATACCTGTGTGCTCTCCTCCTGCTGCTCCTGAGTAACAGGCTCCAATAACTGTGTGCCCTCCTCCTGAGTAACAGGCTCCAATAGCTGTGTGCTCTCCTCCTGCTGCTCCTGACTAACAGGCACCAATACCAGTGTGCTCTCCTCCTGCTGCCCCTGAGTAACAGGCTCCAATAGCTGTGTGCCCTCCTCCTGCTGCTCCTGAGTAACTGTCTGCAATATCTGTTTGCTCTCCTCCTGTTGCTACTGAGTAACAGGCTCTAACAGCTCTATGCTCACCAGCTGTTCCTGTGTAATGAAACTGATGGACTGAATGGCCTTTTGACATTCCAATCAGTTCGTATTGACTGAAAATCTTTCTGCTTTTTTTGTAAAATACCATCAAAATCAGAATGTTGCATTTATATTTTATTTCTCATTAACTAAGCAATCGTGCTAACTGACTCTGCTTTTGTTATACTGGTCTGAGAAGCTGAACGGGTAACAGTTTCAAGAGGCTGATCAGTTCCTCCTGTCCCTCTGTAACAGGCCGAAAGGCCTATGTCTTCCTATGTCTCTATAGAAGGCACTTGGGGATAGAATTGTTTCTCCCTGTTCCTGAGCAGCAATTTCAATGCTCTGAATGGTGCCTCGAAGTTATGAAATGGTTTGATACCAGGGCATTTCAAACTACGAGCAGCATTACTCAAGTATCTAGAAACGTCCCTACAAGGCATTTTATGCATCTGATCTGTTATTCTATCCCTGTCTCCTTTTTACAAACAGGATGGAACATATACAATCCTACAATGTTCCAGCAATACTCCTACATACAAGGAAGAAAGATTAAAAAAGATTGAAAGGTTTATGATCTATCCCTCGGCAACAGTCATCCACTCAGTCCAGACTGAGTAAATGTTCCCTTTTATTGGGATGTGTAAAATGAGGTAAGGAACTGGTTAACTGACGCTGTTTGTTTGGTGACTGTGATTAATGTCAGTCTCCAGAGATTGTACTTATCCCAGTGGAGGGTTTACATATTTTAATGATAAAATGGACACCGTTAAATGTGTTCTCCCATAGTATGAGTGGGTGTCTCACCGACAGCACTCACAGGGATCAGCAGCTGCAGAGACAGGGGAATGGGAGATCTGACTCTGAGAACTTTAGACTGGAATGTAACAACAATGGACAGGAGTTTATCCTCTTATGTATGGATTCTTTCTACATATCATTCCTGGCCATTACCATTGCGGATCGAATATGGACTTTACATTATTCAATATTTTTATTATCCTACCCTGGCTATTATTGGTGTACCTGGTAAGTTTCACTGTCCATTTATTATTTGCATTAATCATGTGTGACTGTATTATTTTTCTTTACATTTACTCTACTGTGTAAACATTCACTCTCCAAACCACCAGGAACAACTTTCCTTCTTTCGTTCGGGCACTGTGCCTTGTCGGTTGGCCTACTCAGTTTCAGCTATGGAACACAATTCATTGTATCACAGCCCTAGTTCAATATTGAAAGCTTGGAGGTCACTGTCTTCTGTTCTGGTTACAAACACCATTTCGTTCCTCTGACTTCATCTCATCCCTGGCCATTATCTGAGGCTGAAACAGACGAGTCACAACTATGGTGATCCCTTTGTCCACGAGCTGATTCCGAACCCATATCTGAACCATTCCTATTTGTAATTGTTAACGTCTCCTGAATATACTTCACTGGCTTATTCTATCTGCGATTTGAACCCTGAGCTATGAAATGTAGTCTTAATGATCCCAATAATCTGCTGCTGACACTCCCAAATTCAAACCTGCAAATCTGAGTCGACATTCCAAGGCTCGGTTCTCACCGCACACCAAAATCCCATCATTTCTTTGAGGATCGATTTATATTTTTGCCGGGTCTGGCAATGCCTTTAATTTAATATTTTGAACTACATCGTTTCCTCTGTGGCACAATCCTCAGTGTCTCTATATTGATTACCCAAACCCTTGTCACTTGTTCTCATTTAAACTAATTCCCTCCATGTGTGTTCTCTCTCAAACAATTTTCATATTTATCGCCACCAAAACACACACATACGCACACACATACTCTCTCTCTCTCTCTCTCTCTCTTTCTCTCTCTCTTTCTATCTTTTCCAGCAACACATTTTTAAGCTCTGATCTCCAGCATCTGCAGTCCTCACTTTCTCCCAGTTTATGGAGTACTCCACTAGCATGGTCTGCACAGCTCTCCATTCTGGCTTAACTTGTCTCGGTTTACGGTGTCTGGGTTGGTTCTGTGAGGCCGATTCGGATTTTGATGTAACGAAGCATTTCAACTGATCTGCCAATGTTTTCATTTGATGTTCTCATTTTTGTGATTGGACCCACCATTGTCTCACTTCTCCAGTTATTCTCACTCCCCTGTCTCCTTATCCATATTTTCGCAACATGTTATCAGTTAATTAATTGTTTGTTTTTCTGTATCGTTCCCTGGTGTTTTATTTTTGGCTTCTGAGTGTATCGAATGCTGTCATTGTGAAGCTCTGAAAGAATGAAATAGTGTGTATTGGGCAGTTGTTCACTTCCTGGTGTGTCCCATATGCTTATCTTTGTTGGACAAGGGGTTCCAGTAGCTTTGAGAGATGTACCTGTCCACTCAACGACTGTGTTTGTCGCTCTCAGCTGACAGTGCAGTCAGTAACACGAGGGAACCCCGCGACAACCATTATAAAGGACAAGGCATCCAACCTGTAACTGAGGAGCTTCTGACTGTCTCCTGTTATTGAAACGTTAGTGGATGGGCTTGGGATGGTTTGCAGGAGGTCGTGCTGTGAGCTGACTCTCACATTCAGAGAGACCTGATGATTTGGTGACGCAAATCTGGATGGAGCATTGCGACTGTAGTTGCAGCATCTGGGTCTGTAACATGAACAAGAAAAAATGAGCAGAGATTCAGAGAAGGAAAACTCTGAAACCACGGAGTGAGTGTGTGGGGAAAGGAATCTGACAAATCTGTCTGTGTCTTAACGTAGGTACACACGCCCTCTCGCTCTCCCCCGACATACACCCATGCACCTCTCCCTCTTCTCCCCGCGCACATTCACACTCCCCTCATCCATACTAATAAATCATATTTTCTCAAAAATATTCAATTTGTATACAGTCAGTCAATACGGTATTTTATAAACTCATACTTTGCAAATAAAATCAGTCTGACTCCAGGAGAAGACAAAGACAGACTCAAAACAAGACCTCACGCCTGTATAACATAGTCTGTCCGGAGGGGTCCATTCCTTTACATCGTTAGTACCTTAAGTTATCTCCAGGCAGTGACTTGAAATAAATTCTAAGGTTTGCATATTAATCAATCAAAACCTGCACCTCCATTCTAACTGATAAAAGGTTTGGGAGACATCTTCGATGTGTTAAATTCACGTCCATGTGTTGTACAGCCCTTTGATCTTTTCCTTATAAATTATATGTCTAAGGTCTTCTGCTCTCACTAACACCTGATGAAGGAAGAGCGGGACTAAAGCTTGTGTTTTTCAAAATAAAACTGTTGGACTATAACCTGGTATCTTGCCATTTCTAACGTTGTCCAACCCAGTCCAAACCAGCACCTCCATATCATAGCTTTTGTACATTAGCGCCTCTCCAACAAAATACATTTTCCTTATCCCATTTGCTTTTGTTTTGCATATTAACCTTTTGTGAGGCACGTTATGCAATGCCTTCTGGAAGTCCAGAACTAAGACATCGATAGGATCCCCTTCAACCACCATGTTTGTCAGATTTTTTTGTTAAAACATAAGTCAAAAAATAAACAAACCTGACTTATCCTTCAGTAAATCATGTTGACTGCAATGGATTGTGGTTTGATTTGAACATTTCCTGTTATTAATTCCTTAATTACTGATTTTAACAATTTGTCTTCAATTCCCAATCGTTTGTTCATCCCTTTTCATTCCCTAGTGAAGTTGGCTTATCGAAGTTCTTCCCTTTCTATAACCTCGACATTCCCTTTCAATTCACAAGGTTGTAAATGATCTGCTGCAATTGCTGTGTAAGAGGCAAGAGTGGCTGAATGGACTCATTCTGTTCCTGCTTTACACACTTGATGAGTTGAATGTCCTCCTGGTGTTCCAACATTATAGTCTCGATGGACTGAATATCCTCCCAGTGTTCCTTCATTATTTTCTCGATGGCTTACATGTCTTGATCCTGTTCCTGCTAAAGCCACTCAAGGTCTCAATGTCCTTCTTCTGTTGCTCAGTGACAGGTTTGGGGACTTATGGAATCTCCCTGCTGTTAAGTCACATTTCGAGGGCTGAATTGTGCAGGCACGTTGTGATGCCCACAATGAGTAGCTCAGTGGTTAGCACGACTGCCTCATAGCACTAGAGATCCAGGTTCAATTTCAGTCAGGAGTCACTGTCTCACATTTTCACTCTGCCTGCAAGGGTTTCTATCGGGTACTCCAGTTTCCTCCCAGCCCCACGATGTACAGGTAAGGTGCATTAGTCAAAGAAAATGCCAGGTAACAGAAATTGGGTGGGGAGCAGGGGGGTATAGTGTGATTTAAATGTGGTGGTCTTCGGAGGATTAATTTGCTGTCTATGGGTCAAATGGCCTGCTTCCACGTTGTAGGAATTCTACATTTAACACCTTCATTGCACAAATCAGTTGGGGGAATAATCTCTCAGTTAATTCCAATCTCCCCAGTGAGGAGATAAATTCTGTACACACTACTCCAGATGTGGTCTCACCGAGATTCTGTACATCACCAGCAGCACTTCAAAAGCCTGTTGTAAGGTTCCCATCCAGGTTAGAGCAGTCTCAGTTGTTTGGGGGAATACACAGCATTGTTGAAAGATTATTGTCCTTCTCTACTTCACCAGCATAACTGGAGATCTGGTGAAAATGTCATCATGACACTTGAGAGAAATGAGTAGGATGTGGTGAGATGACATCAACGTTGAGATATGCCTCACCAGACATCTCGCCTGAACCTGCCATTAATCTCCCCAGAGCCCATGTCACTCAGATTCCACAGAATCTGGTAAGGTGGAGCTCAGAAACAGCAAGCAGAAGCAAACATTTATGGGAGTTATACCTCAAAGCCAAAATTGTGATACAAATGCTGTTTATATTACAGAACAGGAAATTACATATCCAAGTTTTGTGGGTACTACAATAAAAATGGGTAGCTTCAAGTAATATTGGAACAGTGTTAACCCAAGTGAATTTTAATGCTGAGGAAATGGATTTCATGAGGGTGTATGAGATGGGTTGCTTTAACAGTATTTTCAGCACCAGCTAGAGTTCAGACTGTTTTGAAATTGGTGTTGTGTGATCAGAGAACAGAAAAAAATGACAGGGAAACTAACCAGTTACTTAGTGTCTGTCTTCATGGAGGAAATAACAAGTGATCATGGGACTTGTGTAACTAAACGCTAAAATCATCCATATCAGTGATGAGGTAGTATTTGAAAACATATGTGGATTGAGGATTGATAAGTCTGACAGGCCGATCTAATTCATACTGAAATTTCAGAGAATGCAGCAGTGCACAGATTGATTGCATTGAGGATCATTGTATTTTTCCATGTCCAATTTGGAAGATAATGAATGCATTCCAAGGATTTAGGAAAGAAAGAGGAGGGAGAGTGGAGACCTACAGAGCAGCTAACCTGTTATCCACAGTAGGGAATCTGTTGAAATTTATTATAAAGAACCTGATATTGCACACTTAGAGAACAATAGCAAACGTCAAGAGAATGATGCTAGATTTCTGATAGGGTAGTCAAAATTTGCAAACTTTTTGCTTGAAGATAACCCTTGTGAATGTAAACAATGGAAAACCAGTGAATATGCTATAGTTGGATACTCAGGAGGATTTTCAAGAACTCATGCAGTAAGTTAATAGAGAAAAAAAAAAGTACACTAGGAGAAACATACGCAAATTGAGCAAGGTAAAAGTTAGGTTTGATTTTGTTTAAAGAGAATCAGTATATAGGCGGTGTAGAGCTCCATGCTCTCTCTCCACGGATGCTGTCTGACTCACTGTGATATCTACCACGTGTGGGTTTAAGTACAGATTGCAGCTTCTACAGTAATTTATTCCGACTAGAAGTAAAGACATTCTGCGCGAGTTACACAGAGTGTTGGTGAGACTGTACATGAAGTATTGCTTACAGATCTGATGTCATAATCTAATTAAAATTTCTGACAGAAGAGAGTCTATGCTCCTGTGATTGCATGGTGTGAATATGAATTCGTCGGTTTCTGAAGAGATTATTAACAAGAGTTATAAGTGTGAACTGTCAAAGGAAAAGGTAAGAGAAAACAAGTGCAACTTTGTTACAGTCTGAACCCAGAGAATGCAGCATTACAGCAGGGAAGTGACAGAACTATGAAGCAAATACATTAGTTCTGTCTTCACAGAAGAAAAAAAAACAAACAAGTCAAATCTTCCCAACAATACTGGGAAACCTTAGTCTCGAGGGATAAAGAATGAGATTAATAAATAAATGTATTGGGATAAATTATTGGGACTTAAAGTATGGTTGAACTCAGCATACAGATGGAAGGTAAGAAGACAAAATCCAACACCAGAGTATTGTGCTTAAATAAAGGAGACTACAATAGGATGAGGGAGGGGAGGAGTTAGCTAAAGTTGGCTGAATGAAAAGACTTTAAGGTGGAACTGTTGATGAACACTGGCTGGCTTTCAATGCAATTTTTCCAAGTGCTCAGTAACAGTATATAAGAGGGAAATGGAAGGACTGAAGGAAAATGGTAATCTGTCGTGGATGTCTCAGAAAATAAGGGAAGCTATCAAATAACTGGCATAAATAATGACAAAGACCACCGGGAATCTAAAAGACTTGGAAAAATATAAACGTCAAAAGAAAGCAACAAAAAAAATCAAAAACATAAGATAGATTATGAGAGTAAACTACCTCAGAATATAAAGACAGGTATCAAAAGATTCTATAAATAAATAAAACAATAATAGTGGCTAAGGTAAGCAATTGTCCTTTAGAGGGTGAGAAGTGAGATTCAGTAATGGGGTATGAGCAAATGGCCGCGGATTTGAGCACATATTTTGTCGATCTTGTCTGTGACATACATTAGTAACATGCCAGTAATTGTCAATGCGATGAAGGTAGGTGAGGACCTGGAAACAATCATTCCCACGACAGAGATAGTGTTGATAAATCTAATGGAGCTAAAGGTAGATCAGTCTCCTGGCTCTGATGGAATGCATCACAATTTACTAACAGAGGTAGTGGGAGAAATAATAAATGCATTTGTGGAAATCTTTCTAAATTCACTGGACTCTATTGCACTTCCAGCAGATTGGAAAACAGGAAATCAGACACCACTGTTTAAAAAGAGATGTAGACAAAGGTGGGGAACTATAGACCAGTTAGCCATTAAGTGTAGTGGGGAAAATATTTCAATGTGCAATCAAGGAATAAATAGCAATGCATCTCGACAGGAATCTTCCCATTGGGCTGACATAGGATCAGTTCATGAAAGGAAAGTCATGCTTAACTAATTTACTAGAAATCTATGAAGACATTATGACCACAGAGAGCCAGTAGATGCGGTGTACCAAGATTTACAAAAGGCATTCGACAAAATGCCGCCAAAAAAGCTGCTGCATAAGGTAAAGATGTGTGGTATTCCGGGTAATGCATGAACATGGATAGAGGATTGGTTAACTAACAAGAAGCAATGAGTGGGAATAAATGAGTGTTTTCTGGTTCCTGATCATTGACTAGTGGTATGCCTCAGGGATCAGTGCTAGGATTACAATTATTCACAGCTTACATGGACGATTTGTAGTTGGACATCACGTGTAGTGTTTCAAAGATTGCAGATAATACTAAAATGAGTGTCAGAGCAAAGTGTGCAGTGGAATGTTAAACTTTACGAAGGAACATAAATAGTTTAAGCTAGTGGGCAAAGGTCTGGCAGACGGAGTACAATTGTAATAAATGCGAAGCCATCCATTTTGGTCGGAATACCAGTGAAAAGGACTATTACTTGCATGCTAAAACAAATACAGCATGTTTATGTTCAGAGGGACTTGGGTGTCCTTGTGCATGAATCACAGAAGTTGGTCTGCAGGTGCAACAAGTAATTAACGAGGCAAATAGAATTGCTAAAGGGATTGAGTTTAAAAGCAGGGAGGTTATGTTGCAGCTGTACAAGGTGCTGGTGAGACCACACCTGGAGTATTATGTGCAGTTTTGGTCTCCTCATTTGAGAAATGATGTCTTGGCACTGCAGTGGATACAGAGGAGGTTCATTAGGTTGGTTCCGGAGTTGAAGGGGTTCACTTATGAGGAGAGACAGAGTAGACTGGAATAATATATTGATTGGAATTTGAAAGAATGAGCGAGGATCTGATAGAAACATATATAATTATGAAAGAAATAGATCAGATAGAAATAGAGAGGACGTTTCCAGTAGAAGGTGAAACTAGGACAAGAGGGCAACGTCTCAAAATTAGGTAGAGCAGATTCAGGACTGAATTCAGAAGGAACATCTTGACCAAGAAGTTTGTGAATCGGTGGAATTCCCTGCTGAGTGAAATAGTTGAAACTTTGTGATTGAATGTGTTTGAAGCTCAGATAGATATTTTTTTGAGAAGTAAAGGAACTAATGGTTGTGGTGAGCGGACGGGCAAGTAGACCTGAGGTCATGAAATGATCAGCCATGTTTTTATTAATTTTCCTAGTTCTTATGTAATGGGTCAACATGAAATGGGAATCATATTTGAGAAACCGACTGGTCTACACATACGGTGAAGCAATGGATGCAGTGCATTTGGATTTTCAGAAGGATTTTGGTAGATTCTGGCCTCTTATGCAAAGTCCAATGTTAGAGGGTTGGGCCTAAAAAATGAACATGATTTTCGAATGGGAGAGCTGACAGGAAACAGTGAACAGGAATAGAACATTCTGTTTTGAAGTGCAAGGATCTTTGGTGTCGCAGGGATCGTTGCTTTTCCTCCAGCTATTCCCAATACATCCACAAACATTTAGTTGAGAGAATCAAATACAGTGTAACCCAGTCTGTTGACGGCACTAAATGATGTCGGATGGTGAGTGAGCGAGGAGTATATTAAAGAAAAGCTCTAAAGTGATTGAGACAAGTAGAGTGAAGGGGCAAATGCGTGGCAGATGAAGAGCAATGGGAGTGGATGTGACGGTGTATATTTTGGTGGAAACAATAGAACAGCAACCGATAATTTGAAAATGGATTGGGCGAAACATTTTGATCTTTAAAGTGATTTATACCTTTCTTGGTTTCTTCTGCGCAGACCTCCATGATCAGTGCAGGGCAGTGAGTTCTGAAGCCATAAGTCAACACTGGGAATGATATTGGCACACTAACCAGTGTACACAGACCCACCAAGAAGGTAGCTGTAGCATTGAAAAGTTCAGGATCTCCCAGTACAACAGTCATGAAAGCAATATTGCAAAAACACAAAACAGGTAGGAAGGTAAAGGCTGTGTTGACCATCATTTCAGGAGGATTTGAACACAGTAGTAAGGGTGTCTTCCTGCAACTGTACAGGCCCTTGGGGACACGCTCATCTCGAAAATTTTGCAGTATTATGTGCAATGTTGGTCTCCTTACTTAATAAAGGACAAACCTGACATTGAGTGAGAGCAGTGAAGGATGACCAGGCTGATCGCTGGGATGACAGACTTGTTGAGGCAGCAGAGTTTGAGGCGACTGGACCTGTATTCCTTGGGCTTTAGGAAAATGAGTGGAGATCTCAATGAAATATTTAAAACACTGACAGGGCGAGACAGATTGTAAGCAACGATGATCATTCCCCTGGTTGGGTTGTCTAAAACAAGAGGTCACAGTATTAGGTACAGGCAGGCTGCTCTGTACTCAGATGAGAGTGGTGCCCTCAGAGAGTGGTGACCCTGGGAAATTCTATACCGCATCACGCTGTGGAAGCTAAAACACGGGATATAAATAAGGATTTCTAGACACTAAAGGGATCAAGAGACAGCAGGGGTACGGCTGTCACAAGCTCAGAGATATGAGGAAGGAGGTCTCTGCGGGGTCAACAGGACTATGTTTCCCATTCCCTTTTCCGATACTGAGGCTGCAGCTGCATGTTCTGTCGGTTTTACCCTTTCAAACCTCGGAGCACATCAGTACAATTTAGTGTCTTGCTTGACCAGTTTAAAGACCATTGAACAGTTGATCACATGTCTGCGTGTCTGGAGTCACTTTTAGGCCAGGCCAGGAAAGCATAGAATTTACCAGAACAGAATTAACTTCCATGAAGTGCATTGGGGAAGCAAATTGATGTTTACAATCGACATTGATTTCAGGATCACTGTTACTGACACCAGATTTTAAATCTCGATATTTTATTTTTTTTTTAACTTCCACCAGCTGCCTGACCATTAGCCTGATCTGGATTAGTAATCCAGTGCCATTTCCACAGCAGCACCATCTCCACATGGGGACCTATTGGAAACCACACTGAGCAGGTAGTCAGAATAATCTCCATTACAGCCTCACAGGTCATATTCATCTTTAAAGCATGCATTCATCTATCAAAATGCCTATGTTTTATTCTTTCAAACTCACCATAAGTCTGACCTGTTTACTTCTTAATGTTTCTGAACTGCTGTCTACATGTCTCTGGTATCAATTCATGAGCACTTAAAATAGCTTGTTTTACATCTTCAGGGTCTCTTGACCCTTTGTCTGACACCGGACCAAATACCTCAATCGGCCTGGCTACCAGTTTAGTCTGTACTAGCATTACCCATCATTACTTGGACCATTCTATCTACCTAGCCAAGTTTCAATGAAACAAAGGAGGCTTCAAAATCTTTCTCATCAAAATGTGGCAGCGTTTTGACATAGCTGTATGTATCTCCAATTGCATTTTAATCTCCATCCTGTTACTTTGACTTTGTTGACTAATTCGTACCTTCAAGTTCAACCTCTCGCTCTTTTTGCTCAACTAAAAACCTTCCATCTCTTTTTCAATCTTCTTCTCTCTATGCTCAGATATGAACCTTCTCCTTCCCTTTTCTCCGTCTCTCTTCTCTCTTGCTTTCTGGTTCTTCTCTCTCTTTCTCTCTTCCTTTGTTTATCTTTAAACTCAATTTTCCTCAATTATAATTTAAGTTTTTCTCAGTCTACTGCACTTATCTGTTTCTCTGATACACCTTAGCGTTTGAATAATTTCCTGACAATTTCAGCTTTACTTTTTTCCTCGGTTAAACGCAAATCTATGTTCTTTACTAATTCTAAAGGTTTGGCCTTTATTTTTCTTTCTAAACTTCCTTGGAAAAATTGAGAATCATCTTCAAACCCCTCTTAATTATTTTAAGAACCATTTCTCTCACTTTTAATTTAACCAACAACAAGTCTTCGAAATTGAATCAGTTGTCTTACTGACGTTTTATTTAAAGATCTTGGACACCAACATGCAAATGTTTTAATATACTGTGTATTTTCTCATACCTCAAATTTATTCAAATCTACCCAAATGACAGTTTGGATATGCCTAAACCTGTTATAATCGCGGAAGAAAGCCTCCCAAACTCTTACAACACAGGATTAACCGCTCTCCTAATTTAAACCAGCCACAAAGAAATGTTCACCTCATGTCCTAATATCTTAAGTGTCGAGAGGCAAAGATCTATTTACAGAGTCACTACTTAAAAGTAAAATTAACAATTTTGTTATTTAAGGCCAACAGAGAATAATAAAATGAACAACTGTTTAGAAATCCCGTGGGTCAAACGTATCTTTTACCTCCCACTCTACAATACTAGTCTGCTGAATCAAAACCCCCAATAAAGGTTTACAAAAATATCATCATGTTTCAAAACCAGTCAGCTTTGTCGATTTTCCTTTGTAGATATTGTCTATCGATTTTACTCACGGTCAGCTTTGATGTTCCGCTGTGCAAACGTCTTCTAGACAGGTGTCTACAAAAAGCTCTTCAACTCGCTGTCTATCCTTGTGGATGTCTTTAGCAAATCTCTCCCTAAATGTTCAAAACATCCAGATTCATACAACAATGCATCGGATAATTTCATTGATATTGATGTCATCAAATACATTATATTTCACTCTCGATTTGATTTCAGTCTGTTGGTGCATAATTTAATCTGTCTGGGTGAATTTGTATTTGATTTTGTTCCATGGCAACTCAGCATCACTATTGGTTTCACAGACAAATGTTACATTTTAACTTCTTTCAGAACACCTTGTGCCAGCTTCCTGTCTCCCTTAACGGGAAAGTATACCTCTACACCTTCATAACAATGTCTTTTTTTCTGCCCTGCATAGCTTTTCATAAATTTGATCAACTTAGCAAGTTCACATAAATGTACTTTCTGTTCTGAAAAAGACCCATCTTCTCTCATCCTTCCATTACTTATTTCCTTCTTTCCAGTTGTCATTCCAATTACTTACAATGTTATTGGCATTCTTCGACAAAGTATTACATTGTGTGTGTGTGTGTGTGTGTGTGCGTTTCGCTTGTGAATAATCATCTTTAGTTGCACTAAGACGAAAGAATGCGATGTAATCACACCCATATGAAGGAGTAAAAGCGCAACGTTTCCAAGTTTTCTGATATCAAAAAAGATGCTAAAAAATCTCCTTTATTCATTGATTGGGAAAGTGAACAAATGACGTTCATGGGCCAAACAGAAATAATTTACTGAACCTTTACTGGGGTCATCGAATGACCAGATATTTAATTTTCTCCTGGGAGTTTAAATTCAGCTTTGTTTGAAGTCTGAGTTACATAAATTTTTTTATCAAAATGCAATCATCATCGGTGACAAAAATAGACGTTGTTGGAAATGCTCAGTAGTTTTGGCAGTATCTGTTGTGAGAATGCAGATTGAACATAGCCTAGTGGAATGGGTCTGGGTTGTTTACTTTTTGTCAATAGTGTTCAGCGACGTGCCAGTTAGGTACATTGGTCATGGGTAAATGCAGAGGAATAGAGTAGGGGAATGGTTCAGGGTTAGTTACTCTTCGGAGGCTCAGCATGGACGTGCTGTGTGAAATGGCCTGCTTCCTCACTGTAGGGATTCTATGATTCTATGATTTCTTCATACAAAGGGAGGTCGGTGCCAGGATCAAGAATGCCTCCGAGCATGCGCAGGGCATATTGAATTGGGAGGGGAAACAGCCAGCGGGCGTCGTTCACATTGATATCAAGACATAGGTAAGAAGAATGGAAGGTTGAAAGGTCCTGCAAAGAAAGTCTGGGACAGGTGGGAACTGTATAAAAATGAAAGTGTGCACCTTAACTGGAAGGGCCCTAACATCCTGGAAGGGAGGTGTGATCGTGCAGCTCAGGAGACTGGGAACCAATTCAGCAGGTCAGAAACTGAACAGAAAGTAGAAGGTGGTCGAATAAACAGGCAGTGCCAGTACAATGACCATGCTGAGGGAAAGAATAATAACAATTTTAAAATATGAATAGAAAGTTGGAGTAAATGATAGGGTCACTGTTATTGGGTTGGAGATCTTGTGCACAAAAGTATTTAAAAAAAGACAAGGGGAGACACAAAGAACACCTCATCGAATCTATAAGGGATTATTTCTTCGATTAACGTATCATGGAACCAACCAGAGAACCGACTTGGTATGATGTAATAAGGAAGGAGTGATAAATCATATTGTCGTAAGGATTATCTTAGAAAGAGTGGCACAGCATGCTGGAGGTTCATATTCAGATTGAAACAGTGAAGACAGTCACATACGAGAGGTTTAGTGTTGGGCAATGACAACTTTCCTGGCCTGAGGAAGCGATTTGCCCAAGTAGACTTGGCAAAAACATTAAAGTGCAGGACAGTTGAATAACAGTGCTAACCCCTCAATTGAAGTGCAATCCTTAGTGGTAAGGAATTGTAAAAAGATGAAAAGTGATCCATAGCTTAACAAGGAAGTCAACAATAACAAGACAGTGATGGCCTGGCTGTATTATCGCCGACTGCTCATCCAGATATTGTTCTTGGGACTCAGGTTCAAATGTTGTCACATTCAATATGAACCTGAAATTAAGAGTCTATTGATGATCATGAAAGCATTGCTTATTGTTAGAAACAGCCATATATTTCACGAGTGTCCTTCAGGGAAGGAACCCATCATTCCTACCAGGTCTCACCTCTGTATAACTTCAAACTCACACAAATTTGGTTAAATCTTAACTGCCCTGTAGGGATGAACAATAAGTTCAGTCTAACCGAGCGACTCCCTCATCCTATCAATAAATTAAAGAAAAACGCTTTAAATACCAGCAAACGGTTCTTAAAAACAACATCAAAATGGCTATGAAGCAAAATGTGTAGAAAGCATAAGAATTGATAAATAACATTTCTCGCAGAAGACAAAAAGGAAAAGAATGCTAAAATTAAATATTGGCGTCTTAGAGGATGAAAGCAGCGAGATTAGATTACTTACATTGTGGAAACAGACCCTTCGGCCCAACGATTCCACACCACCACACCGAAGCGCAACCCACCCATACCCCTGCATTTACCCCTTACCTAACACTACGGGCAATTTAGTATGGCCAATTTACCTGATCTGCACATCTTTGGACTGTGGGAGGAAACTGGAGGAAACCCATGCAGGCACAGGGAGAACGTGCAAACTCCACCAAGTCAGTCGCCTGAGGTGGGAATTGAACCCGGGTCTGTGGCGCTGTGAGGCAGTAGCGCCAACCACTGTGCCACCATGCCATGAGATAATAATGGTAAACTCAGAAATGGCATAGGCAAAACCAACACTTCCTGTTTTCATATGGTTTTTATGGTTTCTTTTTTAACGCTGCAAAAGTTTGTTTCCGTTTCGAAAAATTAAACATTTTTTTTTTAAAATAAGGAGTTGTGCCTTCATATCAGAGAGTCTTGTCTGTTTTCTGCTCAGGAGAAGACTTTTCTGCTAGGAATATATTGAAGATGAATATTTATATTGAGTTAATTGGTTAAAGGTTTGAGTTTATCTATTTTTTATATGTTTGATGTGTATATGATTTTGCTTCCATTTTAACATTATTATCTATAGGTAATGAAAGGTAACATATAAATAAGGTGTTGTGAAAAATCCTGCTTCTAGGCATAATGTTATTTAGGCCACAGAGAGTTTGGAGAGAAGATTTAGAAAAAAAGTACTACCCAGCAAAGCAGTCAGATAAATGGTGACTGTCAGGAAAGGTAAGAAGGTACTTCAATGTCTCCGGCGACTATTCCTCTACCAAAAAGATTTTCACTTTTTGGAACTGTTGAAGAAGGTAGTCTTTCTGAGGAAAATGGAAGAGCCGTCAGTTATTGGACTGATGGTACGATTTTTATATTAGGCAGGGTTAGAGAAAATTTAGAAGAATTATTGCTACAGTGGGATTTTCAGTCAGGAGCATCAGCAGGAGATTCTGTGGCAGTGAGCATGAGTTTAGGGTGGTTTGTGCTAGGCTTAAGAATGGCTCTAAACTTTTCAAGCACATTGTTAAAGGTGAGACTGAGTACTCATAGATTGTTGTACATATTGGTAGGAATGACTTTTTAGGGAAAATATTAAAGCAGTACAGGGTGAATTTAAGAGGTGAGGTAGATTAAAAATAAAACTTTAAAAGTATTAATTTGTGGTTTACTGCCAATGCCAGCCCCAACCTGTGGAGGAACGAAAGGTTAAAGAAGAAAAATCAATGGCTGAAGAGCTGGGTTGTTGTTGAGGGATTTAGATTTTTGGAAAATTGGAATTTGTTTTGGAATAGAAAACACATGTTCAAAAAGTATTGGTCTAATCTAAACTGGAAATCAACCAATATCTTAGCAGGGAGATTTGCTCACTCTATATAGGGAGACATTATATTGATAGAGAAGGCAAGGGGGTTATTCTAATTGGCAGTGTTAATGGACGGATGGATGGAGAAAGTTATGAATGTGAATAGAGCATGTCCATTAGAAACGAAAGATGAGAGAGTCAGAGTATACACTAATTCTGAAGCACTAAGTTGCATTTATTTCAATGTAAGGGGTCTTATGGGGAAGGTTGATGAACTCAGGGCATGTTTAAGAACATAGAATTGGGGTATCATATTTATTACTGAAAGTTGGTGAAGAGGTGTTCAAGTCGATAGTGTGATGCTGGAAAAGCACAGCAGGCCAGGCAGCACCCGAGGAGCAGGACAATGGACGCTTCCGGCAAAAGCCCCTCATCAGGAAAGGGCTGTTGAAGGCCTTTTGCCCAAAACATTGATTTCCCTGCTCCTCGGGTGCTGCCTGGCCTGCTGTGCTTTTCCAGCACCACACTCTCGACTCTAATCTCCATATCTGCAGTCCTCACTTTCGCCTGAGAGATGTTCAAGATTGTCAATTCAACGTTCCAGGTGATAGGTGTCATAGAATGGATAGAAAACGTGGCATACAGTGGGTGGAGAAGGGGAGGCCTGCCGTTTTAGATTAAGGGATAAATTATTGGTATTACTGGAGAAGTTATTTCTCAAAAATCATCAGGTAAAATACATGGGTAGTGTTAAAAATAAGAAAGTAAAGGTCACTTTGAAGAGATTGCACTATATGCTCATTTGTGACAAATCGTCCAATCAAAATATATATTGATAGAAATTAAATATAAGAAAGGAAAGAGTACGTTGACGTTATTGCACCATATGCTCTCCAACAGTAAGAAAGAAATTGAGAAACAGACATGTAGGAAGATCTCGGATATATGTAAGCTTAATAAGGTTGTGGTAATGGGGATTTTAATTTTCTAAAGAAATGATTGGGACTACCATAGTGTTAAAAGGTTGAATCATGAAGAATTTGTCAAATGTGTCGAAGAAAATTTTCTTCATCAGTACCTGGATCATCCGAATCGAGAAGGAGCAAAACGAGACCAGGTTTTGTGAAATAGGCAGGTCAAGCGACTGAAGTGAACATGGGAGAATACTTTTGGGTCTGGCAATCATAACTATTCGTGGAAAATAATACGCCTTCCATTAATATCATATTTTTGATTTAAGTACCATAATTTTTAATGGCATGGGACAAGGACTGTCCAGGTTTGATGGGAGTAGACTTTTTGCAGGTAAAATAATGTCTGACAAGGGGGAGGCATTCAACAGTCTGACGACGTGAGTTGGGAGGCTTTATGTTCCTGTTAGCGTGAGGGTAAAGCAGGTAAGGTTAAGGAACCATGGATGACTAAAGTTATTGAGGTTCCACTCAAAAATAAAAGACAAACTTACTTTAGATCCAGACAACTTTATTGAATTGAATCTTTTAATCAATATAAAGAGAGTGGGGCACCATTTTGAGAGAAATAAGGAAAGCCCAAAAGAGATATGAGATAGCGTGGGCAGATAAGGTTAATGGTAATTCAAAGATACTGTGTAACTACATTAACAGCAAGACTTAACCAGGAGAGTAAGGCCTCTCAAAGTTCACGAAGGACATCGATGTGCTGAACCCAGGAGATGGGGAATAAAATTATCTCATTCCTGATGCAGCAGACAGCAGCAAACACACACTAGTGCCTGCATCTCGCATTCATCCAGATTGAACTCTGTCTGCTATTTGTCAGCTGATTGACCCATTTGATCAAGATCTTTTTGTAATCTGTGGGGGTCTACTCAGTTGTTGGCCCCAATCCTTTCTGTGTCATAACCAATATCATATTCATTCCTTCCCTTACTTGTTAAATCATAACTTTTGATGAACAAGATTATTGTACATTTTTATGGAACAGGCCCGACTCCTCCAATCAGTTCAAGCAGGTCTCCCTGACCGTAGATTTGCTAATTGTTGAAGGTAAGTGTATAGTGGATATCGCCAGAGTGAATTAGCTGGTCAGACTGCCGTGTTTTAAACAAAAATAATTTATTTAAAACATTAAGTAATTAAATAAAAACAAGCGAATATTGAATACCCAAATAACCCATCCGATCCGAACCTGACAGGCTTTCCCGACTTAATGATGCTGTTCCAAATTGGTTTCAACATTCCCAATAAACAACCCCCTTGGCACAAAGAGTAAAAATTATACAAACCAAGCTTACAGGTTACAAATTCAGAGGACAGAAGGATGGGGAGAGCGTCCAGTTTCAACAGTGACTCTGACTTAAATAACCTTCGAACTGACTGAATTGTGCAGGTGGAGAGCTGGTCACGTTCCCTTGATAATACCAGTTTTTTTAAGACTTAAAAACCTTCTTCTTGAGGTATTACGAGTTTGGTATAAACCAAAGGACCCCAATGAGCCGTTCAAAATTGAGACATGTTGGAACCGTGGGTCGGTTAGAACCTCTCTGAAACAAAAACCAAGCACAACATAACCTTGTGAAGGGACATTATAAAACTGAATCATTAATATCCAAAGATATCTTCAGTTCTCAAAATAACCAAAAGTAGTGGTTAGTACACAAAAACACACATATGCATTCACTTAGTATAAAAATGCAAACCTGCAGAGCTACATCCAAATTCAGTGTGTGATACACCTCCCACTGAGTGTGTCGATCTGTCATTCAAGTTTCGACAATGTTTTGGCAATCAAGACCTGCCACAGGCTCACTTTTCAAACTCTGTGGCTGAAATTACAGGCTCGAGCTAAACAGACTCGCATTTTTGTCCTACAATTTCTCCAAAAGCTTCAATGGGTTATTGTTACAGATGTTGCTAATAATATAAAAACTGAAATGTTGTCGTGCCAACACAAAGCTCAAAGTCTCTTTCTTAGCTGTTGAATATTTCTACCAATAAATATTTCACTTGATGGATAAATACCAATGAGTCTTTCTATCTTCTCGTCGTCTTCCTGCAGGTGTGCAGCACCGACACCCACATCACTCGCATTTATAAGACCATAAGACCATAAGACCTAGGAGTGGAAGTAAGGCCATTCGGCCCATCGAGTCCACTCCACCATTCGATCATGGCTGCTGGGCACGACAACTCCACTTACCCGCATTCTCCCTGTAGCCCTTAATTCCCCGAGACAACAAGAATCTATCAATCTCTGTCTTGAAGACATTTAGCGTTCCGGCCTCCACTGCACTCTGCGGCAATGAATTCCATAGGCCCACCACTCTCTGATTGAAGAAATGTCTCCGCATTTCTGTTCTGAATTGACCCCCTCGAATTCTAAGGCTGCGTCCACGGGTCCTAGTCTCCTCACCTAACGGAAACAATTTCCTAGCATCCACCCTTTCCAAGCCATGTATTATCTTGTACGTCTCTATTAAGTCTCCCCTTAATCTTCTAAACTCCAATGAATACAATCCCAAGATCCTCAGCCGTTCCTCATATGTTAGGCCTACCATTCCAGGGATCATCCGTGAGAATCTCCACTGGACACGTTCCAGTGCCAGTATGTCCTTCCTGAGGTGTGGGGACCAAAACTGGACACAGTACTCCAAATGGGGCCTAACCAGAGCTTTATAAAGTCTCAGTAGCACAATGGTGTTTTTATATTCCAACCCTCTTGAGATAAATGACAACATCACATTCACTTTCTTAATCACAGAATCAACCTGCATGTTGACCTTTAGGGAATCCTCGACTAGCACTCCCAGATCCCTTTGTACTTTGGCTTTACGAATTGTCTCACCGTTTAGAAAGTTGTCTGTGCTTTTATTCTTTTTGCCAAAGTGCAAGACCTCGCATTTGTTCACGTTGAATTCCGTCAGCCATTTCCTGGACCACTCTCCCAAACTTTCTAGATCCTTCTGTAGCCTCCCCACTTCCTCAGTACTACCTGCCCGTCCACCTAACTTCGTATCATCGGCAAACTTCGCTAGAATGCCCGCAGTCCCTTCATCCAGATCATTAATATATAATGCGAGCAGCTGTGGACCCAACACTGAACCCTGCGGGACACCGCTCGTCACCGGCTGCCATTCTGAAAAAGAACCTTTTATCCCAACTCTCTGCCTTCTGTCAGACAGCCAATCCTCAATCCATCCCAGTAGCTCACCTCGAACACCATGGGCCCTCACCTTGCTCAGCAGCCTCCCGTGTGGCACCTTATCAAAGGCCTTTTGGAAGTCTAGATAGACCACATCCACTGGGTTTCCCTGGTCTAACCTACTTGTCACCTCTTCAAAAAATACCAACAGGTTTGTCAGGCATGACCTCCCCTTAGTAAATCCATGTTGACTTTTTCTAATCAGACTCTGCTCTTCTAAGAATTTAGAAACCTCATCCTTAATGATGGATTCTAGAATTTTACCAACAACCGAGGTTAGGCTAATTGGCCTATAACTTTCCATCTTTTGTCTTGATCCTTTCTTGAACAATGGGGTTACAACTGCGATCTTCCAATCATCCGGGACTTTCCCTCACTCCAGTGACTCTTGAAAGATCTCAACCAATGCCTCCGCTATTTCCTCAGCCACCTCTCTCAGAACTCTAGAATGTATCCCATCGGGGCCAGGAGATTTATCAATTTTAAGACTTTTTAGCTTTTCTAGCACTGTCTCTTTTATAGCCACCTTGAAAGGCTTTGCTTAATCAGATGGAGCTCATACCAAATGTAAGTTGCTTGTCCCACCTTCCCACTAAAGCCTTCCAACTGCGGAATTAGATATGCATCCTTTTTTTAACTGTATTGACCTTGCGATAGTCCACACATAATCGTTGGGTACCATCTGGTTTCAGTACCATGACTTTAGGTGAGTTCCAGTCACTGTAACTCAGGTCGATTATGTCATCTTGGAGCATGTGTTCAATCCCCTTCTGAACCTGTGCCAACTTTAGAGGATTATGCCTATAAGGATGCTGCTTAATCAGAACAGCATGTCCTTATGCACAATTAGGTAATATTTCCCATTTAATTTCCTGATATCTCCCCATATAATACTAACAACTCTATCACGTCATTTTTTTTTCCTCAGAGAGGTTACTCAATAATTTATCCCAATTTTAGAAAACTTCCTCATTGTCCACTTTAATTTGAGGAACGTTCAATCCAGAATCCTCTGAACTTGGTTCTTCCTTCTGTACTGTAATCATTAACACATTCTCCTGTTGCTGTCCGTTCCCTGTCAAAATACCTTTTGAGCATATTCACATGACATACTCTGTGAGATTCTTTTCTGTCTGGAGTCCCTATCAAGTAGTTACCATCACTCAATATTCTTTCGCATTTGATAAGTTTCACCAGTCCTTGCTTTTCAAGATCCCCCATCACGAGAAGTAACATACATACTTTATCCCCGATAGCAAAATTGCAAATTTTTGAGTTCTTGTCCACTTCCTGTTTTGGTGCATTCTGCAATACTTTTAAATGCCATCTAGCCAACTCCCCAGCGCTTTTTAATCATTCCAGAAAATTTGAGACATAGTCCAACAGTGTGGCCTTTTACTTCTGATTTACTAATTACTCCTTCATCGACTTTAACGGTCCTACCTCTTAATAACCTAATTAAAATGGACAGAAGTTGGTCAATTCATTTTGTGCATCTCTGATCACTAAAAGCCCTTACCCCAATCAGCTGGATAATCCTTACCATAAGCATTCAACATGATCGTTAAAGTTTGATGTCACCTTTCTCGTGCTCGCTGCAATTTTAGATGGTTCACAGTAGATTTGAATTGATTTATTACAGAGCTGCCCTTAACTTCCTTGAACTGTTTGGATGTGAAGTTTGAACTTTGGTCGCACTGTATCTCTGTTGATAGTCCATATATATTTAAAAAAGAGTATTTCCTTTACCATCCTTTTCGCTGTGACGTTGCATAATGCAATAGCCTCTGGAAATTTCGTGGATACATCAATTATTGTTAACAAATACTGATTCACACTTTTTTTGTTGTTTGATATAGGGGCCCTAGCCAATCAATTAAACTATTGTAAAAGGTTCCTCAACTGCAGGAATAGTAATTAAAGATGCAGGTTTTATTAACACCTGTGGTTTTCTAATTACCTCACGTGTATTTCACGTCTGGCAAAATTCAACAACATGATGGTGCAGTGTAGGCTAGTAAGAATGCCTTCTATTTTAGACTGTGTTTTCCTCACTCCAAAATGACCTCCACCTGGTAATTCATGCTTCACTTGCAGCTTCTCCTTTCTGTACCCCATTTGCAATTCAATTTGATGAATTTCTGCCCATTTCTCATCTCCTTCAGTATGTGATAGTTTCCATCTCCTCATGCAGACACCATTTTAAAGGTAATAATACTCAGGGATACATTCAGAATCCCTAATGTATATGCCCTTTTGATACAACTACTTTAAAATTTCATCTTTCTGCTGTAACTCAATTAGTTTAGCTGAACTAAACATTTGTGCATGATCACCTATTTTCTCCTGTTTTGTCACAACTATCTGATGGAACGAAGTATCTCCTCATGCCGCTTCAGCTTACTTACCTTTACATTTTTTTATCTCTCCTGTTTGAACTCGTGATATTGGGACCTTGTTACCCCACATTCAGAAAACATTCCAAGATAAGGCATTGCTTCAATTGGCTGTGTCTCCAGTGGTTTTTAACCAGAGCAGGCAGCACATCTACCGGTGAATCAGTTGCATACTTTACAAGGAAAAGTTGTATTCCTGGAGCTGAGAGTTTGTCCAGTACTCCTATCACAATTTCTTCACTCTTCACTGGACACTCTATCCTCGCTTAACATAACTATGTGCTTTTTTTTAGTCTCACAGTGAATTCCCTTTAATAGTAACTTTTCTGGAAATAGTCCCTCAGGAATATATATCTCCTCATCTTTCAGCATCACAGACTGAGAGGATCCTGTGTCTCTTAATATTGCATCCGCTGTACCTGCTACTTCTGGCCTATGTGAATAAACTTTCCCTTTGAAGGTATATTTTATAAGCAAGATTCGGCACTTCCTCCTTGACCAATCTCCGATCAGCTTGTACACTCTGATGAAGCTTTCTCGCCTCCATTGTGCTTTCTGTTACCACTCCAACAAAACTCCCAGGCTTATCCTGTTTTCCTACATTTTTTTTTCCCTAGCGCACCAACAGAGTGATTTCCCGTGACCTAATTTTTTGCAATGAAAACATCGGAGTTTTTTAAACTTTTTTGTCCTCTTCTTGGGTTTCCTTTTTACCCCTGTCGTAAGTTATCCTTATGATTTTCACTGAGATCTACATATCCCTTCCCACGTGAGGATTTCTCTTTGCCCCAGTTTACTTACCTCATGGACTGAAATTTAGTCTGGAAGCCAAACTGTGTTTTATGGACCAATTCATAATCTTCAGCCATTTCAGTTGCTAACCTTGCTATCTAAACTCTCTGCTCTCCCACAGGAGTTTGCATTACTTCAGGCAGCGAATTTTCGAATTCCTCCAAAATAGTTACTCTTTCAGTGCATCATAGGTTTGCTTGAATTATCGAAATTACTTTGTTTGAACCTTTCAAACTCAATATACGTTTGACCCGGGCCACTCCTTAGGTTCCTAAATGTTGTCTATAGGCTTCTGGAACAAGTTCATGTGCATTTGATTTGCATCCTCATACTCCCCGGATCCCTAAGCGTAACGTCAGCCGTCATTTCCATCCTTTTAAGCTGACCTTCCATTCTAAATGTCTATCTCTGAAACGCAAACGCGCTCTCTTTTTCTTTTTCTCCTGCTAAACATTTTTTTTTCTTTTTCTCTTTCCTGGATTAAACCTATTCGTCCTCTTTCTTTTTCTTCTAATTTTAGTTGCAACGCAAACTGCTTCATTTCTGCTTCTAACACAAGCTGCTTTATTTGCGATTGAAGTTTAATCTTCTGTGCAGATCCCCTTGGAGTTTCCAGCAAGTTTGAATGCAGAACTACTGCTGCAATCATCTCATCTTTCCTCACATTAGGAGGCAGCTTCAACTGCAGCTTGTCTACTAATTCTTGCAGCTTGGATTTATGTGCATTTTGTAAAATCCCCAAGGTCGATTCTTCCACCTCCAAAACATCCTTGGTTCCTGCAAGAGCCATTGCTCTCTAAATCTCTGTTTACCAAGACAAATCAAAACACAAAATAAGAGACAAGAACACCTGCCACTCGCTGCCTAAATCCTGCAAAGGGCCCCCAATATGTTATGGACCAGGCCCGATCCCTCAAAAATGTTTAAGCAAGTCGCCCAGACGGTAACTTTTTATTTGTTAAAGGTAAGTGTGTAGTGGATATTCGCAGAGTTAATTAGCTGGTCAGACTGCAGTATTTTAAACAAACATTATTTGTTTCCCAAATTACAGAATGAAGTGCATGAACTGAAAGGAGAATAGCTGAATAACGTATCCTATCCAATCGACAGGCTATCCGACCTTAAGGATGCTGCATCAAACTACTTGCAACAATCGCAATGAACAAACCCCTTAGCACAAAGAGTAAATCTGACACAAAATGCTTGCAGTTCATGAGGTCAGAAGTGCAGAAGGAGGGGGTGAGCATCCAATTTCAACAGTGACCTGACTCAACTCGCCCCCAAACTGAACAGAACTGCCCAGCTACAGAGCTGGACACATCCTTTGATTATGCAGGGTTTTTTTAAAAAGAATTGAAAGCGTTCTGCCTGATGCATGATCTGTTATGTATGAATGAAGGGACACTAATAAACCTTTTAAAAAATCAGACATATTGAAACCTTGGGTCATTTAGAGCATCCCTGAAAATAAAGATCAAGAACAACATAACCCTGTAAAGGGACCAGATTTGTGACAATTTGTGACATTTGGCTTTGAAGTGAATTCAAAAAATGAGTGTTTGTGAGTTAATATAAAATAGCGCTGACGGGCATTGGGTATTGAAGATACAAGATTGGTTTATTAGAGCAATGAGAGGAATGTCCAGACAGATTCACACTTCCTGTGTATGGTCAGGGCAAATATGCCCACTGTAAATCTATTGGCTGGCGCCTGTTCTGTGGAGGAGACATCAGTACGGTAACTACATCTAGGTTGTTTGTTTTGGAGGTATGGTGATGGGAAGTTCAGGTGGTTATAACATTGCAAACGGACAACACATCAGAATCATCTAACTTGTGATAGGAAAATATCCTCATTGTCCCTCACCACTAACGTCACGACAGCAATTGGTGGTGGGAGATGTGACCAACAGCCAGTGATGCCAACATTCAATCCAGTCCAGTTCGTATTGTGAACGGAAGCTACCACACTGAAAGGAGTCAACTGGATCTGTTTTTTCAGTGACTGTGATTGAGGCCAGTCTCCATGTATTTTAACTGTGGCACTAGATGTGGCACCCCTCTTCTAATAGTAAGGAGCTTCATGCAATGCTTTATGCCATTGTCGCAGCAGATGCATCATCTCCAACACTAACAGGGATCAGCAGCTGCAGAGACAGTGAGAGGAGAGATAAACATCTGAGAATAGTCTGGAATGTTCCATTAATGGATCAGATTTTAAGAACTCTAGATTGGAATGCTGCAACAATGGACAGGAGTTTATCCTGGTGTCTTGCCTATTTTTCCTGGTCTGGGTTCACATTATCACATCGGATATATGGGTGCACTGATGATTATTCATGCGGGCTCCTATCCCATGCTCGCTATTGTTGGTGTTCCTGGTAAGTCTCTTCATCTCTATCCATTTGTTAATCCATAAACCATGGTGAACCTCATTGCTATTTCTGTTATCTACATTTGGCAAAGACAGAATCCTTTGTCTTCAGTTTCAAATGCAAATTCCATTCATTACTACAAACTTCTGAACTGCCCAACAAGCTCGTCCACACAAACATCTGAGAACAAAAGTACCTTTTTGACCCGAATTGATTTATTTCTTGGTATTCTCTCCATCACCAAATCTACCCACTACCAGCTCCATAATATCAGCACTCCCCACCTTGACGTCAGTGCGGATACTAAATAAACCATTATCCATGCCTTGATAAAATTCTGACTTTAGATTAGATTTAGATTACCTACAGTGTGAAAACAGGCCCTTCGGCCCAACAAGTCCACACTGCCCCGCCGAAGCGTAACCCACCCATACCCCTACATCTACATCTACCCCTTACCTAACACTACGGGCAATTTACCCTGGCCAATTCACCTGACCTGCACATCTTTGGACTGTGGGAGAAAACCGGAGCACCCGGAGGAAGCCCACGCAGACACGGGGAGAACGTGCAAACTCCACACAGTCAGTCGCCTGAGGCGGGAATTGAACCCGGGTCTCCGGCGCTGTGAGGCAGCAGTGCTAACCACTGTGCTACCGTGCCACCCGAACTTTATGGTTCCAGTTCTCTGACAAGCGCACTTTCCGTTACAAATATGTCAATCACAACCTTGTTCTTGTCTCTAAAGTAAATTCATGACAGGGATAATGTGTCAGAGAAGTGATGTCAGCGGATATGTAATTCAGAGGCCCAGGTTACTGCACAAAATACACTGTTTTAAATCTTACCTCAGATATGTCAGAACTTAAATTCAAATAACAGGAATTGGAAATAAACGATAATTTCACGAATATTTCAATAACAGCACCAGCATTTTGACAATACGTTTATCTATAGCACTGATATCCTTTGGTAAAGAAATCTAGCATTATTACCGAACTGTCTAAAGACTGACGTCAGATCCACAACAATGTGATTGGCTCTATACTGTGTCAAAGAATGACCTCACAATAAAGAGCATTTAGTGAGGTCAATAAATGCTGCCCTTACCAGCGATGCAGACATCCCATGTCATAATATTATGGAAGTTTAAATAAAACAAAGAATGATGCAAGAGATCAGAAACAAAAAAAAAGAACGAGAAGCTGCCGCAGTAACTGTTCAGATTTGGCACCTGTGGGTCGAGGGCAAAATAGAATTGACATTTCGAGTTCGCTGACCTACCATCATAACTGAACACAGCTTGAAAATATTGTGATTGATGTTGGTGACAGGGATGTCTATGATGAAGGGGACAAGGAGTGAGTTGAATAGACAGATAAACGAGAGATAAAAGAAAATAAGCAAACAAAGGGTTTGAAGATGATCAGCTGGAATGGAAATTAAAAAACGAGGTTAATCTTATTTTTTTTCTCCTGTTCCCATATTAACGAAAATCATGCCCATGTAGCGTATAAATCAAGGTTCCTGTTTAAAGTGAGTTATGTCCCTTTGTCTGTCTTCCCTGAGTGTGATCAACCGCCTTTATTCATTAGTGGGATGCTGGGCCAGTATTTAATTCCCTTTCGTCATTGTCCTTGAGAAGTGTTGGTGAGCTGCCTTCCTGACCCACTGCTGTCTGTGGGCTGTGAGTAGTCAGTGCTGAGTTCAGTCCGGTTTCATTTCTTTGATGATTATAGTGAGTAACTAACTGAGCGGCTGGTTTGGCTATTTCAAAGGGCAATTCAGAGTCAAATACATTGCGGGATTCACATGTCAGTCCGACCAGCTGAATATGGTAAATATCATTCCCCGAAGAACATTAGAGTGTCAGGTAGGATTTTCTGATAATCGGCAATGGTTTCATAGCTTCATTCGATTTTATTGAATTCAAATGCCACCTTTTATCATGGTGGGATTCGAATCCAGGATGGGGTCAGCACCCGGGTCCCCAGATTAATAAACTGGAGATACTACTGTTAGGACATCGCCTTCCTGGCATCTCTGACCATCTCAAATGGCAATCGTGGTGTTGCTGTTTGTGTGGCTGGACTTGAAACACAGCTGTTCGCAAGGCAAAAGAATGATTTGGTAAAACATACCATCCTTCTTCATTTTGAACTAATTGTAACGTTAAAGAATCAGAACGGCCGTTGGCGAAAATGAGCTGTGTTCCTTGGTCAGGAGTCACAAACAGAGTTCATACCAGGTAGCAAGTAATCAACACAGTAAATTGTATACTGTCCTTCTTTGAAAAACGATTCAAGAATTGGAGTGAAATACTTTCCTGCCGTGCTAGAGTGTTGTTCAGAAGGTACTTGGGGCACTGTGTACAGATTATCTCTCCTTTATAAGGAACGATCACCTTGCCACAGCGAGCCAGTGTAAAGGAGTTTCACCAGATTAATCCGTGTGGTGATGGGATCATGAGAAGACTGCGAAGGAAATAATCTATGTCACTACAAAAGAAAAAAAAAAGTGATTGCATTAAACCTTGAGGGTAATGGACCAAAACTCATTATTTTCAAAACAAAACATTGATAGTGTTAAATAAAGTATGTATTTTCCCATAGGCAAATATTTTACTTAGATTTGATTACTTACAGTGTGGAAACAGGCCCTTCGGCCCAACAAGTCCACACCGACTCACAACCCACCCAGACCCATCCTCCTACATTTTCCCCTTTACCTAGCACCTTGGGCAACTTAGTAGAACCAATTCACATTACCTGCACGTTTTTGGATTGTGGGAGGAAACCGGAGCACCTGGAGGAAACCCACACTGTCACGGAGAGGATGTGCAAACTCCAAACACAGATATGCTGGAGGCGGGAACGGAACCCGCCTCATGCGCTGTGAGGAGGCAGTGCTAACCAGTGTGGCACAGTGCCGCCCACAGGTGCCGCCTAGAAAGGGAGAAAACGATTAGAAGAATGTGGGTAAAGTGTAGGGAAATGGGGTTAGCATGGATGAAGATTTAGGTCAGCATGGACCAGTTTGGGCTGAACGGCCTGTCTCTATTATGTTAGACTCTACGATTATATGATATTATACGTACCTGCGTGGGACCTTATGTTGGTTAAGCGAGAGCTCCAGGCTCTTAATAAACTGTCACTGTCTCAATGAGCAGTTGGTGTGTGATCCTGCACTGAACGTTATGTTTTCACAAACCTGTCAGCAGCCACACTCTGATAGAGTTCGCCATTCCCAGAAACTTCTGACCTCCATAGAGGACACTAGCCTGCCTTCTGGGAGATGACTCCTTGAGACCTGGCACAAACTGTCCGCAGTCCCTCCTCACTGTTAGCAAACCATGGTGTCGTTAATATAACGCGTGTGCACCATTAACAATGGAGCCAGGAGGAACAACATGGGCCGGTCTGTCCGTGCAGTCTCTGCTTCATTGGTTTTGCAATGTTGGAGCATCAGTGACATCCTATACAGTCTGGACGGGCTGAATAGTTTCTTCTCTTTATGCGTTAGTGTTTCGAGGGACAGAAAGTCCTCCTTCTGGTCCCAGGGAAAAAAAGGTTCACGGACATTATTGGGCGACCCTTGGTTCCTGCTTACCAGCGTGATGTACTGACTGAGCTCATTATCTTCCTGTGTAATAGCAGAAAAGCAGGGGCATGGAAGAACACAGCAAGTCAGACAACATTGAGTTCTCCAATTTCAAATAACCTGCCTTCCAATCCCTCAACTCCATTCCCACCTCCTTCTCCTTCCTTCCATTCTAGCTACCCTTCTTTCAGATTCAGCTGGATTCAGTTCTCCCATCGTCCAACCCAGTGGTACCCCTTTACCTGTGTTCATCTATCCCCACCTCACCACCCTGTCTCCTCCTCCCTCATCCTGCCTCTTTATCTGTAGCTCCCTTACCCCATTCCAGTCCTGAATATTTATCCCCAAGCAGTTAACTTCTCCACCTCCTGATGTTGCCTTGCTTGTTGCGTTCTTCCAGCCTTCTGCCTGTCTACTTCGCATTTCAACATTTGTCGATTTTTTTTTATCGCTTCCAGTGTAATCGGCTGGAGAAAGCGAAAGGGACCGTGTCTGTTCTTATCCAATAGTTTTGATGGGCTGAATGGCTCTGTCAAATTTCCGTGAAAGCAGCTTAAGATGCTGCATGAGCTTCGTTTTTTTAACGAAGAAATGTGCAGGGTCTGGTCTCACTGTTGCATGAATGTTCCGGACAGTTTTACTGCATGAGCTTGAATGTCGTCCAGGTTTTGAAACTTTAGCTCCTGAGGAGGTGACACATTGTTCTGAACATTGTGTGATCTTCACTGAACATCCCCAGCTCTGAAGGTATGACGGAGGGAAAGACATTGATGAACGAGCTGCAGTTGTTTGTGCCGAGAAAGTTTCCCTGAGGCTCATCCACAGAGATATCCAGGGATTGAGAGGATTGGTCTCCACCAGTCACACTGTGTTCTGGATGATCCAGCCAATGGGGAGTTTATAACTGATTCCCATTAAGTTCAATTTTGTTCAGTCTCCTTGACACCTTGCTCAGTCAAATACCGCCGTGATGTCAGGGCAAGTCAATCTGACGCTGTGTTCATATCTATTGTTCATTTCAATAAGTCACGGTATATGTGTGGAGAGTGTTTCCTTCTCTCAGAGGGTAGTGAATGTTTGGGGCTCTCTATCCCCGACAGTTAGGGGGAGCTACATCATTGAAATGCTTGGAGCACGGCGTGGTGTTAACGAAAATTGACACATCAGGGAGTTGAATGCTACAAAGAATTGGGCATAAAAGAGAAATTGTGGCTGAGAGCGGATCAGCTGTGCCCTTACTGAAAGGAAGGGCAGGTTTGCGGGGCTATACAGAGATCGTCTTCTTCCAGTCTTCCTATTGTCCAGTCACTTGGTGGCCTCTTACATTTCCTGTGTTACTAACTTGAAGTAGCTGAATAGACTGCATGATCTACTCTGGGTACAGTTTTACAGGCTCGAGTGGCTGACTGGCCTCCTCCTGTTACCGTGTATGTGTCCAAGGCCTGAAAAGGACCATCCTGTTCTGGTGTAACTTAAATCCATATAGATTAAATCTACTGCCCTTGGAGAAAGTAAGCACTGCAGATGCTGGAGATCAGTTAATATTCTATGATGACGTAACCAGGAAAGTTGATTCGGCCTGGCCGGTAGATGTTGAAAATTGTGGTGCTGGAAACACTCAGCAGGTCATGCAGCATCCGAGAGGCAGGAAAATCGCTGATTTGGACATTTCTGATGATGGGCTGATGCCCAAGACGTCGATTTTCCTGCCTCTCCGATGCTGCCTGACCTGTTGTGCTTTGACAGCATAACATGTTTCGACATGTACCGGCCAGACCTCGTCAACTTTCCTGGGCACGTCATCATAGAACTTTAACAAATTCGTCAGGTACAAACTTCCACTCATAAAGTCATGCTGACTATTCCGAATCAAATTCAATTTTCCAAATGCATGTCCAACGTATCCCTGATAATCTTCTCAAGTAACGTAGAGATGTTAAACTTCCTGGTCTATTGTTTCTAGATATTTGCTTTTCCAGTCCTTCTTGAATAAGATACAACATTTGTTATCCTCAAGTCTTCAGGGATCTCAGCTGTGGTTAATGATGATCAGATTTATCAGCCAGGGCCTATCAATTTTTTCTCTAGCCCCTTGCAGTTTTCTTGTATCAATCTGTTAAGGACAATGAGATTTATCCAGCTTCAAACATTCCAGTACATTCAAAACCTCACCTACTGTGCTATGGACTTTCCCTAAGATACCACCACTAACTTCCCCAAGTTCCCAAGTATTCATGTTTTTCTCCACGGTAAACACAGACATCGCCCATCTCTTATGGTTCCACACATACATGTCCACTTTGGTCTTTGATGGTCCTATTCTTTCTGCAGTTAATGTTTTTTTTTCCTTTAATATTCAAAATGAACCTCTTTGGATTCACCCTGATCTTCTCAGTCAAGGCCCTTTATCGCCCGACTGATTTCCTTCTTCACAAACTCCAGTATCCCCTGTGTACCTCCAATGATTCCCCTGATCCCACCTGCCTGGACTTGAGCCACACGTCCACATTTTTTTCTGGTCAAAGCCTCAATATCTCCTGTCATTCAAGTTTCCCCATTCCTGTCAACTTTCCTTTCACCCTCACAGGAACATATAGATCTTGAATTCTAGCTGTCTCACTTTGAAAGGCTTCCACTTGCCAGAGGTCCCTTTGCCTGCAAACAAACGAATCCAGTCAACCCCGCAAGCTCCTGTACAATTCCGGCAAAATTCACCTTGCCCCAATGTAGAACTTGAATCTGAGGACCAGTTTTTTTTTTCTTCTACGTAACTATTTTAAAATTAATAGAACTATGGTCACAGGTCTCAAACTGCGAATCCACCGTCACCTCACTCACCTGTCCTGCACTATTTCCTAAGAATAGGTCAAATTTTGCCTCTTCCCGATTAGGATCCTCTACATACTGCTTGAGGAAACTTTCCTGACGCACTTAATGAATTTAATATCATCAAATGCCTTAATGCTCTGGCAGTCCCAATCTGTGTTATAAAAATTAAAACTACCATTATGACAACCCTATTGTTCTTTCAAGTCTCCCTAATCTCTGTACACATTTTTGTTCCTGTAATTACTATTGACTATTTGGGGGCACAATAATGTCACCATCCCCTTCTTATTTCTTAATTCCACCCACAAAGACACCCTGATTGTTCCTTTAGTTATTTCATCTCTGATGCTTTGTGATACTCTCCTTCATCAGAAGTACAAGTCCCCCACCACTCTTTCTACCATTTCTGTCTCTCCTAATGCATTTTACCCAGGTACATTAAGCTGTCAATCCTATCTGTCCCTCAGCCATATTTCTGTAATAGCTATACTATCTCAGTCCCACGTACATATGCACACCCGGAGATCATCAGTCTTACCGATCAGCCCTTTTGCATTTAAATAAATGGAAGTTAAGCCAACAGGCATTCCTTGTTCCCCGTCTTGTTCCAGCTTGACCTAACGTTTCACATTTCAAATCCTGATTACTGTATCTTTTTCCAGCATCGCAGTTGCCTCCCTGCTCTTGAGGATCCCACCCCCTATGCCAATCTCGTTTCAACTCTCCCTTGTAGCAATAACAAAACTAGCTGCGAAGATATTCGTCCCCCGTCTAGTGCATTTGCAAACTGTCCCTCTTGAACGGGTCACCTTTGTCAAAAAATTCCCTTTGATCTAAAAATCTGAATCTCTGTCCCGCACCAATTCTTTAGCCACATATTTATTTGCCATATCCGCCTATTTTTACCTTCACTAGCTCATGCCACTGGAAGTAATCAGGAGATTACCACCGTCAAGGTCCTGGTTTTTAACTTTCCTTCTCGCTCTCTGTAATCACTCTGTAGGACCTCATTCCTATATCTACCTCTGTCATTTGTGCCAACGTGCACAATGACTTCTGGCTGGTCAGCCTCCCCTTGAGAACGTTCTGCAGCCACTCGGAGACATCCTGTCCTCTGACACCTGAGATGTAACACACCATCCTGGATTCCCGTTTGAGGCCACAGAATCTACAATCTGTCCCCCTAATAATCGACTCGCCTACCTCTAAGACTCTGTTTAACTTTACCCTTTCCCGCTGTGCCCCAGAGCCAGTTGTACTGCAACCAACCTGGCTGCTGCTGCTTTCCCTTGAACGTTCATTTCCCGACACCCACCCACTCCCCAAACCCAAAATCAGTATCTAGAATGGTATATTTGTTTTCAAGTGGAATAGCCACAGGCGATTCCTGCACTCTCTGCCTACTCCCTTTGCCATTCCTAGTGGTCGCCCAGCTACTCTCTGCCTGGAACACGACAGGAAGCAAGGAACGCTTGTTGGAATAAATAGCGTTTCTTTGAAGGCAACAGGGCTGACAAGAAAGGCAGATGAACTCAGGACATGGATCTTTACATGGTACTGTGATATGACAGTCATTGCAGAAACAGGCTAAGGGAGGGATTTGGGTGTGCCCACCTCACTAAAGGTCTTATCTACGAAGTTCTCCGTATCTCGGATGACCCCGAGAGCAGCCATCTACAGTGCCCAAACACTTCCCACACACGTGTATTCATCAGGAACAGTGGAAGTCTCCCTAAGGACCCACATCCCGCAGGTAGAACATGTGACTTCCCTAACTGCCATCTCGACTGCTGTCAGACAAGCATTAAAGAGACTTTATCTGAGCTTATCTGCACATTTTGCTGAGCTGCTGCTTACTGAAGCTTCTCAAACCAAAGCATTACTACCTACTCTGCTAATTACAGCATGTCAATCGACCACTCCACATTTAGTTATGGTTAGGGAAGGAGGGAAACACTTATTTTTATTTCAAAAATATACTTTATTCATAAAATATTTTGTTGATCTATACAATTAATGATGCAATTCATATGTGCACATTGCATTTCTTTACACACAGAGATCGGAATTAATCCTTCGCATATAAGAAGTCTGTACGTTTACCATCCATATATTTAACTGAGTTGCCAGCGGAGCCCACTTAATGAGTGGGTCCCCTGTTTTTCTTTAGTGGACAGACATGGCATGGTGGTCTTTCCACACCACGTCTTGGCAGCAGCTGCCCAAAGATTCAGCACATCCCTCAATACGTAGTCCTGGACCTCAGAATGTGCCATTCTGCAACACTCATTCGGGGGCAACTCCTTCAGCTGGAATATCAAAAGGTTTCAGACAGACAAAAGAGCGTCTTTGACCAAGTTGATGATCCTCCATGCACAGTTGATGATCGTCTTAGTGTGCATCCCAGGAAACAGACCATAGTGGATGGAGTCCTGCATCACGGTGCTGCTCAGAACAAACCACAACAAACACCATTGCATTCCTCTCCAGATTTCCTTTGCATATGCACATTCCAGAAGGGGGTGTCTGACAGTCTTGTCCCCTTCACACCCGCTTCGAGGGCAGCGTGTGGTGCGGCTGAGAGACTGGGCGTGCATAAAGGATCTCACAGGCAGAGACCTTCTCAACACCAGACAAGCCATGTCTTGGTATTTGTTGGAAAGTTCTGGCGATGAGGCATTCTGCCAAATGGCTTTGACAGTCTGCTCAGGGAACCGCTCAACAGGGTCCACCCTCTCCTTTTCCCGACAGGTCTCAAGGACACTATGTGCTGACCATTTCCTGATGGACTTGTGGTCAAAGGTGTTATTCTTCAGAAATTTCTCCACCAAGGACAGGTGATACAGAACGGTCCAACAACTTGCTGCGAGACCAGGCCCCTCCTTTGCAACACGGGGGCAGGTGGAATCTCAGTACGTCGTGACATTTCTTTTTTGTGTATCGGGGAGCAACGCACAGCTGCACACAAAGGTTGCCATCAGTGTGAGGGTGGCATTGGGAGTGTTTTTCTCCCCAGTTGCCCGGATCTTTGTACGTCGAGTCCAGCTTTGATCTCCATATAAATTGGAAGATGTCCCGGGAGACTGCGACGGCACAGGTTCTGTGAATAGGCCAGAACTGTGCCACATATAACAATAATGATAGTGTCTCACACCAGACGACCAAGTTTTTCCCGTGATGGAGAGCGACCGCTGCTTCCATCTGCCCAGTTTCTTACTCAGTTTCCTGATGCGCTCCTCCCGAGATTGGCACACGCCCCAGCCAAGCCGAAACAAATACCCAGCACCTTCAGTTGGTCAGTCCTGACGGTGATGGGGATGGAGGATTGGTCAGTCCAGTTCCTGAAGAGCATGGCCTCACTCTTGCCTCGGTTTACCTTGGCCCCCAAGGTCTGTTTGAACTGGTCACATATGCACATGAGTTTGTGCACGGACAGAGGATCCCATCAGAAAACGGCGACATCATTCATATAGAGGGAGGCCTTAACCTGGAGGCCACTGCTGACACGAATAGTCACCGCTCTCAGGCTCGCATCCTTCCTGATGGACTCTGCAAACGGATCTATGCAGCACACAAACAAGGCAGGAGAGAGACGGCAGCCCTGCCTGACTCCAGATCTTACTAGGAAGCTAACTGATTCCCACCCATTGATTGAGACTGCACTGACAATGTTGGTGTAGAGCAGTCTGATCCAATTGTAGATTCCCTCACCAAAGCCCATTTTGGATAGAATATCTCTCATACACGTATGAAATATCCTATCAAAGGCTTTCTCCTGGTCCAGTCTGAAGAGGCAGGTGTTAAACGCCCTGTCCTGCATTAAGCCGATCGTATCCCTGAGGATTGCGAGACTCTCAGCGATTATCCTGTCCAGGTTTGTACAGCACAGGTTTGGTCAGGATGAATCACCGACCCCAGAGCAGACCTGACCCGGTTGGCGACGAACTTTGACAAGATTTTGTAATCCGCATTCAATAGTGAGATCGGTCTCCAATTTCTGATTTCCTCCCTCCCCCCTTCCGCTTGTAGATGAGGGTGATGATGCCTTTCCTCATGGATTCACTTATAATACCTGCCAGAAACATACTGACATACACCTTCAGCAGTTCCTTGCCAATCAAGTCCCATAGAGCAGAATAGAGCACAACCAGTAAGCCGTCACTTCCGGGAGTTTTATTCTTTTCAAAGGACTCGAGTTCCTTGGTTAGCTCATCCAGAGATAACGGCTGGTTCAGCCTCTCCCGTGTTCTGTCGTCAAAGACCTCGGTGATAGAGGACAGGAACGACTGGGAGGCAGCGCTGTCGGATGGCCTCGAGTCATATGGACTGGCATAGAAGGATTTGCTGATCCTTATGGAGTTAGTAATCTTCTTCCTACTTTGTGCACCTTCTGGAAGAAGAAAATTGAGCACGATTCCATGGAGCGAACCCTGGACTGGAAGATTTTCTTAGAGGCCTTCGTTGTAAAGAGCGAGTCTTGCCTTCCCTTCATCTCCAGATCGTTCATGACATTGACCCTCATCGTCTGCAGCAGGAGCAAGTTTTGCATGCTTTCCTGGAGTTGGGACAATCTTGCCCGCCTCTCTATCGCATCCTGAACACCTTTGAGAATCAAGAACCTCTTGATGTTCCCTTTTACTGTTTCCCACCAGTCTGCTGGAGACTCAAAGAGGAGCTTCATGTTTCTCCAACCTGTGTAGTCCCTCCTGAGCTCCTCAATGTTTCCTGGGGCCAACAGCTTTGTGTTCAGCTTCCACGTTCCCTTACCAGACTGCTTCTCGTCCTGTAGGTGACAGTCAGCCAGCAGGAGGCAGTGGTCAGAGAAGAACACCGGCTTGACGTCGCTGTATCTGATGAAGAATGTTCGCGACTCAAACAAGTAATCTATCCTTGAGCACATAGACCCGTCTGCCCGTGAAAAAGTATAACTATACTGTGTTCAGTCTGCAGGGGTGCTGAAGACGTCATGCAGCTTGGCATCCTTTACCATTACCATCAGGGGTCTGGACGTGGTGTCCAGTTTACTGCCACACCCTCCCCCTTACCCCACCACCCCCCGCCGCCGGATTGTCCATCTGCATCAATGATACCGTTCAAATCTCCTGTCAGAATGACCGACCTGGACGTAGCCAGCAAAGTTGAAGCTGTTGCAGGACGGCCAATCGTTCACTCTTACCCACTGGGGCGTACACATTGATCAGTCTCTGGGTAGCATTCCTGTCCATGACGTCGGTGACGAGGATTAACCACGGAGATGGTGAAGTTGCCTCCTTGTAACAGGATACCCAGGCCGGAGGCGCTGTTATCATTGCTCCCCAACCAAACCGACGGCCAATGGGCCCACAAGCTCTACCATTTCCTCTAGCTAGTGAGGTGTGGTATCCCACGCTCCTGCAGAAACAGGACATTGGCTTTCACATTGGCTAAGAAGGCCAACGTAGAAACACATTGCATAGCAGATTTAATGCTATGCACATTAATGCTGGCAATTTTATACGCATTTTAACAGTTTATGAAGTTACCAGTGTCCATTTGCTCTTGGTTGTGCCTCTCTGGGGTAGCTGTCTGCATCCCTGTGGTGTAAGCGAACTGCTGGACCCTTGCAGGGCTGAGGTAGCTCTCCGACTCCACGCTGAGGACATTTCCCCGCTCTGGTGTCATCAGGCTGGGCCGAGGGTCCGCACAACCCAGGTCTCTGTCTGACCACGGGGCTGTCAGAGGATCGCTGAAACCAATTATCTGGGGCTGTGGGGCGGTGTGTATACCTCCTGGTTCTCACTGGGTGGGGGTTGGTCTTTACCAGTCCCCAAAGAGGGTTCGTCTTTTCCTGTTTGGGGGGGGGGGTGCTGCCCTCCTTTCTACCCACGGCGCTTTGTTTCTTCTGGTGGTGACGACTCTCCTTACACCCGTCCTCAACATCCGAAGAGCTGCCCATTTCCTCCTCTTGCAGGTGTCGTTTCCCCTTTGCTGGGTGTTTTTGGGGACCTGTAGAGTTTTCCACTTCCTTTTTTTTACAGGAATCCACTCCTCGCCCCCCTTGGTTCCCTCCTCTTCCATTACCTCTGCCTGACCTGTAGGAGTTTGGATTGGATGCTGCACCTCCCCGCTGACTGCGGCCTACTATGCTCCAGCCTGTCTTTCCTTCTGGGTTCCACCACACACCGTTCCCTTGCTGAATTGTGGTGCCTTGCTGATCTTTTGCCGTCCACCTCTGGCCATCTGAGAGTACGTGGCGGCCGCTCATCTTGGGCAGGCCTTGTACATATGTTCTGCCTCTCAGCACAATTACAGTTCTTATCCTCTTTGCATTCCTTGGTTGGGTGACCCTCCTGCTTGCAGATTCAACAGAGTCACCTTACAGTCTGCCGCCATGTTTCCTGACCTTCTGCAGTTTTGGCACACTTTCGGTTGCCCTGTGACCGTCATGTAACTCGGCTCCCTCTGATTGCAAAGCTGGAGTGTTGGTGGAGGATGTTCTCACTGGCATCGACCCTCAGAGTTACCCTGACCTGCCGCTTGCTGGTCAAGATCACGAAATGGTCAACCACATTAGTGCTTTCTCCCTCGACCTGGATACATCTTCTCAGGAAGGTCAGGACATCAGCTGCTGGGACGTGGGTGTTGTACATATGAATTATAACAACCTTACTCCTCTGTGCAGGAAGCACATACAACGCGACCACCCACCAGATGGAGAACAGATTCCACCCCCCTTCCTTCTCTTTAAACACCTTCTGGAGCTGATCGCAATGCTTCATGCTCCCGACGGTCATATCGAAATAGCCTGCCTAAGGGAAATCCTGCATGCAGTACACGTTTGCTGCGTCAAACCCGCAGCACTCGAGCATAATTTTCTTGAGGGACACAGTCCGATGGACCGGTGTACATTCCTCCATCTTCTTTACCGAGTTTTATGAAATAGGAATCATGTTTGGGAAAATGGCTTTTAGCAAAATTATGGAGAAGGTATCAACGCAATACGATTTGATTTTCAGAAAGATTTTTGATAATGCCCCAAGCCTATTGTGCAAATTCGAATCCTATGGGACTGGGGCTAATATATGGTCATGGTTTTAGAATGGGAGAGTTGGCAGGAAACAGTGAGTAGGAATAAAACCATGTTTTTTGAATGGAAGGCTTGGAGGATATAACAGGGATCGAGATTTGGCATCCAACTATTCCAAATACACATCATATCTTTGGTTGAGGGGCTCAATTGCAATATTCCCAAGACTGCTGACAGCTCTAAACGATGTCAGCTTGTGAGTGGATGAGGAGGATGTAAAAAAGGCTCCAAATTGATTGAGACAAGTGCAGTGACTGGGCAAATACCTGGCAGATGGAGAGCAATGGCAGAGATGAGAGGTTGTGTACATTGATGGGATCAATTGAATGGCAGGCTATCATTTGAAAAGGATTGGCTGAAATTTGTTGATATATAAATGAACTTAAGCTGCATTTTTGTTTATTTCTGCGCAGCATTCCGAGTCCATGTAGGGCAGTGAGTTCTGAACACGGAAGTCAATACTGGGAAATGCATTGGCACACTGTATACAGTGTACGTAGATCCAGCAAGTAAGGAGCTGTAACATTGAAAAGAATCTGGATCTCCCTGTACACTAGTCACTGAAAGCAATATTGCAGGAGCAGAAAGCAGGTTGGAAGATAAATGGTTTATTTAACTTCATTTCAGAGTGATTTAGAATGCAGGAGTAAGGGTCATTTACTGCAACTGTACAGGGACTTGGTGGGCCCCATCTCGAACATTGTGCTGTATTGTGTGCAGTTTTGGTGTCCTTACCTAATAAAGGGCAAACCTGACATTGAGGGAGTGCAGTGAAGGATGACAGACTGATCTCTGGGATGACAGTTAGTTGTGGGAGCAGTGTTTGGGGCGACTTGGCCTGTATTACATGGGCTTTAGGAAAATGAGTGGAGATCTCAGTGAGATATATAAACTCTGACAGGATGTGACAGATTGGAAGCAGGGATGTTAGTTCACTTTATAGAAAATGGTTCACGAATCACATTGCAGTCAAATCGCGATTAATAAACATGTGTTATCAGAGAACTCCCAAAATATTGATGGGCCAAAGGCACTATATTTCATAATGTTTAAACATATTTTGGGATATGAACATTGTGTGGGGAAAACTGCTTTGAGGAGATGTTCGGCCATGAAATAGCATGGGGAAAGCTCAATGTGCTGAATGACCTCCTACTCTCCCGATGTTTCTGTTCAGTCTGTGGGAAAGCTCTGTAAAGGTTGTCATAAGCTCTCAGATGTTAGGAAGGGTCGACAGAACTGTGTTTCTCACTCCCTTTTCTGATAACGAGGTTGATGCTAGATGATCTGTCAGGTTTTATCCTTTAAGACCTCAGAGTACTTTGATACTATTGAGTGTCTCACTTGGCCGATTCAGAGACCATGTTTGTGTATCTGGAGTCACATTTAGGCCAAGAAAGCACGGGAGATCACTTGGGGAAGGAGACCGATGTTTACAATCAACATTGGACACTATTACTGACACCAGATGTTAGGTATCGAGATTTTATTAATTATTTTTAACTTCCAACAGCTGCCAGATCATTGGCCTGGACTGGATTCGTAAACCAATGATATGTCCACTGCAGCACCATCTCCACATGGGGACCTATCAGAAACCACACTGACCTGATTATTTCGGTGCTACTTGACAGCTTTATCGAAAAGTATTCCCACCAATTTGACTGTCGAGATGGGACTGAGAGTGTGGTAATTGGTCAGATTGTAATTATTCTCCTATGCAGGGACTGGATATAGTTGAGTAATTTTCCTCCTCGCCAGGGACATGTCAGAGTTGGAGCTGGAATGATACGTAGGATGGCGTTTTTACAGGGGGCAGGGAGGGAAGAGGTGTAATCTAGGTCGCTGTGGGAGTCAGTCGGTTTAGTGTATACGTCCGTGTTGAGTCGGTCATCCGAGATAGAGATGGAGAGGTCTCAGAAGGGGAGGGAGGAGTCTGAGACTCTCCAGGTAAATTTGAGGTCTGGGTGGAAGGTGTTCGTAAAGTAGATGAACTGTTCAATCTCCTCGTGGGAGCACGAGGTAGAGCCGATACAGTCATCAATGTAGTGGAGGAAAAGGTGGGATTATATTCCCAATTCCTTCGCCTTCACCGCATCTGCTCCCAGGAGGACCAATTCCAATACCGAACAAAGCACTGGCCTCCTTCTTCAAACACCGCAATTTCCCCTCAGACGTGATTGACGATGCTCACCACCGCATCTCCTCCACTTCCCGCTCCTCCGCCCTTGAACCCGGCCCCTCCAATCGCCACCAGGACAGAACCCCACTAGTCCTCACCTACCACCCCACCAACCTCCAGTAACATCGGATCATCCTTCGTCATTTCTGCCACCTCCAAACGGACCCCAACACCAAGGATATATTTCCCTCCCCACCGCTATCAGCGTTCTGGAAAGACCACTCCCTCCGTGACTCCCTTGTCAGATCCACACACTCCACCAACGCAACCTCCACTCCCGGCACCTTCCTCTGCAACTGCAAAAAATGAAAAACTTGCGCCCACACCTCCCCCCTCACTTCCCTCCAAGGCCCCAAGGGATCCTTCAATATCCTTCAGAAATTCACCTGCACCTCCACACACATCATTTAGTGCATCCACTGCACCCGATGTGGCCTCCTATACATTGGGGAGACAGGCCGCCTACTTGCAGAACGTTTCAGACAACACCTCTGGGACACCAGCACCAACCAACCCAACTGCCCCTCCCACTCCGCCAAGGACATGCAGGTCCTTGGACTCCTCCATCACCAGACCATGGCAACACGACACCTGGAGGAAGAGCATATCACCTTCTTCCTAGGAACCCTCCAACCACAAGGGATGAATGCAGATTTCTCCAGCTTCCTCATTTCCCCTCCACCAACCTTTTCTCAGTCCAAACCCTCAGACTCAGCACCGCTTTCTTGACGTGCAATCTTATTCTCGACCTCTCCGCCCCCACCCACTCTCCGGCCTATCACCCTCACCTGAACCTCCTTCCACCTATCGCATTCCCAATGCCCCTCCTCCCTACCTTTTATCTTAGCCTGCTTGGCACACCCTCCTCATTCCTGAATAAGGGATTATGCCCGGAAAGTTGATTCTTCTTCTCCTTTGATGCTGCCTGACCTGCTGCGCTTTTCCAGAAAAACATTTTTAAACAACTACCTCATTGTCCACTTTAATTTGAGGAATGTCCGAATCAGAATCCTCTGAAGTTGTTTTTTTCCTTCTGTGCCGTAATCATTAACACCTTGTTCTCTGGCTGTCCTTACCTGTCAAAGTACATTTTGAGCATATTCACATGACATACGCTGTGAGATTTCTTTCTTTCTGGAGTCCCTATCAAGTAGTTACTCTCACTCAATATCCGTTGTGTTTGATAAGGTCTACTAAACCTTGCTTTTCAAGGTTCACCTACAACTGGAAGTAACAGTAATATCTTATTCCCGATAACAAGATTGCATTTTTAAAATTTCCTCTCCGCGTCCTGTTTTATTGCATGTTGCATTTTTTTTAAATGCTGTCTAGCCAACTCCCCAGCGCTATTAATCATTCCTTAAATTTTGAGACCGAGTCCAAATGTGTGGCCTTTGAACACTAATTTACTATTTTCTCCTTAATCAATTTAAATGATCCTCTCACTTAATGCCCCCAAAATAATTCCAATGAAACGAATTTGCTCTGTTAATTGGGGGCATCCCTGATCACAAAAAGTGCAAATGGGATTCCCCGACGCTAATCATCTGGATAATCCTGATCATAAGCCCTCAACATGGTCTTTAATGTTTAATGTCACCTTTCTAGTGCTCCCTGCAATTGTGGATGGTTTGCAGTAGATTTGAATTGCTTCATTCCTAAGACATTATCGTGATTAATTAGATGTGAACTTTGAACCTTGATCTCACTGTATCTTCATTGGTAGTCCGTATCTATTTTTTAAAGAAGAGTAATTCCTTTGCAATTCTTTTAGCTGTGATACTGCACCTTGGGATGGCCTCTGGAAATCTAGTCAATGCATCCATTATTGTTAAAAAAATACTGATGCCCACTCTTTTGATTGTGATCTGGGACCTAGCCAATCAATTAAGACTCCTGTAAAAGGTTCCTCAAATGCCGGAATAGTTAAGAAAGGTGCAGGTTTTATTATCACTTGTGTTTTTCCAATTACCTGACATGTATAACACGCCTGGCAAACATCAACTACATCCTGTTGCAGTCCAGGCCAGTAAAATGTCTCTGTATTGAGTCTGTTTTTTTCCCTCACTCCAAACTGACTTCTCGGTGGTAATTCATCCACCATTCGCATCACCTCGTTTCTGCACCACATTGGCAATATGATTTGATGAATCTCTTCTCATTTTTCAGCTCCTTGAATATATGATTGTCTCCATTTCCTCATTTGGACATCATTTTTAAGGTAATAAAGCTCAGGGATACATTCAAAATTCCTAACGTATGTGCTTTTTGATACAACTGCTTTAAACTTTTATCTTTCTGCTGTGACTCAATTAGTTTAGCCGAGAAAAATTTTTTACATGATCACCTATTTGCTCCTGTTTTGTCTCAACTTTCTGATGGAACAAAGTATCTGTTCATGCCACTTAAGCTTCCTTATCTTTATATTTTTGGTATTTTCTGTTTCAACTCGTGACATTGGGACTTTGTTACCCACAATCAGGAAAATTTCAAGGATAAGACTCCTACATTGATTCAGTTGCCTGCATATCCACTGGCTTTCCAACGAGAGTAGCAGTAATCCTACCACTGAATCAGCTATATTTTCCGCAAGGACAAATTGTATTCCTGGAGCTGAGAGTTTGTCCAATACCTCTACCACAATTTCCCCACACTTTTCTGGACTCGCTATGCTCACTTTACATGATTTTGCACCTTTTGTCTCATGGTGAATTGCCTTTCGCTGTACCTTTTCTGGAAATATTCCTTCAGGAGTACATATCTCCTTATCTATTCACAGAGGATCCTGTGTCTCTTAATATTGCATTCTCTTTAACTGCCCTATGTGAATAAACTTTCCCTTTGCAGGTATATTTTATAAGCAGATCTGGTACTCCCTCCGTAACAAACCTCCAATCAGATTATACGCTCTGATGCAGCTTTCTAGTTTCCACTGTGCATTCTGTTACCGCTCCATCAAAACTCCCAGATTTATTCCTTTTTTCCTACATCTGTGTTTTTTTCTGAATCCACCAAAACAGTGATTTCATGTGACCTAATTTGTTGCAATGAAAACACCGGAGGCTTTTAAAAAATCTTCTCTGCCTCCTTCAAGTATTGCCTTCACCGAGAGCTACGTCTCCCTTTCTACGTGGGGATTTCTCTTTGCCCCAATTTCTATCCATCATGGACTGAAATTGACTCTGGAAGCCAAAACAAGTTTTATAACAATAATCACCAGTCATAATCATCAGACTATTCAGCTGCCAGCCTTGCCTTTATTACTCTAGTATCTTCCAAATGAGTTTGCACTATGTGAATGCTTAAACTCCTCCAAAGTAATTGTCTCTCTCAGAGCATTGTAGGTTTGCTCTCTTTTTAAAGCTCTTATCCATCTCTGAAAATTACTTTGTTTGATTCTTTCAAACTCAATATGGGTTCGACCAGGATCCTTCCTTAAATTCCTCACGTTGTCTGTAGGCTTTTGGCACGTGCTCATACGTATATTTTCCTCTCCTCATAGTCCCCAGATCCCTCCTCTGATAGTGTTGCACATACCTCACTAGCTCTACCTACAAGTTCTGTTTGGGTCAACAAAACCTACATGGTCACTGCCCACTGAAATTCTTTAGCCACTTCCCTCCTCATTAATCTGGGCAAGCTGTGAATATACTGAAACACGTTTCTCACCAGGCTTTGGACTCACCATGGGTTTACCGATCTTCAGTCTGTACCTCGCTAAGCTGACCTTCAGCCTTCATCCTCATCCTTTTCAGCTGACTTTCCATTCTAAGTGTCCACCTCGGAAGCTCAAATGCTCCCTCTTTTTCTTTCTCTCCTGCTGAAGCTATTTATTTTTTCTCTTTCCTCTGTTAAACCTATTCGTTATCTTTCTTCCTCTTCTGATTTTAGTCGTAGCTCAAACTGCTTCACCTCTGCTTCCAACTCAAGCTGCCTCTTTTGCGATTGAAGTTTAGTCATCTCCACAGATCCTGATGGAGTTTGCAGCAAATTGGAATGCCGAGCTACTGCTGCATTCATCTCATCTTTCCTCACATCAGACGGTAGCTTTAACTCCCTTTGTCTTCTAATTCCAACGGCTTGGACTTATGTGCATTTTGTAAAACCCCCAAGGTCACTTCCTCCACCTCCAAAACAAGCTTTGTTCCTGCAGGAACCATTGCTATCTGAAGGTCTGTTTACTCACCAAATCAACACACGAAATAAGAGACAATATCACCTGCCACTCGCTGTCTAAATTCTGCGAAGGCCCCTAATCTGTTATGGACCAGACCCGAGCACTCAAAACATTTTAAGCAGGTAGCCGGACGATAAATTTGCTACTTGTTGAAGGTTAGTGTATAGCTGATATTCCCAGAGTGAATTAGCTGGTCAGACTGCCGAGTTTTAAACAAATGACATTTATTTGCCAAATTACCAAATTAAACATAAGGAACCGAAAACAGAATACCTGAATAACGTATCGTATCCGAACCTGACAGGCTATACCGATTTAAAGATGCTGTTCCAATATACTTGCAACAATCCCAATAAACAAAACCCCTAAGCACCAAGAATAAAACTGACCCAACTGCTAACTGGTTATAATGTCGGAAGGGCAGAAGGAGGCAGAGAGCGTCCAGTGACTCTAACTCAACTAACCAAGAACTGATCCAACCTGTCCAGCTGGGGAGCTGGACAGGTCCTCTTGATTATACAGGGTACTTTTTAGAGACTTAAAAGGCTTCTTGGATGAGGCATGTTCTGTTAGGTATAAACAAAAGGACCCCAACGAACCTGTCAAAATTCTGACATATTGGAATCTTGGGTCCTTTAGACCCTCTTTCAAAAAAACCAAGGACAACATAACCCTGTAAAAGGACTGGGTTTGTGAGAACATGCCACATTTGGCTTTGGACTGAATTCCAAAATTGTAAGTCGTACCGCTTTGAAGCCAATACCTAAAACGTGCTCAATCATATTGTGTGTTGAAGATTCAGCATTGTCACGAGTGGAATGTCCAGACAAAAATATCCACACTTCCTATGTATGGTCAGGGCAAATATATCCACTGAGAATCTGTTGCTTGGTGCCTGTTCTAGTCAAGGAGAGACCAGCATGGAAACCACATCTAGATTGTGATTTTTTTGTTGTGGATGGTCATGGTGGAGCGTTCAGGTGGTTACAGTATTGCAAATGAATATCACAGCAGAATCATCTAACCCGCATTAAGAAAACTTCAATAATTCTCCCTCACAATTAACTTCACGAGAACAAATGGAAATGGGAGGTGTGACCATTAGCCAGTGATGTCAACATTCAATTCAATCCAGTTGTTATTTTGAACTGAAGGTCGTATTCCAAAAGGAGTTATCTGGATCTGTTTGTTCAGTGACTGTGATTGATGTCACTCTCCATGGATCCTAATTATGTCACTGGATGGTTTTCCTCTTCTATTTGTACGGGGCTTCTTCCAATGCTTTATCCCATTATTGATGCAGATGTATCACCAGCAACACTGACAAGGATCAGCAGTTGCAGCGACAGGGAAAGGAGAGATCAGAATCTGAGAACCATAGACTGGAATGTTCCAACAATGGGCCAGAATCTGAGAACACTAGATGGAATGTTTAAACAGTGGATCAGAATCTGAGAGCATTAGACTGGAATATGCCAACAATGGATCAGAATCTGAGAACAGTCGACTGGAATGACGCATCAATGGTTCAGAATCTAAGAAAAATAGACTGGAATGCTGCAACAATGGACAGGAGTTTATCTTGGGGTCTTTTGTATCTTTCCTTTTATTCGCACATATTACCAGTTCGGATATACGGTGTACTGCTGATTATTCAGGCTGGTTACTATCCCATGCTCGCTATTGTTGGTGTTCCTGGTAAGTCTCCCCATCACTATCAATTTATTAATCCCATGGTGAACTTCAGTGCTATTTCTGTTATCTATATTTAGTAAATACTGAAACTATTGTCGTCAGTTTCAAATGCAAATGCATTCATTACCCACACATTTCAGAACCGCCTACACACCCGCACACACAAACATCTGAAAACAAGACTGTTCACAATCACAAAGTACCTATTTTCCCCGAATTGATTTATGTCTTGGTATTCTCTCCATCACCAAAGCTACCCACTCCCAGCTCCATGGTATCGCCAGACCCCATCTTGACGTCAGTGCGAGTGCAAAATAAACCATTATCTATACCTTGGTAAAAGTCAGACTTTATGGTTCCTGTTCTCTTCTAATCAGTCTTTCCGTTACAAATGTTTCCATCAAAATCTTGTTCTTGTCTGTAAAGTAAATTCATGACAGGGACACGGTGTCAGAGTAGTAATGTCGCTGGGCACGTAATTCAGTGGTCCAGGTAACTACACTGTGGACACTGTTTCAAATCCTATCACAGATGATGACAGAACTTAAATTCAAATGACAGGAACTGGAAATAAAAGTGAATTTTACTAGTATAATTCCACCAGCACTTTGTCAATAAGTTTATCTATTTCACTGTTGTCCTTTGGTGATTAAATCTCACATTATTGCCTGGTCTGAATTAAGACTGACGTCAGACCCAATACCTTAAGGAATGGCCTCACAGTAAAAGGCATTTAGTGAGGTCCACAAATGCTGCTCTGTCAATGATGCAGACATCCCATGAAAGGTAAAGGGGAAAAAATGCCTCTAGAGATCAGAAACAAAAGGAACGAGTAAGTGCCAGAGAAACTGAACAGATTTGGCAGCCTCAGGTCGAGAGAAAAATAGAAGTGAAGTTTTGCGTCCAATCACCATACATCAGAACTGAATGCAGCTCTGTTTGATGTTGATGACAGGGATGGCTGTTGTGAAAGGGAGAAGGAGTGAGTTGAATAGATAGAGAAAGAGAGAGGTAGAGAGAAAGAAACAAACAGAGGGACTGTTGATGATTAGCTGGAGTGGAAATAATAGTCCAGACTAATCTTCTTTATTTTTTTCCTGTTCCCATATTACTGAAATGCATGCCCATGTGAGCTGTACATCAAAGTCCCAGTTTGAAGTGAGCTATGTAACTTTGTCTCTCTTCCTTGAGTGTCATCATCTTCTTTTATTCAGTGATGGGATGTTGGGCCAGTAATTAATTCCTTTCCTGATTGTCCTTGAGAAGGTGTTGGTGAGCCGCCTCCCTGACCCACTGCAGCCTGTGGGCTGTAAGTAGTCAGTGCTGTGGTCCGCCCGGTTTCATTTATTTGAAAATTTTAGTGAGTGATATAACGGAGCGGCTGGCATGGCCATTTCAAACTACAACTGTGTGTTAACCACAGTGCTGTGGTCTGGAGTCACATGTAAGTCCGACCGGGTGAAGACAGTAGATTTCCTTCTCTGAAGTGCATTAGTGTTCCAGGTAGGACAAACACAATGGTTTCATTAGATTCTCAATTCCTGATATTTGATTGATTGCAAATTCCAACATTTGCCGTGGTGGGATTCGGAACCGGGGTCTCGGTTATCACCTGGGTCTCTGCGTTATTATTCCAGACAAAATACAGCTAGGCCATCACCTCCGCAGCATCTGCAACCATCTCCAATGGCAATAGTGGTGTTGTTGTTGGCGTGGCTGTGCTTAAAGCATAGCGTTTTTCAAGGCCACAAAATGATTTGGCAAAACATACCATCCTTCCCAGTTTGTATTTATGCGAAGGTGAGATAATGGGAAGTGTTCTTGGTGAAAAGGAGGTGGATGTCCTTGGTCATGAGACACTGATAGAATTCATACGGAGCAGTAGGTAATCAGCCCAGTAATGTACAGTGTCCTTCATTACAAAATGATGGAAGTTTAAGTATGAAGACACCTTACTGAATTTGTAAAGTGATATTGAAACAGTACTTGGGACGCTGTGAACAGATTTTCTCTCTTTTATGAGGAATGATCTCCTTGCCACAATGAGACAGAATACAGGCAATGCGCCAGAGTAATCCCTGTGTTGAAGGTACCACGAGGAGAGTGTGAAGGAAATAAGTGCTTAATCTGTAATGCGTAAAAAGAATAAAAAGTGATTGCAATAAAACTTGAGCGTTATAGACCAATATTCATTATTTTCAAAAATAAGCATTGATACCGTTAAATATTCCGTGTTTCCCGCAATTTATGTTTTCTCATTTGGACAAATATATGATAGGGAATGTTAAGAAGGACATGGGCCAAGTACAGGAAAATGGAGTTAGCATGGATGGACATTTTAGTCTGAATGGTCCAGTTTGGGCTAAAGGTCCTGTTGAAATCTATGACTCTGTGATAGTTTACATGTCTCTGTGGAGACCCTATGTTGGTTGAGAGACAGCTCCAGGCTCTGACCAAACTCTCTCCGTCTCAATGCACGGTTGGAGTGAGACCCTGCACTGAGCATCATGTTGTTCACAAACTTGTCAGCAGCCACATTCTGACAGGGTTGGTCATTCTCAAAGGCTTCTGACATCCATACAGAAGACTAGCCCTGTCTTCTCGGAGATGGAAGATGCCTCCTTGAGATGTGCCACAAACCATCCGGTGTGCGTCCTTACCATCAGCAAACCATGTAAATGTAACACGTGTGAAACATTAGCAAAGGAGCCAGGAGGCACAACATGGAGCAATCTGTTTATGCAGCCTCTGCTTCATTAGTTTGTAGTGTTGCAGCATCAATTACATCCTCCTATTTCAGTGTAACTGTTTGGACGGTCTGAATGGCCTCTTCTGTTCATGTGTCAATGTCTCGGGTGGCTGAATGTCCTTTTCCTAGTTCCAGGGAAAAGGTTCATTATTGGGTGACCGGTGGTAGCTGCTTACCTGCGTGTTGTGCTGACCAGATTCCTTATCTTCCTGTGTAACATTAGACAAACAGGAGGCCGGAAGAAACAGCAAGTCAGGCAGCATCAGGAGGTGGAGAAGTCAACACTTCAAGTATACCCGTTCTTCAGGACTGCGGGTGGGGGTAGGGGGAACTGCAGATAAAGAGGGAAGGGAGTGGTTGGGGTGGGGAGAGCAGCAGGATGGTGAGGTAGCAGATAGGTGTACACAAGTGGTGGGTGCAACCTGGTTGGTCGATGGGAGGGATGAATCCGGTTGGGAGCTCTAAGGCGGGGTCATTTGGTGGAATGGAAGGGAGTAGGTGGGGCTGGAAAGGGAGTAGGGCCATGGCTGGGAAGGTTATTCCAAATTGAAGAACCCAATGTTGAGTCCTCCAGCTTGTAGGCTAACCAGGCAGAACGTCAGATGTTGTTCGTCCAATTTGCGGTCTGACTCACTGTGGCAACAGAGGAGGCCAAGGAGGTCATGTTCGAAAGGAATTGGGAAGGGGAATTGAAATGGGTGGTGCCTGGGAGTTCAGGTCGGCCGCTGTGGGCCCAGTCGTGATGCTCGGCGAAATGAGCCCTTAGTTTATGTTGCTCTCCCCGATGTAGAGAAGACCACATCAGGTGCACCTGATGCAGTAAACTAGGTTGAAGGAGAGGCAGGTGACCTATGTTTCACGTGGAAGGACTGTCTGGGGCCTTGGATGAGATGAGGGAGGTGGTGTGCCAGCAGGTGATGCATTTTTTTCATCTGCAGGGTCAGTTGCCAGTGGGGCTTGGCGGGTTTGGTGGGGAGTGTGGCACGAACCAAAATTAGCGAAGTGATTTGTCCTTGTGGAAGATGTGTCAGGTGATGGGATCCAACCTCGTTAACTGTATCTGGTGGTACTGGTGTGGTCTTCTCTATATCAGGGAGACCAAATGTAAACTAAATGGAATGCTTTGCTGAGCATCTCAGCTGGGCCTGAAAGGGCTTATTTGACCTCCCAATCACCTCCGATTTCAATTCCCCCTCCCACTCCATTTCCGACATGGTCATCCTTGACATCCTCCATTGCCACAACGAACCAAAGCACAAACTGGAGGAACAACACTTCATATTCCACTGGTGCAGCCTACAGCCCGGGAGACTCAACATTGAGTTTTCCAATTTCTAGTAACCTCCCTTCCAATACCCCGACTCCCTTCCCAGCCTCATATCCTTCCTTTCCTTTGATCAACCCATCTCCCAGCTGTCAACTGGATTCATTCCTCCCATTGACCAACCCGGTGGTACCCTCTGCCTGTGTTCCCCACCTCACCACACCGCCTCCTCCTACTCTTGCACCTCGACTCTTTATCTGTACACACCGTTACCCCACCCCCAGTCATGAAGAAAGCTTATGCCCAAGGAGTGGACTTCTTCTCCTGATGCTGCCTGGCCGGTTGTGTTCTTCCAGTCTCCTGCATTCCAACATTTGTAGTTTGTTTTAAACTCTTCTTGTGCAATAGATAAGAGATAGTAAATGGGCTGTGCCTCTTCTTATCCAATAGCTTCAATGGGCTGAATGGCGTTCTCACATTTCTGTGACACCAGCTTGGGATACAGAATGAGCTACTCTTTTTTTAGTTCTTTGGAAATGTTCAGGGTCCAGTAGTACTGTTACATGAATGTTACCTAGATATTAACAGCATGAACTTGAATGTTGACCAGGTTTTGATTCTTTATGCGATATTTTCTGAGCATCCTCACTTCTGATCTAATGACGGAGGGTAAGACGTTGATGAACCAGCTGAAGATGTTTGTGCCGAGGAAGCTACGCTAAAGATCGCCAACATAGATATCTAGGGACTGAGAGGATTGATCTGCACCAGCCACATGGTGTCCTGAATGGCCCAACCACTTGGGAATTTACAACTGATTCCCATTAGATTCAATGTTATTCAGTTTCCTTGACACATTCCTCAGTCACGCCCTGCCGTGATGTCAGGGTCAGTCACTCTGATACTATGCTCATATATTTTGTTCATGTCAAAAGTCAAGGTAAATCCGTGGGGACTGTTTCCTTCTCTCAGAGGGTAGTGACTATTCTGGCCTCTCTATCCCAGACAGCTACATCTCTGAATTGTTTGGGGGAGCAGAATGGTGTTAATGGATCTTGACACATCAGGGAGTTGAGGGCAACAAAGAATTGGGCAGAGAAGATAAATTAATGCTGGAAGAGATCAGCCCTGACCTTACTGAAGGGAAGGGCAGGCTTTACAGGCTATATAGTCTGGTGTTATTCCAGTGTACCCCATAGGCCAGTCATTTTGTTGCCTCTTCCATTTCCTGTGTTATTGACGTCAAGTAGCTGAATAGCCTGATCATGTTGCTGCATGATCTAGAATGGGTCTAGTTCTATTGCCTTGAGGGCTGATTGGCCTCCTCCTGTAACTGTATATCATACTCCAGGGGCTGAAATGACTTATCTTGTTCTGGTGTAACTGAAATCCATATAGTCCAGATCTACCACCCTCGGAGAAAGTGAACACTGCAGCTCCTGGAGATCAGAGTTGCAAAGTGTGGCACTGGAAATGCCTAGCTGGTCAGGCAGCATTCAAGAAGCAGGAGTATCGAAACCTTGGACATTCCTGATGATAGACATATGCCCAAAACTTCGATTTTCCTTCCCCTCCAATGCTGCCTGACCTGCTGTTTTAGATTAGATTACTTACAGTGTGGAAACAGGCCCTTCGGCCCAACAAGTCCACACCGCCCCGCCGAAGCGTAACCCACCCATACCCCTACACTTTACCTAACACTATGGGCAATTTAACATGGCCAATTCACCTGACCTGCACATCTTTGGAGTGTGGGAGGAAACCGGAGCACCCAGAGGAAACCCACGCAGACACGGGGAGAACGTGCAAACTCCACACAGTCAGTCGCCAGAGGCGGGAATTGAACCCGGGTCTCTGGCACTGCAAGGCAGCAGTGCTAACCACTGTGCCACCGTGCCGCCGTTCTTGTCCAGCACCACATATTTGCACGTCTACTGGCCCGCCCTAGTCAACCTTCCTGGTCACATCATCAAAGAAATTTAATAAATTCTTCAGGCATGAACTTCCACTCAAAAAGCCATGCTTACTATTCCTAATCAAACCCTGTTTTCCGAATGCATGTAAAACTTATGCTTCAGAATCTTCTCGAGTAATTTACCTACCACAGATGTTAAGCGGACTGTTCTGTATTTCCCAGGCTTTATTTTTTCAGTCCTTCTTGATTAAGTGCACATTTGCTATCCTTCAGTCTTCTGGGATCTCACCTGTGGTAACTGATGATCAAAATTATCAGCCACGGCCCCGGCAAATTCTTCTCTAGCCCCTTTCAGTGTTATTGGATATATCTGGTAAGGACCATGAGATTTCTCCAACTTCAAAGATTCTAGTACATCAATTACCTCCTCTACTGTGATACAGAAGATCTCACCAATAATTTCTCCAAATTCCCATATATTCATATCTTTCTCCGCTGTAAATATAGAGGAGAAATATTTGTTGAGGACATCGCCTATCTCTTATGGTACTACACATGCATGTCGACTTTGGTCTTTGAGGGGTCTTATTCTCTCTTTAGTTAATGATTTTCCTTTAATATACTAAAAGTGCCTCTTTGGATTCACCCTGATTTTCTCAGTCAAGTTTATCTCATACCCCCTTTTCGCCCTCCTGATTTCCTACTTCAGTAAACTCCGATATCCCCTGTACACCTCCAGGGATTTCCGTGATCCAAGCTGCCTCTACCTGAGCCACGCCTCCACATTTTGTTTGGTCAAAGCCTAAACATTTCTTGTTATCCAGTGTTCCTCATTCCTGTCAACGTTCCTTTCATCCTCACAGGCACATATAGATCTTAAGCTCCCACTTGCTGGAGGTCCCTTTGCTTGCAAACAGACTACTTCGATCAACCCCTGCAAACGCCTGTCTGAGTCTATCAAAATTAACCTTGCCCCAATTTAGAACTTGAATCTGTGGACCAATTACTTCCCTCTCCATAACTATTTTCAAATTAACAGAACTATGGTCACTGGTCCCAAAGTGCACATCTACTGTCACCTCACTCACCTATCCTGATATATTTCGTAAGAGTAGGTCAAATATTGCCCCTTCCCTATTAGGACCCTCTATATACTGCTGGAGGAAACTTTCCTGACGCACTTAATTGATTCCATCCCATCAAATCCCTTTATGCTCTGGCAGTTCCAGTCTGTGTTATAAAAATTAAAACCCCTATTATGACAAACCGAATGTTCCCTGCAAGTCTCCCCAAACTCTCTAGATATTTTTGTTACTGTAATTCCTGTTGACTGTTAGGGGGTCTATAGTACCACCCCAATAAAGTCACCATCCGCTTCTTATTTCTTAGTTCCACCCACAAAGTCTCACTGGATGATTCATCAGTTATTTTATCTCTGATCAGTGCTTTCTACTCCCCTTGATTAGAAATGCTACTCCCCTCCCTCTTTCCACCATCTCTCTCCTAATGCATTTATCCTTTTACATTCAAGGTCAGTCCTACCCATCCCTCAGCCATGTTTCTGTAATAGCTAGACTATCCAGTGCCGATTATCTATCCACACCCTGAATTCATTGGCCTTACCTGTCAGCCCTTTCACATTGAAATAAATGCAATTTAATCAACAGGAAATTCCTTGCTCCCTATCATGTTCCAGCCTGGTCTGTCTCTTCAACGTACTATTTCTGAATACTGTATTTCCTTCCACCCTCATATTTGCCTCCCTGCTCTTGAGGATACCACCTCCTGCCAATCTCGTTTAAACACTCCCTTGTAACACGATCAAAACTGGCTGCGAAGATATTGGTCCCCCGTCCAGTGCATGTGCCACCAGTCCCTCTTGAACAGGTCAACTCTGTCACAGAAAAGCTCCCAATGATCTAAAAATATGAATCCCCACCCCCTGCACCAATTCTTTAGTCACATACTTATCCGCCATATCTTCCTGTTCTTACCTACAGTAGCTCATGACAATGGAATTCATCAGGTGTCTGTCAAGGTCCTGTTTTTTAACTTTTCTTCGAGCTCTCAGTAATTACTCTGAAGGACCACATTCCTATGTCTACCTGTGTCATTTGTGCCAACGTGCACAATGACTTCTAACAGTTCACACCTCCCCCCACTCCCCCCCCCCCCCCAACTCCAGCAGACACTCAGAGACATCCTGGACACTGACAACTGAGAGGCAACACACCAGCCTGGTTTGCCGTTTGAGGCCACAGAATCTCTTATACCTAAGACCCTGTTTACCTTTATCCTTTCCCATTGCTCCCCAGACCCAGTCGTAATGCAACGAAGCTGGCTACTGCTGCTTTCCCCTAAACGGTCATTTCCTGACATCCATTTCCCTACACCACAAAGTCAGTATCAAAAACGGTATACTTGTTTTCGAGAGGACTGCCACAGGGGATTCCTGCACTCTCTGCCTACTCCCTTCCCCATTCATGGTTGTCGTCCAGCTACTCTCTGCCTGGAACACGACAGGAAGCAAGGAACGCCTGTTGGATTAAATTGCGTTTATTTAAATGCAACACGGCTGACAGGTAAGGCTGATGAACTCAGGGCGTGGATCTTTACATGGGACTGGGATATGACAGTCTTTAAAGAAACACGGTTAAGGGAGGGACTTGGGTGTGACCACCTCACGAAAGCTCTTACTTCTGAAGTGCTCTGTATCTGGATGATCCGGAGAACAGCCAACTCCAGATCCTGAACACTGCTTCCCAGGAACTGCAGCTGGTTGCACTGCCCACATGTGTAGTCATCAGGGACAGTGGAAATCTCCCTGAGCTCCACATCCCGCAGGTGGAACGTGCAACTGCCCTAACTGCCATCTCAACAGCTGTCAGACTAGCGTTAAAAAGACTTTACGTGAACTTACCTGTACCTTTTGCTGAGCCTGTGCTCACCAAAGCCTCTGGAACCAAAGCATTACTACCTATTCTGCCACTAACAGCACGTCAATAAACCACTCCACATTTAGTTTTGGTTAAGGCAGGAGGGAAACACTGCAGTGATGTATTGTTTGGGACTTAAGCACCCCTTGACACCAGACCCATACTTGGACTTGGAGAGTGTCTTGCTGAGGTTTTCCTTCTCGTCGTGGTGACTGTGCTGATGCAAATATTCACCCTGACAGCCAATCCACGTTGTCGCAGTCCTCTGATCTTTTCTGTCTATTAGTACTGCATTTATGAATTCCTTGAATCTATTGATTGCTTTCCAAACTGTGTCTCATTCTGGAGGGAGAGATGCTGGTGTTCCAGTGAATACAGCCTATTTGAAAAGGTTCACCATTAGACATATGAGCGATATGATGCCCATCCGCTCGCTGACTCTGTTTTTCCTTTCAATTAGGGTACATTTATTCTGATAACCTTCAATTCCATTTTCCAGCATTTTCCCTGTAACCCTTGTTTAAAACTCTGTCCATCTCAGCCTTGAACATATTTAGTGATCAATCCCCAACAGCTATCTCAATTTTCTACAATTGTTTCCCTCCCACTGATGTGAGACTTGGTGGTCTTTAATCCCATGGCTTTTTTTCTAGCACTCTGTGTGGAAGTTGAACCTACATTAGATGTTATCATGTTCGATCATACCAACTTTGTGTCCAGAGGCATAACAAAAAAAAAGCAACACAAAGTTTAAGAGCCTGTAATCTCCTCCCTCATTCTCCACACCAGTCTAAGATACAGTTCATCCGTATCAAGGGATTTGGCCACATTTTATCATACACCGACTTCCAATTCTTCCTCAGCTTCTGTGTCAATTTGCTCAAGGTCACACTGTCAGGAACAGACATTGAATACAGTAACTGCTCCTCCAAATTGAAGACCAATATGTAATAGGTCTTTGACATATTCTCTGGCTCGATGCACAGGTTGCCTCCTCGGATCCTAATACTCCCTATTCTTTCTCTTGTTATCCCTCTTACCCTTAATAAACCGATAAAATGTCTTTGGAGTCTTGAAAATACTGTCCACTAATATTTTTATCACCGCTGCACACCCACCCTCTTTTTGCTCTTTTACTTACTTTCTTGAGTTTAGACCTTCACGTTCTCTCCTCTTCTGGGACCTCCATTGACCTGCTCCCTTTATGCCTGTTTTAAGCTTTTCTTTCATTGTTAATTCCATTCTGAATATGTGTAGATATCCCAGGCTCTCCGGGCTGGTTTTCCTACATTTCATCTTTGGTGTAACATGTTGTGGTGACACGCTCATCAATTCCATTGTGAGCATGTGATCCCCCCCCCGCCCCCACCTATACGCTGTGCTGTTACAGTTTCACCCAGAAGTAACTGTACTATGGCCAGATCCTGTCTTTCTCTTGGTAAGATCTGCCTCCATCATCCAAATTATTTTCAATTTTCAAGCCTTTTTCTTTTGGTCTTTTCCTTAAGAAGCTAAAAATGCTTGAGTCACGGTCACTGGTCCTGCAATGCTCTCCCAAACCTGCCTGGCACCTGACTGGCTTCGCTCCCCACAGTCACGCCTATGCACTGCCCCGCCCATCGTTGTATCTGCTCCATGTTGATATAAGAGTCTCTCTGGAATAAATGTCAAGTCCTCTTCCCCTCTTTAAAAAAAATCACTGTCCTAATGAATATTTGGAATTGAAATTTCTAAATATCATAATCCTGTTATTGTTTTTACACACCTCAGTGAATTGGTTATATACCTGCTGCTGTATTTTCTTTTATCTGACAGTCGGTAATATATCCCCAGCAGTGCATCTGTCAACCCATAAAGCGTCATTTGAATACCCTTCCAAGATATGATGCTAGCTAACTGCAGTCATTGACTCCATAATTAATAAGGCAATGCCACCTTCTCTTTTACCCTTCTCCTGTGCTGTCCATAGTTCTTGTACCACAGAATATTGAGTTGTCAGCCCTGACCACCCTCAAACACATCTCTGTGATGGCAAAAATGTCACACTGCAAAAATGTCAACTCATTCCCTTATCACACCTGTCGGTCCGATAATATTCCCAACATTAAGGTAAAGGACATCCAGCCTGGATAATAGCACATGGAATACTCTGTACCTCGCAGTTCTTCAGTCATTTACTGTTTGTTATCAAACTGCCTTTCCATGAACTAAAACTGTAACTCTGGGACTGAATGAATAATTGTTGAATTGTAATTTCTTTTTTAATTAATGTGTTAATCAAATGCAACGTTCCAGAACTGAACAGTCAGCTCCAAATACCTTACTTTGCTTAGTGTGCAGAGGGGTCAGCCCTCAGTAATGGAAAAAGTGAGGACTGCAGATGCTGGAGATCAGAGTCGAAAAGTATGGTGCTGGTAAAGCACAGCGAGTCAGGCAGCATCCGAGGAGCAGGAGAGTGAAAACTTTGAGCAGAGTCCCTTCATCAGGAAGACATTGGTGCATTCACATTTTTTCCATTCCATGGGAAATTTGGAATGGTACTTGCTCAGGAGGGCAGCACTGTATATAGCCCTGAAATGGAAAGCAGTCAGTCAGTTGTTTGGACAGGGGGTAGACAAAGTAAGGTGAGTACAGACTGATTGAAGTGCAAACATAAGGATAGATAAGTCCCCTGGACCAGGCAGGAAGCACCCCAGGTTACCAGAGGAAGTGAGGGAGGAGATTGCTGCGCCTTTGTAGATGATCCTTGCGTCCCCACTGTCCACTGAAGTATTGCCTGATGATTGGAGGGTGGCAAAAGTTATTCCCTTGTTCAGGAAAGGCAATAGGGATAATCCTGCAAAATACTGGCCAGTCAGTCTTACTTCTGTATTGGGAAAAGTATTGGAGAGGATTCTGAGAAACAGAATTTATGATTACTTGGAAAGTGATAGTTTGATTAGAGATAGTCAGCATGGCGTTTTGATGGACAATCATGCCTCACAGAACTTATTGAATTCTTTCAGGATGGGATCAAACACGTTGATGAAGGTAGAGCAGTGGATGTGATGTACATGGATTTTAGCAAGGTGGTTGATAAAGTTACCATAAGATCGGCCCATTCAGAAAGTAAGGAGGCATGGGGTACAAGGAAACGGAAACCTGTGTATGTGGATACAAATTGTCTGACCTGTAGAAGACTGATGGTGGTAGAACATGGAAAGGATTCATCCTGGAGGTTGGTGACCAGTAGCGTTCTTCAGGAATCGGTTCTGGGACTTCTGTTCTTTGTGATTTTTACAAATGACTTGGATGATAAAGTGAAAGGGTGCTTTAGTAAGTTTTACAATGTAATAAAGATGTTAGAGTTATGGATATTGTTAAGGGCTGTCTTAGGTTGTAATTGGACATTGACAAGATTGGCTGGTAAATGGAAGATGGAGTTCAACTTGGATAAGTGTAAAGCGATTCATTTTTTAAGGTCGAATTCGAATGCAGCATACAGGTTTAAAGGCAGGATTATTGGTAGACTGGAGGACCATAGGGATCGTGTGGTCCATATCATAGGATGCTCAATGTTGTCACCCAAGCTGATAAGGTTGTTAAGATGTCTGGTGTTTAAATTAGCCAGGGATTGCGTTTAAGAGCCTTAAGGTTACGCTGCAGCGCCAAGAATCTCTCTTGGGATTACACTTGGAATATTGTATTCAGTTCTAGTCGCCTCATTACTGCAAAGATGTTGAGACTTCGGAGAGGGTGCCGGGGAGATTTACCAGGATGCTTACGAGACTAGATGGCATGTCTTACAAAGAAGCGTTGAGGGAGCGAGGGCTTTCCTCTTTGGAGCAATAAAGAATGGGAGTTGACTTCATAGACGTGTATAAGATGATGAGAGATATAGGCAGAGTTCACAGCCAGAGACTTTTTCGCAGGGTGGAAATGGCTATCTCGAGCGGGCATAAGTTTAGTATGATTAGGAGAAGGTTTGAGGAGATGTCAGAGGTAGGTTCTTTAAACAGAGAGTGGTGGGTGCTTGGAATGCACTGCCAGCAGCGTTAGTGGAGTCAGCTGCATTACGGATATTTAAGTGACTATTGGATAGACACATGAATGATAGTACAATGAAGGGTATGTCAGTTAGTCTGAACTTCAAGTAGGATAAAAGTTCGGCAGGACAAGAAGGCTTGAAGGGTTTGCACTAAGCTGTACCGTTCTGTGTATTATGTTTCACCCAGCCTCTGGATTCTTTTCAATTGTTGAATGTGTGAGGGAGTGATATGTGTATGATCAGGAAGTTGGGGAGGGGCGTTAGCCCAACACTTCCAGTTATGTTGTTCATTGTTACATTCACCAGAATGCCAGTGCAATATGTGACATGTCCTACACCAGACAGGCTCCGTCAAGTTCAGTTATTAACGTAATTCTTGACTTGTCATTTGCTGCCGTTTTCTTCAGATACAATCTGTTGGGTGACCCATGTATTAATCAGATATTTGCTATGTTTCGTGAATTGCGCAAAAATAAGACGTCAACTATGATTATTCAAATGAACTATAATCTCTGAAAAGAATTAGGCTGATTCTATATTTATGGAACAAAACTATAAACTCCTGTCAAGATTTTCTAACACAGAAATAAAGAATGTACATTTTATTTTGTATCAAACAAACAACATGGATGTAACTTTTTTGGTGATCAGAATTACACACACAATGTCAGGATTCAAAACAATGCATTATCACTCCAACATTTTGAAAGTGGTTGGCTTCTGAGTGATTACATGTTCAGGGTGAGCAAACGATTGAATAATCAAATAGAATTAGCATTCTTATATATTTATATATAATCAATCAGTTCAATTTCTCACTAAAATGTACAAGCTTCAGCTATTTGTCAGCGAATTAGAAATGGCTATAGTTCAAAATGCTCTGTGAATATTAAACTAACTAAATGATTTGTGCTATCAAATTTTAGTGAACGACAATTTGAAAACGTTTAACTTTTAGAAAGAATGTCATTTAATTTGAAATGCAGACAGTGAACAAAAACGATGAGCATATTATCGTGTAAGTGAAAAGTCAAACCTTTTCAAAGAGATTTGTGCCAAAGCAATGACAGATTTGTTTTCGTAATTGGAATTCAACATTTCAAATATTCATATTCTGAGTAATAATTAGATTATTTAATGAAGCTGACCTTGCAGTAGTTGCATTTTAAATGCTTATGCTGCACTAAATAATCAGATATTCGTGAGTATTTACAATGGGAAATAATCGGATCCTGACTTTTATTCACATCAAACACATGATAGAGTGCAAAACCTTAAAGTACAGGAGGAGGCCATTGGCCACTGTGTGTGCATCAGCTCCAGGAATGTCTCCCAAGCCCCTCCCATTTGCCAGCCCTATCTCTGCAGCCTGTTAAATTCATATTTCCAAATGCATATCCAGTTCTATTTTTTAATGTTCATCCACAACTCTCCCAGGCAGTTCCATTCCAAATCCTAACAACTCTCTCAATAAAGAAGTTTTTCCTTATCTCATTCCTGGCTCTTTTGCTGACAAGCTTGAAATTAGAACTCCTTGATGCTATAATGCCAACTAACGGAAACAGAGTATTCCTGTTTTACTCTACAACGTTTTTTCATACTTTTGAGCACTGCAATAAGTTCACATATTTGTCTGTTCTGCTCAAGCAAAAATAATCCTTGCAAGAACTGTTACAAGCACTACATCGGAAAAACAGTCAGAAAACTAGCCACCTGGATACATGAACAACAACTGGCCAGAAGAAAAAGACATGACCCACTATCACTAGTATCCTTACTTATAGATGAGGAAGTACACGATTTAGACTGGGTCTGCATATCCATCTAGGACAAGCCAAACAGAGACACGCACAAGAATTCCTAGAAAAATAGCATTCCAACCTGAACTCTATCAACAAACATATCGATTTTGATCCCATCGAACACTCTCTGACAAAAAGAACTGGACATAAAATCACCAATACTGGAAATTACATCACTGACTCAAGGAAACCTAAACACATAAATAGCAAATGGGACATAACACCAGCACTTCACCAGAGGCTCACTGATAATGTTCCCTAGTACAGTGATGAAGCATCTGAAAATGAACTCTCCAACTCAGCGAGCAAACTGACATCCAGAAGAAGCACAATTTCTCTCATCCTCCCTTTAACTAAATACTTCATTCCACTTGTCATTCCGATTATTTTAAGGTTATTTGCATTCTTTTGCAAAGTAATATAGTGTCTTTCTGTGTGTGTTTGAATGTGTGTGTGTATATGATAGAGAGAGAGAGACAGCGAGCGAGAAAGAGAAAGAATAATCCTCTGTAATCCCTGGATTACTCCCCGTGCCATGTGGAAAAGAGAGAAGGATGAGGAAGACACTAAAGCTTAACATGTTGTTAAAAATCTAGTTCAGGGGTGAGAGTTCCAGATTGTTGTATCATTGGGATCTCTTCCAGGACAGGTGGGGACCTGTACAAAAAAGACAGATTGTATCTTAACTGTACAAGCACCATCATCCTTGTGGGGATGTTTTCTGGTACAAGTCAGATGGATTTGAATAAACCAGGAGAGTGAGAACCAAAGCAGAAGATCAGGAACTGAACAGAAGGTTAGGTGAATAGGACATCAGGCACGGCCAGTCTAATGACCATGCCGAGAGAAGGAATCAAAACAGTGAGTTGGGAGTTGGAATAAATTATAGAGAGGAGGTGCAGGTTTTTCAGAGATTAACAAGTAAGGATGGAGAGTGTGGGGGATGTGAGGGAGTGAGGTGTGTGGGATCAGGGAGACAGTGCACAAGAAAATGTTAAATGGGAAAGAGGTTGGGCTGGGAAATTCCATGATAAACAACTGGCAGCAAAACACAGGAAAACTTGCTGCTTGTAAAAGTGAATACCTGGGAAAGAATTTATTATGCTTCAGATAAAGAACACCATTATTGCTAGAGGTCTGTATTATAATGGAGGAAAAGCTGTCTTCATATTATGGCTGTCGCTTTACTAATGGTTGCATACAGCTAGAATAGTGTCAGTGTTGTTGTTGGACAGCATCCACTGAGAATATGAATTCCACTGGATGGTCCCAGAGATGGCCTCGGCTGCATTTGGTTGAGTGAGTGCTGAAGATGCATGAGATGATGCTGGTTTCTACTATAGCCACTTACTGAGTACACTCAAAGGAACAAAGCAGCAACTGCCATTGTTAATTGTTTCAGAATATACCAGAGTGTTCATGGCTGCCACTGCAAAGAGTCATGCAATGAAAAACAGGCCTATCACGTCTGTGCCAGCAAGTGCATATCCAAAGACATTTTAACCGTTTGTGAGGTTACCTGCCTCAACCACCCATCGAGACAAAGCATTCCAGATTCATACCATCCTCTCAGTTCGAAACACATTCCACAAATCCTCTCTCAATCCCCTGACATTCACTTTAAAAGTGTGTCTCTTTGTTTTTGATCCTTTGACGAAGGAAAACAGCTGCTGTCTGTTCATCCCCTCCATACCGCATTTGCTCATGTACACCTGTACCATATTCCCTCCTTAACTTTCCCAGCTGCAAAGAAAAAAGGAGCAAATTTAGCCCTCCTCTTTCATACTCACTTTTGAGTACTCACTTGTCTTGTTACTTCTGACTTGCATCTTCCCAAATTATCGGTGTTAAGTTTCATCAGGCCATTGCTCTGGCTATCTGAATAATCTGTTTCTATCCTTCTGTTGCCTAACACTTCCCTCCTGACTGTGATCCACCCCGCCCATCTTTGTGTCATCTATAACATTGATCATTATTTCACTGCTCCCCACCTCCACATTCTCACAATCGTCATTTCTGAATATCACAAACAACCAGTGATTTCCTTCCTGTTCGCCAGATGTTATTTAGATGATGATTGGACAATTACAGTTTCTTGCTTTTCCTATTTTGGTGAATTTATGAGTGATGTAGTTAACGCATTTTATGAGGGATCCACAATTAACATTTTCGACACAGAGTTGAATTCACCTTTTACACTCCGCCCCTCTGCATGTTTTGTTTATAAACATTGTAAATAATTTAGGATAAACTAGGATTTGGCATTTTGCGGTAGAACATTAGCATTTTGTGTGGCACTGTTCTTTGTAACATTCCCTGCAATACCCAGAGCTGAAGAAATTTTTCATCTGCAGGATGGACATGCACTCATTCATTGTTTGTTTTAATCAGCGAGTGTGATGAGGATAAATATTCAAATAAATTCTATATTATGGGCAAACTGCAGAAGATCAAATCATATTCTCATATCCACCTTGAATTGGAAGCAAATATATACTGTAAAAATAAAATCAAAAATATTGAAACACCACCGTAGGGGAGAAAGAAACATGTCTTCTGTACTTGATGGAGATATAGAAATATATAGTACATGTACAACCTGAACAAGAATCAAGTGATAGAAGAGAAAGTACAAGAAATCCTTTCTTAATTTTGAATGGAAACCAGATCCCGATTTTCTTGTACAGTGATGTTTTCTCATCCAATCTCACTTCCTCAAAAGCAAGCTTTTCCCTGTCACTAAAACTTCATCTGCCTTTCTTCCTCCTCTGTCCTACTCTTTTCTTACAGTCCTACTTCCCTTACACTGCACCTCCTGCTGCTACATTCTCTTCCACTGATGATCTCCCTTCACACTCTTCTTCTGCCACTCCCACTGTAAGTTACACCAATTCCCCAGTTACTCCCACTTTCTCTGGCTATTCCTTCCCCATTTTGCTTTCCAACTGGGATGATGGGAGCTGCTGGCTTCTGGGCTGCTATTGAGCATCAGTGAATGATGAGATTGAGATGATCAATGTCCAATAGGAACTGACAATAGTTGTTTCTGTCACTGTCTGATGCACCGTAAACAGGGTGGTTTTGTTCCCCATGGTACAGAGTTGAGTGTCTTTCTGTCTCTCTGTCACAGCGCTTAACCAAACAGCCTCATCACAAATAGGACAAACCTCTCCTCACAGTCAGAAATCCATGCATCAGTTTTACCTTAAACATTGTGAGTAGAGTGAGCACATTGTTCTAACAGGCTGTGTACTGGCCTTTTATTCTTTATTCATTTAACTGATCTTCCAATATCAGTTGAGGTGAGATCAGAGTAACTTGCATTGCATTAAAGTAGTATTTGACTCCTGTGACATCAGAGATCCTGAGTAAACTGTGGTCACTGGGAATCGCAGGAAATTTTGCGCTGGTAATTTCCTCACTAAACAATAACACCTTCCCCAGAGCTATTGGGAATGCCAAATAAACTCTGCCCTTGCTAGTGCCTTTCAAAACCATTGATAATTTTTTCTTGTTAATAACATCAAGACTTATTATATTTTAAAGTTTGGTCGAAAGTCTCCTAAAAAAATAAGACCTTGCTGCTTGAGTGTCACTCCATTGAAATAAGGATGTTACAATAAGTATACCTTCCCAATTATAGTCAATCATTTACTTTCTGAGGTCTGATCGTGCGATATCAGTACCACTGAGATCAACGTTTTCTCTGTCCAGCAGAATCGCATTATATTGTCTAAAGTCTGCACCACTCTACAATTCTAATTTATTCACCGGCTCATTCGTCATGCTAAACAGATGCACTGGTCACACAATTTGCAACAAGGTAGAGATGCCCTTGACCCTCTGGAACCTTCCTCCCCTCTCATACCTGCCCACTGACTCCATGCCCTCCCCCAGCTCCACCTCCTATCGTTTATTCACCGTCCCTCCTTAACTTCCACTCTCTGATGCTGAATGTTCTGTACTCAGCAAATATCTGAACATTACCTCTCTGTGCCCCCACTTTAAGGAATTTTAGGCATGACATTTAGTTGAGCTCTTCCGCTGCGTTCGCCTCAGTGCCCATTTCTTTCAGCAATATTCCTCTCCCTGTTCCAAATACGCCGTTACCCAGCTCCAACACTCTCCCTCCACCTGGACTCCTCCCTCTGGCCTTTACCTGAACTAAATCGGTTCGTTGATAAATCTCAACTTGACATTGGTTGTCGTAATTTCTCTGCACTTGCCTCACTAAATCCATACTATCAATGTCCGAACAGCCTATACTCCATGTGCTTAGGTCCAACTCTGACTGTGTTATTCAGCCTGTGCTGACAAGGGTGGTGCTGCTATAGTCTGGTGGACTGACCTCGACATTGCAAAGGTTGAACGCCCACTCTCAGGTACTGCCTCTAATCTCCCCCTAGACCATGACCCTACCATGGCACATCTGGCAATTGTATCAACTATGATAACTGACCACATTTCATTGGAGATTTCTGCCCCACTCGCCCCACGCCCCTAACTGCCCCCGAGCTGATAATCCTCTGATAGCAGAGCTCGCTTCTATCTCCTCTCAAAAGTTCACAAACAGAACAGCCCAGGCAGACCCATTGCTTCAGCCTGCTCCTGCCACACGGCGGAAGTGCACGGATACACACTTGGGCCCCAGTTATGCCTGTTTCTTCCTGGGGAACATCGACCATTCCCTGTTCCAGTTCTACTCCAGCACCCATCCACAAATCTTTGTCCGATACACAGATGATATCATCGCTGCTGCATCTCTCTCTTGTCCGGAATTGGAAAAGTTCACCGATTTCACTTGGAATTTGAAACTCTCCATCACTTTCACCTGGTCGATCTCTGGCTCCTTACTTCCTTTCCTCAACATTCTTGCTTTCATTTCTGGGGATAGCCAGGCAACTGATATCCAGTATTAACCCACCGATTCCCACAGGTTCCTGGAGTATTCATCCTCACATCTGGTTTCCTGTTGTAGACTCAATTCCATTCCCCCAGTTCCTCAATCTCCACCGCATTGCTTCTGATGATACTAAATTCAACAAGGAAGCCTTTGAAATGTCCACCTTGTTCCTCAATCAAGGGATTCCCCATCACTGTTGACAACAGGGTCCTCAACTGAGTCTGATCCATCTCCTGCACTTCTAGCCTGCCCCTCCCCTTCCCTCTCGCAACGGAGTTTCCCTTACCCTTGCCTACTATCCCAGCAGCATTCACATGCAGAGGATCATCAGCCCACATTTCCCCCACCTTCAGCGAGATGCCCCACCTCCACATATTCACCTCTCAACTTGACATTGTCCACCTTCTAGAGGGATTATTCCCTCCAGGATACACTGGTCTACTCTTTATTCACTCCCACCACAGGTCCACTTCACTTTCCCCTGCCGGAGGTATGACACATTCCCATTTAGATTAGATTAGATTAGATTACTTACAGTGTGGAAACAGGCCCTTCGGGCCAACAAGTCCACACCGCCCCGCCGAAGCGTAACCCACCCATACCCCTAGATCTACATCTACCCCTAACCTAACACTACGGGCAATTTAGCATGGCCAATTCACCTGACCTGCACATCTTTGGACTGTGGGAGGAAACCGGAGCACCCAGAGGAAACCCACGCAGACACGGGGAGAACGTGCAAACTCCACACAGTCAGTCGCCTGAGGCGGGAATTGAACCCGGGTCTCTGGTGCTGTGAGGCAGCAGTGCTAACCACTGTGCCACCGTGCCGCCCATTTACCTCCCTCCTCATCAGTATCAAAGGGCCCAACTATACCTTCGAGGTGAAGCAGCACCTTACCAACATTTCCCACAATCCAGTCTACCTCATGCGCTGCTCACAATGTGGTCTCCTCTACATTGGGGAAATGAAGGGTAGACTGGGTGACCGCTTCACAGAACATCCAAGTTGGACCGCTGCAGATGACTCTGAGCTTTCAGTTGCCTGCCAGTTTAACAGCCCATCCTGTTTCCTGACCAATATCGCTGTGTCAGGCTTGCTGCAGTGTTCCAGGCAAATTCAACGCAAGCTAAAAGAACTACACCTCATTTTCCATGTGCGGACTCTGCAGTCCTTTAGACTCAAAATCAAGTTCAATAATTTTTGGGCCTGAAATCCCCAAAGTCCTAGCCCCCTATCCATACACCAGGCCGAGTTGTCACATAGCCTTCCATTACTCACACCCTATTGTTAGCTACTAACAGTCTCCATTAAGAGCTATCCAGTCTCTTCTGCATATAAAACAACATTTTCCGTGTTACTATCAGTTCTGAGGAAGGGGCACTGGACCTGAAACGTTAACGCTGATTTCTTTGCACAGATGATGCCAGACCTGCTGAGCGATTACAGCAACTTCTGTTTTGTTTCAACATTTTCATGGCAAGTTCTCACAATGCAATACGTCATCGATATTTAGAGCCCTGTCAAACATAGGAACTTTGTAATTTCTCATTTAAAATCAATAACAAATTACTCGAGATTCAACTAAGATAACAGCTTTGCTGCTATCATTCAGATCAGACACTTTGTCACAGTTCAGAAAGAAGAAAGAAATTAAAAGAGCTGGAGTGAAACTCAGTAAATCTGGCAACATCTGAACAGAGATGCAAAAAATTAACCTTTGATTCTAATAGGACTTTTCAGAACAGTGTCACATCATATTACATATGTTAATTGTGCTGCTCTCTGCAGACACATCCTCACGTTTTTTGTTTATCCAGGATTTTCTGTTTGCATTTCATGTTTCCATTATCACTTTATTGCATGTTTCTTGACAGGTCTACATGTTGACCTTGGTAATGTTTGGACAATGTGGTACTTTCATGTTTCTATTACTGTTGGTGTGTCTGTGATACCTGAATTACAGCCGAAATCTGTCTCTTCTTTAAGATCAAAAGTAAAAAGAAAATCTCAACATCTTGTAAATCTCAGGAAATCTATTTTGTTTGACAATACATTTTAGAGGCAGCTGAACTTCATGAAATAATAGCAATAGATTTTTGATGATGGAACACTTGTGTCCTTCATTGAACAAGCTTGTCTCCCCAATCTCCAAAAGCTTTCAATGCATAACATAGAATTATTACAGCAAAGGTGGTGAAAACTCAGCCCATTGTCTTTTCCAGTTTGGAATGAGCGATATTTCTACAGTCATTCTCTTGTATTGTCACCACACCCCTGTACAGTTTGTTATTAGCATCTGCTTTTAATTGCAAGCATCCTGCCAGATATGAACAACATGATCAATCTCAAACAAAAACAGACGTTGGAGGGAAAGCTCAGCAGGTCTAGCCGTATCTGTGAAGAGACATCAAAGTTAATGCTTCAGATGCGGTGACACTACTCAATCTGTATTCCCAATGATTAAATGGTGTGTATATAAAATATAGTTCACTTTGTCACATTTAAAATTATCCGTTTCAGTTCACATTGTCATTGAGCATTACATATCCCAAGCGTTGGCTCGTTCCTTGTTGTGAACTATATTTAATTCTATCTGACGTTAAGAGTGATGATGACTGGGGAATATCATTGTACTCCCCATGCAGTCTCCACAGCCACTATCCCCATTCCGCCCGATCTACTCGGTAAGTCTGACTTATTAATTCATAAGTCTTAATGAATAAGTTCACTTTTGGTTTTGGGCTGAGGGGAAAAAAGGTGAAAAATTATTGCTTTACAGCAAATAAAACTGCATTAAGATGTTTGTCAATTTGTATAAATTAATTACTGAAGCATATTCTATATGGAAGGTCCAACGTTTCTTTATTAGAGCAGTGAGAGGACCATTCAGAGAAGTCCACACTTCCTGTCTATGTTCAGGGCAATTGTGCCCAATGACAGTCTGTTGGCTGGGGTTTGTTCCCGTGAAGGAGAGATCAGCACAGTAACAACATCCTGACTGTGTTTCTTTATTTTGTTGGGGGGCAGAGATTCCGGGTATGATGACGACAGCATTGCAAACGTACATCAAGGCAGAGTATTCTAGCCTGCGATCAGAAAACTTCCATCATTCTCCCTCACAACTGACTTCACTCGAGGAATTGGCGATGGGAGATGTGACCAATAGCCAGCAATGTCAGAATCCAGTCCAGTCCAGTCCAGTTATATTGTGAACTGAATGTGCTGTATTGAAAGCTAGACCTGTTTGCTCAGTGACCGCAATTGATGTCAGTCTCCATACATTGTAACTGTGCCCTATTGGTGAGGGGCTTCACTCAGTGCGCTGTCCCAGCCGAGGAGCCAATGCATCAGCTTCAACAGTAACAGAGATCAGCAGCTGGAGAGACGTGGAGAGGACAGATCTGAATCTGCGAATAATGGACTGGATAATTACACAAATGGAGAGGAGGCTTTCCATGGGTCTTTACAACATTTCCCTCTGTTGGAAATGTTTACCTTATCGGATATTAGTGGTGCTGATTGGGCGGAGTGGAGAGTGTGTTACTCCTGGTGGAGGAGCGACGCTCCGAAATCTAGTGCGCTTCCAATTAAACCTGTTGGACTATAACCTGGTGTTGTGTGATTTTTAACTTTGTACACCCCGGTCTAACAGCGGCATCTCCAAATCATAACCTATTCTCGCTATTGTTGGTGTTCTCTACCTCTGTCCATTCATTAAGCCCATAAACAATTTTGAACTTCATTGCAATTTCTATTATCTATATTTGCCAATGAAAAAAACTTTTATCTTCAATTTCAATTGCAGTTTCCATTCATCTGAATTGCAGACCACTCCCTTACAAACATCTGAGAACAAAACTGTGCACAACCTCGAGATCTCTTATTGCCCTGAACTGATTTATGTATCTTGTTCTCTCTGTCACGAACCCTGTCCACTACCAGGTCATAATATCCCCAGTCTCCATTTCTGCGTCAGTGCTGTGGCTGAACAAACCATTGTCTGCTCGTTGGTAAAATTCAGACTTTATGTTTCAAGCTCTCTTCTGGCCACTTTTCCAGTTACATGTATTTCAATCACAAAATTGTTCTTGTCTCGGACGTTCCTTCATGATTAGGACAATGTATCAGAGTACGAATGTCGCTGGATGTAATTCAGGAGCAAAGCTTATTAAACGAAAGACATTGTTTCAAGCGATTTGTTTCAAGTCCTACCACAGCTGATGGCAGAACTAAATAAAAATAATAAGAATTGGAATAAAAGTGAATTTCACGAAAAACAACTATAAAACCACATTTTGTCTGAACATCTTCCTGTTTCACTGATGACCTTCGATAAAGAAATCTAATGTTACTACCCATCTGGGTTAAGTGTGACTTCAGACCCATATCAATGTGCTTGACTTTCTATTGGCTTGTGGAATGTCGTCAGAGTCAGGACAATTAGTGATGCTTAACAAATGTTGCCCTGGGCAGAGATGCCGACTTCCCATGGAATAAAAAATTTGAAGGTTAAACAAATTTCAAAGATGCTGGAGATCTGAAATTGCATAAATAATGCAAGGAAAAGATCAGAAAGTTCTGGGAAGCTTTTCTGAACTGAAAGCAGCTGGAAAATAGTGTGAACAATGCTGGTGACAGGGAAGTCTGCTTTGAAGGGCAGGAGGAGTGAGTTGAATCGATAGAGAAAGAGATAGAAGACAAAGAGCAAACAAAGGGAATGATGATCAGCTGGGGTGGAAATAAAATGTGAGAATCACCTCATTTATTTTTAACTTCAAATCTTCCTGAATATCACGCCCATGCTGCTACACGTATCCCCCTCTTTTAAAAAATTCGCATTTTGCCATTTCCCTTTCCGAAAAACCTCCATTACGTCCTGTTTTCACTAATCAAAAGAAATCCGAAGAGGATTTTCACTTTTAACAAGAAACGTAAATTTTCCCCACATAAATTAATGATACCACACTTTATACCATATCAGCTTATGAAAGGCTTTGTCGGAACACTCTACTTTCAGATACCGAGGGCAATCTCTATCTATCTAAGATCATGTTTAAAGCGATTTGATCCCACCTGTCTGTGTTCCCTGAGTGTCGTCATGTTCTTATATTTATTAATGGGATATAGGTATCGGTGGCTGGGCCAGCATTAGTTCACTTTGTTGATTGCCCTTGAGAAGACCTTGAGCCTCACAGGGCACTGAGACAGAGTGAGGCGGACAAGGTGACAGCAACACAGGAGCAGTGCGATTCAAGATCGAATTTAGCAAGATTAATATTATTTGAAAAGTTAGAGATGTCAATTCACCAGTGTAATTAGGGTGGGGAAGAAGGTGTTCCTGAGCATACTGGTCCATGTTTTCAAGTCTCTGTATCTCCTCCTTTTTGGAAGAGGTTGTAGGAGATCATTACCAGTTCGGGAGAGATATTTGATGTTGCCAGACTTTCGCTGACAATGAGAAGTATAAATGGATGGAAGGTTGTCCTCCATGATAGTATGGGCTGTGCACACAACCGTCTGTAGTTTCATATGGTCCTGGGAAGAGCAGTTACCGTCACACTATAATGCACGTGAATAGAATGCTTTCAGTTGCCAGTATGCAGAGCACTGGGAGAAGGCAGTTCCAAAATATTTAGATGTAACAATTGGTTGTTAAATGGATATCTACATTCTGGTTGCTGTTTTGACAACAATTGAAATTTAACCAATAAATTTAAATTATGTTTAAGATACCAAAACATAATTGAATTTATTGTATTTCTAACATCCAACCAAAGAGCCATCACATGCTTCAAAAGAATAGAGAAGCCATCACTATCACAACGAGAGAGAAAGAGATGGACATGTAGAAGGAGAGAGAGAACACAGCGAGGCAAACAGAAGGACAGTCAGTAAAACAGAGAAAGGAAACAAAACAAGAAACAAACATTCACAAGAACAGGGAGAAGGGGAGATAGTAAGTTATGGGAAAGAAACAGAAGACAGATAAAAGGATAATACTAGGAAACAGACAGTGTGAGAGAAATAGTGAGATACAAAGCACACAGGGAGTGGGGATGGGGTCACAGTGTGCTGGGGGTGGTGAATGGGAGGTTCTGGGGCTGTGGACCAGAGACAGGTGGAAGTGAGCACTGTAGTAACTGGGGGAAGGGAGGTGAGGATTTACTTTGACCTTTATCAAGAAATGCAGACAAAGCATAGTAAACAATGATGTACAGAACAATGGCTATAAAATATGTTTGAGAGCCATGCAGGTTACGATGCACAGGGCGTGTGCGAGGCGAGATCAGCAGGAACAAGATCAGCATTATCTGAGATTAGGGAGTCCACTCATCAGTCTAGTAACAGTCAGGAAGAAGCTGTTCCTGAACCAGCTGATCAGTGTTTTCAAGCTTCTGTACCTTTTAGTCTGAGGGAAGAGGTTGGAGGAGACCATCACTGGGGTCTGATGGGTCATTGCTAATCTTATAACAAAGAACATTCCAGCACAGAAACAGGCCATTCGGTGGTCCGAGCCTGCGCCGATCCAAATCTTCTATCTAAACCTGTCGCCTATTTTCTAAGGATCTGTATCCCTTTGTTCCCAGGCCATTCATGTATCTTTCCAGAAACATCTTAAAATAAACCACTGGTCACAGTTCTCAATTTTGCGAAACTCCCTCCCCTTACTATTCTCTGCCTCCTGTTGCCCAGCCAGTTCTTTATCCACCAGCTCGTGCATCATGTGACTTCACTTTTGACATACCCCAACCATGGGGAAATATACCAAACGCTTTCCTGAAGTCCACGTACATGACATCTACAGTGCCTCCTTCATCAATCAACTTTGTCACTTCCTCAAACAATCTATTGATTTGGTAAGACATGACCTTCTCTGCACAAAACCATGTTGCCTATCACTGATAAGACTATTTTCATTCAAATAAGAATAATTCCAATCTCTGGACCCTGTCTTTGTGGAGTTTTTTACAATCTCCCCGTGTCTGCATTGGGAGAATTAACTCGTTTCTCTCTTCATAGTATGTTTCTATGTTTGTTTCAGGTTTCTGCCATCTGCAGTATATTTACTTGTATTTGATGGAGAATTGCTGCAAATATGACGGGTTTATTGTAAAAGTGGCACTGCACAAGGCCACTGCACAACAGGCAACAGGAAGAGATAAAGGATTATTCTGCACTGTGTCTTTCGCAGGACCAGCTTGTCTCTCCAGGCACCTGATGTCTTTATTGTGCTGAAGTCTTCATAGGGGTTCAGAGAGCTTCAGAATTAATAGAGCACTGAACGAGGCCGTTTAGCCAATTGTACAATTTGAAAACAGAGTGAACTGTGTGTGCGTGAGAGAGAGAAAAATTAACAGAGAAAAAGGAAGTGCAGAGAGATAAAAGGAATGGAGGGAAAATGAAGCGACAGAGTGAGTGAGAGCAAGTGGTGTCAGACGAGTATGAAGTTAGATCAGAAGACAGCATGAGGACAAACATACAGAAATTTTATTTAGAAATTCCGACAGACTGCAAGCCCTTTGTCTGGTGCCGTACCCTGTGAGCACCATGCTGCCATCCCAGATCATTTATCGCCAATAATTTCACAGAACCGTGTTGCTGACTGCTGAACAAGTTCCAAAATAACAATAGATTGGTTCCAGGGAGAAGATGAATTAATTTAAAAATTCTGGGCCAACGAGACAATGTGTGAGACAGGGCGAGAGAGTCTCAGTGAGGTGGATCACTGACTGGGGGAAATCAGTACCTCAGCTGTGGGTCAGATAATGACCAATAAAGCTTGAATACCTCGTCCGTGGTTTTGTAATTCACATTTCAATTCATATAGCTCCACATCGTAAGTGAATTTTAACAGATTTGTCTCTTTGTATTTTTCATGTTTTGGTATGTGCTGAAACGCTTGTTTTTTGTCCCAGTATTTTGTGTTGAATAAACACATTTTATTGTTGTGGTTCTGTTCGCCGAGCTGGGAATTTATGTTGCAGACGTTTTGTCCCCTGTCTAAGTGATATCCTCAGTGCTTGGGAGCCTCCTGTGAAGCGCGTCTGTGATCTTTCCTCCGGCATTTATCGTGGTTTGAATCTGCCGCTTCCGGTTGTCAGTTCCAGTTGTCCATTGCAGTGGTCAGTATATTGGGTCCAGGTCGATGTGCTTATTGTTTGAATCTGTGGATGAGTGCCATTCCTCTAGGAATTCCCTGGCTGTTCTCTGTTTGGCTTGATCTATAATAGTAGTGTTCTCCCAGTCGAATTCATGTTGCTTGTTATCTGCGTATGTGGCCACGAAGGATAGCTGGTCGTGTCGTTTCGTGGCGAGTTGGTGTTCATGGATGCGGATCGTTAGCTGTCTTCCTGTTTGTCCTATGTAGTGTTTTGTGCAGTCTTTCCATGGGGTTTTGTACACTACATTGGTTTTGCTCATGCTGGGTATCGGGTCCTTCGTCCTGGTGAGTTGTCTGAGAGTGGCTGTTGGTTTGTGTGCTGTTATGAGTCCGAGTGGTCGCAGTAGTCTGGCTGTCAGTTCAGAAATGTTTTTTTATGTATGGTAGTGTGGCTAGTCCTTTGGGTTGCGGAATGTCCTCGTTCCATTGTCTTTCCCCTTGGCATCTGTTGTTGAAATTGCACTGGATCATTAACGCCACACTCTCAGGAATCCGATTCACTAGAGAGGAAGAAAAGGGCAACCAACTCCCATTCCTAGACGTAATGGTACAGAGAACACCGAACGGAGAATTCACCACAAAGGTTTACAGGAAAGCCAAAAACACAGACCAAATCCTGAACTACGAAAGCAACCACCCCAACACACACAAAATAAGTTGCATCAAGACACTATTCAAAAGGGCCAGAACACACTGCAGTACACCAGAACTGCAAAAAGAGGAAGAGGAACACTTATACAAGGTATTCGCCAAAAACGGATGCCCCCGCAATTTCATCAACAGATGTCTAAGGGAAAGACAATGGAACGACGACATGTCACGACCCAAAGGACTAGCCACACTACCATACATCAAGAGCATTTCCGAACTGACAACCAGACTACTGCGAACACTAGGACTCATAACAGCACACAAACCAACAGCCACTCTCAGACAACAACTCACCAGAATGAAGGACCCGATACCCAGCATGAGCAAAACCAATGTAGTGTACAAAACCCCATGCAAAGACTGCACAAAACACTACGTAGGACAAAGAGGAAGACAGCTAATGATCTGCATCCATGAACACCAACTAGCCATGAAACGACACGACCAGCTATCCTGAGTAGCCACACACACAGATGACAAGCAACATGAATTCGACTGGGACAACACTACTATTATAGGACAAACCAAACAGAGAACAGTCAGGGAATTCCTAGAGGCATGGCACTCATCCACAGATTCAATCAATAAGCACATCGACCTGGACCCAATATACCGACCACTGCAATGGACAGCTGGAATTGACAACCGGAAGCGACAGATTCAAACCACTATAAATGCCGAAGGAAACATCACAGAAGCGCTTCACAGGAGGCTCCAAAGCACTGAGAATGTCACCTAGAGAGGCGATGAAACGTCTGCAACACAAATTCCCAGCTCGGCGAACAGAAATACAACAATGAGCACCCGAGCTACAAATCTTCTCACAAACTTTAAACACATTTTATTACTGAGGAAGAAATAACCTGTTCTGATGGGACAGTCTTCGTCTGAACCGTGCTGGGACCAGAGTCCAAGTGAATCCTAACCAAGGATGTCGACAGAGCTTTAAACTGATTAGGAGTGTGTGTGTGTGTGTGCGCGGGGTCGGGGTTTCCTTATAGGGTTTAATAAGAAAAGAGGAGGTAAGAGCACAGAGCTCAAGAGAGGTTTTTAAAATCTTCAGCATAGACACAAATAGAACAGAGTGTATGGAAAGTGTAAGCAATCAAAATTCAATCACACTGAACAAACAAATGGCAATAGAAGAGGGAACGTTAACACAAGATTGAAGGGTTATATCTGAATGCGAGCAGTATAAGGAATAGGGTATATGAGCTTGTGGCATAGATTGAAATTGGGAGGTATGACGTAATGGGCATCACAGAGAAGTGGCTGCAAGGGGATCAGGATATTCAAGGACACATATCGTATCGAAAAGATAGAGAGAGTGGATTTACATTATTAATAAAAAATGAAATTTAATCAACAAAAGAAAGGAAATAAGGTCAGATGGTTTAGAATCTGCATGGTAGAATTGAGGAACCACAAAGGTAAGACAACCACAGTTGGAGACTTGCACAGGCCTCCAAAGAGTAGTCAGGAGCTGGGGCACAAGATACACCAGGAGATGGAAAAGATCTGTAGGAAAGACAACGTTACAGTGATCATGGGGGATTTCAATATGCAAGTGAAATGGGAAACCAGTTTGGTAGTGAATCGCAAGAAAAGGAATTTGAGGAATATCTACGGGATGGCTTTTTGGAGCATCATGTGGTGGAGCCCACTCGGGAACAGATGACACTGGATTTAATGACGCAGGCTAGACAAGGGAGCTTAAGGTGAAGGAAAACTTCAGAAGCAGTGATCAGAACATGGTTGAATTTATTCTGAAATTTGAGAGAGAAGATAGAATCAGAGATAACAGTATTTCAGCTGAATAAAGGCAACTGGAGAGGCATAAGGGAGAAGCTGGGTAGAATTGACCGGGACAGGCGTCTAGCCGGAAAGACAGGGTAACAGCAATGGCTGGAGAGTCCATGAAAATTTAAAAGACACTGCAGTGATGCGTGCTGAGTAATAGAGGTATGGTACAGGGAGGATGAGGCAACCAGGGCTGACAAGGGAAGTCAGGGATTGCATATAAGCAAAAGAGCAAGCAGAGTGAAGAGCAGTTGGGAACTGGAGAATTAAGGCCAACAGAAGGCAAGAAAAAATAAATAAGGAGGGAGAACATTAAGTATGGGGCTAAGCTAACCAGTAATATAAAGGAAACTGTAAGAGATTCTTTAGATATATAAAATGCAAAAGAGACGTAAATGTGAATATGGACCACTGGGAAATGATGGTGGAGAGACAGTAGTGGGAAGCAAAGAAATGGCTGAGGAATTTTGCATCAGTCTTGACGGTGGCATACACGAGTAATTACCCAAGGTTTGAAGAGAGTGAGAGGGCAGTCCTAAATACAGTGGCCATCACCAAGAAGAACATGTTAGAAAACGGAATGGCCTGAATGTGGATAACTCACCTGGACCAGATGGATTACACCCCAGCCTTGTAAGGGAGATTGCTGAAGAGTTAGTACAAGCGAAAGTGGTAATCTTTCAGGAATGACTAAAATCAGGAAAGGGCCAAGTGGCTGTATAATTGCTAACATGACACCCGGTTTAATAAGGGAGTTAGGCAGAAGATGGAAAACTGCAGACTGATTTGCAGACTTGGTTGTGGGTAACATCATGGAATTCATCGTGAAGAATGGGATTTTTGAATTCTTGGAGGTCTTTGGTAAAATAGGACAGAGTCAGCATGGTTTCATCAAGGGGAGGTCATGCCTGACAAACCTGCTAGAATACATTGAGGGAGTAATGTGCAGATTTGATGAAGGAGAACCAATAGATGTTATCCATCTGCACCTCAAGAATCCTTTGACAAGGTGTCATGCATGAGGCTATTGAGAATGATATGCGTCCATGGTGTTAGAGGCATGGTGGAAGTTGAAGTTTGGCTGTCTGACAGAAAGCAGAGAGTGTGGATTAAAGTGTCCTTCTCAGGATGGCAGCCAGTGACAAGTGGTGTTCCTCAAGACTCAGTTTTGGGACCACAACTTTTCACTTTGTGCATTCATTATCTATATGATGGAACTGAGGGCATTTGGGTTAAGCTTTCAAACTGTGCAAAAATAGATATAGGGACAGGTAGCATTGAAGAGGTGGTTTGGCTGCAGGAGGGTGCTCTGGCGCATCTCCTCAACTGCCCAAAACTTCAGCCTTGAGCTTCACCCTTCCAACTACAACAAGTTAGAACCTCTCTGGTGCATGCCTTCCATCCCACCAACCTCAGGATACAACGCATCATCCTCCGCCATTTCTGCCACCAACAGTCAGACCTCACCAACAGAGATATACTTCCCTCCCTACCCCTATCATCATACTGCTGAGACCATTCCCTCACAGCTCCCTCATCAGGTCCACGCAACCCCAACAAGCCACCTTCCACTCCCGGCACTTTCCCTTGCCACTACAACAGGTATGAAACCTGTGCCAACACCTCCCTCCTCACCTCCACCCAAGGCCCCAAAGGATCCTTCCACATCAGTCAGATAACATCCTGTGCATGCAAATACCTCTTCTAGTGTGTCCATTGCTCCTGGTCTCCACTACATTGGCGAGAGAAGACGTCAACTTGCAGAACAGTTCAGGGAACACTCTCAGACACACACACCCAACAACCCTCCTGACCTGTGGCTGAATACTTCAACTCCCCCTCCGTCTCCGCCAAGGCTTTGCAGGTTTGTGGCCTCATCCACTGTCAAATTCTAGCCACCTGACGTCTGAAGGAAGAACGCATCATCTTCTGCCTTGGGACCCTTCCAACACACGGTATCAAGGACAATCTTACCAGTTTCCTCATCTCCCCTCCACCTTATCCCAGATCAAACCCTCCAACTCAGAACCGCCCTCTTGAACTGTCCTACCTGTCCATCTTCCTTCCCATCTAGCCACTCCACCTTCCACTCTGAACTATCACTATCACAACCCACCTTCATCTAGCTGTCACCTTCCAAGCGACCTTCCTCCCAGCACCAGCCCCTCCCATTTATCTCTCTGGCACCTTCCGCCCACCCCACATTCCTGATGAAGGCTTTATGCCTGAAACGTCAAATCTCCTGCTCCTCGGATGCTTCCTGCCAGGCTGTACTTTTCTATGACCACACTTTTTGACTCTGATCTCCAGCATCTGCGGTCCTCACTTTCACCTGCTGAAGGATTTTCACAGGTTCAGAGAGTGAACAAAGAAGTGGCAGAGGTAGTACGATGTGGAAAAGTGTGGAAAAGCATTTTACCAGGATGAATAGAGGCATAGACTATTTTATAAATAGCAAGCAAATTCAGAAATCTGAAGTGCAAAAAGACTAGGGCGTTCTAGTCCAGGAGTCTTGAAAGGTAAATTTGCAGTTTGTCAGTAGTTAGGCAGGCAAATACAATGATGGCATTTATTTCAAGAAGGCTTCAATATAAAACCAGGGATGTACTTCTAAGGCTCTACAAGGCTTTGGTCAGGCTCCATTTGGATTATTTTGCGCAGCTTTGGGTCCCATATCTCAGGAAGGATGTACTGGTCCTGGAGCGTTTTCAGACGAGATTCACAAGAATGGTGCCAGGAATGAAAAGCTTAACATATGAAGAATATTTGAGGGCTCTGGGTCTGTATTTGATAGAGTTCAGAAAGATGTTAGGAGGTCTAATTGAAACTTACAGAATACTGCATGCCGTGGGACAGAGTGGATTTTGGGAAGAGATATCCAATGGTAGGAGAGACGAGTACCCAAAGGGACAGAGTAAAGAGAAGATCTTTTCAAACAGAGATAAAGAGAAACATCTCCAGCCAGACAGTGGTGAATCTATGGAATTCACTGCCACAGAGGCCACCGAGGGCTGTCGAGTCCAGATCATTGAGTACATTTAAGAGTGAGACAGATAGGTTCTTGACTGTAAAGGGGATCAAGGATTACAGGTAAAAAGCGGGAGAATGGGGTTGAGAAGCTAAACAGCCATCATTGAATGGTGAAGCAGGCTCAAGGGGACTAATGTCCAAATTTCTGCTCCAATATCTTCTGGTTGTATGGTTAATATTGGCTCTCCTCATTCCTCATTGGAGCTGTATCCTGAAATTTGATCTTCATATGATTTACAAAGAGTAACGTTTCACTAGTGATGAGTGGGAAATATCATGTTTCCTCACTCCAGTCTCAGCAGCCATGTCCCCAATATCATAATCACACTGCAATTGAAATCCAATGGAAAATAATCACAGTTGATTGACATCGATAACATGAACAGCATGACCCTCACCTGCCCTCTCTGATTCTCGAATACTCATCTGAATTGTGTGTCACGTCATATTCTCTGTTACCATATCCATGTCAGTTGTCCGTTATCACTCATGTTATCGTAGGCACATTTTCCTGTCAGATTCTGGACGAGAAAAGTTCTCTCCATATTTTACTGACATTATAATCACTGATCAGTAGTTACAGATTGTATGTTTCCATTTATAAACGTAGAAACTTGTTTATGTTCTGACAATCCTTTGTCATTATTACCATATCCAAGGCAGATTGAATGATTGCACGCAATCAATCTACCATCTCCAATATTCCGTTCCTCAGTCACTCCCACATATCTCATGCCAAATGTATAAATTTTATACGTTCTTTAGAATTTTAATAAAATCAATGTTAAATTGAAAGGGGTTAACTGGAGCTATTTGTGCAGTGACTGTGATTAATGTCAATCTCCGTGGATCCTAATTATCCCAGTGGAGCGTTTCCATCATTGAATGATAAATGGGCTCTTTTCAGCGTGTTATCCCATAGTATGAGTTGGAGCATCGCTGACAGTACTAACACGGATCATCAGCTCGAGAGAGAGGGGGAGTAGAGATCAGAATCTGAGAACATTAGACTGGAACGTTAGACAAATGGTTCAGAATGGGAGGACCTTGAATTGAAATGTTCTAATAGTGGATCAGAATCAAAGATTAGTAAACTGGAATGGTACAACAATGGATCAGAATCTGAGAATATTAGACTGGAATATTACAATAACAGTCAGGAGTTTATCCTTGGGTCTTTACTACCTTTCTCAGCCTTGGATATCATTAGCATCACGGATCCAGGATATCCTTTGGATTATTCAAGGTGGTTACTATCCCATCCTCGCTATAGTTGGTGTACCTGGTAAGTCATTATATTTGTCTACTAAACTGGGTTGAACTGAATTTCTGCTCATGATATATAAAATTTGAAAATTGCAAGACAATGTCTTCAGTTACAAACAAAACCTCCTTTCCTTATATTAATCAGTGTCAAACTACTATTTCTAAATTACTCACTGATATGCAAGAAGGAACCAGACTGTTCTCAAACTCCATAACCCATTTTGTCCTTCACAAATTTACATCCCCATCTCCTCCCCACGCACGAATCCTGTCCAATATCGCCGTCATGATACTCCAGTCCCGTCTCAGTCTCATTGCAACTTCTGAATAAACCAGAATTTATGCCTTTGTTTAACAGTTTCAAGTTCCTTCTAACCATATGTCCATCACTAAAAAAATTGCTCTGCGGATGTTTAACTTGTTCTCTGTACATACGGGACGGCAGTGTATGGTGTTCAAGACTCATACTCTAGAGCCACAGAATAATAGTCTGTTGAAATCTCATGAGGGAAATTAAAAGCAACAATTTTCATTTGCCACTAAAGCCCATCTGCTTGCCCCAAGTCCTTAAGCGAAGTCAATGGGTCATTCTTCTCTAGTCAGGTTTCAGTGTGACTTCTGTGAGGAACATGTGGGTGTTCTGCACCTTTAACAGAATTAAAAGCCAGCAATAACTACCTGACAGCACCAAGTCTTCGAAAAATAGATTTAATGTAACATTTGGTCGATTAGTTTATTTTCTCAAGACAAAAACAAATTCAGCCAAACTGTTTAAGTTATAACCCAAAGTGCCCACCTCCAATCAAGTGTGAATTTAGTGTATTGATAATCTTAAAAGCCAATGACACAGTCCAATGGTTTGGGGGTACAAGACCGCGGGAAATTGACAGTTGAGAGGAGATCTGCCAAGTTACCAGCATGCAAAGACTGCCTGAAAAATAGTTTTCCTCTCGGTAACTTTATTGATTAGTAACTTGGAAAAGCAGAATCTCAAAGAAGAAAAGAAGAACGGAATATGGAGAAGAACCGACCGCTTCTCGGTTTTGAGATAAGAAGTTTTGTTTTGTAAATCTTAATTAGGAGTCTAATCGAACTAATATAGTGGGGGGGGGGGGAGATAAAATATTGCTTAGAGGAAGAAGCTGTAAATATTCATTCATCTATTATTCCCTATTATGCTTTAAGAAATAAAGTTGTTAATTTTTACTTGAAATAGTTATGGACTCTAGAATTATCATGGATTACTGCAGTGGATAAATCATTTCCCTGTTGTTGGTTTTACATTAAGCAGGAGAATGTATCCTGTGTTGTAACACTACAATCCCACAGGAATGTGCTTTTCTCTTTACTGTCCTGTGGAACAGCTGAACCAAACATTCAGTTCAAGATCGGCATAACATGCTGCCCTGACCAGCACTGCATACATCCTGTGAGAGAAGAACAGAAGTAAAGATAGCTCCCTTCCTCTGCCTGTTTCCCGTATTTGTACAGCTTATTTCTATTCAGGTCGGTGTCATTCCCTATTTTAGGTGTATTCATCTCATTGAAATTCTCCCCGAGAGTGATGCACATCTCCATACGCATCTCTGGTGTTGGCTTTATTGATGCTGACGTACAGATGTAAGGGAGTTATAAATTCCATGTCAGTCATAGTGCATAGAGAAAGAATGGTTTTTTGTGGCACAGGAAAGAAACGGCGATGTCTAAGTGAGAGAAAATGATTATTGCGATCATCCCCGAGAGTGTTGTTGAGGCAGTATTTGGTGGACTGTGGATAGACTTTCTCTCAAGTTTCAACAGACTAATCCCTGGGATGATGGCACCATGATCAGAGAGTGAAGCTCAGTGAGAGAATAAGAGATGATTGTATCGAACCTGAAGGGGGATGGACAGTCACTCATGATGTTCTAAACAGGCACTGATACGATGATAAATTCCATGGGTTTTATTAACTCAGGTTAAGTGATTCTCAATAGGTTAAGAGCCTCCGAGGACATTCCCCTCATCCCACCCCCACTCCATATGTTGATTGAGAGAGACAGAGGGTCAGTCTTTGAATTAATTCTCCCCACATTAATACAGTGCATTTAGGGTGTGATCCTGCATTAAACGTCATGTTATCCACAATCCCGACAACAGCCACAATACCTTCATTCTAAAACAGTTAACTATTCCCACCAGCTTCTGACATCCATGGAGGACATGGGTCTGTCTTCTCAGAGATGGAAGATGCCTCTCTGAGATTTCAGACAAAGCATCTGGCTACCTTCCTCACTGGCAGCAAACCATATTAAAGTTTCAAGTGTCCCACAGGTAATGGAGCCATGAAGAACATCGTGGATCCAACTCAGAGTGCATTCTCTGCTCCATTGATTTGTCAGGTTGGAGCATCAATGGCACCCTCCTGTTCCTGTATAAGTGTCCCGAGGGGCTGAATGGCCTCCTCCATGTCCCATGGAACAGGTTCATGGGCCGGACTTGGCCCTGCCTGTTCCTGTTTAACAGCTTGATGTGGTAATCAGACCTCTTCTCTTCCTGTGGAACAGGCAGGAGGATTGAATCGGCTATTCCTCTCTTTGTTCAGTAGTTTCGATGGGCTGAATGGCTTCCACATATCTGTTTCTAATGTGCCTGAGATGCTGAATGAGCTCTTCATTTAACTGTGGAAATGTAGAGTGTCTGGCATTGCTGTTACATGAATGTTACCGACACTTTAACAGCACAAACCTGAATGCTGTCCAGGTCTTACTGCACATGGACACAGACTGTTTCAGGAGCTGAGGTGTGGCACATTGTTGTGAATATTGGGTGGTCTTCAGTGACGATCGCCATTTCTGATCTTATGAAGGTGTTTGTTTTCCGGCAGCTACCCTGAGGATCTCCTGCAGAGATGTCCCAGGACTGAAAGGATTGTCGGTCACCGACCATAAACATCTTTCTTTGTGCTCTGAAAGACCCCAAACCAGTGGGGTGGGTATACCTAATTCCCATTAATCTCAAATAACTAGGTGGTCCTGATGTCATCCACAGTAAAATGCTACCTTGTCATCAAGGCCATTCACTCTTTCCTGAGCCCCTGTGTTCACCTCTTGTTCACATCAATATATGATGGTGTCTGTGTTGGGAATGTTTTCCTCTCATAGAGGGTAATCAATGCCAGGAACTATCTTGGCTAGATAGTGAGGGGAGTTACATCACGGAAAGTATTCAAAGAGGTGGTACATGAATTTTTTGGCCTGTCAGAGTGCTAAAGGGTGTGAAGAATTGGACATTAAAGACCAGTTATTGATAACAGTAAGTCAGCCATGATGGTATACAATAGGTTGATCATCCGAGTCACCTAATCTTGCTTCTTATGTTCTCATATTCTGTAATTATAAAGTTAATAATTGTAATTTTCCTGAACGTTCTGTTATTGAATGTTGCAGTCACAGAGAGTAAAGTATTTTGTGAGTCATCTCAGGGTGAGGTATGGGGGCTGTATTCACAGTGAATCTGAGTCTCCAACATCACCAACAAATGAAGCACAAGTTGCAGAGAGGAGATACTCTGTAAAGAGACCAGAGCTGTCTTTCGAAACCAGCCTAGTTTTCCAAATAACATTTTCCAACCCACACCAAATCGTGTGTGACAGTCTTGAGGATGACATCCTGTGTTCTGGTGGACCAGGTATTTGGAGCAGGTGGCCTCCATCTGCTAATATCAGGAGCTGTGAGGAGCTGAATAGAACATAGGCACATAGGACTGAGCGGCAGGAGTGGGGTATTAGACACTTTGTCACCGCTTCACCACTCACAAATTCCATGGGTGATGTGCATGTGGTCTCAAAAGCATTTTTCTGTCTGTATGCCATTTGTCTGCATTCACTTGTCTGTCAAATGTCACCAAATATAATTTTGAATAAATGCAAGCATCCAGCACCACAAACCTCTGGGGAAGGGAATTTCCACTTGAACAGCCCTTTGAAAATTTCTCATTTGTGTTTCAACCAATGTTGGAAGGTCACTCCGTCCTTTTCCAGTCCCACTCCTCCACTGGTTACACCAATCTTAAATGGAACCATTTTTGTGATGTGACCAATGATGTAGGTCTCAGAGTAGGTCATTTACTAGAAAAGTGTGAGACACAGAACGTTGGATTCATAACAAATGGTAAAATGATAGAGTGCCCCAAACGTTATCCTGCCTTTGAAGTTATTCTGCTCACACAAGTTACTGGTAGTGGGGTTTCACTCTGGAACAGTTGAATTTGGCTGAATTCCCTTTGTTTCAGGCAGTGGAGAGATTCTAGTGAATTCTCACCAGAAATCCTTCACAAGTGGTAAAGATAACACAGGGATTTTATGGTCTCACACTTTGCTATCGGATGGAACAACGTAAGAGAGAGAGATCAATAGGCTGCTGCTTCTCAGGCGGGGGACATTTTTCTCCCTCTCTGTGTTGAAACATACGATAATGTCAACTGAACACCAAACTGGACCAGGTGTGCTCTTCTGGAACATTCTCTGGAAAACCCGATTATAGATTATATGCAAGTGCATTTGTTTCAATCGCAAAAAAGTCCCCACTTTATAATTTGAAGACATGCTTACATGTGTCTGTGTAATTTGTAAATATTGGTAGGTGTCTTCATAGTATGTGTGTAAATATAAATGCATCTTTTTCTTAAAATTTATTCTCTAGCTTTAGTCTCCCTGACAAGAGATAATGTGCATCCAGTTGATACACTCTTCAGAACGTCATGGATGGTTGAATTCTATTTCTCAGCTAAGATCAAAACTGATAATCCCCGATAACAAAAGGCCGGCATTCCAGGAATGAGTAAAGGGAAACCTCTTTGAAAATCTTCGAAAAGAATTAAATCCTTTCATTTTAGTTTCGGGGATCAAAACAGCACACAGTGCATCAAATGTGGTCACAGCAATGCCCTCGTACCGATGCAGTTAAACATTCCTGCGATTAACCCTGATACCTTTTGCCAAAAACAGCATCATTCCACTTACCTTCCAAATCACTTGCTGCATCTGCAGACTGACTTCATATGATTCATGTCCCAGGAACATAGAAACCGCCTGAATCACAGAGTTCTGCAAGCTCTCTGCATTTACGTTGTTTACCATTGTTTTATTCTTCATGCCAAAATACACAATCTACCTTATGCTATTTCTGCTGAAGGTTTGCTCACTAACCTTCCCTGTCTGTTACACATTGCAGACTCACTACCTTCATTTGATGACACATTAAATAACCATCTTGGATTACGAGCTAATTGAGCTCCAAACAATTCCCTCCCCTTCCTCCAGATCTTGGATACAAATTGTTGATCATTGATGACCCTACAGTGATCTCTGAGGCACTCCATCAGTTACAGCTTTGCAGCCTGAAAATAAACATTTGTCTCTACTCTCTATTTCCTGTTAGCGACTGATCTTTGCTGGACAGGAGAGTCAATGTTCCCTGCTCCTGGGTAGCCGTTCAGGCGGGTTGAATGGCCTCCTGCTGGGCTGTGTAATGTACTCAACGAGCTGAATGACTTCATTCTATATTGCTGTGCATTTCCTTAGAGTGACAGAATGGTCTCCTCCTGTCTCATTGTATCGATCCTGTCTGATTGAATGGGGTGGTCCCCTACCATGTAATAGCCTCGAGGGTGGATTGAGGGAACAACCCACGGGGTAGGGGTAACAGTTGGTCATTTGCCTGCACCATTCAGAATGCTCATGGCTGATCCGAGTGTGTCTGTCCATCCGTCTCCTGTCTGTTCCCAATAAACATTGACTCTCCTGCCCAACACAGATCAGTCGAGCGCAGACTTATACACTTAATGGCAAGGTCCTCGGGAGTGTAGCTGAACAAAGAAAACTTGGAGTGTAGCTTCATACCTCTTTGAAAGTGGAGTCGCAGGTAGATAGGATAGTGAAGAAGGCGTTTGGTATGCTTTCCTTTACTGGTCGAGTATTGAGTACAGGAGTTGGGAGGTCACGTTGCTGCTGTACAGGACATTGTTGAGGCCATTGTTGGAATATTGCGTGCAATTCTGTTCTCGCTCCTATCAGAAAGATGTTGTGAAGCTTGAACGAGTTCAGAAAAGATTTACGAAGATTTTACCAGGGTTAGAGGATTTTAGCTACAGGAAGAGGCTGAACAGGCTGGGGCTGTTTTAAATGGAGCATCGGAGGCTGAGGGGTGACTTTATAGAGGTTTACAAAATCATGAGGGGCATGGATAACTTAAATAGGCAAAGTCTTTTCCCTTGTGTCGGGGAGTCCAGAACTAGAGGGAATAGGTTTAGGATGAGAGGGGAAAGATACAAAAGAGACCTAAGGGGCAACAGTTTTCACCCAGTGGGTGTACTTCTATGGAATGAGCTGCCAGAGGAAGTGGTGGAGGCTGGGACAATTGCAACATATGAGAGGCATTTGGGATGGGTATACGAATTGGAAGGGTTTGGAGGTGTATGGGCCAGTTGCCGGCAGGGGGGACTAGATTGGGTTGAGATATCTGGTCGGCATGGACGGGTTGGACTGAAAAGTCTGTTTCCATGCTGCACATCTCTATGACTCTATAAACGAGTCTTCACTACTCCCTGAGGATGAGGACACCACAGGTCGCACAACACTAAAGTGAAAGGTACGTCCTTATTTCTTTGTGGAACCTGTTATTTTAAAACTTTGTTAACTGAACATCAAATCACCACCTCTTTGCAGATATAAGGGCAGAATAATTAGGAATAAACATAAACCATTCCGGACTCCAAACCTGTCCCACATTCCCACTGAACCTTTCCAATCGAATATGTATAAAACCCAGTCTCTGCTGCTGTCACAGGAAGAGAATACATGTTAGCATAGCACCACATGAAAAAAAGGAGCAGAATGAGGCCATTCGGCCCATCTAGTCTGATGTGCCATTCAATAATTTCTTTTCTGTTCCTCAACCTCATTCTCCTGCCTTCCCCCAAGAATCCTTGATCCCGTTATAAAACAAAAACTTATCAATTTGTATCTGTGTCGACGTGTGCATATGTTTGTCCATCTGCTTGTCATCTGGGTATTTGTGCTTCTACGTTTGTCTTTCTGTGTATCAGCCTGTGTGTTTTTATCTATGTTTGTGTCTATTTGTGTGTGACTCTATATGTCTGCGTGTGTTTCTACGTGTGTGTATGTCTATTCCCTTGTATGTATTGTGTTTGTTCGTATAATGGGGTGATACCAATAATTCTGTGTATTTCTGTGTCTGCATCTCTGTGCAGTGAGGTAACTGTATTTGGGGGTGGGGGGTGTGGGAGTTAAAGGACTGTCGTTTGAAATGCCAATGTGTTTACAGTGAGAATTGTCTTTCACTGAGCACTGCTCTTTAATCGGTCAGTGGGACATGGATGTTTCAGAAATTTCACGCGAGGCATCCCAGTCCGCTTCATCTTGTACTAGGTTCCTCCCACATGGCGGGTGTGGGGGAGGGGTGAGGGAATGGATATTGGGCACTCCACCACCCGGCTTGGCCATTTCTGTCCTATTCCAGACTTTTTCTCTTGGAATAGAAGAAAGGGATGGATGGAGTGAGGGCAGGAGTGGATGGCCTTGCAGTTAGTGCTGGTGGAGGTGTATCTGGGAGGAATTGTGAGTCGTCTGGAATGAGACAGTCGACAGTTTTGAATCCATATAGTATTATTAATGTGTGGGCGTATTGCTAAGGTGACGGAAAAAGTGTGGGAAGGAAGTTGCTGAATTCAATAGTGAGTGAGGTAGTGCCTAAGACTTATTTGGAGATAGAGCATGAGGATTTTCTAGGGATAGATGCTATAACAAATATACAGAGAGGGTGACGGAGCAGAGAGAATTTGGTGACCATTATCCTGAGACAGCCGGGAGGATATTGATGCTTGTCCTGTATTGATGGAGATATCTTTAGATCATCTCAGCGTCAAGGTGAGCCTCCCCGAATGTCCTTTCCAAGTCTATCACTAATAATGACACAGACCTCTCCCTCCCAGTCTACGGAATCAGTTTATGTAGAACTTACAAAGAGCAAGGCACAGCAAATATTGGTGTGTTATATATCGGTTGCAGAAAATCTGAACATCATATGCTCTGGGAATTGATATGCAAGTATCAAGGATACTGCAGTTTTGTAGGATGTTCTCAAATTGCATCTAAACTGTATTAACTAAGTGACTGCTTATGCTGTGCAAAATAAATTCTGTACGTGTATGTGAGGTGGGTTGAAGAGTATGTTGTGAAGCAAACTATAGAGCAGTTTATTTTGGGTTTGTTGTGTGATCAGAAGGAAGAGTTAATGACCTTGCTCTGAATCAGCTTTGAAGGAACAGAGACATTAATAAGGTGCAGTTTACACGGTGTCTGCATGAATATAGAATGCTTGAACGTTCTGGTTAAAAATCATGGTAGCCTGGAGGCGAGAGGGTCAAGTTCCCTCCAGTGAATTGGGAAAGTACAATATAACATACAGTGGGAGGCAAGCAATGTTTGTTGGAGTCAGAGAGTCAGGCAACACAGAGACAGGCCCTTCGGCCCAAACACGTCCATTCCGACTAAACTGTCCATCCACGCTAACCCCATTTCCCTGCTGTTGTCCTGTATCTTTCTAATCCTTTCCTGTACATGTATTTGTACAAATGCCTTTTAAATGTTGCGAATGTGCCCGTCTCAAACTCTTCCACTGGCACATCATTCCATATGCGTATCACCCCTGTGTGAAAAGCAGTTGGTCCTCAGGTTCCCTTTTATTGTTTCCCCTCTGACATTAAACTGATGCCCTCTTGTCCGTGATTGCCTAACCCTGGAAAAAGGAACTGAGTGCATTCACTCTGTCCGTCCTTCCCATGATCTTATACACTTCTCTCAGATTCCCCCTCAGCCTCATACATCTTAAGTAAAAAGTCCTAACTTGTCCAACCTCTCCCAATAACTCAAACCATTGAGATCTTTGCAACATTCTTGTAAATTTCTTCTGCACTCTTTCCAGTTTAATACCATCCTTCCCATAGCAAAGTGAACACAGTTGAACATAACGCTCCCAGTATGGCCTCACCAACATCCTGTATAATTGCAACGTAAATATACACTGATGAAAGCCAGTGTGCCAAAAGCTTTCTTCACTGCCGTGTCTACCTCTGAATCAAATTTCAGAGAACCATGCACATGAATTCCAAGGTCCCTCTGTTCCACTACACTCCTTAGGACCCAACCATTCAACATGAAATTCCTACCTTGATTTGACTTTCTTAAATGCAAGAACTTACACTGATCTATATTAACATCCATTTGCCATTTCTCAGCCACTTCTCCAGCTGATCATGGTACTGCTGTATTTTCTGAAATTTCTGATAACCTTCCTCAGTCTCCATGACGCTGCCTATTTTAGTGTTGTCTTCAAACTTACAAATCTGCCTGTTCATTCTCATCTAAACCACAGATATATGTAATATGTAGTGGGCGAAGCAGTAACCCGTGAGGCTTTCCATTAATCACAGGCCTCCAGGCTGACAAGCATACTTCCACTATTACCCTCTGCTTCCCACCAACAAGGCAATTTTGCATCTAATTTGGCAGCTCCTCCCCAATTTCATGCAATCTAACCTTCCAGAGCAGTGTACCATTTGGAACCTTATTGAAGACCTTACTGGAATCCATTAAGACTACATACACCATCCTGCCCTCCTCAACGTTGCTAGTCACTTAATCAAAGAATTCGAACAAATTTGTGAGCCATGATCTCCCATGCACAAAGCCGTGCTGAGTTTGATGTTGGGCTTTTCCCCTAAATGTTGGTTTTCCTGTTCCTCGGATGCTGCTGGGTCTGCTGTGCTTTTCCAGCACCACTCTAATCTTGCTCCTAATCACACCCTGTCTTTCCAAATGCATTTATAACTTATCTCTCAGAACCTGTTCAAGTAAATTACCTACAACAGATTTTACATTTACTGGTCTATAGCTCCCGCGTTTTTCTTTGTAGCCCTTCTTGAGTAAGGACACAGCATTCGCTGTCCCCCAGTCCTTCGTGACTTCGCCCGTTGGCCAGCAATGATGCAAAAATATCAGCCAGTGCTCCGGCAATTCCTTCTACGTCCTCCTGCAGTGTTCCTGAATATATATGGTCAGGACGAGGAAATTTATAGAAATATTGCAAAGTCTTTTTATTTCAGGTACAAACACCAAAGAAAGGAAAAGTGACACAATGATGTTGAACATAACAAATTCGAAAATGTATTAATCATAGGAAATGCCTTCAGATGAATTTCAGTCATTGTGGAAACCTGAGAATTCTCAGAAATTCACGATCCAGAAACAAGGATCATGAAACTGATAAGGAAATCAAAAATAGAACATGAATGCTCACAAACAGGAACAAACACACTGCAGAAATCTACAATGTGTATTTCAAAGGAAACAAAGTAAAAGCAAGGTCAAATATGGAAATTGGTAATTGGGAGAGGAGAGTTTATTGTGAAGAACAGGGAAATGGCCAAGAAAATAATCAGCTGCTTTGTATCTGTCTTCAAGGAGGAAGATCCATAAAATCAGCCAGTAATACCAAGTGATCATGTAGCGCTTGTGCAACTGAAGACAAAAAGTCAATTTATATCAGTAACAAGGTAGTATTTGAAAGTGTAACTGGATTGAGCATTGCTCAGCCTGACAAACCTGAAGTACTTCATATTAAAATGTCAGACATAACTCATCAACAGAAGTATTAATTGCACTGTCGACGACTGTGTATTATTTTCCTGTGTATTCTGCAGAGGCCGGAAGCCATTCCGGATAAATGGAAGTTAGTAAACGTAGTCCAAGCACTATAGATTAATAGAAGGGATCCAAGCATCTATGAAGGGAAGAAGACATAGTTTGGAGAATTGCCGAACAATTAACTTGACATCTGCAGGGAAACTGTTGTAATCTATTATGCAGCATGTGATAATGGATATTTAGAAATTAATAGGATCAATGGAGAGAATCCACATGTATTTCTGGCAGACGTCTAACTCGATGTGCTATTAGTTGTTAGACCCCATCTACCACCCCCTGAGAAAAGGAACAGAAAGTGACTTCGCCACAGGAAGTGATATCAACAACCCAAAGAAACCCTTAAAAAGAAAGCAGGAATGTGTAGCATCACTTCGCCAGAGGTCCACTGAAGATGTTACCTAGTAAGGTAAGGAAACGTCGGGAAATGAACCTGCCAGCTCAGCGAGCGAACCTACATCCATTATGTACAGTATTGGTGACCCAATCTGAGAAGAAATATACTGACCACAATAAAATTGCAATGGACGTTGTCCAGATTAATCTCACAGATGGCGGGATTGTTGGATGAGGAAACTCGGCCTATGTTCTCCAGTGTTTCAAAGAATGAGAAGTGGGTCACAGTGAGATTTACAAAATTCACAAAACATATAACAAATGGGAAATTAACAGGACGCTTCCCTGGCTCCCCAATCCAAATTCAAGGCAAATAATGGCAAGATAAGGGATTGGCCACTTAAGACTGTAACTTTGAGGAAATTCATCACTCGGTGAGAACTGCCTAAAACAGGGTCATAGAAACCTGCTGGCAATGTAAGATTAAGGAAAATCTCCAGATATTCTGCAAATGTGTCAAGCAGAAATGAATAACAAGGGAACAGATACGAGTCATTAATGACTTGCCAAGTTGCATCCAAATCAACTTAGTGTTAGGAGACAGAGGGTAGTGGTTGAAGGCTGTTTGTGTGACTCGAGACTGATGTCCAATGGTGTATCACAGGGATCAGTGCTGTGATTCGGAGATGCTGGTGTTGGACTGGGGTGAACAAACCTAAAAATCACATAACACCAAATTATAGTCCAGCAGGTTTATTCAGAGGCACGAGCTTTCAAAGCACACAACCACCTCATGAAGAAGCAGCGCTTCGAAGTTAGTGCCTCCAAATACACCGGTTTTAGTATAACCTGGTGTTGTGTGATCGTTATCCTTATTATTTGGGGTATTCATAAATGATGCAGCTGTGAATATAGGCGGGGGTGCTGGGAGTGTGACAACTAATTTTGTGTTTGATACAAAGATTGGCCGGGTGGTTGGCAGTGAGGAGGAAGGTCTTATGTTGCAGCAAGATACAGATGGAATGGTCAGATGGGCAGAGCAATGGCAGATGGAATGTAACCTTAATAAATATGATATGATACACTTTGGAAGAAGGAACTGGACATGGAGTACTCAATGAATGGCAGCACACGAGGAAGCTCAGAGGGTGTTTCTCCACACTTCCCTGAATATGACTAAATGCGTTAATGCACAATTTTGAAAAAACATAAGGGACTGTAAACGTAATCTTTATTCATCAAGGCATAGATTATAAGAGCTATGCAGAACTTTGGTTTGGCCAAGATGGAGTACTGTGTGTAGTTCTGGGAACCACATTACGGGAAGGATCTGATTGTAGTGGAAGGGGCTCAGAGGAGATTCACCAGGATGTTCCCAGGGATGGAACATATCAGCTATGGAGAGAGGCTGGATAACCTCAGGTTGTTTAGTTTGGAGCAGAGGAGGCTGAGGCGGCCGTGATTCAGAAGGATAGGATTCTAAGGGACATGGACAGGGTGGATAGACAACAGCTGTTCTTTTTAGTCAAAGGGCCATGAACAATGCAGCACATTTTAAAGTGAAGGGAATTGAGGTTTGTTTTTCATCCAGAGGGTGTTGGGGTCAGGAATGTCCTTCCTGAGAGAAGTTGTCATGGTAACTTCACAACCATTAGAAAATACACGGCTGTGCACTTGAAATGCCATAAGATTAACTGCTACGGGACTTGTGACGGAAAATGGGACTAATGTAGACATTGCTGTATTGTTGATGGGACAAAGTCTGTGCTTCTGTGTTTGTATGGCTGTGGAAGGTCAATCATTGAGTAGTTTAAGATACGAATTGATGGGTTTCTGAAGAGTATATTAACAAGGGTTTTAAGATTGAACGTGTAATATCTTATGAAAATATGTCAGTGGCAAAATTAAGTGGACAAATGTGCAGCTTTCTTACAGTTTGATAGCAGTGAATTGAGGACCGGGAAAAGGCAGAACTATGGAGCAAATACTTTAGTTATGTCTTCACAGAAGAAAACAAAACAAAAAAGAAAACTTCCCAACAATCCTAGTGAACATTAGTCTGTTGAGAAAAAAGGAATAGAATGACATTTGCAACCAAACACTCTTAGAGGAAGTATTGGAACTGAAAGTAATGAGCACAGATAAAGTTAACCGAGATTGATCAAATGGGAATCATAATTAAGAAAGTGACGTTTAGCATAATTATGGAGAAGCAATCAATGCAATATAATTGCATTTTCAGAAAGATTTTTGAGAAAGCCCAAAGCCTATTATGCAAATTCAAATCCTCTGGGACTGGGACTAATATGGTTTTAGAATGGGAGAGCGGGCAGGAAGCAGTGACTAGGAATAAAACAATGGGTTTATTTGAAAGGAAGGCTTGAAGAATATAGCAAGGATAGGGGTTTGGGCTCCAGCTATTCCCAATACACAACATATATTTTGTTGAGTGGATCAAATTTAGTATTTCCAAGTTTGCTGATGGCACTAAACAATATCGGATTGTGAGTGGGTGCGCTGGATGTCCAAAAAACTGCAAGGTGATTCCGACAAGTGGAGTGTCTGGGTAAATACATGGCAGATGGAGAGCAATGAGGGGTGGGTGATATGGTCTATGGGGGATATGTGATATTGTGACCTTTGATGGTAAAAACAGAACGGGAGCCTATCATTTGAAAAGGGATTGTTTGAAAAATGTTGATCTATAAAGGAACTTAAGCTGCATTTTTGTTTCCTTCTGTGCAACCCTCCGAGATCAGTGTAGGGCAATGAGATCTGAATTGAGAAGTCAATACTGGGATTGGCATTGGCACGCTGACCAGTATACACAGACCCAACACGTGGGGAGGTGTAGCATTGAAAAGGATCTGGATCTCCCTGTGCACTGGTCACAGAAAGCAATTTTGCAGGAGCAGAAAACAGATAGGCAGATAAATAGTGTTTTCACCTTCATTTCAGGGGGATTTGAATCCAGGAGTAAGGGTGTTTTACTGCAGCTGAGCAGGGCCTTGGTGAGACCTCATCTCGCACATTGTGCAGTATGTTATGCAGTTTTGGTCTCCTTACCCAATAAAGGAGAAACCTGACATTGAGGGAGAGCAGTAAAGGATAACCAGACTGATCTCTGGGATGATAGGCTTGTTGTGGAGCAGAGTTTGGGGCGGCTATGCCTGTATTCCATGGGCTTTAGGAAAATGAGTGGCGATCTCAGTGAAACATATAAAACTCTGTTAGGGCGAGTCAGATTGGAAACAGGGGTGACAATTCCCCTGGCTGGGACTTCAAAACAAGGGGCCACAGTATTATGTACAGAGAGGCCACTCTGCATTGAGATGTGAATAAATGTCTGCACTCAGATACTGGTGAACCTGGGGTACTATCTCACAGTTAAGGCTGTGGAAACCAAGGCACTGAATATAAATATGCATTTCTGGAAACTAAAGGGATAGGGAGACAGCAGGGTATTGTATGAAGGTAGAGGATCAGATACCATTACAGGTTGTTCTCCAATAACGTGGTAGCTGCGTTCCTGTGCATCACTGTGTTGCAGAAAATCATGCAATATTAATAATGTGGTCTATGGGGAAAAGAGGATAATGGGCGAACTGCAAAATATCAGTAAAAAACAAAAATTAAAGTTAGTCTAACACACACTAGCACAGTCTAATTAAACCTTTAAATCATATATTGTAATGAAATAGTGTTAATAATGACAATTCAGTCACTGGCTACATCCCTGTACCTTTCACCAAGCTCTTCACCAGAAAGCGCTCAGGACTGACTGACCACGTGATGCCAACATGGAATTCCAGTTCTCCTGAAGATTCTCCCCCGGTTTGAAATAAAGTTCCTTCTAATTGGAGAGAGCAATTCCCTGTTTCAAGCTCAGGTTCAAAGCTTGCAGAGCGGATTACATTCCTGTTTTAGCTGAACACTCAGAGGGTGCATTTGGCAGACAGAGGATCCTGAAGCTGGGTTTTGTTGTACAGATGGTGCCTGGCAAGGAATCGCGTCACAGTGAGCGGGAGCTCACTTTATAGAAAAAAGGTGCGCAATTCACGAATCGCATTGCAGTCAAATCACGTTGAATAAACACGCGTTATCAGAGAAATGCCTGTATATTGAATCGAGGAGCAAGATTGATGGACTGAAGGTCTACAACAGTTCTTATTTTATATCTCACAATGTTTAAACATATTAATAGATATGAACACTGTGTTGGGAAAACTGCTTTGAGGAGATTTTCTCAATGAAGTAGAATGGGGAAGGCTCAATGTGTTGAATGACCTACTCCTTTCCCGATGTTTCTGTGCAGCCTGTGGGAAAGCTCTGTAAATGTTGTCACAAGCTCTCAGATGTGAGGAAGGAGGACTCTTCAGGGTCAATAGGACTGTGATTCCCGTTCCCTTTTCTGATATCGAGGCTGGTGCCGGTTATTCTGTCTGTTTATTTCCTTTAAGACCTCGGAGCAGTGTGATACAATTGAGTGTCTTGCTTGGCCTTTTCAGGGACCATTGAAGACTTTATCACATGTCTATGTGTCTGGAGTCACTTTTAGGCCAAACAAGAAAAGCACGGGAGATTCACTTCCTGAAAGTACGTTGGGGAATGAGATCGAAGTTTACAATCAACATTGTAAGCAAGGTCATTGTTACAATCACCAGATTCTACATCTTGATATTTTATTAATTGTTTTTAACTTCCACCAGCTGCCAGAGCATTATCCTGCATTGGATTAGTAATCCAGTGACATTTCCACATCAGCACCATCGCCACATAGGAACCTATCAGAAACCACAATGGGCGGGTTATTTCTGGACTGCTTGACAGCTCTGTCAAAAAGAACTCCCACCAATTTGATTATCGTGAAGGGACTGAGGGGGTGGTAAATGGTCAGAATGTAATTATTCACCTATTAGGGGACCAGACAAAGTTGAGTAATTTTCCACATTGCTGAAAATGTGTTGCTGAAAATGTGATGCATTCGTCAGGCAGCATCTAAGGAGCAGGAGAATTGACGTTTCATGCATGAGCCCTTCTTATCCTGCTCCTTGGATGCTGCCTGACCTGCTGCGCTTTTCCAGCAACACATTTTCAGCTCTGATCTCCAGCATCTGCAGTCCTCACTTTCTCCTCGATAAATTTCCACATTGCCAGGGAGTTGTCAGAGTTGGAACTGGAATGAAACAGCTTCCCGAGGACCACGGGTTGTTGTGCAGCATAAGTCTTCAGTTCTATTATAGGAATGGTGTCAGGGTCCATTGTCTTTGTCGTATCTACTGTGTTCAGCGGTTTCTTCATGTCTCATACAGCGAATCGAATTGGTTGAACACCGCCATCTATGATTCTGTGGATATCATGGCGAGGATGAGGTGGATCAATCCTTCAACACCTCTGGCTGAGGATAGTGAAGATACTAAATCCTTGTCTTTTTCACTGATGTACCGGGCTGTTCCATTATTTAGGATGGGGATATTTCTGATGTCCTCTCCTCCAGTAAGTTTTTTAATAGTACATCGACATTTATGTCTGGATGTGGCAGGATTGCAGAGCTTAGATCTGATCTGTTGGTCATGGGATCATTTTGTCCTCTCTATCAGATGTTAGTTCTGCTGTTTGGAATGAAACCATTCAAGTGTGGTAGCTGTAATGGGTTGTGATCAGCTTTAGGTACACATGGTTCTGACCGTGGCATGTTCACCCACTCTCGTCACTGAACCATTGCTCGGCTTGATGATAATGGTAGACTGATGGAATATCCTGTGGAAAATGTTACAGATTATGTTTGAATACAATCCTGCTTCTGTTGCTGCTGTTGTCTACAGCATCACATGAAAGCCCAGTTTGAGCTGTAATATCAGCAATTCAATTCTACTGTCTGTCCCCCAGTTAACATCGAGACCCAGTCACCCATCAGCCGTGTACTCAGTGACCGCACCTGGTTTCTGATGCAGTAATATTTCCATTTTCATATTCTCATTCTGCTGAGGGTTCTCCTTGGTGCCATGCTTCCAATTTGTTACATTACTCAAACCCTTTAATATATTCATCTGAATCTTTTCCTTGCTCGTCATGCCATCTGCGTTTGAATTAAATGTGTTTCCCTCTGGTTTTCTCCCTGACCATGATTAAGGGCTCTGTGGTGTCAGTGATATCAGCATTATGCAGTTTCTGAGCGAATGAATGTGTCCACTTCAGCTCCCAGTGTAGGGCGCTCCGTGTTGGACAGGGCGTTTGAGCAGCTTTCAAACACGTCATTGGAACTTGTTCAAAAACAGAAATTCCTGAAGAAATAAAGCAGCTCTGGCGGCATCTTCTGTAGTGAATGTAGAGTTAATCTTTCGAGTCCAGTGGCCCTCTACAAAGCCCGCAGTTTCTTCAGCAATTTTTGCATTTATTTTATATTTATTTCCAGTATCCATAGTTATTTGTTTCATTGAAACTTTGTGCTGTGCCTATTCGTTTCTGAAGAACCTCAGCAGGTCTGGCAGCATCTGCAGAGACAGAGAAACAGAGTTCGCATAACAAGACCAATGTGACTTGTTCTGAACTGAAAAGGGTTGGCTTTTTAATCCCTTGCGGAGATGGGGGATGGGTGACTTGGAAAAGAGGGCGTGGCAAAAGATAAACGGGCTATTAGCAGTGGTGAACGAGAAGATGATGCAAAATGGGGTTAAATTAAGATGTGAATGGGGGAAAGGGGTTCTCTCTCGTTGAGTGTAAGATAAAGATGACACAACCACACAAGGCCATAGGGAGAACAGGAGAGAGAATGTTGTATTATATAGATCTCGATCTATACGTTTTCACAGTATACATCATCACTGCCTTCACACTATGGAATTCAGATGCTTGACCTCTTATTAGCACGAGTAAGAGTTTCATGCTGCCTTAGTTTTGTTATATAGAGCAAAACTAACAGTATGAAGTTTGGGCTGTTTTCTACACCTGTCATTTTTAATATTCTTTCAAATTTGCAGTGCTTATCGTTAAACGTTTGATCTTGAAGTTAGTATCAGATGGAGTGTATGAGTTTGAGGAGTGGCATTCTAGAAGTTTATAATATCATGGGAGGCATGGGTAGAGTGAATAGCGAAGGTCTTTTATGTTGGATCGGGGATTTCAAACACAGATGCATAGCTTAAAGGTGGAAGGGGGGAAACTTGAAAGGGACAAAGGGACAACTTTTTTTACACAGAGTGTGATGTATGTATGGAATGAACTGCCAGAAAAACAGTGGGAGATGCAAGTACATATTTCAAAGACATTTAGACCAACATATGAATGGGAAACGTTTAGAGGCATATGTGCCAAGTGCAAGCAGATGGGATTATTATAATTTAGAAAACCTGGTCAGCATGGACATGTTGGACCAAAGGGTCTGTTTGAGCACGATATAACTGTATGAATGTAGAAATTGACGAAAATGTACGAAAAGATATGATGTAATAAATTGGTAAGAAATATAAAAACAAGCATCATGAGCTTTTCTGTCAACATTAAAAAAAAGCTTGAAGATGTGTGTGTGAGCTGAGGGGGAAGTGAAGTGAGGAAAGTACATTGAGGCCATTAGGGGGGTTTGACTGGAGAACTGGCCAAAGGGAACAGGCAGATAACTTACAGTAGTAATTTAAATCACTCCTCATGAGGAAAGTACTGTAACCATGTCAATGGTATAAACAAAATGGTAACAGGAGGGAAGTTATTGAACTGTCTCTAACAAAAGGTACAAGGTATTTACCTAACAGGTAAGAATAAGGGTAGGCAGGTCAGCAGTAATTCATAGTTAATTTTAAAAGAAGTGGTCACAGAGTGACTAGTGACATTGTGTGAAATATTTCATAACTCTTTGGATTACAGGAGTGTTCCATTGAAACTGGAGATCCTCCAATGTGGTGCCTATCTTCAAGAAAGTAATGAGACAGAAGGCAGGAACAATTTCACCTAACCATTATTGGTGGGAATCTGCTAGAGCTTGTTATTAAGGAAGGAATTGCAGGGCAGTTAGAAAAGCTTAATGCAGAGTTGGCATGGTTTTGTGAAGGGGAAACTATTTTTGCTCTGTAACAACATACAAATTCTTTTTTGGAGATCCCTGAGAAGGTCAAGATTAGAGTCATGCTGGAAAAGCACAGCAAGGCAGGCAGCATCCAAGGAGCAGGAAAATCAATGTTTCGGGCAGGAGCCGTTCATCAGGAATTCCTGAGAAAGTGACAAGCAGATTTGATAAAGGGCACTGGTCAACATGAGACTTTCCAGAAAGTTTTCACAAGGTATCACAAAATAAACGTTCTGACACAAGACAGAGGCTTGTAGTATGATGAATAATATATTTGCATGGGATAATGGTTGCTTTCTCTCCTTGCACCATTATCCCTGATTCACCTGTCTATGGAAAATCAGACAAAGCCAGCCTCGATATAATATAATGATTCAGCCATCCCAAACTTCTGGGAAGGGGAATATCCACTTGAGTGAAATCCGACTTTGTGAATTTTTCCTCACTCCGGTTCTGACTGATGTTGGAGGTTGTCACTGTTTCCTTTTCTCGTCCCACTACTCCACTGTTCACAACAAATTTTAAATGTAACCGGGTCGGAGATATGACCGATGATAAAGGTCTCAGACGGGGTCAGGTTCAGTGATAGGAACAAGTCAGGCAGATTTCTTTCGTCAGCCGAAGGTAACTAATAGGGCTAACGGAGCAGCGTGATAGATTTGTGGTAAACACTGCTACCTCATATCAGCAAGGAGCTCAGCTCAATTCCAACCTCGTCCAACACTCTATGTGGAGTTTGAACATTCTTCCCGTGTCTGTGTGGGTTTCTTCCCAGTTCTCCAGTTTCCTCCCACAGTTCAAAGATGTGCAGCATAGTTTGATTGGCCATGCTAAATTACCGATTAGTCAGTTTATTTTTGTTTTCTCAGGGTGTAGTGAGTCTTTGGAACACTCTTCCCTGCAGACCATTCGAGGCAGAGATATTGAGTATTTTTGAGGCAAGGTTCATGAATCACAAAGGAGTCAAGGATTCTCGAGGAGTGGGCAGCAATGTGCAGTGTTGGGAAAATGTAGACAGTGGTACTGAATGACACGGCTTCAGAATATGCAGGAATTAAATGAAATGATAACATCAATAAGGTTTTACCGGGAAAACAAGATGGCAGCGATCTGAAAGGTCAGCTTTGCTGATCTCTGTACCACAATAATGCTCTATCCCACCCCACCACAGTCATTTACTTACAATTGAACACTACAAGAGCTACAGAATCCTCACTAATGCCATTTTGTCAAGTGAAAATGACAAAATATGGGAAAGGATCGAGTAAGTCCCAACACGCAGCGCACCCGTCAGAAGCTTTCAGTATGTCTGTGGCCGCACCTGTAACACCCTCTGTTCGTTTAATGGACCGAGTCACTCACCAGGACTTGGTCACCGAGTTCACCAAGTTACGGGAAATGACTGAAACCATGATTGAAGACAAATTCAGCGGGAGGATAGAACCACTCTCAGCAGTGCTCCAAAAACATGAACAGCAACTTGAAAGCCTTGGAAACAGAACGGATGAGGTCGAGAGCCAAACTGTAGGGGCAGAGACTGTGATCGATTCCTGTAAGGAGCGGATCCTCACCCTTGCAAAACAGGTCCGTAACTTAGCTGAACAAGGTGACGTCCTCGAGAACAGGGACAGGATGAAGAATGTTCACATAATCGGTCTGGTGGACCGGACATAGAGTGATCAGTCAGTGAGTTTTTTTTTGCGAGAACTGGCTGCAAAGATTCCTTCACAACAAAGCTGAAGAGGGACGGGTGAAGAGTGAGACAGTTCATCGGGTTACGGTGCGCGGGTCATACTCCGACCAACGCCCTCACCCTGTCCTTGTGCTATTACATTGTTGCAAGGACAAACAAAGACTTAGGGAAGCCTCCAGAATACAGGGAAGAGACCCGAAGAGGGCTTCAGGATTATGTTCTTCCAGGTCTTTTCAGCGGCAGTGATTCAGAAAATAAAATCTTTCGATGATAACAAGAGAAGATGAAGGGAACTTGAGATTCAGTATTCCTTAATGAACTCAGCGGTGCTCCGTATGCACTAGTGGATCTTTCAATAGATCCACTAACTCTCCAGAGGTTGTGAAAACTTTGTGGGCACTTTAAAGTAGGCTGGATGCGTTAATGGAAAGCGATAACCTTGTTTCTCTTTTTTAAAAGAAAGTTTGATGGCAGTTTCTGGTATTAAGCAGTGTTAAATTATAGACCGGCCTGGATAGAGTACATACTTTTAACTCCTTCATTAGTATTAATGCTCGTTTTTCTCTTGCTTAGTTTGTGTGTTGGGTTGGGCTCAAGCTGGACGGAGTTATGAAGGTGATCGTGATGACTGAATGCCTACCGAAGGGCAGTTCAGTCACGATGTTTGTGATTAATTACCCTGGATGCAGTATTGATAATGGGGCAGAAGATAGAGATTTGTGACGTGAAAATGCTCCCAGTCGACGGGGGGTAAATGCCCCTCCTGAGTGCCATTGGCACTTTGTATCTTTTTTTGTATTTGTATGTATTTAGTTTTGGAACGTTTTGAGAGCTTATTAGTTCTAGTAGCTTTAGGTTGTATGTTTTTTTAGGCTCTATGATTCGGTTTTCATTGGTGCTCAGCGATTTGTAATTCGAGTTCTTCCTCTCTGGATTTCAAATATTGTTTCAGTGTATAATGGCAAATGTCGAGCTTAAATGGTGTATCTAGAACATTAAGGGGAGCCATTCGCCAGTTAAGAAAAAGGAGAGGGTGGATATTGTCGTATTGCAGAGATGCACTTTGATGACAAGGAACATTTGACATTACAGCAAGGTGGGTTTGATCGGGTTTATTTCTCATCTTTTAACACTAGGAATAAGAGAGAAACCATACTGGTGAGGAAGAATCTTTCATTTAAATTAGTAGATTGTATTAGATACCCACGGGAGGATTATAACCCTCAAAGATATATGGGGAACAAAGCAATAGTTTGAATGTTTATTGCCCCCGGTTCACTGCGGGAAATTCCTGATAGATGCTTTTTCCAAATTAAGTAACCTTTCTTCGTCGCACATTATCGTAGGAGGAGACTTCAATTGTCTTTTGCACCCACAGTGGACAGTATGCCCAAAGGCTCCAAGCACCATCTTTCCAATCTAAGCAATTAGTGGATTTTTGTGTGGAACTGGGGCTGGTGGATGTATGGAGGCAGATCCAACTCATAAACAGGGATTTTATTTTCTTCTTTAACCCGTAGAAATGCCACACTAGTGTTGATGTCTTCCTCACCTTGCAGCAATCTTCAATTCAGTGGTGTTCTGGACAATTGGGAATATTACCATTTCTGACCATGCAGCTGCATACTTATTGGTTAAGATCAAGAGAAATATAGCAGGTTCAAGACACTGGCTAATCCCTTTATTCTTAAGGATATTAAGTACATTGAGTATTTCTGTAATGAATTCAGATCTTTCTTAGCCATTAATTCAGATTCAACCAGTAACACACCCATTCTATGGGAATTGCTAAGGCTTATGCCAAAGGAACAATTCCTTAGGATGCGGCAGAAGCTGGAGCAGGAGCGCTTGCTCCAGGCACTGTTGAAGGCAGCCGAGAGGGCACACTATGATAGACCCTCGGTGGCTCGGCTGTAGAGGATCACAACGCTTCGGTTTGCTGTGAATTCCATGCTCGCACAGACAGCCAAGCACGAACTTACTTTTGCAAAACAAAACCGGGCAAGAAGTTAGCCTATCTTGCGATGAAAAAGAGAGCCCCAATGCCATTACCTCAATTAGGGAAGGTACTGGGACCCTTTCCTGCGATCCCATAAAAATTAAAACAGCATTTCGGAGATTTTACTCTGAATTATATCAGTTTGAGCATTATGAGGATAGATGGATTAAGCTGGAATCTTTCTTCAAGAACTTGGACCTTCCAGGGGTAACCCCCGAATAAGAGTCTTGCCTTCATTCACCACTGTCAGTGCTGGAGGGTGTAAAGCAGCTTCCAGGCGGAAAGGCGCCCGGTCCTGACAGATGTCCACGTGTGTTTTATGAGGAATTTATAAACCTGTTGTCAGAGCCGATGCTTACTATGTTCGTCACTCACACAGTCACGACTGCATCCCACCATCCTTAAGAGAGGCTCATATCTCTCTTATTCTGAAGAAAAGGAAGACACCGAAAGATTGTGCTTCCTATCGGTCTATCTCACTTCGAAATATTGATTTCAAAATTCTGTCTGAGTCCCTCACATTGAGGATGGAAACTATTTATCCTTCCATTGTCAAGGTATACCAAACCAGCTTATAAAAGGCTGCAGATATTCCAACAATGTTAGCAGATTACTCAATATGATCCAAGCGTGTCAACAGCAAATTAAGCAGCTATTAATGATCTCTTTTGATGCAGGGAAGACATTTGCTTGGGTTGAGTAGCTGTATCTCTTCTATACGTTAGAATGGTTTGGTCTCAGCAAAGTTTTTATCAAGTGGGTGAGGGTCCTTGAAAGTGACACTCTGTGTGCGATCCTGTAAAATTATTATTTCTAGAGGCAGTCGACAAGGTTGTTTACGCCAGTGTTGTTTACGATAGTGATTAAGCAACTGGCGAAGGGCATCTGCAGGGACCCCAACATATCTGCCCCAGAAGTGGGATAGAAGTCACGTAAGATTACATTGTCTGCAGATGATTGTCTTAAATTTTTGTTAAATCCCATAGTTTTGGTCCCTCACTTGATGCAATGCATCAGTTCGTTTGGTGTCTTTTCCGGCAATACCATTGATTTTACAAAGTTAGAGGCCATGCCTCTGGGCGAAGTCAGGGAAATACCTGATGCCGTGGGAGAATCCTGATTTCCTTTTCAATGGTCCCCGGGGAATGGGGATGCTCCCTATTTAGGTATATTCATTAATCCTATCTTTGAACTTACATTTAACGCGGTATTTGTCCATTTGTTTGACAAAATTAAACAAGACCTTCGAAGATGGGAGACATTTCCAATATCCTGGCTGGGTTAGATAGCTCTTATTAAAATGAATTCCCTCCCTTGTTTGCTATACCCCGTGTGACTGCTTTCTTTGATGTTTCCCAGACAGATATTTAGGAGACTAAATGGATGATGTAGCTCTGATTTGTCACCATAAGCAACCCCTTATCAAGTTAACCAAATTACAACGACCCCAACAGTTTGTGGGTCGTAGATCTCCCGGATATTAAAAGCTATCAATTACGCTCTTCTTTACCCGATGTTAGTGAGGCTTCGGCATCAATATGGTTAGATATTGAATCTTCTCAGGCAAAGTACTCCCTTAGTAGTCTGCTACTCATAGACAAAATGAGGACAGTTACGAAGTATTACCATTTCCGAATAAATATCAATAATTTTAAAGTAGGGACTCTAATGTGTCCGATCGAAGGCAATATAGCCAAACCCCATTTCTTACCCCAAAACGTGGTGTACCATGTTTCCGACGGGGAATACTGGATTCCATGTTTAAACTATGGACAACCAGTTGGTTTATCTTGCTTGGATGATTTATCTGAGGGAGAAACAATGATGTCCTTTGATCAAAATAAGTCGTAACTAATGACTACCGAGTAGAGATCTGTTCTGTTTTCTTTTTATCAGATCAGAGATGTTATTCAGAAAAGAACCACGCTTTTAATAGACCCGTACAGATCCGATACAGAAAAGAGGGTGCTTATTGCTAAGAACACACTCTCTGTCAGTACCCTTTATCATTTGTTGCAGAGTGACCCCTTAGACGAGACTTTGTGCCTTTATGAGGTCTGCAAACAATTTTGGGGGTTCAGATCTCTTCGGACACAAATATCGAAGTATTTCAATCTGTAAGAAGACTTTTGCCCTGAAGTTGAAGATTCATCATAGAGTCTATCTGCCCCCAGACACTCTCTCAAAATTCAAGTGGGAGTATGTCTTAAATACAAAATGACTATGGACACTCTTACTCATTGCTTGTTGACCATCCACCGGCGCTATAGGAGCGGTGTGTTCTCTGCGATGGACAGGATATTGCGGACAGAATTGGAGATGGTTCAGGTTTCCCTTTTCCTGGGCCTGCCCAGTCTACCTTACTCAGATGTGCATAGGAAAAAATACTTCAATACCCTCACTCTCTGAGTTCAGAAAAAAAAAGTTCTGTTGAGTTGGGTGTCTGAAAACCCCCTGGGTCTATTGGTTTGTCGTAACCTTGTCATGGAGCATAGCCCTTTGGACTTTTTAAAAGGTATTTTGCACCATACAATAGAGGATTTTTATTCGACATGACAGCCCTTTTTAAATTACCAAGGTACAGGCTAATATAGCTATGACGAAATTGACTAATGAATCTAATGTCCAGAGAGGAAGAATTACGAACAAATGAACGTGTATTAATTAACACTCTTGAAGGTTGAGAGCTATAGTTTTGTTATAATGAGTTCCAGTATTCGTTTTTTATTTTTTATTTTTCTTCGGCCCGTTGATTTACCTTTTCTTATATACATGCACATGGGTGTAATTGTGTTCAATTTGCATTGCTTTTTGAGTTGGGGACTGATTTGTTCATTGAAGCATTAAACTAATTTTCTCTGAATAAAAATATTTTTGAAAAAAATTAAAATGTTAACATGGATAGAATACAAATTATGATTTATCTTAAGGGTCATCACACCTCGGGTGACAGGATGATGTTGAGAGGGTGTGCCCTTCGGAGCAACCTCTGTCTGTGTGGGGAACTGAACATGCGCTGTTGGCTTTCCTCTGCATCACAAGCCATCCATCCAGCCAACAGATTGCGAGACTGTGTAACTGCTATAAATAGAAATAGCCAAAGTCAATGTAAAATATAAACTTTGATAAGAAGGAAAAAAAAGGTACAATTCAGATAACGGTCAAGATAGTTGCTGAGGGGGAAAAATCTCCGCTGGAAATTGTACGTTATAACGAGAGAGTTGATTGGATGCTATCTTTGGTTGAATAAGTTGAACCAAGTGAAATAACCGGAATTACTAATTGTGATTGGATGTCGATAACTATACAATATGAGTACATTTTTGATTGGTCTCTGTGAAGCATTGTATGAAAGTAAAAAGCTGATGGAACATATTTTTTGGAGGGTTGGTCCCCATGGGAAATACCTCCCGAACACATGCTTGAAAAAACCCAGGGTAGAAAGTGCGTGAGTGTCGTCTGGTTTGTGACAGGAAACCAGGGGGCTGAATGATTGAAAGTTCCTGCAACGTGAAGCTCAGGAGACAGTCAGATCACCACCCATCTTATTAAATGGTACAGCACATTTGAAGGGCGAAATGGACTCAATGTGAATTTTAATTGCATATGATTTTTAAAAAAAACACTGTTCCTTCACCTCATGTTTTACACACTGGGGCACTGTCATTTTCCTGAAACTGGGAATTATTTGGAATATTATGTAGAACATTCCATAATCAACATTCTCTGGAGAATTCTACAATCTGTGGAGATATTACAAAGGAAAGAGACACGGGGGGGTGGGGGGGGCGTGCTGTATGCAAGAGTGAGAGTGGTGGAGCATGAGCCTTGTTCGGATGTCGGTGCTGGAACAGACATACATTGAGTGTGAGGGACAAACAGCATACGATGCCCCTTATCCTCACAGAGTTGGGAATGTTATCGATGTTTGTCCTGTAGTGCTGATCATTGCTACTGATCTCAGATACTGCACTGAGCTGGGTGGTGAGCTCAGATCATGCTTGGTGGGTCTGGTGGTACTAGGGAAGAGATGTACTAAACCATCCGCCAGGATATCTGTGACTCTGTTGACAAACCGTGGGGTAATTGACCCTTATCTGCTATGCTCTGGGTAAAACGTACATGACAGCTCCAAACTGAGGAAAGCTCAATCGAGTGCCCATTGTCCTTTTAAAGATGGCACGAGTGCCTGCAATAATGGAATATCCAGTGGCATCTGAGAGATAGTGGGTACCTCCAGCCAAAGTGGTTGGAAGAATCGGGTGAACATTGAATGAGAGTGACACCATGGGTTAGGGTGGGTAGTTAATGAGGTGAGTTCGGTAAGATAGCACCAGAAAACTAGTTTGGCCTCGTGCAAAGAATCCCCCTGTCACACTCAATGGAAATCACTCAAAGATAAATTATTGTTAGATTCAGACGGATAAGTTGAACACTCTGCTGACCCCATTCACATTTACAGAGCTGCAGAACAAATCCTCATCCAAAACTCTCCATCATCTGAACTCACACCTATATTCTGTTCACCATCATTCCTGGTAATACTGGCGTATTTTACTGGATGCTATCGAAATGTCTATATCTCAGCATTCTGAAACATGTGAGCACATCCTTCCATGATATTGTTGCTCAATCTCACCCTCTCTGTCTATAACCAAAACCACTTTCATTTACAGTCATGCACGGAGACAGGACCTTCAGCCAAAACTGGTCCATACCAACCAAAATGTCCGTCCACATTAACCCCAATTCCCTGCACTTGGCCCATATTCTTCTCTGCCTTTCCAATTCATATATTGTTCGAACAAAGTGCAGCGAGGTTTTGTGATGTCAAGGAAGGCTTCAGGAAAGATCTCGCTGAATCTACCATTCATCTCACCCCAGCAATCAGATTACACAGGAACAATTTGACTAGAGATTATAAACAAGAAGTACAAGCAAATACTGGTGGGAGATGTGTATGGAAGTCAATACTGCAGGGAAAAAATGTACGTTCTAAACAGGAGATTAGATATACAAGCGTTTGCAGGCAAAACCCGACGGGTCTGGTACTATTTGAAGGAAGAAAGTCGGAAGTTTGACCCTCGAATAGCATAGCAGGTTAGGGCACATCCAAGGAGCAGGAAAGTCTATGTTTCGGTCATCAGCCTTTCATCATGAATTTACTTCAGAATTCACTTTTTCCTAATCCTCTGTAGGAAGAGAGTGAGTCAACATTTTTAATTTGGGATTTCTTCATCAGAACAGCTTTTGTTTTTGATCTCTAGTATATGCAGCTCTTTGTTTTATTTTAGATCAGCAATTATCTTGCATGTTGCAGTATTAATGAACAACTTGATCTGGGAAGAGGGGAAGGGGTGAGGGCAAAGATCAGGCAGTGTGTCAGTCACAGCTTAAGGCCCTGTGGAGGTAAAGGAAGGCTTGTTGGAAGCACCGCATTGGAATTCGGCATCATTTGAACAGATGTGACAGATTCAGAGAAAGTGGGAGGATGCAGTTTCTCGCGCAGCTGGTCATTGAGTGTCACAGTGGATAGCAATACGGCCTTACAGCATCAATTACCTGTGTTCGATTCCACCCTTTGGTGACATTCTGTGTGGTGTTTGCACGCTGTCCTTGTGTGTGCGTGAGTTTCCTCTGGGTGTTTGGTTTTTCTCTCACAGCCAAAAATGTCCAGGTTAGATTCAGTGACCTCAATAAATTGTTCCACTGTATCCAGGGATGTGCAGGTTCGTTGGATTGTCTGTGGAAAATTTAGAGTTACCGGGGTAACGTTTCAGTTTGTTGCTTGGGATGTTATCAGGAGGGTCATTGTGGGCTCGGTGGGCCAAATGGCCTGGTTCCACACTGCAGGGCTTCTTTAATTTGTATGTACCTGTCTGTGTTTGAAAACACTTCCCAGGATGCTACCTATAAGTGCTAACACAATTTGCCTTAACAAAATATTACACCTTCCGTTTCTATCTTTAATGTGAATGTCTCTGTCCATCTGATTCTTTCCCTGGCCTTGGTTTTTCGTTGTGTATTGTATCGAATGCTGGCATCATGAATTCCAGAAATAATGTAATGGTGTGTGTCAGGCTATTGTTCACTTCCTGTTGTGTCCCATGTGTTACTCCATGGACAGGGGAGGGTGTGCTGTGCTGTTGTTCACTTCCTGGTGTGTGCCTTAAGGTGCTTCATGAAGAGGTGTGTGTGTATTCAGGGCAGCTGTTCACTTCCCGGTGTGCCCCACGTCGTGCTCCATGTTAGACAGCGGTGTGTGTGCTGGGCTGTTGGTCACTTGCTGGTGTGTCCCATGTGGTGCTCCATAGACAGGGGGTTGTGTTTCGGGTTATTGCTCACTTCCCAGTGCGTACCAAGTTGTGCTCCATGTTGGACAGGGAGTTTCAGCATCTTTGACTCATGTATTTAAAATTTGGTCTGTGCCTGTCTACTGAACGCCTGTGTTTGTCCCTCTCAGCTGATCATGTGGTCAGAAACACGAGGAGGACCCTGAAGTATAATTATAAAGGAGTAGATATCTCACTTTTAGTGGAGGAAAGTCTGATTGTCTCCTGTTATTGAAAAGTTAGTGGGGGGGATGGGGATGGGGATGGTTTTCTGGAGGTTGTGCTGTGAGCTACCTCAGACGTTCATGGAGACCTGAGGATTTGGTGACCCAACTCTGGATGGAGCATTGGGACTGTAGTTATAGCATCAGTGTCTGTAACATGAACAACAAATGGAGCAGAGGCTGCAGAGCATGGACGCTCTGAAATCACGGACTGGGTGTGTGTGGGGAAAGGGATCTGCTAAATCTGTCTGGTCTTAAAGTAGCACAGACTCTCACTCTCATCCTTAAACATTCACGCACACACACCCTCTTTCGCTCACACACATGGAAAGAAACATACACACCCTCTCTCTCTCACTCGCACGCCACCTCCATCACCCCCCACCCCCCGCCACATACACACTCCGCATCTCTCGCACAGACACACCTATAAATCTGGGGGGCTAATTTGCGTTTGCAGTTTTATATTTGGTGGATAGATTGTATTTTGTTCAAAACAACATTCAATTTGTACGCAGCCAATCATGTGGCATTTTATAAAGTCTTGCAGTGGAAATAAAACCAGTATGACTCCAGGGTGAAAAAAGTCGGACTCCACACAAGACCTTCCATGGTTGATGCAGGGAAGGTCACATCTTAGCAAACGTAATATAATTCTTTGAGGAATGAAAAAGTTGATAGTGGAGAAAGGGATGTAGATGTCATGTACATGGACTTCAGTAAGGCGTTTGATGAGATAGACTGATGGAGAAGGTGAAGTCGCAGAAGTCCATGGTGTACTAGCTAGATGGATTAGAGAACTGGCTGGGCAACAGGAAACAGAGTGTCGTAATGGAAGGGAGTTTCTCAAAATGGACAATTGTTCTGTGTGGTGTTTCACAGGATCCGTGTTGGGACCACTGTTTGTTGTGATATACTACATGATCTGAAGGAAGGTATAGGTGGTCTGATTAGCAAGTTTGCAGATGACACTAAGATTGGTAGAGTAGCAGAAAGTTGAGTGGACTGTCAGAGAACACAGCTGAATGTAAATAGATTGGAGAGTTGGGTGGCGAAAAGGAAGATGTGAGGTGATGCATTTTGGAACATCCAATTCGAGAACTAATTGTGCAGTAACTGGAAAAAGCCCTGGGGAAAATTGATGTGCAGAGAGATCTGGGTGTTCAGGTCCATTGTTCGCTGAAAGTGGCAGGTCGATAGAATGATCAAGAAGGCATACAGCACACTTCCTTCCTGCATTCTAACAATTTAAGAAGTGGAGAACAACAGACCAGTTAACCCGTCACGAACAGGAGGGAATCTGTTGGAATCTATTGCGTACAAGTGTAGGTAGGCCGTATTACAGTTGTATAGGACTTTGGTTCGGTCACATTCGGAATACTGCAGACAGTTCTCGTTGCCACATTACTGAAAGGTTCTGGATGCTTTGGAAAGAGGGCAGAAGATTTTCACCAGAATGTTGCCTATTATGGTGAGAACGACATATAAAGAGAAATTTGGTAAATTAGGATTAATTTCATTAGAAAGATGAAGGTTGTGGGAGGACTTGATTGAGGTCTACAGAATCTTGAGAGATGTAAACAGGGTGGATAGCAAGAAGCTTATTCCCAGAGTGGGGGACTCAGTTACTAGGGCTCAAGAATTCAAGATGAAAGGGGAAACCTTTATTGGAGATATGCTCGAAAAGTTCTTTGCGCAGAGGGTGGTGGGTGGCTGGAATGCGTTGCCAGCTGAGGTAGTAGAGGTGGGGACGATAGCGTCATTTAATATGAGGAAGCAGAGGTATCCAGATCCTTAGAAAATAGGCGACAGATTTAGATAGAGGATCTGGATCGACACAGGCTTGGAGGGCTGAAGGGCCTGTTCCTGTTCTGTGATTTTCTTTGTTAATTGTAAATACTGGCGAAAAGCGTCTGTTGGTACTTGAAAGGAAAATGAAATCAAGATCAAATGTGACACAGCGTATGTCTGGATACAATAATTTATTGTAGAGAACAGAAAAATGACAAGGAGACGAAACAGTTAATTGCATCTGTCTTCAAAGATGACTTCCAGAAAATCTCCCAGAAATACCAGGTCACCACGGGATCTTTGTAACTAAAGACTAAAATAATTCATATACAGTTATGAAGTTGTATTTGGAAACAGAACTGGGATGAGGATTGATCAGTCTGACAGACGGGATATAATTCAAACTGAAATTTCAGAGAAAACAGCAATACACATGTTGATTACAATAGGGACAACTGTACTTTTCTGTATTCACTTCAGACGGTTATAAATGCATTCAAATGATTAACGAAGGGAAGGAGTGGGAGAGTGAAGGACTACAGGCCAGTTAGTTGTTATCCGCAGTAGGGAATCTGTTTCAACCTATTGGAACGAAGATCTTTTTGGACACTGAGAAAGTAATAGCAAATTTCAAGTGAATTGTTCTGCACTTATGAAAGGGAAGTTACAATTTACAAAGTTTTTCTTGAAGATATCTCTTGTATTTGTAAATAATGGCAAATCAGTGAATATGGTACAGTCAGATATTCAGGACGAGTTTTAATTAGCACACGCAGTAAGTTAGCAGAAAACATTAAAGCAAAGTGTATTGGAAGGAACATATGCAAACAGGGGAAGGTAAGCACTGGAGAAACTATTGGAGAACATAGGTGGTGGTAGAAGGTTGTTTGTGTGACTGCAGCCCGGAGTACGCTGGTGTGCCACAGGTTTCAGTGCTGTCTCCCTTTAAACGCCTTCATTTAAAGGGAATCCGAATACAGATGAAGAATCAACTAGACTCAAAGTGTTAACTTAATCTCTCTTTGCGGACGCTGTCTGACTCACTGTGATCTATAGCATGTGTTGGTCTCAGTGCAGATTTTGCTTCTGCAGTGATTTGCTCCTACTAGAAGTAAAGACATTCTGCACGAGTAACACAGAGATTTGAGGAAACTGTACCTGTACAATTTTGATGTCGTGATCTAAGTAAAATAAACTGATCACATATATTGAATGGGCTTTCTCCAGATTAATTCCTCAGATGGCACAATGGACTGCTGAGGAGACTTGGTCTGAGATCAAGGTGGAAATTTGTGTTTGAAACTGGAGACGCTGATTGATTGTTATATGAGAATTTCACGTCTGTTTTACTTGGAAAAAGGAGGAGGCAGATACAGAACTCAAGAAGATGGACTGGTATAAAATTGGACCAATCCCCAAGTCCAGATCAGTTACATCTCAGGCTGCTGTTGGAGACAAGGGATGAAAGGCGCTGATGCAAATTTTTAAATAGAATCTGGTCACAGGTGAGGTGTCCGAGGACTGGAGAACACCCTTTATAGGAAGGGTTGTCGAGATAGAACAGGGAACTATACACCAGTGTGTTTCAGATCAGTGTTAAAGAAAATTTTGCACAAGACAGGTGGTGTTAGAAGGCTGTTTGTGTTACTGGAGACCGGTGTCCCCGGTATACCAGAGTGATCAGTGCTGTGTCCATTATTACTTGTGGTATTCATAAATGGTGCAGGTGTGGATGTAGAGGGGGAGTGGGAGTGTGATAAGTAAGTCTGTGTTTGATACAAAGATTGACCGGGTGATTGGCAGTGAGGAGGAAGGTCTTATGTGACAGTAAGATACAGATGGAATGGTCAGATGGGTGGATCAATGGCAGATGGAATGTAAGTCTGATAACTGAGGTGATGCACTTTGGCAGAAGGAACTAAATGGGGAATACGCAATGAATTGTAGCACACAAGAAAGATCATAGGGAGCTTTTCCACACATTCTTGAATGTGACGTGGGAGAATAAAAGGTTATGTAAGAAGTCAATGGAAGCAGTAGGCATAACCTTTACTCATCGAGGCATAGATTACAAGATCGATGTAGCACTTTGTTGAGGCCAATATGGAATACTATGTGGAGTTCTGGGAGCCACATTACAGGAAGGATGTGATTATTCTGGAGGGGGTGCAGAGATTCACCTGGATGTTTCCAATGATGGAGCATGTCAGCTATGGAGAGAGGCTGAATAAGCTCGGATTGTTCAGTTTGAATGAGAGAAGGCTGAGGGGGACGTGATTCAGAAGGATAAGATTAGAGGGACATGGACAGGGTAGATAGACAGTAGCTGTTCCTTTTAGTCAAATGGCCAAGAACAGGGGAGCACACGTTTAAAGGGAAGGATTTGAGGTTTAGAGATGATTCGGGGATTGTTTTTCACCCAGAGGGTCATGGAATCTGGAATGGACTTCCGAAGGTGGGGCAGTTATCACGGGTAATCTCACAACCATTAAAAATTATTTGGACGAGCACTTGAAGTGTCATACCATTCATGGCTACGGGACTGATGTAGGAAATTTGGAATAATATAAATCGTGCTGTATTTTTGATGGTACAGAGTCTATGCTTCTGTGATTGTATGTCTGTGGAAGGTCAATCATTGAACAGCTTAAGACAGCAACTAATGGACTTTGGAAGAGTACATTAACAAGCGTGAAATGTAAAATCTTCTCAACGTACAATATACCAAGGTGAAATGTTGGAGAAGATAATTGTAGCTTCCTTACAGTCCAAAACCAACGAATGGAGAAGAGGAAAATGGCAGACTATGAAGCATTTACTTCAGTTCTGCCTTCATGATAGGATATTAAAAAAATGCTTCCAAACAATTTGAAGTCTACTGAGAAAGAAAGGAAATACAATCAATCACTAACTAAGCAGTTTTGGAGAAAGTATTTGTACTGAAATCTGATAAATCCCCATGGAATGATAATCTATATCTCTGATTCCTAAAGAAGATGGCCATGGGAATAATGGATACTCTGCTTTCCGTGTTCCAAATTCCAGGTGATTGAATTGACAGATTTGAGAGCAGCAAATGGAATCCCAATATTTCTAAAGGAGGCAGGGAGACAGCAGGAAATTACCGTCTGCTTAGTACCAGAGAAGCAATCAGGACAATACAAGAGTCTATTAGAAAGAACGCTTTGCCAGGGAACTTTGAGAATTATGTTAATTTGAAAGTAATGAACATGGATCAAGTCAATACCAAATTATTAATGGAGAATAATATTGAAGATTCCGACTGCGAAATAAATTATGGCGAAGCAATAGATGCAGTGAATTTGAATTTTCAGAAACATTTTTGATGATGTCCCAAGTGTAGTGTTGTGACAATGCTACTCCTTTAACAAGGTTATGCTGTCTTTGTTTTTCTTTCATAGCAGTCTGAAAAGCAGCGAATCCAAAGAGTCTGGGTTTGACAACTTGGGAATGCTTTCAAGTTGAAAATTAAAACACGTACAATGAGGAGCGAGCTATACTAGATCCGGTCCTGTGTAATGAGACAGGAATAATTAATGAACTCTTAGTTAGGAATCAACTTGGAAGGAATGATGACAGTATGGTTGAATTTAAAACACAGATGGAGAGTGAAGATAAAATTTAATACCAGGGTCCTGTGCTAAAACGAAGGAGACTACAACAGAATGGAGGGAGGACTTGGCAAAAGTCAACTGGAAACAAATACCTTATGGTGAGAGTTGACGAGCAGTGGAGGATTTTCAAAGGATTTTTTCCAAGTCCTAAGTAAAAGTATATTCAGTGAAAAGGAAAGACTCTCAGAAAAGGGGCAGTCTGCCGTGGGTGTCTAAGCAAATACGCAAGGCTATGAAATTGATAGAGATGGAATGCAAAGTGGTCAAGAACAGCAGGAACCTAGAAGATTGGGAAAAGATTAAAGATCAACAGAAAGCCACGAAAAAAGCTATAAAGAAAAGTAAGATAGAACACGAAAAAAAAACTAGTACAGAATATGAAGACAGATAGCAGATGATTCCCTAAATATATAAAATTAAAATGAGTGGCTAACTTCAATGTTGGTCCTTGAGAGGATAAGAAGGAGCATTTAGTTACAGGATATGATGAAATGGCTGAGGCATTGAACAGGTATTTTGTATCAGTCTTCATAGCGAACAACACTAATAACATGCCAGTGATCGGCGAAGAGATTAAGATTCTAGATTAGAGTGGTGTTGGTAAAGCACAGCAGTTCGGGCAGCATCTGAGGAGCAGAAAAATCGACGTTTCGAGCAAAAGCCTTTCATCAGGAATGCTCTGAACTGTTGTGCTTTACCAGCACCACTCTAGAATCTGGTTTCCAGCATCTGCTGTCCTTGTTTTTACCAAAGAGATGAAGGTAGGTGAGGACTTGTGAACAATCATTATTACAGAGGAGGTAGCATTGGGCAAGCTAATCGAGTAATGGAGATAAGGTTAGACGAATCCCCTGGCCCTGATGTAATGTATCCCAGGGTACTAAAAAGATAGCAGGAGAAATAACAAGTGCACTTGTGGTAATTTTCTACAATTTGCTGAACTCTGGGGTTGTCCCAGCAGATTGGAAAACAGCAAATGGAACGCCATTGTTTAAAAAGGCAGGTAGATAAAAGTTGGGGAATTATAAACCAGTTAGCTTCATCTGAGTAGTGGGGAAGATGCCTTGACAATATTATCAAGGAAGAAATAGCAAGGCATTTTGATAGAAAACGGCCCATAGCACAGATGTAGCAAGGATGCATGAAGGGCAGATCATGCTTAACAATCTTTTGGAAATCTACGAAGACATTACGAGCAAGATAGACAACGAGGCAGCAGTGGATCTGGTGTATCTAGGTTTCAAAAAGGCTTTGACAGGGTGCCACATAGTAGGCTGCTGCAAAAGATCAAGATGGATGGCGCTACGGCTGAAGTATTGGCATGGATAAAAGATTGGTTGACTAACGGGAAGCAAAGAGTGGGTATAAATGAGTGCTATCCTGGCTGGCAATCAGTGCTGAGTGGTGTGCCTCAGGGATCAGTGTTGGGGTTGGAATTATTCACAATTTATAAAGATGATGTGGAGTTGGGAGCATGCGTAGTTGGACAAAGTTTGCAGATGGCACGAAGATGAGTGGCAGAGCAAAGTTTGAGAGTACTGTGAAACTTTGCAGAGGAAAATAGTTCCATTGCATGAATGGGTATAGGTCTGGCAGATGGAATACAATGTTAATAAATATGAAGTAATCTATTTTGTTAGGAGTACCAGTAAAAAGGATTATTACTTGAATTGTAAAAATGTTACAGCATGCTGCTGTGCAGAGGGACCTGGCTGTCCTTGTGCATGAATCACAGAAGGTTGATCTGCAGGTACATAAAATAATTAGGAACGTAAATGGTATTTTGTTCTTCATTGCAAAAGGGGTTGAATTTAAAAGCAGGAAGGTTATGTTACAGCTGTACAGGGTGCTGGTGAGGTCATACCTGGAGTATTGTGAGCAGTTTTGGCCTCCTTACTTGCAAAGCAATGTACTGGCAGTGGAGGTTATGCAGAGGAGATTCACTCTGGTGAATCTGAAGTTGAGGGGGTTGTCTTATGAGCAGAGACAGAGTAGATCAGCATTATATTCATTGGAATTTAGAAGAATGAGGGGAGGATCTTATAGAAACATAAACAATATTATGAAGGGAAGAGGTCAGAAAAAAGTAGAGAGGATGGTTCCACTATCAGGTGAAGCTAGGACAAGATGGAATAACCTCAATATTAGAGGGAGCAGATTCAGGATTGAATTGAGAAAGAACCTTTTCACCCAGAGGCTTGTAATTCTATGGAATTCCCTGCCCAGTGAAGTAGTTGACGCTACTTCAGTAAATGTTTTTCGAGCTGAGATAGATATGTTTTGAACAATCAAGTAAATAACGGATACGGTCAGAGTGCGGGTAAGTGGACATGAGTCCACGAGTCGATCAGCCTTGATGTTACAGAATGGCTGAGCGGGTTAGAAGGACCAGATGGCCTACTCCTGATCCTCATCCTTCTGTTCTTATGAAAGTTGAGTGGCCAGTTCTCCCAGCGCAGACCCTCTGCTTTGATTTGTTTGGACTGATTTTTCACAGACTGGCTGTTTACTGAAAGCAGGCAGCCAGTTGTGAAGCTATCAGGCCAAAGAAGAAGTTCCATGCTGATACCCCCGCCCCCTCTCTCTGATATCTCTCCTGGAAGAAACTGGGTTTGATTTTTCCTTTCGAATTTTCCATGGGGTGTTTATGGCGATTGTTTCAAGTACTTCGAACAACACCTTAGATTATTTAGATACAGATTACTTACAGTGTGGAAACAGGCCCTTTGGCCCAACAAGTCCACACCAACCCCCCAAAGAGCAACCCATCCAGATCCATTTGTCTACATTTACCCCTTCGCTCTGCGCAATTGAGCATGGCCAATTCAGCTAACCGGCGCATTTTTGGACTGTGCGAGGAAACCGGAGCACCCGCAGGAAACCCGCGGAGAATTTGCAAACTCCACACAAACAGTTGCCTGAGGCAGTAATTGAATTCGGGTCCCTGGCGCTGTGAGGCAGCAGTGCTAACCACTTTGCCACGGTACCACCCAATGGCTTTCAACCAATTTCAGATTCTCGGTTGAGAAATGAAGTGCTACTGAAGACCAGAAAGCTTCACCTGGACGATTAGCTGAGTAGCCAACTTTTAATATTTTTTAATATTTATTTATAAAACTTTAAAATGAGAAAAGCTGGGAAAAGTCACTTTAGTTCTACCTACTGTGGAACTAGTAGCATGGAAATGGCTTTTAATTGGCTGTCTCTTGGTATTGTCATCCCTAATCATGTCACACAGTAATGCCCCACATCTATGTAGGCTGAATTGAAAGTCAGTTCTTGGTCTTCCCATGTACCCACTCCTTATGAATTTAATTTGCTTACATCATTAAGTTAGGATAATCTGTTGGGTTTTCGGATAGGTTGTTATTCTGCATGCTATTCTCTTCTGTTTGTGTTTCATTCCGTAACCTTGAAAATAAATTCTGTTTTATTTAAAACTAAGTGGCTTAACAAGCTGCGTCACTCCTGGAATATCTTCCTTACACCTGCTTAAGGCAACAAGCAAAGTTTGAGTCTGCACTACTTCCTTAAAAAGACTTGAGGTGTTCTGTCCTGGCCCATAACAGTGTGCAACAGTGTGATCTAATATACTGGCATGGGTTGAGAATGGTAGAGAGCTGAAAGAAAAAGTGAGTCAGAATAAACAGTTCCTTTTTTTTGGAGTGGAAAGCAATTACGAGCAGGATGATCCTGGAATTGATGTTTGGCACCCATCTATTCAGGAAGTAGATTAAACATCTGCTCTGGGGTACTAAATGGAATGTTTCAAAATCTTCTGATGGTAGCAAACTGAGAATTGATTGGATGAGGCGGATGTAAAGAAGTTAAAGGTAATTGAGACACGTGGAGGAAATGGGCAAATACGTGGCAGATGAACAGCAATGTGGATTGACGTAACACTGAACATTTTGGTTGGAAAAATATAATATCAGGCTAGCATTTCAAAAGGAATTGATGTGAAATGTTGGTCGATGAAGATAGTAACGTGCATACTTTGTTGACTTCTTCACTGAACTCTGAGGTCCATTCACGGCAGTGCATTCTGAAGCCAGACGTCAATACTGGGATTGGCACTGGCACGCTGCCCCATGTACATAGACCCACCAATTGAGTATATGTAACATTGAAAAGGATCTGGATCTCCCTGTACACCAGTCACTCAAAGCATTATTGGAGCAACTGAAAGCCGTTAGGAAGGTAAATGATGTGTTGACCTTCATTTCCGGGGAATTTGAGTCCAGGAATAAGGGTATCTTATTACAGCTGTACATGACCTTGGTGAGACCCCATCTCGAACTTTGTGCAGTATTGTGTGCAGTTTTGGTCTCCTTACCTAATGAAGGACAAACCTGACATTGAGGGAGAGCAGCAAAGAATGACCAGACTGATCTATAGGATGACAAACTTGTTGTGGGAGCAGAGTTTGGGGCGACTGAGTCTGTATTCCATGTGGTTTAGGAAAATGAGTGAAGATCTCAGTGAGATATATAATACTCTGACAGGGCGAGATTTATTGGAAGCAGGGATGATAATTCACCTCCTGGGACGTCTAAAACAAGCAGCCACAATATTAGGTACGGCCAGGGCACTCTGCATTGAGATGAGAATAAATGTCTGAACTCACAGACTGGTGAATCTGGGAATTCTATGCTACACAAGCCTGTGGAAGGCAAGGCACTGAATTTCGTTAAGTATTTCTTGACACTAAAGGGACAAGGTTGCAGCAGAAGTTTGGTGTGGGGAGAAAGGATCAACCATCGTTATATTGAATGGGGAAGCAAAATTGATGGACCGAAGTTCGTAATTCACATTGTTCCAATAATTAATCACTTCAAAGGATATACAGTATGCAGTGTTTGGGAAAAAAATTGAAGAGATGTTAGACCAAAAACTAGAATGGGGGAGGCTCAATGTGTTGAATGACCTATTCCTTCCCCAATGTTTCTGTGCAGTCTGTGTGAAAACTCTATAACTGTGTCACAAGCTCTCAGCTGTTAGGAAGGAGGCATCTTCTGGATCAACAGGACTGTGTTTCCCATTACCTTTTCTCATACCGAGATTGGTGCTGGGTGTTCTGTTCAATTTTATCCATTAAGGGCTCGGAACAGTTTGATACAATAGAATGTCTTGCTTGGCATTTTAGAGACCGTTGAAGAGTTTGCCACATGTCTATCGTCTGGAGGCACTTTTCGGCCAGAATAGGAAAGCAGGGGAGATTCACTGCCTGAAATTACATTGGGAAGGCAATTGGTGTTTACAATCGACTTTGCTTCAAGGTCACTGTTACTGACAGCAGATTTTAGATTTCGATATTTTATTAGTTGTTTTTAACTTCCACCAGCTGCCAGAGCATTAGCCTGGTCGGGATTGGTAATCCAGTGACATTTCCACAACAGCACCATCTCCACATGGGGACCAATCGGAAACCACACTGAGCAGATAATTTCTGTGCTGCTTGACAGCTCTGTCAAAAATAACTCACACATTTTTGTCTTTCGTGATGGGACTGAGGGGGTGGTAAATGGTCAGATTGTAATTATTCTTCTCTTAAGGGATTGGACATAGTTGAGGAATTTTCCACGTTGCCAGGGAGATATCAGAGTTGGAGCTGGAATGAAACAGTTTCCCAGAGACACGGCTTGTTATGCAGCACAAGTCTTCAGTCCTATTGCAGGAATGGTGTCAGGGCCCATTGCCTTTTTCTTACCTACTGTGTTCAGCTGTTTCTTCATGTCACATGCAGCAAATCGAATTGGTTGGGCATCATCTAAGGGATACTTGTGGCTGAGGATGGTGCAGACATTGCATACTGTCTTTTACACTGATGTGCAGCAAAGTTCCATTCTTTCGGGGAATGGCAAAGCAATAACCTAGTGGTATTGAGCTGTTAGTCTAGCGACCCAGGCAATGCTCATGTGACCTCAGTTCGAATACTGCCACAGCAAATGGTGGAATTCAAATCCAATAAATATTTGGAATTAAGAGTCTAATGATGATCAAGAAACAGTTGCTGATTGTGTGAGAAACCCATCTTGTTCACAGACGCCCTTTCGGGAAGGAAACTGCCATTCATTCCTGCTCTGGCCTACATGTACCTCCAGACCCACAGTAATGTGTTTGACTCTTAACTACCCTCCGGGCAATACAAGATGACCTATCCAGCGACACACTAATCCCATTGAATAATTTAAAAAAATAATATTTGTGGAGTCCTCTTCTTTCGTCAGTAGTTTCATAGTTCAACTCCATTTCTGACTAGCTGTGGCAGGACTGCAGAGCTTCGATCTGATCTGTTTGCTTTGTAATCATTTCGTCCTCTCTATCAGATGTTAGTCCTGTTGTTTGCAATGTATGTGAGTAGTCAAGTGTGGTAGCTTTAAATGGGTTGCCATCAGTTTTAGGTCCACACGGCTCTGACCCTGATATGTTCACCTCCACTCGTGACTGAAACATCATTCAGCTTAATGAGAATTAATGGACTGAGGAATTATCCTGGGCAAAAAGTTACAGATTGTAACTCAGTACAATTCTCCTTCTGTCCAATTGTGATCTACACTATTACATGAATTCCCGGGTTTGCGCTGCAACTTCTGCAATGCAATTCTGCTGTCTATCGCCCAATTCATACAGAGACCCATTGACCTGCACCCCGTGAGCTACTCTGGTTTCTGATGTGGTCGCACTTCCATTTTCATATTCTCATTCCTCTGAGCGTTTGTTTATTGTGTCACACCTCTTATTTTCTTGTTTTTCAAAACTCCAAAACGCATTCCGTGAGGTAGCACCAAGGCTCAGTGTTTAGTGCTGCTGCCTCATAGCGCTAGGGACCCAGGTTCGATTCCATCCTCTAGCGACTGTCTTTATGGAGCTGGCGCATTCTCCATGTGGGATTCTTCTGAGTGCTTTGGTTCCCTCCCACAAACCAAAAATTTGCAGGTTAGGTGCATTATTCAGGGGTAAATATAGGATAAGAAAATGGGTGTGCTTGGTTTACTCTTCAGAGGATCGGTGTGGACTTGTTGGGCTGAAGGACCTGTTTCCACAGTGTAGCGATTCTAATTCTAACATTCATCTGAACGTTTTCCCTTGCAGTTATGCCACTTTCGGTGCTTAAATTGAATGTGCTTCACTCTGCTTCTCTCCATGACTTTCATTAAGAACTCTGTAGTGTCAATGATTCCAGTCGTATGTAGTTTCAGAACCAAGATATTTGTGCATCTTTTGTTAATTTACACTTCCCAGTGGAGATAGAAGAGGTGAACGGGCATGTGTTGCAGCTTCTGTAATTGCATGGGAATGTGTCATGGGGAGTTGGGAAGTGTTCAGGATGATGGAGGGTGTTACAGAAGAAATGGTCCCTATGAAATGCTGTCAGTGGTCGCGAGAGAAGATGTGTTTGATAGTGCTGTCCCATTGGAGATGGTGGAATGATGGAAGATGATTCTGTGAATGTGGATTCTAGTACAGTAGAAGTGAGGACGAGGGGAGATCTATCATTGTTCTGGTAAGGAGGGGACGGAGTGAGGACAGAAGCGCGGGAGTTGTGATAGTCACAGCTGAAGGCCCTGTTCAATGGAATTAGCGGACTTCTGATTTGAAGGAAAAGGCGGTCACATCAGTGGCAGTTCACTGGAATGTGGCGTCATCAAACAGAAACAACAGAGATGGAGAAACTGGGAGAATGGAGTCAGCTTCCGCTGATCATGTGTTCAGCTACATGCAGAAGTCCCCCCTGAATGATTGAAAAGACTTAGACATCTAAATTAAGGCTTTCTGTCTCACATCTGATCTGAAGCGGGATGTGGAAGTAGACCCAGAGGAAGGTCAGTGGGTATACCTGGGCAGACATTCAAGCAGATATCCAATAACGCTAAGAAATTGTTGTTTCTGTTCAAAAAGAAGGACTCGATTAGAAGATGTACCACCATGGTTGACAAGGATACCATGATGAGCATTAGTGTAGGGCCAGATTTAGGATGTTTATTTCAGGGCCCATAAGCAGATGTGGGGCATGACTTTCAGCTGTGATTCCTGAATTCTCCCCAGAAACCCCTGTCACTGCTGCTCCATCCTCTTCCCTGCTCCTCTCCTTTCCTGATTCCAGGTTCTCCATCTCAAATTACAGAGCACATTCTCTCACATTATGGTCCCTCCCCACTTCACCTGAAACTCGTTCCAGTCTACCTTCCCTGCACTAGCATCAATCTGCGTTTTGTGCTGCCACCTTGCCACTGGTCTCAGTGTGGCTCAGCCTCACTATTCATGCTGTTTTACACCTCCCATTCACATCTCACTCTGGAAAGTTTCATTGTTGGAGTAAACCGTATTGAAAACACCATTCTCCCTTTGCACTGAATTCACATTGTGATCCCAAATCCAAAAAGTACACCCAGCCTTCATCTCACTATGCTAAAGGTGCATGCTGACCGTATGGTATAAGAATTCTTTTTTTTTAACATAGAACTGGCCAAATATACGTTTTCACTGTTGAGATCATCACCCCCTTTAGACAAAGGAATTTGTTTGCTTGACGTCTCATGAGCACGAGTAAGAATTGCAAGCTGCCTTAGTATTGTAACATGGAGAAAAACAAATTACATTATGAAGTTTGGGCAGTGTGTTGTTTACCTGTCACTTTTAATACTGTTACAAATTTGCAGTGGTTATCTTTAAATGTTTGCTCTTGAAGCTAGAATCAGATGGAGTGTTGAGGGGTGACATTCTAGAAGTTTTAATATCATGGGAGGCATGGATAGGGAGAATAGCCAAGGTCTTTTTGAGAGGACAGGAGAGTCCAAACATAGATGACGTAGCTTAAGGTTAAAAGGAGGAAATTTAAAAGGGACAAATGGACAACATTTTCGCACAGAGGGTAATTTGCTTATGGAATGAGCTGCCAGAGGAAGATGCAAGTGCAGCTACAACAGTTCAAAGACATTTGGACAAATATATAAATGGGAAACGTTCAGAAGCATATGGGCCAAATGCAAGCAGATGAGTCTAGTTTCGTTTGGAAAACCTCGTCAGCATGGACAAGTTAGACCAAAGGGTTTGTTTGTGCACGATATGACTGTATGAATCAAAGGAAGCAAGGAAAAAGGGAAGAAAGATATGATGTAAGAAAACTGGCAAGAAATATAAAAGCAAGCAGTGCAAGCTTTAATATGTATATAAAGAAAGTTCAAGATGAATGTATGCCCTTTGGTAGAAATGAAGTCAGGAAAATATATTGAGGATGTTTGGAGGGTATGCCTAGAGGGAACAGACAGATAATTTACACCAGAATTTTATATCATTCCTCACATTAGAAGGCACTGTAAGTATTTCAATGATATAATCAAAATAGCAATAAGAGGGAAGTTAGTGAACTGCCTCTAACAAAAGGAAAAAGGCTTTTTAATAAACAGATAAGAGTAAGGGTACGCAGGTCAGCAGTAATCCACAGTTGGTTTTAAAAGCGGCGGTTACAGAGTGACTGGTGTTCCTGTGAGAAATATTTCATAACTCTTTGGATTGCAGGAATTTTCCAGTGAAACTGGAGACCCTTCAATGGGGCGCCTGTTTTCAAGAAAACAGCGAGACTGAAAGCAGTAACCATTTAGCCTCAATATTATTGTTGGGAATCTGCTAGAGTCTATTATTAAGGAAGGAATTGCAGGACAATTAGAAAAAGCTTCATGCAAAGTCAACATGGTTTTGTGAAAGGCGATCTACATTTTGCCTGTAAAATCATGCAAAGTTTTTTTTCTGGAGATCCCTGAGAATGTAAAAAAAGGACATGATAAAGGGGATCTGGTAGATACGAGGCTTTCTCAAGATTTTTCATAAGGTTTCACGAAAAAAGACTTGTTACACAAGACAGAAGCTCATAATTTGACAGCTAATATATTAGCATGGGATGACGGTTGGTTAACACATAGAAATCAGACTGTCAGGGTTAATGGATCTTCCTGATGAATCTATCTGCTGGAGTATCACAAATATCAGTCCAATGCAAGATTTAGTTACAATCTATACTGAAAGCCGGAGCTGAGTGCAATATATATCCGAGTTTGAGGATGACACTGAGAACCAAAAGGCAGACTGTTACTTAATGGAGAAGACACCCGCAAAAGGATCAGTGCGAAGGGATGGGATTGTTTTTGTGTCTGAAGCATAACGTCAGCATGCTGATGCAGCAAATAACTAGGTTGGTTCATTAGGCGGATTCCTGGAATGAAAGGGATTAATTATTGAGTACATCTAAAATGGTGAGGCGTTTATTCATTGTGGTTTAAATGAATGTGGATGATATTACTGAAATGGACAAGAGAAAGAGGGGGCTTGACAAGGTAGCTTTCGAGAATGTGGATCAATTCCAGGGCAGAGAGCCGAACTTAGGGTTGGAGATACAAAATAAGGGAAATCGATACAAAGAAACGTCTTCTTTCAGAAGGGAGTGAATGCCTGGAATTCTCTAACCCAGAGGTTGTGGAGACTGGGTCACTGAATGTATTTACAGACTGGCTGGATTGGGTTTTGACATATCAGCGAGTTGAGGGATACAAGGGGTTAGCGGGAAAGTGGAGTTGAGCCCTGAAGTAGTTCAGCCATGTTCTTATTAAATGACAGTGCAGGCTTGAGGGGCCGAATAGCCTGCTTCTGTTTCTATTTCTTACGTTCTTATGTTATTCTTCTGGAAAGTAACTGGTTTTTTCCCTGAAAATGGTGTTGTACAATGGTGCATTCAGGGAGAGCAGAGGATTTGTTTGAGCTCACGCTGGTTGCGGGGAGAAGGCTGTATTCACAGCGAATGTGGGTCTGTAACAAGACCCACACCTGGAGCAGAAGTTACAGAGACAGGAAACCTGAAAAGAGGGATTGAGGTGAGGGTCAATTCCTGACTCAGCCTGGATTTTCCAATTAAATTTCCCAAACTATATCTAACCATCGGGGTGACCTCGATCTGCCCCTGTGTAGCAGGCTCGAAGGGCTGAATGGAACATCAGAACATAGGGCTGAGGGACACGAGTGGGACATTCGGCCCTTTGACACTACTCCACCAGTTGATAAGGTCGTGGCTTATCGCATTGTGGTCCCAGCTGCACTTTTCACTCCAAGCAGCATTATCCACTTTCTATGGAAAATCAGATGAAGCCAGCCTCGACATAATAAAAAGCTTCATTCATCCCATACTTCTGGGAAGGAGAATTCCTACGTGAATAAATCCCCACTTTGTGAATTTCTCCTCACTCTGGTTCTGACTGAGGTTGGAGGGTGTCACTGTTTCCTTTTCTAGTCCCACTCCTTCACTACTCACATCACATTTTAAATGTGACCAGATTGGTGAAATGGCCGATGATAAAAGTCTTAGACTGGGTCAGGTTCAATGATAAGAACAAGTCAAGCAGATTTCTTTAGTCAGACACAAGTAACTATTATAACTAATGGAGGAGCATGGTTGATCTGTGTTTCACACTGCTGCCTCACATCACCAAGGAGCTGGACTCAATTCCAACCTCAGGGGTCCTGTATGTGGAGTTTGAACATTCTCCCCGTGTCTGTGTGGGTTTCATCCCAGTGTTCCAGTTTCCTTCCACAGTCAAAGAATGTGCAGCCTAGAGTGGATTGGCCATGCTAATTTGCCCATAGTGACCAGGGATGTGTATGTTAGATGTGTCAGTCATGCGAAATGCATGGTTACATGGATAGGATGGGGGCAGGTCTGGCTGGGATGCTGTTCGCTGGGTCAGTGTGGATTTGATGGGTAGAATGCCCACGGTTGAGGTTCTAGAACAATATCAAAAAGTTTGGACTATACAAATACCCAACGGATATCTACCTGATACACTCTGCTGAAGGCTTTGTATGTTTCAGTAAGATCACCTCTCTTTCGATGAGTAACCATAACATAAGACCTTCATCCCTGGAATACATGAAGTGGAACATCGCTGAACTGCTTCCAATGTAATTGTATCCAATCTCAGGGAAGTAGACAAAAACTCACCTCACACCCCAGGTGAGGTTTTTTTTTGCTTTCTCAGTGCTATGAGTTTTTGGAACTCTCTTCCCCGCAGACCATTGGAGGCAGAGTTATTGAATATTTTTGAGGCACAGACAGAATGTTCCTAAGTAGCAACAGAGTCAAGGATTATCAAGGAATGGGCAGCGATGTGCACCATGGGGAAATGTTGACTGTGGTAAAAAATGACACTGCTTCAGAACATCCGGCAAAATGAAATGGTAATCTAGAAAACATTTTAAAATGCTAACAGTGATAGAACAGAGTTCCAAGGATCAGAGAGCTGCTCTGTCATTAGAGAGAGACCACTTGTGGTCGTTTAAGCTGAGGGTCACCACGCCTCGAGTGATGGGTTGAGGATGAGACAGCGTCCCCATCATGGTAACCTCTGTGACTGTGGTGAAGTGAACCAGCGCTGCTGGCCTCCATCTGCATCGCAAACCAGCCGTCCAGCCAACTGAGTGGGAGACAGTGTAACTGTTACAGACAGAAACAGGCACAGGCAAAGGGCAAGAGAAACAGTCATAACAATGAAAAAGTTACAATTCAGGTAACGGTCAAAATAACGACTGAGGGTAAAAACGTTCTCTGCTAGAAATTGTATTTTATAATGAGACAAGTATTTCAAATCCGTCTTTGGCTGAATACGATAGGGTAAAACATATGAAATAACCAGAATTACTAAGTGTGACTGGATATCGATAACGTGTAGATTTTTGATTGCTCTGTGTAAAATGTTCTTACCATTACATAGACAAAGAAAGCTGGTGGAATATATTGTTGGGAGAGTGCGCCCCCATGGGAAAAGCCCTCGAGCAGGCGCTTGAAGAAAACCGGAGTAAAAGTGCCTGAGTGTCGGAGGTCAACGACTCTGGTGTGTCTGGCTCGTATAAGTGTGGAAAGTGTGTTCACGTTCAGCTACTGACCGAGCATATTGCAGCACTGATGAAAGAACTCGAGGACCATTGGCTCATCCGAGAGAATGAGATCTTTCTGGACAAGACCTTCAGCGAGATTATTACACTGACCATACCAGAAAAGAGCAGAAGAGAGCAGACGATGAGGAAGGCGGAGAGGAGACCCCGGGGTGTAAGAGACTCCGGGGGAAGTACCTGTCGGGAACAAGTTGAATCTTTTGGAAACAGTAGAGACAGATGACACTGCCAGTCCACGAGGCGGCCAGGTCCATCAATCAAAAGTTGGCGTGGAGGCACAGCGGAAGAGTCGGACATCACACAGAGCTGTGGTAATAGGGGACTCCATCGTGAGAGGAACTGACCGGGGTTTTTGTGGCAGCAGACGGGACTTAAGGATGGTTTGTTGCCTTCCTGGTGCCAGGGTTAAAGACATCACAGACAGAGTGCAGGAAATTCTCAAGGACGAAGTTGAAGAGCAAGAGGCGGTCGTACATGTCGGCACAAATGATGTCGGAAAGAAGAGGAAGAACATACTACAGCGGGACTTCAGAGAACTAGGAAGAAGACTGAAAAGCAGAACGTCCAAGGTGGTTATCTCGGGTTTGCTTCCAGTTCCTCAGGGTGGTGAGGCCAGAAACAGGGAGATAATGGATTTGAACACGTGGCTGGGAAACTGGTGCAGGAAGCAAGGATTTAAATTCTTGGATAACTGGGGTATATTTTGTTGTAAGCATATATTGTACAAGAGAGACGGTTTGCACCTTAATAGATTAGGGACCAGCATTCTGGCAGGCAGGTTTGTTACTGCAACACAGCTGCGTTAAAACTAACTATCGGGAGGGAGAGGACAAACTGGATGTTTTAGAAGGAAATTGAAGGGAAAATTAGAACAAGGGAAATCAAGAAAGACAATAGTATCAATGAGGCAGAAAACTCAAAAAGGGATCATGTTGTAAGGTTGAGTGAAATAGGAGTTGATGGGAAGGGTGAGGGCAGTAACAAATTAAAAACACTATACATGAATGCACGAAGCATTAGAAATAAGATGGATGAGCTTGAGGCTCTTTTGGAAATTGGCAAATACGATATTGTGGGGATAACTGAGACGTGGCTTCAAGTGGACAGGGCCTGGGAAATGAATATACAAGGCTACACGTGCTATCATAAGGACAAACTGATCGGCAGAGGGGGTCGGGTGGCCATGTTGGTAAGGGATGACATTCAGTCCCTTGCGTAGGGGGACCTAGAATCAGGGGATGTAGAGTCAGTGTGGATAGAGCTGAGAAATTCTAAGGATAAAAAGACCCTCTTGGGAGTTACCTACAGGCCCCCAAACAGTAGTCTGGATGTCAGATGTAAGTTGAATCAGGAGGCGAAATTGGCCTGTCGCAAAGATGTAACTACAGTTGTTATGGGGGATTTCAACATGCAAGTAGATTGGGAGAATCAGGATGGTATTGGACCTCAAGAAAGAGACTTTGTGCCTCCGATATGGATTCTTAGAACATCTGGTGCTGGAGTCTAACAGGGAGAAGGCAATTCAGGATCTGGTATTGTGCAACGAATCAGAATAAATCAGTGACCTCGAAGTGAAGGAGCCGTTGGGAAGTAGTGACCATAATACAATAAGCTTCAATCTGCAATTTGAGAGGGAGAGGGTACAATCGGAAGTGACAATATTTCTGTTGAATAAAGGGAAATATGGAGCTATGAGGGAGGAGCTGACCAAAGTTCAATGGTTTAATTCCTTAGCAGGGATGAAAGTGGAGGAACAATGGCAGATATTTCTGTGTATAATGCAGAAGATGCAGGATCAGTTCATTCCATAAAGGAAGAAAGATCCTAGGAGGAGGCATGGGCGGCCGTGGCTGACGAGGGAAGTTAAGAAAGATATAAAGTTAAAAGAGAAAAAGTATGACATAGCAAAGAAAAGTGGGAAAACAGAGGACTGGAAAGCTTTTCAAGAAGAACAGAGGATTACTAAGAAGGAAATACGCAGAGAAAAAATGAGGTCGAAGGAAAACTGGCCAAAAATATAAAGGAGGATAGTAAAAGCTTTTTCAGGAATGTGAAAGGCAAAAAAAATGGTTCAGACTAAAGTTGATCCCTTGAAGAGAGAAACAGGGGGATATATTACAGGAAACAAAGAAATGGCAGAAGAATTGAATTGGTACTTCAGATTTGTGTTCACTGGGGAGGACACAAGCAATCTCCCTGAGGTAACAGTGGCTGAAGGATCTGAACTTAAGCGAATTAATATTTGCCAGAAATTGGTGTTGGAGAGACTGTTACGTCTGAAGTTTGATAAGTCCCCGGGGCCTGGTGGTCTGCATCCCGGGGTACTGAAGGAGGTGGCTCAAAAAATCGTGGATGCGCTGTTGATTATTTACCAGAGTTCGATAGATTCGGGATCAGTTCCTGCGGATTGGTGGGTGGCTAATGTTACCACTTTTTAAGAAAGGTGGGAGAGAGAAAACAGGAAATCACAGACCAGGTAGTCTAACCTCAGTGGTGGGAAAGATGCTGGAGTCTATTATAAAGGATGAAATTACGACACATCTGGAATCGTAGTAACAGGATAGGTCAGAGTCAGCATGGATTTATGAAGGGGAAATCATGCTTGACTAAGCTTCCAGTATTTGTTGAAGATGTAACTCTGAAGATGGACGAGGGAGATCCAGTAGATGTAGTGTACCTGGACTGTCAGAAAACTTTTGATAAAGTCCCACTTAGGAGGTTAGTGAGCAAAATTAGGGAGTATGGTACTGGGGGCAAAGTACTGACTGGGATTGAAAATTGGTTGGCTGATACGACACAAAGAGTAGTGATAAACGGCTCCATTTCGGAATGTCAGGCAGTGTCCAGTGGGGTACCTCAGGGATCAGTGATGGGACTGCAGCTTTTTACAATATATGTTAATGATATCGAAGATGGTATTAGTAATAACATTAGCAAATTTGCTGATGATGCTAAGCTGGGTGGCAGGATGAAACGTGAGGAGGATGTTAGGAGATTGCAGGGTGACCTGGACAGGTTAGTTGAGTGGTCAGATGCATGGCAAATGCAGTTTAATGTGGATAAATGTATGGTTTTCCACTTCGGTGGCAAGAACAGGAAGGCAGATTGCTACCTAAATGGAATTTAGGTAAAGGGGCAGTACAGAGAGATCTGGGTGTTCTTGTACACCAGTCAATGAAGGTAAGCATGCAGGTACAGCAGGTAGTGAAGAAGGCTAATAGCATGCTGGCCTTCATAACAAGAGGGATTGAGTATAGAAGCAAAGAGGTTTTTCTGCAGCTGTACAGGGGCCTGGTGAGACCACACCTGGAGTACTGTGTGCAGTTCTGGTCTCCAAATTTGAGGAAAGGCATTCTGCTATTGAGGGAGTGCAGCGTAAGTTCTCGAGGTTAATTCCTGGAATGGCGGGACTATCTTCCGCTGAAAGACTGGAGCAATTGGGCTTGTATATCCTTGAGTTTAGAAGACTGAGAGGGGATCTGATTGAGAAATATAAGTTTATTAAAGGATTGGACACTCTGGAGGCAGGAAACAAGTTTCTGCTGATGGGTGAGTGCCGTACCAGAGGACACAGCTTAAAAATACAGGGTAGACTATTTAGGACAGAGATGAAGAGAAACTTCTTCACCCAGAGAGTGGTGGCTGTGTGGAATGCTCTGCCCAGTCTCTGGATTCATTTAAGAAAGAGTTGGATAGAGCTCTCAAAGATAGTGGAATCAAGGGTTATGGAGATAAGGCAGGAACAGGATACTGATTAAGGATAATCAGCCATGATCATATTGAATGGTGGTGCAGGCTCGAAGGGCAGAATGGTCTACTCCTGCACCTATTGTCTATTGTCTATAACGTCAACTTGCCTGCCCCTCGGATGCTGCCGATTTGCGGTGCTTTTCCAGCCCCTCACTTTTCAACTTTGATCTCGAGCACCTGTCGTCCTCACTTTCCCTCAGCCTCTAATCGTAAGAGCTGGAAGTATTTTCACTCTTTCTGACATATTACTCAACAGCATGATAATTTGTGGAATGGGGACAGAAATTAAGCATTCCCTTGTGTAAAATCAGGTTGCAGTGCCACATCAAGGTTGGGGAAGTAACAGTGAGATTGAGTGGCAGGGTGTCAGTTCCAGGAATGCAGTTTGTTCTTGGGAATGAGTTAGCAGGGTCAAAGGTGGGAAAGGCGCCCCTTGTGGTGGAGAAGCCAAAGTAAGACCAGGGAACAGGGGAATTAAAAGGAAAATACCCCAGGGATTTTTCCAGACTGTGTAGTAACAAGATCCTACTGTCGTAAGTTACAACAGAAAGGAAAACCAAAAGAAAACGCCAAAGGAGTTGATGCACGGAATATTCAGGCTAAAGCATTTCTAGTGGCTGGAATGAACAAGGACATGGTGACTTTTTGTTGTACATGTCATACATACCAAATGGTAGGAAAGTCACAGGCCATATTAAAACCAGCACCTTTGTGGCCAATTCCTGTATTCGAAGAGCTTTTCACGTAAGTTATGATTAGTGGTGGAGCTCCCCTTTTCAAATTAAAGAGGAAACCAATATCTGCTGATCATAATGAATGTGTCCACCAGATTTCCAGGGATAATTCCATTATGGGGTGTTAAGGCAAAAGGGGAGGTGGAGGAGTTGGTAGCTTTCTTTACTCACTGTGGGCTATGCAGTGTGATTCAGTCAGACCAAGGGTCTCATTTTACCAATCAGCTATTTAAGTACATCTTGGATAACTTCGGCATACAGCAGTTTAAATCAAGTGCATCCCATCCCGAATCCCAGGGAGTCTTGGAAAGTTGGCATCAGATGCTAAAGGCAATATTAACAGCGTACTGTCAGAATTACCCGAATGATTGGAATAAAGGCGTCTCATTATATTGTTTGCCATGAGAGATGCCCCAAATAAATCTACTCAGTTTACTTCCTTTGAGTTAATATTCGTACATGAAGTGAGAGGTCCTTTGAAATTAATTAAATATAAATTGACAGGACCGAAGTCGGAGATCCACACTTGGATTATGTGTCACACGTGAGGGAGAAATTAGATGGAGTAGGTGAGTTAGCTAAACAGCACCTGAAGAGGACACAGCATGGAATGAAGCAGGTGGCAGATAGAAACTCTGAAACTTTGACGATTTCCCGTGGGGATGAGGTATTAGTATTGCCACCAGTGGTAGGAAATCCCTTCAAAGCCAGGTTTAGTGCCCCCTTTCAAATGAAAAAAGTGTTGAGTCAGTTCAACTATCTGGTAAAGATAGCAGAGATGACAAAAAAAGTTAGAGTTCGTCACGTGAATGAATAATGCTCCAGATACATTTAAGACTCAGGAACAGAGTTGTGGCCAGATGAACAAATTATGCAGCTTATCTGTATGATGTAGTGACCTTTAGCAAGTGTTTGAAAGCTCACATGTTACAGTTGGCAAAGCATGTTGAACGATTACAAGAAGCAAACTTGGTAATAAACTTAAAGAAAACAGAATTCGCGAAGGCAGAGGGGAAGTTCTTGGGACATTACATTGGACATGGAAGCTTGACCCCATGGAACACAAAGACGAAGGGCTTGGAGAAATTTCCACGACCATCCTCGAAGAAAGAGGTGCTTCGATTTTTCGAACTGCGTGGATTCTATCGGAAGTTTGTTCCAAACTTCAGCAGCGTATTGGCACCACTGATGGATTTACTAAAGATGAACACAGAATTGTGGTGGACAGAACAATGCCAGGAGGCATTTGAGGATTTTAAAGCAGGATTAATCACCGCACCAGTTTTAGCTGCACCAAATATTCTGAAACCCTTTGAAAATTGAGTTTGATGCTCGGGGTATCGTGGTCGGAGATGTATTGATACAGAAAGAGGATGATGGAATTGAATGACCAATTGGCTACTTGTCGAAAAAATTCAATATCCACCAGAAAAAAAATGCAACATCTCCATTATTGAAAAAGAATGATTAAGTTTAGCACTGGACTGACAATATTTTTATGTTTGTATGACAAAGGAATTGTCAGAGATGGTTGTGGAGAACGACATACCTCTCGCATTTTTTGGAATATTTAAAGACCAGAATATGAGACTATTTCATTTGAGTCTAATCTTACCGACTTTAACCTTACAAAATGTACATGTTGTGGGTCCTAAAATGTGATAGCAGATGCGTTAACCCCGATTTTATGGAATACGTTTAGATAAAATTTGACTTATTGCAGTGTTATATATATGTGTGCAGAATTAATATATATGGTATAGCTGAGATCAATACTTTTGTAATTCATAATAATGGTATTAAGAATTAGAGGAAAAGAAATGAAGCCATCTTTTCATTCTGCCATTTCATGTTTTGTTTTTGAAGTGGGGAGATGTTATGAAGCCGAAAGCATGTCCGGTCATTTTAAGACAGAACGGGTTTTGCTGAATAGGAAGTACAGCCAGAGATGCAAGCTAAAGTTCAAAATGTTCCACATGTAACACTGAGCTGGGAAATGGAAACCTGAGTTTTGGTTGCTGTTTTGACAACAATTCAAAGACAACCAAAGAGTTTAAATAACGCTCAGGATACCAGAAGCCAACAGAATGTGAATATTATTGTTTGGACACCTGGAAAGCAATCGAATTATGAGAATTATTGTATCGTGGGGAGTATATAAACCCAGCATTTTGAACACTAGAGGGAGAGCCACTGCCATCCTACAGCAGAGTAACTGCTGTAGAGCAGGAGTGCTAACTGGCCATTTCTAACACTCTCTAGCAAAGATACATGTTCATGTCAAACCTACTTGCGTAAAAAAATGACCCAGGAGATCAGCAGCTGAAAGAGTGAACACAGTGGGGAAGATAGAGAATGTGTGGTCTTGAGATTGTGATGTTGCATGGGTTTGGGTTGTGATTGGGTTGTTGGAACAGCATATTTTTACAGAGTCTGAGTCAGATAGTAATTAGCTCAGACAAGAGGGGCTTGTATTTGTGAATAGTTGTTGTTTAGTGTTCACTTTTAAAGTTAAGAAATTAACTTGTTAATTTTTGTTTAAATAGTGGAATGTAGGAGATCTGTGTCACTCATATCTTAACAGTTTAACAAGGTGAGGCGAGCTTTTCTGGATGTTTGGTTTTAATTAACAGAGGGGTTTGACACCACTTTGTAAATGTCCATCCACGCTAACCCCAATTCCCTGCAGTTGGCCCATATCCTTCCAGTCCTTTCCGATCCACATATTTATCCAAATGCTATTGAAATGTTGTTAATGTACCCCCCTCAACCACATCTGCTGGCAGCTCATCCACGTACTAGCCCTCTGTGTAAAGAAGTGGCCCCTCAGGTTCCCTTTTATTCCTTCCCCTTTAACCTTAAACTGATCCCCTCTCGTCCTCGATTTTCTAAACCTTGGAAAAGACTGAGAGTATTCACCCTATCCATATCCCTCATGATCTTATACAGCTCTATAAGGACCCTCCTCAGTCTCTTCCACTCTAAAGAAAAGGACCTACTTGCCCAACCTCGCCCTATAACTCAGACCAATGGGTCCTGGCAATGTCCTTGTAAATTTCTTCTGCACGCTTTCTAATTTCATAACATCCTCCCCATAACAAAGGTGACAAAACTGAATACTCCAAGTGCAGCCTTACCAAAGTCCTGTGTAACTGAAAAATAAATTCCCAACTTCTATACTCAATGTCCTGCCTGATGAAGGCCAGTGTCGCAAATGCCCTTTTCACTGCCCTGTCGACCTGTGACTCCACTCTCAGAGAACCGTGCACCTGAACGCCAAGGTCTCTCTGCCCACTACACCCCATAAGGCTCTCCCATGCACCATGGAACTCCTACCTTGATTTGAGATTCCAAAATGCAAGACCTCACACTTCTATTTTAAATTCCATTTGCCATTTCTCGGCCCACTTGCCCACTTGATTAAGGGTCTGCTGCAATTTGTGATAATCTTCCTCACGAATCACAATCCCACTTATTTTAGTGTCATCTGCGAACTTACTAATCATACCTTGTACATTCTCAACCCAATCATAGATAACAAACAGCTATGGGCCCAGCCTCCAGTCTGACAAGCATCCTTCCACTAAACCCGCTGCATCCTACCATCAAGCCAACTGTGTATCTAATTGGCCAAATCCCCCAACATTCCACGTGATGGAACCTTCCAGAGCAGCCTGCCATGTGAAACCTTATCAAAGGACTTACTGAAATCATTACAGACTACGTTTACCGCTCTTCCCTCGTCAACCTTCTTGGTCACTTCACCAAAGGACTCTCAGAAATTTGGGAAGCATGATCTCCCACTCACAAGTTCATGCTGACTGCTCCGAATCAAACCCTGTGAAAGTAATGGGTGCAGTCAATGGTATGCTGTCCTTCATTGTAAGATGATTCGAGTACATAAGTAAAGCCATCTTCCTGCTGTTGTAGAGCTTTGCTGAGAGAGAACTCGGGGCACTCTGTACAGATTTGATCACTTTTGTAAGGAATGATCTCCTTACCATATAAACCAGTGATGGTATCATGTGAATAAAGTGAAGGAGCTGAGTGTTTAATCTGTAGTACTGTGAGAGACGAGGAAATGGTGATGCTGAAACACGAGGAGTGGTAGCGATCACTTATTTCCAAAAAAGACATTGACAGGGAGAGAAATTCTATACTTTACCCAGGATTGATTGGTTTGATTTATTGTCACGTGTACCTCAGTACAGGGAAACACTTTATTTATGAGCAGTGGAGGAAGATCATAGGAAGCATGGCCAGACAGATCATAGGGTGGAAATAGACTTGGACAGGGTAAGGCATACAGGTTACACTGAACAGGACGTGCACTAGACAAGATCAACATGAACAAGATCACCATTATTTGAACTTAGAGCATCCATTCATCAGTCTAACGTGACTTTCCTAACAGTTTATATGCCTAAATTAACTCTCCCCATGTTATTGTGCAGTCGGCGTGTGAACCCTGTACTGAACGTCAGGTTGCTCACAATCCCCAACAGCAGCCACAATATCTTCTATTTGAAACAGGTAGCCATTCCCACCCACTTCTGCCCTACATAGAGAACACCAGGCTGTCTTCTTGAAGATGGAAGGTGCCTTCTTGAGACTTTACACAAGACATATGGCTTCCCTGCTCACCTCGAGAAAACCACGTTAAAGTCCCACGTGTGTATCATAAGCCACGGAGCCAAGAGGAACACCGTGGAGCAATCTCTCTGTGCAGCCTCTGCTCCAATTGTTCATCATGTTAGAGCATCAATTAGGAGACAGTGAGGACTGCCGATGCTGGAGATCAGAGTAGATAGTGGATTGCTGGAAAAGCACAGCAGGACAGGCAGCGTCCGAGAACCAGGAGAATCGACGTTTCGGGCATAAGACATTCATCAGGAATCAGCATAAATTACCTAATTCTGCCCCCGTGTAAGCGCATTGAGGTGGAAATGGCATCCTTCTGTTCCTGTGTAAGTGGCTCAAGGGACTGACTGGCTACTTCCTCGTCCAATTGGACAGGGCCAAGGGCCTGACTGGGTTCCTGTTTGACAGCTCGATGTGCTGACAAGTGTGACAATGCTGCAGCTTTAAGGGGTCATTTTGTCCTGTTTTTTTTAAGAGAGAGATTGAACGATTGTTACCAAGCTGGCTAGTTAAGACCACTTGAGTAACAGTGAGGGAGGCCATCAAGTCTGAATGGGTGTGGCCAGCTCTCACAGATTAGGATCACTGGGTTTTGGTTTCTCAGTAACATCAGAAACTATTGGGGTCTCCACAAAGTTGGAAGCTTTAAGGAATGTCTCCTAGCTGATACTCTCTCTGAATTTTCTCTTGCTGCTGTTTTTAATTCTTGGATTGGAGAAATGTTTGTGGCATTCTGTATCTGAATATTTCTTTTTGCCAAGGGCTGTGTTTATGGGAGTTTCCTATGTTAGAATAGTTCATTAGTAATAGCTCCTAGATCTATTATTCTGTTAAGCTGTCCAATGTAATTACATTATTCTAAATTCCTCTTTCTTTGGTTTTGTGTCATCTTTTGTGTTTAAGTAAATGGTGTTTTGCTTACCACCGAGTAGTTTGACCAATCACATTGCATCTGGAACAGAAACTTTACAATTCCTTTAAAATAAGAAAACATTAGAATCGCGGCTACTGCCTTCAAATATTTTCGTGGGGCTCTGGTGTGGTCCATCACACTAGACTCCTTCTCTTCCTGAGTAATAGGCTGAAGGCGCTGAATGGGCTGTCACTGTTCTTCTCCAATAGTGTAAATGGGCTGAATGGCTTCCTCATATTCCTGTGAAACCAGAGTTAGATGGTGAATGAACTCTTGTTTTACTGTGGCAATGTACTGTTACATGAATGTTACTGACACTTTAACAGCACAAGTCTCAATGGAGTCAGGGTCTTGCTGCAATGGACACAGACCAGTTCAGGAGCTGAGGGGGGAAAAAATGTTCCAAACATTGTGGAATCTTCATCGACCATCCCCACTTCTGATCTTATGGTGGGGAGGGTGGGTCGGGGAGACATTGATGAAGCAGCTGAATATCTTTGAGAAAAGGAAGCTGACCTAACGATCTCCGACAGAGGTGACCCAGAACTGAGATGATGAACATCTTACTTTGTGCCATGTTTGACACCAAACACTGGAGAGTTTACTCTGATTCCCATTAAGTCCAGCTCCTTGGTGTCAACAGAAGTTAATCACTGCCTTGATATCGGGGCCAGTCATTTTTACCTGAACCCTTGAGTCAACCTCTTTTGTTCACATCAATAAGCCATGATATAGGAGCAGCAACTGTTTTCTTCAAACAGGTAGGATTGAATGAGTGGATTTCTCTTCTCAAGAGTGTTGGGGAGCAAGATGACTGAAAGTATTTGAAGAGGAGGTAGATAGATATTGACCTGTCAAGGAAGTGAGTGCTATGAATAATTGGGTATGAAAAAGGATTTGAGACCAAGAACAGATCAGCCATGATCTTAGTGAAGGGTAAGGCAGCCTTGGGGAGTGAACGACCTGCCCCTGTTTCTGATGTTCTCCCATTCTATTATTTGAAAGTTAGTGGGTGTTATTTTCATGAAAGTTCTGTTATTGAATGTTGCAGTCAGGGAGACCAGAGGATTTTGTGAGCCATTGCTTGGTGAGGTATGTGGGCTGTAATCACAGTGAATCTGGGTCTACAACATGACCAACAAATGAATCACAAGTTGCAGAGAGGAGGAGCTCTGCAAAGAGAGATGAGGGGCCTCTTTCATACCCAGCCTGGGCTTCCCAATTACATTTCCCAAATCACCTCAAACAATGTGGGACAGTCTTGAAGGGCCGAATAGTCTACTGTGTTTCTGTGCACCAGGTTATAGGAGTAAGTAGCCTCCAACTGCTCCTGTCTAGCAGGTATGAGGGGCTGAATGGAACACAGGAACATGACACTGAGGAGCAGGAGTGGGTCATTAGATACTTTGAGCGTTCTCTACCAGGGACTAAGATTGTGGCTGATCAGGTTGGGGTCTCAGCCCCACTTTCCTGTCTGTGTCCCATTATGCATGATTCACTTCTCTGTCAAATATTTACCCAACGCAGCATTCAATCAATATGAGCATAGAGACAAAATAAACTTCCAGTGAAGAGAATTCTGACTTGACAAGTCCTTTCAGAATTTTTTGTCATCTCTCTTGTAGAATCAGAGAGTCATCCATTCGTCCAATCCGTTCCCTCCAATCAGATATCAAATCTGATCCAGTCCCATTTGCCAGCATTTGGCCAATATTCCTCCTCTCAGATACTTTTAAATGTGTGACTGTAACCGCCTTCAGCACTTCCTCTGACAGCACTTTCTATGTACGCACCACTCTCTGTGTGAAATATTTACCTTCAGGTCCCTTGTAAATCATTCGCCCTCTCCCCTTCAACCTCTGCCCTCTTGTTCTGGACACCCCCTATCCTGGGGAGCAGAACGTGGCTGTTCAGAATATCCATCCCCCTGATGGTTTTATAAACCTCTATAATGTCACCCCTCAGCCTCTGACACTCCAAGGGGAAACACCTCAACCTAATCAACCTCTCCCTAAAGCTCAAACCTCCACTCCTGGGACATTTGTGTAAATCATTTCTGCAGAAAACCGAGTTGTACGCAGTATTCTGAAAGTGGCCTCACCAACGTCCTGTACAGATGTAACATACCACCACAACTCCTATACTCAATGCTCTGACTGATTAAGGCAAATGTGCCAAATGTGTTCTGCACCACTCTGTCTACCTGCGACTCCACTTTCAAGGAACAAAATACCTGCATCTCTCGGTCTCTTTGTTTCACAACACGCCCCAGGACCTTATCATTAAGTGTATAATTTCTGCCTTGATTTGCTTTCACACAATACAAAAACCTCGTATTTCTCTAAATTAAACTTCATCTGTCACTCCTTGCCCCTTTTGTCCCATCTAATTGCGGTCTTGTTGTACTCTGAGATAATCTACTACACCACCTTTCTGATGTCATCTGTAAACTTACTAACAATGGCCCAAATATTCACATCCAAATCCTTTACATAATTGATGAAATACAGTGAACTCAGTACTGATTCTTACAGCACACTGCTGCTCACAAGCCTCCAGTCTGAAAAATATCCGTCTTCCTTCAAGCCAATTGTGACGAGCTTCCTCTGTATCCCATGTGACTGAAACTTACTAATCTGTCTACCAATCGGAATGAAATACTAGCTATGAAGAGAGGCTGAGTCGGTTCGGTTTATTTTCACTGGAAAAAAGGAGGTTGAGGGGGTCCTGGTTGAGGTTTGCAAAATCACAATGTGTACAGACAGTGTGGATAGAGACAAGCTTTTTCCCAGGTTGAAGGATTCAATAACGAGATGTCATACTTTCAAAGTGAGAGGTGGAATGTTTAAGGGGACGTCAGTACTTCACGTCGAGGCTGGTGGGCGTTTGGAATGCGTTTCCAGCAGATGTGGTGGAAGCAGGCACGGTAGATTCATTTAAGATTCGTCTGGACAGATGCATGAGGAGGTGGGGAGCAGAGGGAGACAGATGATTAGGAATTGACCGACAGATTTAGACAGTACATTTGGATTGGTTCAGGTTTGGAGGGAGAAGGACCTGTTCCTGGGCTGTAAATTTTCTTTGGTCTTTGTTCTTTAAATGAACACCTTGCTGAAGTCCATATAGACAATGCCTACCAAACTGCCTTCATCAATCTTCTTTGTCACCTCTTCAAAATCTCAACCAATCAATGCTTTCCCATGCAGAAAGCTATGTTGTCTACTCCGATCAGCCCTTGCCTTCCCAAATGTATGTAAGTCGTGTCCCTCAGAATCCCCTCCAACAACTTACCCACCACTGACATCAGGCTCACCGGTCTATAGTTCCCCAGCTTTTTGGGTCACTGTTTCCTTTTCTAGTCCCACTCCTCCACTGCTCAAAACAAATGTTAAATGTGACCAGGTTGGTGATATGGCCGATGATATCGGTCTCAGACTGGGTCAGTGTCAGTTTTAGGAACAAGTCAGACTAGTTTCTTTAATCTGCTAAAACAACATGTTCATGATCCAAAGCAATGTTACTCAAACTATGGTGGAAAGATGAATGGCAAACTGTTTGGGTATTGCAATTATATAATCAATATTTCCCTTTCTAAAAATGCTGACACACACACACACACACACAGACACACACAATCTCTGCAATTTTAACTTGAAAGAACTTTGTCCAAATATTATTGAAACGTGTGACAAAGGAAAAATTGTGAGATTGTCCAAAACGTTATTCTGCTTCTGAAGACATTGTACTCACACAAGCTACTAGCAATGGGATTTCATCCTGGGAGAGTTTGGATTTGACTGAATTCCCTTTGCTTTAGGCAGTGAGTAGATTCCAGTGAATGCTGGTTAGGGATCATCCAAAGGGTACTACGGTGGTTAGCACTACTGCCTCACAGCACCAGGGACTTGCGGTTGATTCCAGCCTTGGGTGACTGTCTGTGTGGAGTTTACACATTCTCCCCTTGTCTGCGTGAACTTATAATGGGTGATCCAGTTTCCTACCACAAACTGTGTAGGTTCGGTGGATTGGTCATGCTAAATTGTCTGTAGTGTTCAGGGATTTCTAGGTTAGGTGAATTAGTCAGGGGTAAATATAGGGAAATGGTTTGGGAAGGTTGGTATGGACTTGTTGGGCCGAAGGGCCTGTGTCAACACTGCAGGGATTCAATAAAAATAAGAATGGCAATGAAGGTAATGCCCAATGAAGGGTCTCAATTAGATATTTATTACTGAACACCAGAGACGAAGGAAGAGCTTAATTTCTGGTCACAAAACACCGATCACACTTACCCAACTCTAATGTGCGACTCCCCTCTTCCTGGCTGCTGATTACTGTCCAGCCTCTCCTCCCCACTGACTGTGTCTGCAATCTGTCCCTCCTCCCCCAAACCACACAAGGCAAACCAAGCTCAGGGTCTTTGTGATAATCAAGGCCGGAGTGTGCAGGCCTCCTGGAGAGGGATGGGCACTTTAAAATTGAAGGGGGAGGGGGCGGTGACATTAATATCACTCACTGGGCTGAGGGGTGGCTGATGGAGTTTAATTTGGATTAATGCGAGGTACTGGATTTGGTAAATCAAACAACAGCAGGACCTGTACAATTAAAAGTAGAGCCTTTGGCAGTGCTGTAGTACAGAAACCTAGGCCGTCAGGTTTAATTCTTTAAAATTTGCATCTCATATAGATAGTGTGGTTAAGAAAGTGTTTAACACACTTGTCTTCATTGGTCAGACCTTTGAGTATCAGAGTGGGGATGTCATGTTGTGGTTGTACAGGACATTGGTGAGACCTCTTCTGGAATACTGTGTCCAGTCTGGTCATCCTGCCCGCTCATTCCATAGGCACACCACCCTCTGGGTGAAACAGCTGCCCCTTAGGTCACTTTTAAATATTTCCCCTCTCACCTTAAGCCTATGTCCTCTAGTTTTGGACTCCCCATACCCTTAGAAAATACCTTGACTATTCTCTTTGATTTTACTGACGTTGATATTATTAAGTTGGAGAGGATTGAGAAGAGATTAACCTGGATGTTGCTGGGAAAGGAGGGAGTGAGCTATAAGGAGAGGCTGGATCGGCTGGGACTTTTTTCACTGAAGAATAGTTTCAGTATCTGAGATGTTTATTGGGGGAGGTGGAGGAGGCAGTCTCGGTGCTCCTTTCCTGGGAAGTGGTGGTGACGATGTGATGTGAGCCCACCATTTGTATCAGCTCGACACAAAAGGGAGATGGCATCAGGGCCACGGCTTCTAAGTTGTGCCGGGAGGAAACAGAACTGCCAGTGGGTTTAAAGTGAGAATTGCCCTTCACTGAACATTGCTCCTTACTCGGTCGGTGGGACGTGGATGTTTCAGAATCTCCACACGAGACGTCCCGGTCCTCTCCGGCTTGTACCAGGATCCTCCCCACATGGCGGTGGGGGGGGGGGGGGGTGAGGGAACGGATATCGGGCACTCCACCACCCGGCTTGGCCCTTTCTGTCCTTTTCCAGGCTGTTTCTCCTGGAATGGGAGGAAGAGAGGGAGGGAGGGAGGGAGGGAGTGGGTGTGGTCCTACTGTTAGTGTGAGTATCGGTGTGGAGGGGGTCATAGTGAGGTGTCTGGAGGGAGTCAGTCCACAGTGTTGTATCCATGCAGTGTTATTAATGTGGGGGTGAAGTGGAGGGAGGGGGGGAGAGAGAGAGAGAGACAGAGACAGAGACAGAGACAGAGAGAGAAGGTGCAGCATGAGGCAGTGAGAGTGGTGGACCATGAGCCTTGTTCGGTGGTTGGTGCTATAACAGATATACCGTGAGTGTGAGGGAGCAGAGAGAATACAGTGACCCTTATCCTGACAGAGTGGGGGAGGTAATTGATGCTTGTCCTGTATTGCTGGACATTTCTTCAGACCCCAGATACTGCACTGAGCTGGGTGGGGAGCTCAGACCATGCTCGGTGGGTCTGGTGGTGTGTCCCCCTCTGGGAAGAGAATGGTCCCCCTCTGTACTAGCCCAGCCACCAGGACCTCCGTACCCCTGTTGACAAACCATGATGTAATTGCCCCTTATTTGCCAGGCTCGGGGTAAACTGTCCAGGGAAGGTCCAAACTGAGAAAGCTCAACCATGTGCCCATTGGCCTTTTAAAGATGGCCCCAGTGTCAGGGATCACGGAATATCCAGGGGCATCTGGGTGATGGTGAGTACCTCCAGCCATGAAGGACTCCATTTACAAAGCTGGAGAACAAATGCTCATCCAAAACTCTCCATCATCTGACCTCACACCAATATCCCATTTTCCCATTTTTCCTGGGAAGACTGGCTCATGTTTCAGGATGTTATCGAAGTGTCCAGCTTTCAGTATTCTGCAACCTGGGAACACATCCTTCCATGACACTGTCTCTCAATCTCCCTCTCACTGTCTATACCCCAAACCCCTCCCATGTGATGATATTTAAACTGATTCCCCCGCTTGGTCTCTCTGGCAGTGATGTTCACACACACAGCACCCCCTTGTCAGGGCACAATGGAGACATGGAGCTGTAAATGGGTGGGAGCTGCACATCCTGTCAGTTCCAGCATGGGCTGCAACTTTCCCCACACTGGGCAGGGATCGAATACAGTATTACTGAGGAATGCACTGGGGTGGGGTACACAGTCCTATATGCTGGGAGGGTAACTGTTCCTGGGGTACAGATCAATGTACTGGGGTGGGATACACAGTCCTACATGCTGGGAGGGTAACTGTTCCTGGGTTACAGATCAATGTACTGGGGTGGTGTACACAGTCCTACATGCTGGGAGGGTAACTGTTCCTGGGTTACAGATCAATGTACTGGGGTGGTGTACACAGTCCTACATACTGGGAGGGTAACTGCTCCTGGATTACAGATCAATGCACTGGGGTGGGGTACACAATCCTACATACTGGGAGGGTAACTGCTCCTGGGTTACAGATCAATGTACTGGGGTGGTGTACACAGTCCTACATGCTGCGAGGGTAACTGCTCCTGGATTACAGATCAATGCACTGGGGTGGGGTACACAATCCTACATACTGGGAGGGTAACTGCTCCTGGGTTACAGATCAATGTACTGGGGTGGTGTACACAGTCCTACATGCTGCGAGGGTAACTGCTCCTGGGTTACAGATCAATGCACTGGGTGGTGTACACAGTCCTACATGCTGGAGGGTAACTGCTCCTGGGTTAGAGATCAATGCACTGGGGTGGGATACACAGTCCTACATGCTGGGAGGGTAACTGCTCCTGGGTTACAGATCAATGCACTGGGGTGATGTACACAGTCCTACATGCTGGGAGGGTAACTGCTCCTGGGTTACAGATCAATGTACTGGGGTGGTGTACACAGTCCTACATGCTGGGAGGGTAACTGCTCCTGGGTTACAGATCAATGCACTGGGGTGATGTACACAGTCCTACATGCTGGGAGGGTAACTGCTCCTGGGATACAGATCAATGTACTGGGGTGGTGTACACAGTCCTACATGCTGGGAGGGTAACTGCTCCTGGGTTACAGATCAATGCACTGGGGTGATGTACACAGTCCTACATGCTGGGAGGGTAACTGCTCCTGGGATACAGATCAATGCACTGGGGTGGTGTACACAGTCCTACATACTGGGATGGTAACTGCTCCTGGTTTACAGATCAATGCACTGGGGTGGGGTACACAGTCCTACATACTGGGATGGTAACTGCTCCTGGTTTACAGATCAATGCACGGGTGATCACTGCACAGTTCCCTGTGCTGGTCACTCATTCTGGTTGAGGTTTATAGATAATACAATGATGTGGTCTGTGCAGCTCCTTATGCTGGATGGATATTTGTTTCAGGTTCACACATTAGTGCCCTGCTGTGGTCTACACAGCTCCCTGTGCTGGACAGATATCTAGTCCGGGTTTATATATCAATGCACTGCTATGGTCTACACAGCTCCCCGTCCTGGACAGATATCTAGTCCGGGTTTATAGATCAATGCACTGCTATGGTCTACACAGCTCCCTGTGCTGGACAGATATCTAGTCCGGGTTTATAGATCAGTGCACTGCTGTGGTCTGCGCAGTGTTCCACTCTGGACAGATTGCTGGATTGTATTGACCAGTGTAATGGATGAATCTGTCCAGATTGCTGGGTTGTACTGAGCAGGACACTGGCTTGTTCTGTACAGTGTTCCACAGTGAACAGATATCTCCTCTGGGTATATGGTGTCTGGGCTGGTTCTGGGAGGTGGATTGAGAATGTGGTATATCTAACCATTTCAGCTGATCTGGCAATGCCTTTAGTTCCCATTCCTGTGATTGGACGCTCCGTCTCACACCCCATTAATGTTACAGTGTGTCCAGGCACAGTACATCGTGTTGGTGGGTTGGGGAGGGGGGAAAGGTCATGGACAGGTCAAGGGGTTCCCCGGAACGTCCTGTCCTCAACATTCTATAACTGTCATTCTCCGGAACGTTCTGTCCCCGACATTCTATAACTGTCATTCCCTTGAACGTTCTGTCCACAACATTCCATAACTGGCATTCCCCGGAACGTTCTGACCCTGACATTCTATAACTGACATTCCCCGGAACGTTCTGTCCCTGACATTCTATAACTGACATTCCCCGGAACGTTCTGTCCCTGACATTCTATAACTGACATTACCCGGAACGTTCTGTCCCTGACATTCTATAACTGACATTCCCTGGAACGTTCTGTCCCCAACATTCTATAACTGACATTCCCCGGAACGTTCTGACCCTGACATTCTATAACTGACATTCCCCGGAACGTTCTGTCCCTGACATTCTATAACTGCCATTCCCCGGAACGTTCTGTCCCCGACATTCTATAACTGCCATTCCCCGGAACGTTCTGACCCTGACATTCTATAACTGACATTCCCCGGAACGTTCTGTCCCCAACATTCTATAACTCCCATTCCCCGGAACGTTCTGTCCCTGACATTCTATAACTGACATTCCCCGGAACGTTCTGTCCCTGACATTCTATAACTGACATTCCCCGGAACGTTCTGTTATTAGATTAGATTACTTACAATGTGGAAACAGGCCCTTCGGCCCAACAAGTCCACACCGCCCCGCCGAAGCGTAACCCACCCATACCCCTACATCTACATCTACCCCTTACCTAACACTACGGGCAATTTAGCATGGCCAATTCACCTGACCTGCACATCTTTGGACTGTGGGAGGAAACCGGAGCACCCGGAGGAAACCCACGCAGACACGGGGAGAACGTGCAAACTCCACACAGTCAGTCGCCTGAGGCGGGAATTGAACCCGGGTCTCCGGCGCTGCGAGGCAGCAGTGCTAACCACTGTGCCACCGTGCCGTTCTGTCCCTGACATTCTATAACGGCCATTCCCCGGAACGTTCTATCCCTGACATTGTTTGTGAACGGCCGGACGTCAGTGAATTGAACAAACGATAAGATCCCGAGGGAAGAGATCCCGTTCCAGGGAGAAGGAGACACTGTTCCGAAGGACCCTCAGGCAGTTAAAGGGGGGAATACGTTTTCCCTGCGTTTCCATTTCTCCACGACACAGGATCGACCACAATTTAGACCAAAATACAGGAATTCCCAAACTCCGTTTGTCTTCAGGAAACTGGGAGAGAATCCTTCAGGACAGCAACGTTCACACCCTCCGTATTAGGAACTGGGAAGGAGTGACCTGTGTCTGCTCTCGAGTGATCGAGTATGTGGGAATGTTCTAGAAACCATCTGTCCTTATGGATGTGTCTCTGTGTGTTTGGGGAGGGAGGGTTTCTTGTGGTTTATGTCACATTTTTGTCAGTAATTCCGACCTTCCCATCTGTTATTCCAGCTCCAATTATTTTAATAAATCCCTGAATACAGGGACACATTTGAAAATCTCACTGGGTCCCCGATCAAACGGGTCCCTTTGCCTCCAGGCTGATGGATAATGGGTTTGTTTTCCTTCCTCACAGTTAACGTAGTGACCATCTACGTCCTGCTTTATAAAGATTGTGGATTGTCTCCATGTGTCAGACGTTACCTGGGGGCCATGGCAGCGGCGGATCTCCTGGTCATTATCCTCGACCTGATCCTGAGACACATTCCCATTGTTTATTGGGAACAGTTTTATTTCCTGGTGTACTCCGTCCCCGTGTGTAATATCCACGCCGTCCTGGTTTATGCAGCCACTGACTGCTCTGTCTGGTTCACCGTCACTTTCACCTTTGATCGGTTTGTGGCCATTTGTTCCCAGAAGCTGAAAAGTAAATATTGCAGTGAGAAAACGGCGGCTGTGGTTCTGGGAGCAGTGACTGTGCTGAGCTGTTTAAAGAACATTTCCTGGTATTTTATGTTCACGGCTCGGTATTCGCTGATGAACGTCCCCTGGTTTTGTGATGTAACAGACGGTGTTCGATTCTCCAGTGTCTGGGTCACAATCGAGTTCCTCCACCACATTCTAACCCCGTGTGTCCCATTTCTCCTGATTCTGCTGCTCAATGTTCTCACCGTCAGACACATTTTAGTGACCAGCAGAGCCCGCAGGAGACTCCGCGCTCACACCAATGGGGACGCTCAGTCTGACACTGAAATGAGAAACCGAAAGAAATCCATCATTTTACTGTTTGTGATCTCGGCGAATTTCATCCTGTTATGGTCAACGTTAATGCTGTATTCGATATGGAGACGGATGTGGATGATTGTGGATACCCCTGTGTATCTCGATCCCTTTGTGCAGGAATTGGGCTTCATGCTGCAGCTCCTCAGTTGCTGCACAAACACCGCGATTTATGCCGTGACCCAGACTAAGTTCAGGCAGCAGCTGAAGAATGTGCTGAAATATCCCTTCACCCAAATCCATCCATCCATCAAATTCCCTCATTAATCAATCCATCCGGGATTTTCTCATTTCAGTTCAGTGTTTCAGCGATGGAGCAGCCTGTCGCTATGGTAACAGACTGAGGGTAGCGCTGGTTTGTCCATCCTTATCCCCCAGGGGGGTTACAGGGAAACATTTCAATGTTTCTCACAACTCAGGGGCCAGTGAGATAAGGCACCATCCCACTGACTGTATCCATCACTTCCATTTGTAACCATTAAAAATGTTGATTAAAGCGTGCCGAGCAGCAGAGTGACCGATGTTGTTGTGTGTCTTTGTGTTGGAGAAGCTGAGCTGGAGAGAGACAGACTCAGCCCCAAGTCCTGGTCCTCAGGGAAGGGGAGGGCACCGCGCCCTGAGCTCAGGAGCTGGGTTTAACTCCCTCTGACCCCCCCATTCCAACCTGGCCTCCCCAATTGCTCACCCCCACTTTTCCTCCTCAATTCTCTCCATCTCTCCCTTCCTGCACAATCTCTCTTTCTCACCACCTCTCCCTTTCACTCTCTCTGGTCCCCTCTCAGAGCCCCCAACCCCAGTTTCTCCACCTGCCTCCACTATTCTTTCTGCCTCACTCTCCCCCTCTCTCTCTCTCACACCCCCAACATGAGTTTATCCACCTGCCTCCATTCTTCTCTCTCCCCCTCACCCTCTCTCTCTCTCTCTCTCTCTCTCTCTCTCTCTCTCTCTCCTGCCGTCTCTATCTCCTTCTCACAATTCTGGCTCTACCCCATTTTCCCCACCTCCCACTTCCCACATCTCTCGATCATCTCACACCCACAAGCCCCCCCACCCCCCCAACCCCCACAAGCAGACTCACCACCAACCTGCAGTCTCTGGGTCAGAGGGAGAGGGAAGGACCAGGGAGACAGAGTGTGTCAGAGAGAGAGAGAATAAGGGCGGGACAGAAGGGAGAGAGATTCAGTTAGAGAGAAACGGAGGGTGGTGGGAAAAGAGAGACCAAGATAGGGAGATCGAGAGTGAGAGAAGATGGAGAGAGAGCGAAGGAGCAGGGAAAGACAGAGAGAGAGGGAAGGGAGAAATAAGGTGAGGGAGGGAGGGAGAGAGAGAGAAATAGGGGAGGACATAATGAGAGAGGGGTCAGAGAGAGGGGGGGCAGAGAGAGAGGGTGACAGAGAGAGAGGGAGACAGAGAGAGAGGGGGGCAGAGAGAGAGGGAGACAGAGAGAGAGGGGGGCAGAGAGAGAGGGGAACAGAGAGAGAGGGGGACAGAGAGAGTGGGGGACAGAGAGGGGGGGGCAGAGAGAGAGTGGAACAGAGAGAGAGGGGACAGAGAGAGAGGGGGACAGAGAGGGGGACAGAGAGAGAGGGGGACAGAGAGAGAAGGGGACAGAGAGAGAGGACAGAGAGAGGGGGACAGAGAGAGGGGGCAGAGAGAGGGGGGGCAGAGAGAGAGGGGGACAGAGAGAGAGGACAGAGAGAGGGGGACAGAGAGAGAGGGGGACAGAGAGAGAAGGGGACAGAGAGAGGGGACAGGGAGAGGGGGACAGAGAGAGGGGGCAGAGAGAGGGGGGGCAGAGAGAGAGGGGGCAGAGAGAGAAGCACAGAGAGAGAGGGGGGCAGAGAGAGAAGGGGACAGAGAGAGAGGGGAACAGAGAGAGAGGGGGACAGAGAGAGGGGGACAGAGAGAGAGGGGGACAGAGAGAGAGTGGACAGAGAGAGAGGGGGGCAGAGAGAGAGGGGGCAGAGAGAGAGAGAGAGAAGGGGACAGAGAGAGGGGACAGAGAGAGAGGGGGGCAGAGAGAGAGGGGGCAGAGAGAGGGGGCAGAGAGAGTGGGAGACAGGGAGAGGAGGGACAGAGAGAGAGGGGGACAGAGAGAGAGGGGGGCAGAGAGAGAAGGGGACAAAGAGAGAGGGGAACAGAGAGAGGGGACAGAGAGAGAGGGGACAGAGAGAGAGGGGGACAGAGAGAGGGGACAGAGAGAGGGGGACAGAGAGATGGGGCAGAGAGAGCGGGGGCAGAGAGAGAGGGGAGCAGAGAGAGAGGGGGCGGGGGGGCAGAGAGAAGGCGAGAGAGAGAGGGAGGCAGAGAGAGAGGGCGAGAGAGAGAGGGTGACAGACAATGTGGGGGACAGAGAGAGAGAGACACACAGAGAGAGGGAGACAGAGAGAGAGGGAGACAAAGGGAGAGGGGAACAGAAAGAGAGGGGAACAGAGAGAGTGGGGGACAGAGAGAGAGGGGGGCAGAGAGAGAGGGGGCAGAGAGAGAGGGGGGCAGAGAGGGGGGGCAGAGAGAGAGGGGGACAGAGAGAGAGCGAGAGAGAGGGGGCAGAGAGAGAAGGTACAGAGAGAGAGGGAGACAGAGAGAGAGGGGAACAGAGAGAGAGGGGACAGAGAGAGATGGGGACAGAGAGAGGGGGGACAGAGAGAGGGGGACAGAGAGAGAGGGGGACAGAGAGAGAGGGGAACAGAGAGAGAGGGGACAGAGAGAGATGGGGACAGAGAGAGGGGGGACAGAGAGAGGGGGACAGAGAGAGAGGGGGACAGAGAGAGAGGTGGCAGAGAGAGGGGGGGAGAGAGAGGGGGGCAGAGAGAGAGAGAAGGGGACAGAGAGAGGGGACAGAGAGAGAGGGGGACAGAGTGAGGGGGGGAGAGAGAGAGGGGGGTAGAGAGAGAGGGGGGCAGAGAGAGAGAGAGAGAGAAGGGGACAGAGAGAGGGGACAGAGAGAGAGGGGGACAGAGAGAGAGGGGCCAGAGAGAGAGGGGGGGGAGAGAGAGAGGGGGACAGAGAGAGGGGGGGGCAGAGAGAGAGGGGGACAAAGAGAGAGGGGGGCAGAGAGAGAAGGGGACAGAGAGAGAGGGGGGACAGAGAGAGAGGGGACAGAGAGAGAGGGACAGAGAGAGAGGGACAGAGAGAGGGGGACAGAGAGAGAGGGGGACAGAGAGAGAGGGGGGCAGAGAGAGAGGGACAGAGAGAGAAGGGGACAGAGAGAGGCGGACAGAGAGAGAGGGGGCAGAGAGAGAGGGACAGAGAGAGAAGGGGACAGAGAGAGGCGGACAGAGAGAGAGGGGGGCAGAGAGAGAGGGGGCAGAGAGAGGGGGTGGCAGAGAGAGTGGGGGCAGGGAGAGAGGGGTCAGAGAGCAAGGGGGGCAGAGAGAGCGCGAGAGAGAGGGGGGAGAGAGAGAGGGAGATAGAGAGAGGGAGATAGAGAGAGAGGGGAACACAGAGAGAGGGGAACACAGACAGCGGGGGGCAGAGAGAGGGGGAACAGAGAGAGGGGGCAGAGAGTGGGGAGACAGAGAGAGGGGGACAGAGAGAGGGGGAGACAGAGAGAGGGGGAAAGGAGAGAGGGGGGACAGAGAATGGGGGGACAGAGAGAGAGAGGGACACATAGAGGGGGGTCAGAGAGAGGGGGCGACAGAGAGAGGGAAGGATAGAGAGAGAGGGGGACAGATAGAGGGGGCAGAGAGAGAGGGGGACGGCGGGGGACAGAGAGAGGCGGGGGACAGAAAGAGGGAGGACAGAGAGAGAGGGGGACAGAGAGAGAGGGGGACGGGGGGACAGAGAGAGAGGGGGACAGAGGGATTGGGGTCAGAGAGAGATTAGGGCAGAGAGAGAGGGGGCAGAGAGAGAGGGGGCAGAGAGAGCGAGAGAAAAAGAGGGGGGCAGAGAGAGAGGGGGACAGAGAGAGAGAGGGAGACAGAGAGAGAGGTGAACAGAGAGAGAGGGGGGCAGAGAGAGGAGCCAGAGAGAGGGGGGGACAGAGAGAGAGGGAGACAGAGAGAGAGGGGAACAGAGAGAGAGGGGGACAGAGAGAGGGGGGACAGAGAGAGGGGTGGACAGAGAGGGGGAGGCAGAGAGAGGGGGGACAGAGAGAGAGGGGGACGGGGGGACAGAGAGAGAGGGTGTCAGAGAGAGGGGGACAGAGAGAGAGGGGCAGAGAGAGTGTGGAGCAGAGAGAGGGGGGCAGAGAGAGAGGAACAGAGGGAGTGGGGGACAGAGAGAGAGAGGGGCAGAGAGAGGGGGCAGAGAGAGGGGGAAAGAGAGCGGGGGACAGAGAGGGGGGCAGAGTGGGCGGACAGAGGGGTACAGAGAGGGGGGACAGAGAGGGGGGGACAGAGAGAGGGCGACAGAGAGAGAAGTGGACAGAGAGAGAGGGGACAGAGAGAGTGGGGTCAGAGAGAAGGCGACGGGGGGGGACAGTGAGAGAGAGGGACAGAGAGAGAAAGGGGACAGAGAGAGAGAGGGACGGTGGGGACAAAGAGAGGCGGGAGACAGAGAGACGGGGACAGAGAGAGAGGGGGGCAGAGAGAGAGAGAAACAGAGAGAGAGGGAGACAGAGAGAGAGGGGGACAGAGAGGGGGAGGCAGAGAGACGGGGGACAGAGAGGGGGGACAGAGAGGGAAGGAGAGAGAGAGAAGTGGACAGAGAGATGGCAGGACAGAGAGAGAGGGGACAGAGAGAGGGGTCAGAGAGAAGGCGACAGAGGGGAGGGACAGTGACAGAGAGGGTGGACAGAGATAGGGGGACACAGAGAGAGGGGGACAGAGAGAGAGGGGGGCAGAGAGAGGGGAACACAGAGACAGGGGACAGAGAGAGAGGCGACAGAGAGAGAGGGGGGCAGAGAGAGAGGGGGCAGAGAGAGAGGGGGGCGAGAGAGAGGGAGACAGAGAGACGGGAACTGAGAGAGAGGGTCAGAGAGAGAGTGGAGCAGAGAGAGGGGGCAGACAATAGGGGACAGAGAGAGGGGTTGTCAGAGAGAGGGGGGACAGAGAGAAGGGGTGGAGAGAGAGAGAGAAGGGGATAGAGAGAGAAGGAGGCAGAGAGAGGAGGGCAGAGAGATGGCGACAAGAGAGGATGACAGAGAGAGGGGGACAGAGAGAGAAGGGGGCAGAGAGGTGGGGGGCAGAGACAGAGTGGGGCAGAGAGATGGGGCAGACAGAGGGGGGCAGAGAGAGGGGGACAGTGAGTGGGGGAAATAGAGGGTGTCAGAGAGGGGGGACAGAAAGACGGGCACAGAGAGTGGGGGAGATAGAGGGGGACAGAGAGAGAGGGGACAGAGAGAGTGGGGCAGAGAGAGAAGGGGGCAGAGAGAGTGGGACAGAGTGAGGGGGTCAGAGAAAGTGGAGGACAGAGGGGGGCAGAGAGAGAGGGGAACAGAGAGAGTGGGACAGATAGAGGGGGTCAGAGAGAAAGGGGGTCAGAGAGAGAAGGGGACAGAAAGAGGGGAGCAGAGAGAGAGGGGGGCAGAGAGAGGGGGCAGAGAGATGGAGGAACAGAGAGAGGGAGAAAGAGAGAGGCGGGTGTGAGGGAGAGGGGGACAGAAAGAGGGGCAGGTAGCGGGGGTCAGTGAGTGGGGGACAGGAAGAGAGGGGTACAGAGTGGGGTGAGAGAGGGGGTCAGAGAGTGGGGGAGAGAGAGGGGTACAGAGTGGGGTGGCAGAGGGGTTCAGAGAGAGAGGGGGGATGGAGATAGTAGGGGACAGAGAGAGTGGGGAACAGAGAGAGTGGGGGACAGAGAGAGAGGGGGACAGAAAGTGAGGGCGACAGAGGGGGGGCAGAGAGGGGGGAGAGAGAGAGGGGGAGAGAGTTAGGGGGCAGAGAGAGAGGGGGACAGAAAGAGGGGGACAGAGAGAGAGGCAAGTGGGAGAGAGAGAGGGGTCAGAGAGAGGCTGGTGGGAGAGAGCGTGGGACAGAGAGAGGGGGGCAGAGAGAGAGGGGGCCAAAGAGGGGGGATAGAGGGAAGCGGATGGGAGATGGGGGGGGCAGAGAGAGGGCGACAGACAGAGGGGGGCAGAGAGCGGGGGTGAGAGAGGCAGGTGGGAGAGAGAGGGGGACAGAGAGAAGGGGACAGACAGATGGAGACAGACAGAGGGGGACAGAGAGCGGGGAACAGAGAGAGGCGGGTGGGAAAGAGAGGGGGACAGAGAGAGGGGGATCAGAAACAGGGGGACAGAGAGAGGGGGACAGAGAGAGCGTGACAGAGAGAGAGGGGGAAAGAGAGAGAGGGGGACAGAGGGAGGGGGGACAGAGAGATGGTGACAGAGAGGGCGTACAGAGAGGGCGACAGAGTTAGAGGGACAGAGAAAGGGGGGTCAGAGAGAGGGGGAGAGAGAGAGGGGGAGATAGAGAGGGGGAGAGAGGGGGGGGAGAGAGAGGGGGACAGAGAGAGGGGGACAGAGGGAGGGGGGACAGAGAAGGGGCGGAGAGAGGGTGACAGAGAGAGGGAGACAGGGAGAGGAAGGCAGAGAGAGGGGGTGAGGAGAGAGGCAGACAGAGAGAGGGGACAGCGTGTGGGGGAGATGAAGGGGGTCAGAGAGAGGGGGACAGAGAGAGAGGGGACATATAGAGGCGGGACAGAGAGGAGGGACAGAGAGAGGGGGGGGAGAGAGAGGGGGACAGAGAGAGGGGGACAGAGAGAGAGGGGACATATAGAGGCGGGACAGAGAGGGGGGACAGAGAGAGGAGGGCAGAGAGAGAGGGGGACAGAGAGAGAGGGGGACAGAGAGAGGGGGGAACAGAGAGAGGGAGAAAGAGAGAGGCAGGTGGGAGGGAGGGGAGCAGAGAGAGAGGGGCAGAGAGAGGAGGACAGACAGAGGGGGGACAGAGAGAGGGGGGACAGAGAGAGGAGGACAGACAGAGGGGGGACAGAGAGAGAGGGGGACAGCGAGAGGAGGACAGACAGAGGGGGGACAGAGAGAGAGGGGGACAGAGAGAGGGGGGACAGACAGAGAGGGGGACAGAGAGAGAGGGGGACAGAGAGAGAGGGGGGACAGAGAGAGAGGGGGGACAGAGAGAGAGGGGGACAGAGAGAGAGGGGGGACAGAGAGAGGGGGGACAGAGAGAGAGGGGGACAGAGAGAGAGGGGGGACAGAGAGAGAGGGGGACAGAGAGAGAGGGGGGACAGAGAGAGAGGGGGACAGAGAGAGAGGGGGACAGAGAGAGAGGGACAGAGAGAGGGGGGGACAGAGAGAGAGGGGGACAGAGAGAGAGGGTGACAGAGAGAGGAGGACAGACAGAGGGGGGACAGAGAGAGAGGGGGACAGAGAGAGGAGGACAGACAGAGGGGGGACAGAGAGAGAGGGGGACAGAGAGAGAGGGGGACAGAGAGAGGAGGACAGACAGAGGGGGGACAGAGAGAGAGGGGGACAGAGAGAGAGGGGGACAGAGAGAGAGGGGGACAGAGAGAGGCGGACAGAGAGAGGGGGGAGAGAGAGGGGGGGACAGAGAGAGGGGGGGACAGAGAGAGAGGGGGACAGAGAGAGGGGGACAGAGAGAGGGGGGACAGAGAGAGAGGGGGACAGAGAGAGAGGGGAAGAGAGAGAGGGGGACAGAGAGAGGGGGACAGAGAGAGGGGGACAGAGAGGGGGGGACAGAGAGAGGGGGACAGAGAGATAGGGGGACAGAGAGAGAGGGGGAAGAGAGAGAGGGGGACAGAGAGAGAGGGGGACAGAGAGAGGGGGGACAGAGAGGGGGGGACAGAGAGAGAGGGGGAAGAGAGAGAGGGGGACAGAGAGAGAGGGGGACAGAGAGAGGGGTGACAGAGAGAGGGGGACAGATAGAGAGGGGGACAGAGAGAGGGGGACAGAGAGAGAGGGGGGACAGAGAGAGAGGGGGGACAGAGAGAGAGTGGGACAGAGAGAGGGGGGGACAGAGAGAGGGGGGACAGAGAGGGGGGGACAGAGAGGGGGGGACAGAGAGAGAGGGGGAAGAGAGAGAGGGGGGACAGAGAGAGAGTGGGACAGAGAGAGGGGGACAGAGAGAGAGGGGGACAGAGAGAGGGGGACAGAGAGAGGGGGACAGATAGAGAGGGGGACAGAGAGAGGGGGACAGAGAGAGAGGGGGTCAGAGAGAGGGGGGACAGAGAGAGGGGTACAGAGAGAGGGGGACAGATAGAGAGGGGGACAGAGGGAGGGGGAGAGAGAGAGTGGGACAGAGAGAGAGGGACAGAGAGAGAGGGGGGACAGAGAGAGGGGGGACAGAGAGAGAGGGGGACAGAGAGAGAGGGGGGACAGAGAGAGAGTGGGACAGAGAGAGGGGGAGACAGAGAGAGGGGTTGACAGAGAGGGGGGGGACAGAGAGGGGGAGGCAGAGAGAGGGGGGACAGAGAGAGGGGGGACAGAGAGAGGGGGACAGAGAGAGAGGGGGAAGAGAGAGGGGGGGACAGAGAGAGGTGGGACAGAGAGATGGGGACAGAGAGAGAGGGGGAAGAGAGAGAGGGGGACAGAGAGAGAGGTGACAGAGAGAGAGTGGGACAGAGAGAGGGGGACAGAGAGAGAGGGAGGACAGAGAGAGAGGGGGACAGAGAGAGAGGGGGGACAGAGAGAGAGGGGGAAGAGAGATGGGGACAGAGAGAGAGGGGGACAGACAGAGGGGAACAGAGAGAGGGGACAGAGAGAGAGGGGGACAGAGAGAGGGGGACAGAGAGAGGAGAAAGAGAGAGAGGGCGGACAGAGAGAGTAGGGACAGAGAGAGGGGGGGACAGAGAGAGGGGGGACAGAGAGAGAGGGGGGACAGAGAGAGGGGGGACAGAGAGAGAGGGGGGGACAGAGAGAGGGGGACAGAGAGAGAGGGGGGACAGAGAGAGGGGGGACAGAGAGAGGGGGGACAGAGAGAGAGGGGACAGAGAGAGGGGAACAGAGAGAGGGGAAAGAGGGAGAGGGGGGACAGAGAGAGGGGGGACAGAGAGAGAGGGGGGGACAGAGAGAGGGGGGACAGAGAGAGAGGGGGGACAGAGAGAGGGGGGACAGAGAGAGAGGGGGGGACAGAGAGAGGGGGGACAGAGAGAGAGGGGGGACAGAGAGAGGGGGGACAGAGAGAGGGGGGACAGAGAGAGAGGGGACAGGGAGAGGGGGGGACAGAGAGAGGGGGGACAGAGAGAGGGGGGACAGAGAGAGGGGGGCAGAGAGAGGGGAACAGAGAGAGAGGGGGACAGAGAGAGAGGGGGGACAGAGAGAGTGGGGACAGAGAGAGGGGGGACAGAGAGAGAGAGGGACAGAGAGAGAGGGGGGACAGAGAGAGGGGGGACAGAGAGAGGGGGACAGAGAGAGGGGAACAGAGAGAGAGGGGGGACAGAGAGAGCGGGGGGGACAGAGAGAGGGGGGACAGAGAGAGGAGAACAGAGAGAGAGGGGGGACAGAGAGAGGGGGGGACAGAGAGAGGGGGACAGAGAGAGTGGCGGACAGAGAGAGGGGGGACAGAGAGAGAGGGGGGACAGAGAGAGGGGGGACAGAGAGAGGGGGGACAGAGAGCGAGGGGGAAGAGAGAGAGGGGGACAGAGAGAGAGGGGGACAGAGAGAGGGGGGGACAGAGAGAGAGGGGGACAGAGAGAGAGGGGGACAGAGAGAGGGGGGACAGAGAGAGGGGGACAGAGAGAGGGGGGACAGAGAGAGAGGGGGACAGAGAGAGAGGGGGACAGAGAGAGAGGGGGACAGAGAGAGGGGGGACAGAGAGAGTGGGGACAGAGAGAGGGGGGACAGAGAGAGAGAGGGACAGAGAGAGAGGGGGGACAGAGAGAGGGGGGACAGAGAGAGGGGGACAGAGAGAGGGGAACAGAGAGAGAGGGGGGACAGAGAGAGCGGGGGGGACAGAGAGAGGGGGGACAGAGAGAGGAGAACAGAGAGAGAGGGGGGACAGAGAGAGAGGGGGGACAGAGAGAGGGGGGACAGAGAGAGGGGGGACAGAGAGAGGGGGGTACAGAGAGAGGGGGGACAGAGAGAGGGGGGACAGAGAGAGGGGGACAGAGAGAGTGGCGGACAGAGAGGGGGGGACAGAGAGAGAGGGGGGACAGAGAGAGGGGGGACAGAGAGAGGGGGGACAGAGAGCGAGGGGGAAGAGAGAGAGGGGGGACAGAGAGAGAGGGGGACAGAGAGAGGGGGGGACAGAGAGAGAGGGGGACAGAGAGAGAGGGGGACAGAGAGAGGGGGGACAGAGAGAGGGGGACAGAGAGAGGGGGGACAGAGAGAGAGGGGGACAGAGAGAGAGGGGGACAGAGAGAGGGGGGACAGAGAGAGTGGGGACAGAGAGAGGGGGACAGAGAGAGAGAGGGGGACAGAGTGAGGGGGACAGAGAGAGGGGGGACAGAGAGAGGGGGGGACAGAGAGAGAGAGGGGCACAGAGAGAGAGGGGGACAGAGAGAGGGGGACAGAGAGAGAGGGGGACAGAGAGAGAGGGGGACAGAGAGAGAGGGGGACAGAGAGAGGGGGGACAGAGAGAGAGGGGGACAGAGAGAGGGGGACAGAGAGAGTGGGGACAGAGAGAGGGGGGACAGAGAGAGAGGGGGACAGAGAGGGGGGGACAGAGAGAGGGGGGACAGAGAGGGGGGGACAGAGAGAGAGGGGGAAGAGAGAGAGGGGGACAGAGAGAGAGGGGGACAGAGAGAGGGGGGACAGAGAGAGGGGGGACAGAGAGGGGGGGACAGAGAGAGGGGGGACAGAGAGAGGGGGGACAGAGTGGGGGGGACATAGAGAGAGGGGGAAGAGAGAGAGGGGGACAGAGAGAGAGGGGGACAGAGAGAGGGGGGACAGAGAGAGGGGGGACAGAGAGAGGGGGACAGAGAGAGGGGGGATAGAGAGAGGGGGAAGTAGAGGGGGTGAGAGAGAGGGGGAAGAGAGAGAGGGGCACAGGGAATGGGGGAGATAGAGGTGGTCAGAGATGGGGACAGAAAAAGTGGGAGGTAGAGGGGGTCAGAGAGATGGGCACAGAGAGAGGGGCACAGAGAGTGGGGGAGATAGAGGGGGACAGAGAGACATAGGCAGAGAGAGATCGGGGCAGAGAGAGTGGGACAGAGTGAGTGGTCAGAGAGAGAGAGGGGGACAGAGAGAGGGGGGACAGAGAGCGGGGGGGGACAGAGAGAGGGGGGACAGAGAGAGGGGGACAGAGAGAGGGGCACAGAGAAAGGGGGGCAGAGAGAAGGGGAGATAGAGGGGGTCAGAGAGAGGGGTACAGAAAAGGCGGAGGTAGAGGGGGTCAGAGAGAGGGGGGATAGAGGGGGACAGAGAGTGGGGGACAGAGAATGGGCGTCAGAGAAAGGGATACAGAGTGGAGGTGAGAGAGGGGGTCATATAGTGGGGGGATGGGGGGACAGAGAGAGAGGGGACAGAGAAAGTGGGGGACAGAGAGAGGGGGACAGTGAGGGTGGGGGACAGAGAGAGAGGGGGACAGAAAGAGAGGGACAGAGAGAGTGGGCAGAGAGAGGTGGGCAGAGAGAGGCGGACAGAGAGAGAGGGACAGAGAGAGGGGAGGAAAGAGAAGGGGGACAGAGAGAGGGGGACAGAGAGTTGGAGGACAGAGAGAGAGGGGGCAGAGAGAGGGGGACAGAGGGGGGCAGAGAGAGGGGGGAGACATAGAAAGGGGGTGACAGAGAGAGAGGGGGGACAGAGAGAGGGGGATAAAGAGAGGGGGAGAGAGAGAGAGGGGACAGGGAAAGGGGGCAGAGAGAGGGGGACAGAGAGTGGGGGAGAGAGAGAGGGGTGATAGAGAGAGGAGGACAGAGAGAGGAAGGGGTGTCAGAGAGAGGGGGCAGAGAGGGGGGATAGATAGAGGCAGGACAGAGGGGGGGACAGAGAGAGGAGGGCAGAGAGAGGGTGACAGAGAGAGAGGACAGAGAGTGGGGGAGATAGAGGTGGCGAGAGAGAGGGGGACAGTGAGAGAGGGACAGAGAGAGGGGGACAGAGAGAGGGGGCAGAGAGAGAGGGGGCAGAGAGGAGGGGACAGAGAGAGAGGGGGTAGGGAGAGGGGGACAGAGAGAGCGGGTCAGAGAGAGGGCAACAGAGAGAGGGGTACAGGGAGTGGGGAGATACGGGGGACAGAGAGAGAGGGGTAGAGAGAGGGGGACAGAGAGTGAGAGGGGAATAGAGAGAGAGAGGGGACAGAGACAGGGTGACAGAGAGGGGGGACAGAGAGAGGGGGAGGTAGAGGAGATCACAGAGAGGGGTACAGAAAAAGTCGCAGGTAGAGGGGGTGAGAGAGAGGGGTGATAGAGTGGGGGACAGAGAGAGGGGGGGCAGAGAGTGGGGGACAGAGAGAGGGGTACAGAGTGGGGGTGAGAGAGGAGGTCAGAGAGTGGGGGGATGGAGAGAGTGGGGGACAGAGAGAGAGGTGACAGAGAGAGAGGGGGACAGAGAGAGAGAGGGGGACAGAGTGAGGGGGGACAGAGAGAGAGGGGGACAGAGAGAGAGGGGGACAGAGAGAGAGGGGGACAGAGAGAGGGGGGACAGAGAGAGAGGGGGACAGAGAGAGAGGGGGACAGACAGGGGGGATAGAGGGAGGGGGACAGAGAGAGAGGGGGACAGAGAGAGAGGGGGGGAAAGAGAGAGAGAGGGAGACAGAGAGAGAGGTGAACAGAGAGAGAGGGGGGCAGAGAGAGGGGCCAGAGAGAGGGGGGGACAGAGAGAGAGGGAGACAGAGAGAGGGGAACAGAGAGAGAGGGGGACAGAGAGTGGGGGGACAGAGAGAGGGGTGGACAGAGAGGGGGAGGCAGAGAGAGGGGGGACAGAGAGAGAGGGGGAACGGGGGGACAGAGAGAGAGGGTGTCAGAGAGAGGGGGACAGAGAGAGAGGGGCAGAGAGAGTGTGGAGCAGAGAGAGGGGGGCAGAGAGAGAGGAACAGAGAGAGAGGGGCAGAGAGAGAGTGTGGAGCAGAGAGAGGGGGGCAGAGAGAGAGGGGCAGAGAGAGTGTGGAGCAGAGAGAGGGGGGCAGAGAGAGAGGAACAGAGGGAGTGGGGGACAGAGAGAGAGAGGGGCAGAGAGAGGGGGCAGAGAGAGGGGGAAAGAGAGCGGGGGACAGAGAGGGGGGGCAGAGTGGGCGGACAGAGGGGTACAGAGAGGGGGGACAGAGAGGGGGGGTCAGGGAGAGGGGGACAGAGAGAGAAGTGGACAGAGAGAGAGGGGACAGAGAGAGTGGGGTCAGAGAGAAGGCGACGGGGGGGGACAGTGAGAGAGAGGGACAGAGAGAGAAAGGGGACAGAGAGAGAGAGGGACGGTGGGGACAAAGAGAGGCGGGAGACAGAGAGACGGGGACAGAGAGAGAGAGGGGGGCAGAGAGAGAGAGAAACAGAGAGAGAGGGAGACAGAGAGAGAGGGGGACAGAGAGGGGGAGGCAGAGAGACGGGGGACAGAGAGGGGGGACAGAGAGGGAAGGAGAGAGAGAGAAGTGGACAGAGAGATGGCAGGACAGAGAGAGAGGGGACAGAGAGAGGGGTCAGAGAGAAGGCGAGAGAGGGGAGGGACAGTGACAGAGAGGGTGGACAGAGATAGGGGGGGACAGAGAGAGAGGGGGACAGAGAGAGAGGGGGACAGAGAGAGGGGAACACAGAGACAGGGGACAGAGAGAGGGGACAGAGAGAGGGGGGACAGAGAGAGAGGGGACAGAGAGAGGGGAACACAGAGACAGGGGACAGAGAGAGAGGCGACAGAGAGAGAGGGGGGCAGAGAGAGAGGGGGCAGAGAGAGAGGGGGGCGAGAGAGAGGGAGACAGAGAGACGGGAACTGAGAGAGAGGGTCAGAGAGAGAGTGGAGCAGAGAGAGGGGGCAGACAATAGGGGACAGAGAGAGGGGTTGTCAGAGAGAGGGGGGACAGAGAGAAGGGGTGGAGAGAGAGAGAAGGGGATAGAGAGAGAAGGAGGCAGAGAGAGGAGGGCAGAGAGATGGCGACAAGAGAGGATGACAGAGAGAGGGGGACAGAGAGAGAAGGGGGCAGAGAGAGGGGGGCAGAGACAGAGTGGGGCAGAGAGATGGGGCAGACAGAGGGGGGCAGAGAGAGGGGGACAGAGAGTGGGGGAAATAGAGGGTGTCAGAGAGGGGGGACAGAAAGACGGGCACAGAGAGTGGGGGAGATAGAGGGGGACAGAGAGAGAGGGGACAGAGAGAGTGGGGCAGAGAGAGAAGGGGGCAGAGAGAGTGGGACAGAGTGAGGCGGTCAGAGAAAGAGGAGGACAGAGGGGGGCAGAGAGAGAGGGGAACAGAGAGAGTGGGACAGATAGAGGGGGTCAGAGAGAAAGGGGGTCAGAGAGAGAAGGGGACAGAAAGAGGGGAGCAGAGAGAGAGGGGGGCAGAGAGAGGGGGCAGAGAGATGGAGGAACAGAGAGAGGGAGAAAGAGAGAGGCGGGTGTGAGGGAGAGGGGGACAGAAAGAGGGGCAGGTAGCGGGGGTCAGTGAGTGGGGGACAGGAAGAGAGGGGTACAGAGTGGGGTGAGAGAGGGGGTCAGAGAGTGGGGGAGAGAGAGGGGTACAGAGTGGGGTGGCAGAGGGGTTCAGAGAGAGAGGGGGATGGAGATAGTAGGGGACAGAGAGAGTGGGGAACAGAGAGAGTGGGGGACAGAGAGAGAGGGGGACAGAAAGTGAGGGCGACAGAGGGGGGGCAGAGAGGGGGGAGAGAGAGAGGGGGAGAGAGTGAGGGGGCAGAGAGAGAGGGGGACAGAAAGAGGGGGACAGAGAGAGAGGCAGGTGGGAGAGAGAGAGGGGTCAGAGAGAGGCTGGTGGGAGAGAGCGTGGGACAGAGAGAGGGGGGCAGAGAGAGAGGGGGCCAAAGAGGGGGGATAGAGGGAAGCGGATGGGAGATGGGGGGGGGGCAGAGAGAGGGCGACAGACAGAGGGGGGCAGAGAGCGGGGGTGAGAGAGGCAGGTGGGAGAGAGAGGGGGACAGAGAGAAGGGGACAGACAGATGGAGACAGACAGAGGGGGACAGAGAGCGGGGAACAGAGAGAGGCGGGTGGGAAAGAGAGGGGGACAGAGAGAGGGGGATCAGAGACAGGGGGACAGAGAGAGGGGGACAGAGAGAGCGTGACAGAGAGAGAGGGGGAAAGAGAGAGAGGGGGACAGAGGGAGGGGGGACAGAGAGATGGTGACAGAGAGGGCGTACAGAGAGGGCGACAGAGTTAGAGGGACAGAGAAAGGGGGGTCAGAGAGAGGGGGAGAGGGAGAGGGGGAGATAGAGAGGGGGAGAGAGGGGGGGGAGAGAGAGGAGAACAGAGAGAGGGGGACAGAGGGAGGGGGGACAGAGAAGGGGCGGAGAGAGGGTGACAGAGAGAGGGAGACAGAGGGAGGGGGGACAGAGAGAGGGGGACAGAGAGAGGGGGGACAGAGAGAGGGGGGACAGAGAGCGAGGGGGAAGAGAGAGAGGGAGAAAGAGAGAGGCAGGTGGGAGGGAGGGGAGCAGAGAGAGAGGGGCAGAGAGAGGAGGACAGACAGAGGGGGGACAGAGAGAGAGGGGAACAGAGAGAGGGGGACAGAGAGAGAGGGGGGGACAGAGAGAGAGGGGGACAGAGAGAGGAGGACAGACAGAGGGGGGACAGAGAGAGAGGGGGACAGAGAGAGGGGGGACAGAGAGAGAGGGGGGACAGAGAGAGGGGGACAGAGAGAGGGGGGGACAGAGAGAGAGGGGGACAGAGAGAGAGGGGGACAGAGAGAGGAGGACAGACAGAGGGGGGACAGAGAGAGAGGGGGACAGAGAGAGAGGGGGACAGAGAGAGGAGGACAGACAGAGGGGGGACAGAGAGAGAGGGGGACAGAGAGAGAGGGGGACAGAGAGAGAGGGGGACAGAGAGAGGCGGACAGAGAGAGGGGGGAGAGAGAGGGGGGGACAGAGAGAGGGGGGGACAGAGAGAGAGGGGGACAGAGAGAGGGGGACAGAGAGAGGGGGGACAGAGAGAGAGGGGGACAGAGAGAGGGGGACAGAGAGAGGGGGACAGATAGAGAGGAGGACAGAGAGAGGGGGGACAGAGAGAGAGGGGGACAGAGAGAGAGGGGGGACAGAGAGAGAGGGGGGACAGAGAGAGGGGGACAGAGAGAGGGGGGGACAGAGAGAGAGGGGGACAGAGAGAGAGGGGGACAGAGAGAGAGGGGGACAGAGAGAGAGGGGGACAGAGAGAGAGGGTGACAGAGAGAGGTGGGACAGAGAGAGAGGGGGACAGAGAGAGAGGGGGACAGAGAGAGAGGGGGACAGAGAGAGGTGGGACAGAGAGAGAGGGGGACAGAGAGAGAGGGGGGACGGAGAGAGGGGGACAGAGAGAGGGGGGGACAGAGAGAGGGGGACAGAGAGATAGGGGGACAGAGAGAGAGGGGGACAGAGAGAGAGGGGGGACAGAGAGAGAGGGGGGACAGAGAGAGGGGGACAGAGAGAGGGGGGGACAGAGAGAGAGGGGGACAGAGAGAGAGGGGGACAGAGAGAGGAGGACAGAGAGAGGTGGGACAGAGAGAGTGGGGGACAGAGAGAGAGGGGGGACAGATAGAGGGGGACAGAGAGAGAGGGGGGACAGAGAGAGAGGGGGACAGAGAGAGAGGGGGACAGAGAGAGAGGGGGACAGAGAGAGGCGGACAGAGAGAGGGGGGAGAGAGAGGGGGGGACAGAGAGAGGGGGGGACAGAGAGAGAGGGGGACAGAGAGAGGGGTACAGAGAGAGGGGGGACAGAGAGAGAGGGGGACAGAGAGAGGGGGACAGAGAGAGGGGGACAGATATAGAGGAGGACAGAGAGAGGGGGGACAGAGAGAGAGGGGGACAGAGAGAGAGGGGGGACAGAGAGAGGGGGACAGAGAGAGAGGGGGACAGAGAGAGAGGGGGACAGAGAGAGAGGGGGACAGAGAGAGAGGGGGGAGACAGAGAGGGGGGGACAGAGAGAGAAGGGGGACAGAGAGAGAGGTGGACAGAGAGAGGGGGACAGAGAGAGAGGGGACAGAGAGAGAGGGGGACAGAGAGGGGGGGACAGAGAGAGGGGGACAGATAGAGAGGGGGACAGAGAGAGGGGGACAGAGAGAGAGGGGGCAGAGAGAGGGGGGACAGAGAGAGAGGGGGACAGAGAGAGAGGGGGGACAGAGAGAGAGGGGGGACAGAGAGAGGGGGACAGAGAGAGGGGGGGACAGAGAGAGGGGGACAGAGAGATAGGGGGACAGAGAGAGAGGGGGACAGAGAGAGAGGGGGGACAGAGAGAGGGGGACAGAGAGATAGGGGGACAGAGAGAGAGGGGAAGAGAGAGAGGGGGACAGAGAGAGAGGGGGACAGAGAGAGGGGGGACAGAGAGGGGGGGACAGAGAGAGAGGGGGAAGAGAGAGAGGGGGACAGAGAGAGAGGGGGACAGAGAGAGGGGGGACAGAGAGAGGGGGACAGATAGAGAGGGGGACAGAGAGAGGGGCACAGAGAGAGAGGGGGGACAGAGAGAGGGGGGACAGAGAGAGGGGGACAGATAGAGAGGGGGTCAGAGAGAGGGGCACAGAGAGAGGGGGGGACAGAGAGAGGGGGACAGAGAGAGGGGGGGGACAGAGAGAGGGGGACAGAGAGATAGGGGGACAGAGAGAGAGGGGAAGAGAGAGAGGGGGACAGAGAGAGAGGGGGACAGAGAGAGGGGGGACAGAGAGGGGGGGACAGAGAGAGAGGGGGAAGAGAGAGAGGGGGACAGAGAGAGAGGGGGACAGAGAGAGGGGGGACAGAGAGAGGGGGAGGTAGAGGGGATCACAGAGAGGGGTACAGAAAAAGTCGCAGGTAGAGGGGGTGAGAGAGAGGGGTGATAGAGTGGGGGACAGAGAGAGGGGGGCAGAGAGTGGGGGACAGAGAGAGGGGTACAGAGTGGGGGTGAGAGAGGAGGTCAGAGAGTGGGGGGATGGAGAGAGTGGGGGACAGAGAGAGAGGTGACAGAGAGAGAGGGGGACAGAGAGAGAGAGGGGGACAGAGTGAGGGGGGACAGAGAGAGAGGGGGACAGAGAGAGAGGGGGACAGAGAGAGAGGGGGACAGAGAGAGGGGGGACAGAGAGAGAGGGGGACAGAGAGAGAGGGGGACAGACAGGGGGGATAGAGGGAGGGGGACAGAGAGAGAGGGGGACAGAGAGAGAGGGGGGGAAAGAGAGAGAGAGGGAGACAGAGAGAGAGGTGAACAGAGAGAGAGGGGGGCAGAGAGAGGGGCCAGAGAGAGGGGGGGACAGAGAGAGAGGGAGACAGAGAGAGGGGAACAGAGAGAGAGGGGGACAGAGAGAGGGGGGACAGAGAGAGGGGTGGACAGAGAGGGGGAGGCAGAGAGAGGGGGGACAGAGAGAGAGGGGGAACGGGGGGACAGAGAGAGAGGGTGTCAGAGAGAGGGGGACAGAGAGAGAGGGGCAGAGAGAGTGTGGAGCAGAGAGAGGGGGGCAGAGAGAGAGGAACAGAGGGAGTGGGGGACAGAGAGAGAGAGGGGCAGAGAGAGGGGGCAGAGAGAGGGGGAAAGAGAGCGGGGGACAGAGAGGGGGGCAGAGTGGGCGGACAGAGGGGTACAGAGAGGGGGGACAGAGAGGGGGGGTCAGGGAGAGGGGGGACAGAGAGAGAACTGGACAGAGAGAGAGGGGACAGAGAGAGTGGGGTCAGAGAGAAGGCGACGGGGGGGGACAGTGAGAGAGAGGGACAGAGAGAGAAAGGGGACAGAGAGAGAGAGGGACGGTGGGGACAAAGAGAGGCGGGAGACAGAGAGACGGGGACAGAGAGAGAGGGGGGGCAGAGAGAGAGAGAAACAGAGAGAGAGGGAGACAGAGAGAGAGGGGGACAGAGAGGGGGAGGCAGAGAGACGGGGGACAGAGAGGGGGGACAGAGAGGGAAGGAGAGAGAGAGAAGTGGACAGAGAGATGGCAGAACAGAGAGAGAGGGGACAGAGAGAGGGGTCAGAGAGAAGGCGAGAGAGGGGAGGGACAGTGACAGAGAGGGTGGACAGAGATAGGGGGGACAGAGAGAGAGGGGGACAGAGAGAGAGGGGGACAGAGAGAGGGGAACACAGAGACAGGGGACAGAGAGAGGGGACAGAGAGAGGGGGGACAGAGAGAGAGGGGACAGAGAGAGGGGAACACAGAGACAGGGGACAGAGAGAGAGGCGACAGAGAGAGAGGGGGGGCAGAGAGAGAGGGGGCAGAGAGAGAGGGGGGCGAGAGAGAGGGAGACAGAGAGACGGGAACTGAGAGAGAGGGTCAGAGAGAGAGTGGAGCAGAGAGAGGGGGCAGACAATAGGGGACAGAGAGAGGGGTTGTCAGAGAGAGGGGGGACAGAGAGAAGGGGTGGAGAGAGAGAGAAGGGGATAGAGAGAGAAGGAGGCAGAGAGAGGAGGGCAGAGAGATGGCGACAAGAGAGGATGACAGAGAGAGGGGGACAGAGAGAGAAGGGGGCAGAGAGAGGGGGGCAGAGACAGAGTGGGGCAGAGAGATGGGGCAGACAGAGGGGGGCAGAGAGAGGGGGACAGTGAGTGGGGGAAATAGAGGGTGTCAGAGAGGGGGGACAGAAAGACGGGCACAGAGAGTGGGGGAGATAGAGGGGGACAGAGAGAGAGGGGACAGAGAGAGTGGGGCAGAGAGAGAAGGGGGCAGAGAGAGTGGGACAGAGTGAGGGGATCAGAGAAAGAGGAGGACAGAGGGGGGCAGAGAGAGAGGGCAACAGAGAGAGTGGGACAGATAGAGGGGGGTAAGAGAGAAAGGGGGTCAGAGAGAGAAGGGGACAGAAAGAGGGGAGCAGAGAGAGAGGGGGGGCAGAGAGAGGGGCAGAGAGATGGAGGAACAGAGATGGAGAAAGAGAGAGGCGGGTGTGAGGGAGAGGGGGACAGAAAGAGGGGCAGGTAGCGGGGGTCAGTGAGTGGGGGACAGGAAGAGAGGGGTACAGAGTGGGGTGAGAGAGGGGGTCAGAGAGTGGGGGAGAGAGAGGGGTACAGAGTGGGGTGGCAGAGGGGTTCAGAGAGAGAGGGGGATGGAGATAGTAGGGGACAGAGAGAGTGGGGAACAGAGAGAGTGGGGGACAGAGAGAGAGGGGGACAGAAAGTGAGGGCGACAGAGGGGGGGCAGAGAGGGGGGAGAGAGAGAGGGGGAGAGAGTGAGGGGGCAGAGAGAGAGGGGGACAGAAAGAGGGGGGACAGAGAGAGAGGCAGGTGGGAGAGAGAGAGGGGTCAGAGAGAGGCTGGTGGGAGAGAGCGTGGGACAGAGAGAGGGGGGCAGAGAGAGAGGGGGCCAAAGAGGGGGGATAGAGGGAAGCGGATGGGAGATGGGGGGGGGGGGGGCAGAGAGAGGGCGACAGACAGAGGGGGGCAGAGAGCGGGGGTGAGAGAGGCAGGTGGGAGAGAGAGGGGGACAGAGAGAAGGGGACAGACAGATGGAGACAGACAGAGGGGGACAGAGAGCGGGGAACAGAGAGAGGCGGGTGGGAAAGAGAGGGGGACAGAGAGAGGGGGATCAGAGACAGGGGGACAGAGAGAGGGGGACAGAGAGAGCGTGACAGAGAGAGAGGGGGGAAAGAGAGAGAGGGGGACAGAGGGAGGGGGGACAGAGAGATGGTGACAGAGAGGGCGTACAGAGAGGGCGACAGAGTTAGAGGGACAGAGAAAGGGGGGTCAGAGAGAGGGGGAGAGAGAGACGGGGAGATAGAGAGTGGGAGAGAGGGGTGGGAGAGAGAGGGGGACAGAGAGAGGGGGACAGAGGGAGGGGGGACAGAGAAGGGGCGGAGAGAGGGTGACAGAGAGAGGGAGACAGAGGGAGGGGGGGACAGAGAGAGGGGGACAGAGAGAGGGGGGACAGAGAGAGGGGGGACAGAGAGCGAGGGGGAAGAGAGAGAGGGAGAAAGAGAGAGGCAGGTGGGAGGGAGGGAGCAGAGAGAGAGGGGCAGAGAGAGGAGGACAGACAGAGGGGGGACAGAGAGAGAGGGAAACAGAGAGAGAGGGGGACAGAGAGAGAGGGGGACAGAGAGAGAGGGGGACAGACAGAGGAGGACAGACAGATGGGGGACAGAGAGAGAGGGGGACAGAGAGAGGAGGACAGACAGAGGGGGGACAGAGAGAGAGGGGGGACAGAGAGAGGGGAGACAGAGAGAGAGGGGGGACAGAGAGAGGGGGACAGAGAGAGGGGGGGGACAGAGAGAGAGGGGGACAGAGAGAGGAGGACAGACAGAGGGGGGACAGAGAGAGAGGGGGACAGAGAGAGAGGGGGGACAGAGAGAGGAGGACAGACAGAGGGGGGACAGAGAGAGAGGGGGACAGAGAGAGAGGGGGGACAGAGACAGGCGGACAGAGAGAGGGGGGAGAGAGAGGGGGGGACAGAGAGAGGTGGGGACAGAGAGAGAGGGGGACAGAGAGAGGTGGACAGAGAGAGGGGGGACAGAGAGAGAGGGGACAGAGAGAGGGGGACAGAGAGAGGGGGACAGATAGAGAGGAGGACAGAGAGAGGGCGGACAGAGAGAGAGGGGGACAGAGAGAGAGGGGGGACAGAGAGAGGAGGACAGAGAGAGAGGCGGACAGAGAGAGAGGGGGACAGAGAGAGAGGGGGACAGAGAGAGAGGGGGACAGAGAGAGGCGGAGAGAGAGAGGGGGGACAGAGAGAGAGGGGGACAGAGAGAGGGGGACAGAGAGAGGGGGGACAGAGAGAGAGGGGGACAGAGAGAGGGGGACAGAGAGAGGGGGACAGAGAGAGGGGGACCGATAGAGAGGAGGACAGAGAGAGGGGGGACAGAGAGAGAGGGGGACAGAGAGAGAGGGGGGACAGAGAGAGGGGGACAGAGAGAGAGGGGGGACAGAGAGAGAGGGGGACAGAGAGAGAGGGGGACAGAGAGAGAGGGGGACAGAGAGGGGGGGACAGAGAGAGAGGGGGGACAGAGAGAGAGGTGGACTGAGAGAGGGGGACAGAGAGAGAGGGGACAGAGAGAGAGGGGGACAGAGAGGGAGGGGGGACAGAGAGAGAGGGGGGACAGAGAGAGGTGGGACAGAGAGAGGGGGGACAGAGAGAGAGGGGGACAGAGAGAGAGGGGGACAGAGAGAGAAGGACAGAGAGAGGTGGGACAGAGAGAGAGGGGGACAGAGAGAGAGGGGGGACAGAGAGAGGGGGACAGAAAGAGAGGGGGGACAGAGAGAGAGGGGGACAGAGAGAGAGGGGGACAGAGAGAGAGGGGGACAGAGAGAGGCGGACAGAGAGAGGGGGGAGAGAGAGGGGGGACAGAGAGAGGGGGGGACAGAGAGAGAGGGGGACAGAGAGAGGGGGACAGAGAGAGGGGGACAGAGAGAGAGGGGGACAGAGAGAGGGGGACAGAGAGAGGGGGACAGATAGAGAGGAGGACAGAGAGAGGGGGGACAGAGAGAGAGGGGGGACAGAGAGAGAGGGGGACAGAGAGAGGGAGGACAGAGAGAGAGGGGGGACAGAGAGAGAGGGGGACAGAGAGAGAGGGGGACAGAGAGAGAGGGGGACAGAGAGGGGGGGACAGAGAGAGAGGGGGGACAGAGCAGAGAGGTGGACAGAGAGAGGGGGAGAGAGGGGACAGAGAGAGAGGGGGACAGAGAGCGGGGGACAGAGAGAGGGGGACAGATAGAGAGGGGGACAGAGAGAGGGGGACAGAGAGAGAGGGGGCAGAGAGAGGGGGGACAGAGAGAGAGGGGGACAGAGAGAGAGGGGGGACAGAGAGAGAGGGGGGACAGAGAGAGGGGGACAGAGAGAGGGGGGGACAGAGAGAGGGGACAGAGAGATAGGGGGACAGAGAGAGAGGGGGACAGAGAGAGAGGGGGGACAGAGAGAGGGGGACAGAGAGATAGGGGGACAGAGAGAGAGGGGAAGAGAGAGAGGGGGACAGAGAGAGAGGGGGACAGAGAGAGGGGGGACAGAGACGGGGTGACAGAGAGAGAGGGGGAAGAGAGAGAGGGGGACAGAGAGAGAGGGGGACAGAGAGAGGGGGGACAGAGAGAGGGGGACAGATAGAGAGGGGGACAGAGAGAGGGGCACAGAGAGAGAGGGGGGACAGAGAGAGGGGGGACAGAGAGAGGGGGACAGATAGAGAGGGGGACAGAGAGAGGGGCACAGAGAGAGGGGGGGACAGAGAGAGGGGGACAGAGAGAGGGGGGGACAGAGAGAGGGGGACAGAGAGATAGGGGGACAGAGAGAGAGGGGAAGAGAGAGAGGGGGACAGAGAGAGAGGGGGACAGAGAGAGGGGGGACAGAGAGGGGGGGACAGAGAGAGAGGGGGAAGAGAGAGAGGGGGACAGAGAGAGAGGGGGACAGAGAGAGGGGGGACAGAGAGAGGGGGACAGATAGAGAGGGGGACAGAGAGAGGGGCACAGAGAGAGAGGGGGGACAGAGAGAGAGGGGGGACAGAGAGAGAGTTGGACAGAGAGAGGGGGGGACAGAGAGGGGGGGACAGAGAGGGGGGGACAGAGAGAGAGGGGGAAGAGAGAGAGGGGGGACAGAGAGAGAGTGGGACAGAGAGAGGGGGACAGAGAGAGAGGGGGACAGAGAGAGGGGACAGAGAGAGAGGGGGTCAGAGAGAGGGGGCACAGAGAGAGGGGGACAGAGAGAGGGGGACAGATAAAGAGGGGGACAGAGAGAGGGGGAGAGAGAGAGTGGGACATAGAGAGTGGGACAGAGAGAGAGGGGGACAGAGAGAGGGGGGACAGAGAGAGAGGGGGGACAGAGAGAGGGGGGGACAGAGAGAGAGGGGGGACAGAGAGAGAGTGGGACAGAGAGAGGGGACAGAGAGAGAGGGGGTCAGAGAGAGGGGGCACAGAGAGAGGGGGACAGAGAGAGGGGGACAGATAAAGAGGGGGACAGAGAGAGGGGGAGAGAGAGAGTGGGACAGAGAGAGAGTGACAGAGAGAGGGGGGGACAGAGAGAGGGGGGACAGAGAGAGAGGGGGGACAGAGAGAGGGGGGGACAGAGAGAGAGGGGGACAGAGAGAGAGGGGGGACAGAGAGAGAGTGGGACAGAGAGAGGGGGGGACAGAGAGAGGGGTTGACAGAGAGGGGGGGGACAGAGAGGGGGAGGCAGAGAGAGGGGGGACAGAGAGAGGGGGGACAGAGAGAGGGGGACAGAGAGAGAGGGGGAAGAGAGAGAGGGGGGACAGAGAGAGGGCGGACAGAGAGATGGGGACAGAGAGAGAGGGGGAAGAGAGAGTGGGGGACAGAGAGAGGGGGGACAGAGAGATGGGGACAGAGAGAGGGGGGAAGAGAGAGAGGGGGACAGAGAGAGAGGTGACAGAGAGAGAGTGGGACAGAGAGAGAGGGGGACAGAGAGATAGGGGGACAGAGAGAAAGGGGGACAGAGAGAGAGGGGGGACAGAGAGAGAGGGGGAAGAGAGAGGGGGACAGAGAGAGAGGGGGACAGAGAGAGGGGAACAGAGAGAGGGGACAGAGAGAGAGGGGGACAGAGAGAGGGGGACAGAGAGAGGGGAAAGAGAGAGAGGGGGGACAGAGAGAGGGGGACAGAGAGAGAGGGGGGGACAGAGAGAGGGGGGACAGAGAGAGAGGGGGGACAGAGAGAGGGGGACAGAGAGAGGGGGGACAGAGAGAGAGGGGACAGAGAGAGGGGGACAGAGTGAGGGGAACAGAGAGAGAGGGGGACAGAGAGAGAGGGGGGACAGAGAGAGGGGAACAGAGAGAGGGGAAAGAGGGAGAGGGGGGACAGAGAGAGGGGGGACAGAGAGAGAGGGGGGGACAGAGAGAGGGTGGACAGAGAGAGAGGGGGGACAGAGAGAGGGGGGACAGAGAGAGAGGGGGGGACAGAGAGAGGGGGGACAGAGAGAGAGGGGGGACAGAGAGAGGGGGGACAGAGAGAGGGGGGACAGAGAGAGAGGGGACAGAGAGAGGGGGACAGAGAGATGGGAACAGAGAGAGAGGGGGACAGAGAGAGAGGGGGGACAGAGAGAGGGGGTACAGAGAGAGGGGGGACAGAGAGAGAGAGGGACAGAGAGAGAGGGGGGACAGAGAGAGGGGGGACAGAGAGAGGGGGACAGAGAGAGGGGAACAGAGAGAGATGGGGGACAGAGAGAGGGGGGACAGAGAGAGGAGAACAGAGAGAGAGGGGGACAGAGAGAGAGGGGGACAGAGAGAGGGGGGACAGAGAGAGGGGGGACAGAGAGAGGGGGACAGAGAGAGGGGAACAGAGAGAGAGGGGGGACAGAGAGAGGGGGGGACAGAGAGAGGGGGACAGAGAGAGGGGGGACAGAGAGAGGGGGGACAGAGAGAGGGGAACAGAGAGAGAGGGGGGACAGAGAGAGGGGGGGACAGAGAGAGGGGGGACAGAGAGAGGGAAACAGAGAGAGAGGGGGGACAGAGAGAGAGGGGGACAGAGAGAGGGGGGACAGAGAGAGGGGGGACAGAGAGCGAGGGGGAAGAGAGAGAGGGGGGACAGAGAGAGAGGGGACAGAGAGAGGGGGACAGAGAGAGGGGAACAGAGAGAGAGGGGGACAGAGAGAGGGGGGGACAGAGAGAGAGGGGGACAGAGAGAGAGGGGGACAGAGAGAGGGGGGACAGAGAGAGAGGGGGACAGAGAGAGGGGGACAGAGAGAGGGGGGACAGAGAGAGGGGGGACAGAGAGAGGGGGGGACAGAGAGAGAGAGGAGCACAGAGAGAGAGGGGGACAGAGAGAGGGGGACAGAGAGAGAGGGGGACAGAGAGAGAGGGGGACAGAGAGAGAGGGGGACAGAGAGAGGGGGGACAGAGAGAGAGGGGGACAGAGAGAGGGGGACAGAGAGAGTGGGGACAGAGAGAGGGGGGACAGAGAGAGAGGGGGACAGAGAGGGGGGGACAGAGAGAGGGGGGACAGAGAGGGGGGGACAGAGAGAGAGGGGGAAGAGAGAGAGGGGGACAGAGAGAGAGGGGGACAGAGAGAGGGGGGACAGAGAGAGGGGGGACAGAGAGGGGGGGACAGAGAGAGGGGGGACAGAGAGAGGCGGGACAGAGTGGGGGGGACATAGTGAGAGGGGGAAGAGAGAGAGGGGGACAGAGAGAGGGGGGGACAGAGAGAGGGGGGACAGAGAGAGGGGGGACAGAGAGAGGGGGACAGAGAGAGAGGGGCACAGGGAATGGGGGAGATTGAGGTGGTCAGAGATGGGGACAGAAAAAGTGGGAGGTAGAGGGGGTCAGAGAGATGGGCACAGAGAGAGGGGCACAGAGAGTGGGGGAGATAGAGGGGGACAGAGAGACATAGGCAGAGAGAGATCGGGGCAGAGAGAGTGGGACAGAGTGAGGTGGTCAGAGAGAGAGAGGGGGACAGAGAGAGGGGGGACAGAGAGAGGGGGGGACAGAGAGAGGGGGGACAGAGAGAGGGGGACAGAGAGAGGGGCACAGAGAAAGGGGGCAGAGAGAAGGGGAGATAGAGGGGGTCAGAGAGAGGGGTACAGAAAAGGCGGAGGTAGAGGGGGTCAGAGAGAGGGGGGATAGAGGGGGACAGAGAGTGGGGAACAGAGAATGGGCGTCAGAGAAAGGGATACAGAGTGGAGGTGAGAGAGGGGGTCATATAGTGGGGGGATGGGGTTGACAGAGAGAGAGGGGGACAGAAAGAGAGGGACAGAGAGAGGGGGCAGAGAGAGGTGGGCAGAGAGAGGCGGACAGAGAGAGAGGGACAGAGAGAGGGGAGGAAAGAGAGGGGGGACAGAGAGAGGGGGACAGAGAGTTGGAGGACAGAGAGAGAGGGGGCAGAGAGAGGGGGACAGAGAGAGGGGGACAGAGAGTGGGAGGACAGAGGGGGGGCAGAGAGAGGGGGGAGACATAGGAAGGGGGTGACAGAGAGAGAGGGGGGACAGAGAGAGGGGGATAAAGAGAGGGGGAGAGAGAGAGAGAGGGGACAGGGAAAGGGGTCAGAGAGAGGGGGACAGAGAGTGGGGGAGAGAGAGAGGGGTGATAGAGAGAGGAGGACAGAGAGAGGAAGGGGTGTCAGAGAGAGGGGGCAGAGAGGGTGGATAGATAGAGGCAGGACAGAGGGGGGGACAGAGAGAGCGGGTCAGAGAGAGGGCAACAGAGAGAGGGGGACAGGGAGTGGGGAGATACGGGGGACAGAGAGAGAGGGGTAGAGAGAGGGGGACAGAGAGTGAGAGGGGAATAGAGAGAGAGAGGGGACAGAGACAGGGTGACAGAGAGGGGGGACAGAGAGAGGGGGAGGTAGAGGGGATCACAGAGAGGGGTACAGAAAAAGTCGCAGGTAGAGGGGGTGAGAGAGAGGGGTGATAGAGTGGGGGACAGAGAGAGGGGGGGGTAGAGAGTGGCGGGACAGAGAGAGGGGTACAGAGTGGGGGTGAGAGAGGAGGTCAGAGAGTGGGGGGATGGAGAGAGTGGGGGACAGAGAGAGAGGTGACAGAGAGAGAGGGGGACAGAGAGAGAGAGGGGGACAGAGTGAGGGGGGACAGAGAGAGAGGGGGACAGAGAGAGAGGGGGACAGAGAGAGAGGGGGACAGAGAGAGGGGGGACAGAGAGAGAGGGGGACAGACAGGGGGGATAGAGGGAGGGGGACAGAGAGAGAGGGGGACAGAGAGAGGGGGCAGAGGGAGGGCGACAGAGAGAGAAGGACAGAGAGAGGGGGACAGAGAGAGGGGGACAGAGAGAGGGTCAGACAGAGGGGGTCAGAGAGAGGGGGTCAGAGAGAGGGTGCAGAGGGAGGGCGACAGAGAGAGGGGGACAGAGAGAGGGGGACAGAGAGAGGGGGACAGAGAGAGGCGGGTTGGGGGACAGAGAGTGGGTCAGACAGAGGGGGTCAGAGAGAGGGGGTCAGAGAGAGGGTGCAGAGGGAGGGCGACAGAGAGAGGGGGACAGAGAGAGGGGACAGAGAGAGGCGGGTGGGATAGAGCGCGGACAGAGGGGGGGGCACAGAGAGAGGGGGACAGAGAGAGAGGCGTGTGCGAGAGAGAGGGGGTCAGAGAGAGGCGGGTGGGAGGGAGTGCAGGACAGAGATAGAGGGGGAGAGAGAAAGGGGGACAAAGAGGGGTGATAGAGGAGGCGGGTGAGAGAGAGAGGAGCAGAGAGAGGGGGTCAGAGAGAGGGGGACAGAGGAGAGGTGGACAGAGAGAGGGGGACAGAGAGAGGGTGACAGAGAGAGAGGGGTCAGAGAGAGAGGGGGACAGAGAGAGGGGGGGACAGAGAGAGAGGGGGACAGAGAGAGAGGGGGACAGAGAGAGGGGGGGACAGAGAAAGGGGGTCAGAGAGAGGGGGGACAGAGAGGGGGGGGACAGAGAGAGAGGGGGAAGAGAGAGAGGGGGACAGAGAGAGAGGGGGACAGAGAGAGAGGGGGACAGAGAGAGAGGGGACAGAGAGAGGGGGGACAGAGAGAGGGGGACAGAGAGAGAGGGGGGGACAGAGAGAGAGGGGGACAGAGAGAGGGGGACAGAGAGAGAGGGGGACAGAGAGAGGGGGGACAGAGAGAGGGGGGGACAGAGATAGGGGAGACAGAGAGAGGGGGACAGAGAGAGGGGGAAGAGAGAGAGGGGGACAGAGAGAGGGGCACAGAGAGAGAGGGGGACGGAGAGAGGGGGACAGAGAGAGGGGGAAGAGAGAGGTGGGGACAGCGAGAGGGGGAAGAGAGAGAGGGGGGGACAGAGAGAGGGGCACAGAGAGAGAGGGGGACAGAGAGAGGGGGACAGAGAGAGGGGGACAGAGAGAGGGGGAAGAGAGAGAGAGGGGGACAGAGAGAGAGGGGGACAGAGAGAGGGGGGACACAGAGAGGGGGGACAGAGAGAGGGGGACAGAGAGAGGGGAACAGAGAGAGGGGGGGACAGAGAGAGGGGGGACAGAGAAATGGGGACAGAGAGAGGGGGACAGAGAGAGGGGAACAGAGAGAGAGGGGGGACAGAGAGAGCGGGGGGGACAGAGAGAGGGGGACAGAGAGAGGAGAACAGAGAGAGAGGGGGGACAGAGAGAGAGGGGGGACAGAGAGAGGGGACAGAGAGAGGGGGGACAGAGAGAGGGGGACAGAGAGAGGGGAACAGAGAGAGAGGGGGGACAGAGAGAGGGGGACAGAGAGAGAGGGGGACAGAGAGAGGGTGGACAGAGAGAGAGGGGGGACAGACAGGGGGGGATAGAGGGAGGGGGACAGAGAGAGAGGGGGACAGAGAGAGGGGGCAGAGGGAGGGCGACAGAGAGAGAAGGACAGAGAGAGGGGGACAGAGAGAGGGGGACAGAGAGAGGGTCAGACAGAGGGGGTCAGAGAGAGGGGGTCAGAGAGAGGGTGCAGAGGGAGGGCGACAGAGAGAGGGGGACAGAGAGAGGGGACAGAGAGAGGGGGACAGAGAGAGGCGGGTGGGGGACAGAGAGTGGGTCAGACAGAGGGGGTCAGAGAGAGGGGGTCAGAGAGAGGGTGCAGAGGGAGGGCGACAGAGAGAGGGGGACAGAGAGAGGGGGACAGAGAGAGGCGGGTGGGATAGAGCGCGGGACAGAGGGGGGGCACAGAAGAGAGGGGGACAGAGAGAGAGGCGTGTGCGAGAGAGAGGGGGTCAGAGAGAGGCGGGTGGGAGGGAGTGCAGGACAGAGATAGAGGGGGAGAGAGAAAGGGGGACAAAGAGGGGTGATAGAGGGAGGCGGGTGAGAGAGAGAGGAGCAGAGAGAGGGGGTCAGAGAGAGGGGGGACAGAGAGAGGTGGACAGAGAGAGGGGGACAGAGAGAGGTGACAGAGAGAGAGGGGTCAGAGAGAGAGGGGGACAGAGAGAGGGGGGACAGAGAGAGAGGGGACAGAGAGAGAGGGGGACAGAGAGAGGGGGCACAGAGAGAGGGGGTCAGAGAGAGGGGGGACAGAGAGGGGTGGACAGAGAGAGGGGGAAGAGAGAGAGAGGGGGACAGAGAGAGAGGGGGACAGAGAGAGGGGGGACACAGAGAGGGGGGACAGAGAGAGGGGGACAGAGTGAGGGGAACAGAGAGAGGGGGGGGACAGAGAGAGGGGGGGCAGAGAGAGGGGGGACAGAGAGAGGGGGACAGAGAGAGGGGAACAGAGAGAGAGGGGGGGACAGAGAGAGGGGGACAGAGAGAGGGGGGGACAGAGAGAGGGGGACAGAGAGAAAGGGGGACAGAGAGAGGGGGGGACAGAGAGAGGGGGACAGAGAGAGGGGGGACAGAGAGAGAGGGGGACAGAGAGAGAGGGGGACAGAGAGAGGGGGGACAGACAGAGGGGGACAGAGAGAGAGGGGGGACACAGAGAGAGAGGGGGACAGAGAGAGAGGGGGACAGAGAGAGAGGGGGACAGAGAGAGGGTGGACAGAGAGAGAGGGGGACAGAGAGAGGGGGACAGAGAGAGGGGGGACAGAGAGAGGGGGGACAGAGAGAGGGGGACAGAGAGAGGGGGGACAGAGAGAGGGGGACAGAGAGAGAGAGGGGGACAGAGAGAGAGGGGGGACAGAGAGAGGGGGGACAGAGAGAGGGGGGGACAGAGAGAGCGAGGGGCACAGAGAGAGAGGGGGACAGAGAGAGGGGGACAGAGAGAGAGGGGGACAGAGAGAGAGGGGGACAGAGAGAGGGGGAACAGAGAGAGGGGGGACAGAGAGAGAGGGGGACAGAGGGAGGGGGGACAGAGAGAGAGGGGGACAGAGAGAGAGGGGGACAGAGAGAGGGGGGACAGAGAGAGGGGGGACAGAGAGGGGGGACAGAGAGAGGGGGGACAGAGAGAGGGGGGACAGAGTGGGGGGGACATAGAGAGAGGGGGAAGAGAGAGAGGGGGACAGAGAGAGAGGGGGACAGAGAGAGGGGGGACAGAGAGAGGGGGGACAGAGAGAGGGGGACAGAGAGAGGGGGGATAGAGAGAGGGGGAAGTAGAGGGGGTGGAGAGAGAGGGGGAAGAGAGAGAGGGGCACAGGGAATGTGGGAGATAGAGGGGGTCAGAGATGGGGACAGAAAAAGTGGGAGGTAGAGGGGGTCAGAGAGATGGGCACAGAGAGAGGGGCACAGAGAGTGGGGGAGATAGAGGGGGACAGAGAGACATAGGCAGAGAGAGATCGGGGCAGAGAGAGTGGGACAGAGTGAGGGGGTCAGAGAGAGAGAGGGGGACAGAGAGAGGGGGGGACAGAGAGAGGGGGGGGACAGAGAGAGGGGGGACAGAGAGAGGGGGACAGAGAGAGGGGCACAGAGAAAGGGGGGCAGAGAGAAGGGGAGATAGAGGGGGTCAGAGAGAGGGGGACAGAATAGGCGGAGGTAGAGGGGTCAGAGAGAGGGGGGATAGAGGGGGACAGAGAGTGGGGGGGCAGAGAGAGGGGGACAGAGAGAGGGGGACAGAGAGAGTGGGACAGAGTGAGGGGGTCAGAGAGAGGGGCACAGAGAAAAGGGGGCAGAGAGAAGGGGAGATAGAGGGGGTCAGAGAGAGGGGGACAGAAAAGGCGGAGGTAGAGGGGGTCAGAGAGAGGGGGGATAGAGGGGGACAGAGAGTGGGGGGGGCAGAGAGAGGGGGGACAGAGAGAGGGGGACAGAGAGAGTGGACAGAGTGAGGGGGTCAGAGAGAGGGGCACAGAGAAAAGGGGCAGAGAGAAGGGGAGATAGAGGGGGTTCAGAGAGAGGGGGACAGAAAAGGCGGAGGTAGAGGGGGTCAGAGAGAGGGGGGATAGAGGGGGACAGAGAGTGGGGGGACAGAGAGAGGGCGGACAGAGAGAGGGGGGACAGAGAGAGGGGGAACAGAGATAGGGGGGGACAGAGAGAGTGGGGACAGAGAGAGGGGGACAGAGAGAGGGGGGGCAGAGAGAGGGGGGACAGAGAGAGGGGGACAGAGAGAGAGGGGGGACAGAGGGAGGGGGGGACAGAGAGAGGGGGGACAGAGAGAGGGGACAGAGAGAGGGGGGCAGAGAGGAGGGGACAGAGAGAGGGGGGTAGGGAGAGGGGGACAGAGAGAGCGGGTCAGAGAGAGGGCAACAGAGAGAGGGTGACAGGGAGTGGGGAGATACGGGGGACAGAGAGAGAGGGGTAGAGAGAGGGGGACAGAGTGAGGGGGACAGAGAGAGGGCGACAGAGAGAGAGGGGGACAGAGAAAGGGGGACAGAGAGTGGGAGGGGAATAGAGAGAGTGAGGGGACAGAGAGAGGGCGACAGAGAGTGAGGGGACAGAGAGAGGGCGACAGAGAGAGAGGGGGGACAGAGAAAGGGGGACAGAGAGTGGGAGGGGAATAGAGAGAGAGAGGGGACAGAGACAGGGTGACAGAGAGGGGGGACAGAGAGAGGGGGAGGTAGAGGGGATCACAGAGAGGGTACAGAAAAATTCGCAGGTAGAGGGGGTGAGAGAGAGGGGTGATAGAGTGGGGGACAGAGAGGGGGGGCAGAGAGTGGGGGACAGAGAGAGGGGTACAGAGTGGGGGTGAGAGAGGAGGTCAGAGAGTGGGGGGATGGAGAGAGTGGGGGACAGAGAGAGAGGGAACAGAGAGAGAGGGGAAAGAGAGAGGGGGACAGAGAGAGGGGGGACAGAGAGAGGGGGGACAGAGAGTGGGGTGATAGAGAGAGGGGGCAGAAGGAGGGAGGCAGAGACAGGGGGACAGAGAGAGGCGAGATAGAGGGGGACAGAGAGAGAGAGGGGGGGGACAGAGAGAGGGGGACAGAGAGAGGGGGCAGAGAGTGGGGGACAGAGAATGGGGGACAGAGAGGAGGAGTACAGAGTGGGGGTGAGAGAGGAGTTCAGATAGTGGCGGGATGGAGAGAGTGGGGGACAGAGAGAGGGGGACAGAGAGAGGCGGGTGGGAGAGAGCGCGGGACAGAGAGAGAGGGGGGGACAGAGAGAGGGGGACAGAGCGAGGGGGACAGAGCGAGAGGGGGACAGAAAATGTCGGAGGTTGAGGGGGTCAGAGAGAGGAGGACAGAGAGGGGGACAGAGTGAGGGTATAATGTGGAGGTGAGAGAGGGGGTCAGAGATTGGGGGGATGGAGAGTGTTGGGGACAGAGAGAGAGGTGACAGAGAGAGAGGGGGACAGAGAGAGAGAGGGGGACAGAGTGAGGGGTATAAAGTGGAGGTGAGAGAGGGGGTCAGAGATTGGGGGGATGGAGAGTGTTGGGGACAGAGAGAGAGGTGACAGAGAGAGAGGGGGACAGAGAGAGAGAGGAGGACAGAGTGAGGGGTATAAAGTGGAGGTGAGAGAGGGGGTCAGAGATTGGGGGGATGGAGAGTGTTGGGGACAGAGAGAGAGGTGACAGAGAGAGAGGGGGACAGAGAGGGAGGGGGACAGAGAGAGAGGGGGACAGAGAGAGAGGGGGACAGAGAGAGGGGGGGACAGAGAGAGAGGGGGACAGAGAGAGAGGGGGACAGACAGGGGGGATAGAGGGAGGGGACAGAGAGAGAGGGGGACAGAGAGAGGGGGCAGAGGGAGGGGGACAGAGAGAGGGGGACAGAGAGAGGGGGACAGAGAGAGGCGGGTGGGGGGACAGAGAGTGGGTCAGACAGAGGGGGTCAGAGAGAGGGGGTCAGAGAGAGGGTGCAGAGGGAGGGCGACAGAGAGAGGGGGACAGAGAGAGGGGGACAGAGAGAGGCGGGTGGGATAGAGCGCGGGACAGAGGGGGGGGGACAGAGAGAGGGGGACAGAGAGAGAGGCGTGTGCGAGAGAGAGGGGTCAGAGAGAGGCGGGTGGGAGGGAGTGCAGGACAGAGATAGAGGGGGGAGAGAGAGAGGGGGACAAAGAGGGGTGATAGAGGGAGGCGGGTGAGAGAGAGAGGAGCAGAGAGAGGGGGTCAGAGAGAGGGAGACAGAGAGAGGTGGACAGAGAGAGAGGGACAGAGAGAGGGGGACAGAGAGAGGGTGACAGAGATAGAGGGGGACAGAGAGAGGGGGACAGAGAGAGAAGGCACAGAGAGAGGGGGAAAGAGAGAGGGGGACAGAGAGAGTGGTACAGAGAGATGGTTACAGAATGGGGGTGAGAGAGGGGGTCAGACAGTGGGGGGAAGGAGAGAGTGGGGCACAGAGATAGAGGGGACAGAGAGGGTGGGGCAGAGAGGGAGGGGGCAGAGAGAGGGCGAAGAGAGGGGGGACAGAGAGCGGGGAGACTGAGGGGGGACAGACAGAGGGGGACAGAGAGACGGGGACAGAGAGAGGGGGACAGAGAGAGAGGGGACAGAGAGAGGGGGACAGAGAGAGGGGGACAGAGAGAGGGGGACAGAGAGAGAGGGGGACAGAGAGAGGGGGACAGAGAGAGAGGGACAGAGAGAGTGGGACAGAGAGAGTGGGACAGAGAGATGTTTACAGAGTGGGGGTGAGAGAGGGGGTCAGAGAGTGGGGGGATGGAGAGAGTGGGGCACAGAAATAGAGGGACAGAGAGGGTGGGGGCAGAGAGGGAGGGCAGAGAGAGGGCGAGAGAGGGGGGACAGAGAGCGGGGAGACTGAGGGGGGACAGAGAGAGGGGGACAGAGAGACGGGGACAGAGAGACGGGGGGATTGAGGGGGACAGGGAGATGGCGTCAGAGAGAGAGGGGGACAGAGAGAGAGGGGGACAAAGAGGGGGGATAGAGGAGACGGGTGGGAGAGAGAGGGTTCAGAGAGTGGGGGACAGAGAGAAGGCGACAGAGAGAGTGGTCAGATAGAGGGGGACAGAGAGAGAGGTGGACAGAGAGAGAGGGGGTCAGAGAGAGAGGGGGTCAGAGAGAGAGGGGGTCAGAGAGAGAGGTGGGACAGAGAGAGAGGGGGTCAGAGAGACGGGGGACAGAGAGAGGGGGACAGAGAGAGAGGGGGACAGAGAGATGGGGACAGAGGGACGGGGGACAGAGAGATGGGGGACAGAGAGATGGGGACAGAGACGGGGGACAGAGAGAGAGGGGCGACAGAGAGAGAGGGGGGACAGAGAGAGAGGGGGTCAGAGAGAGGTGGACAGAGAGAGAGGGGATAAAGATAGAGGGGGGCACAGAGAGGGCGACAGAGAAAGGGCGACAGAGAGAGAGGGGGTCAGAGAGAGGCAGTGTCAGAGGGGGAGGTAGAGGGGGCCAGAGAGAGGGGGAGATAGATGGGGTCAGAGAGGGGGACAGAGATTGGGCCCAGAGGGTGGGGGACAGAGAGAGGGGTACAGAGTGGGGGTGAGAGAGTGGGTCAGAGGGTGGTGGGCGACAGAGAGGGGGGACAGAGAGAGTGGGGAACAGAGAGAGGGGGACAGAGAGGGGGGACAGAGAGAGAGAGGGGCCAGAGAGGGGGGCGGAGATAGGGGACAGAGAGAGGGGACAGAGAGCGGGCGAGATAGAGGGGGACAGAGAGAGAGGGGGTCAGAGAGACGGGGACAGAGTGAGGGGGCAGAGAGAGAGGGGGACAGAGTGAGTGGGTCAGAGAGAGGCGGGTGGGAGAGAGCGCGGGACAGAGAGCGGGAGGGGGACAGAGAGAGGGGGACAGACAAAGAGTCTGGTGGGAGAGAGAGGGAGTCAGAGAGAGGCGGGTGGGAGAGTGCGTGGGACAGAGCAAGAGGGGAACAGAGAGAGAGGGGGACAAAGAGGGGGGATAGAGGGAGACAGGTGGGAGAGAGAGGGGGACAGAGAGTGGGGGACAGAGAGAGGGGCGACAGAGAGAGGGGCGACAGAGAGAGGGGGATAGAGAGAGGGGGATAAAGAGAGGGGAACAGAAAAAGTCGGAGGTAGAGGGGGTCAGAGAGAGGGGGAGATAGAGGGCGACAGAGAGAGGAGGACAGAAAGGGGGACAGAGTGTGGGGGACAGAGACTGGAGGACAGAGAGAGGGGTATAGAGTGGGGGTGAGAGAGGGGGTCAGAGAGAGGCGGGTGGGAGAGAGAGTGGACAGAGAGAGAGGGGAACAGACAGAGGAGAACAAGGGGGGGATAGATGGAGGTGGGAGAGAGAGGGGGACAGAGAGAGGGCGACAGACAGGGGGTCAGAGGCCGGGGAGAGAGAGAGGCGGGTGGTAGAGAGAGGGGGTCATAGAGAGAGTGACAGAGAGAGTGGGTCAGATAGAAGGGGACAGAGAGAGGGGGACAGAGAGAGGGGGACAGAGAGAATGTGGACAGAGAGAGAGGGGGACAGAGAGAGGGGGACAGAGAGAGAGGGGGTCAGAGGGCATGGGACAGAGAGAGAGGCGGGTGGGAGAGAGAGGGGATCAGAGAGAGGTGGGTGGGTGGGAGAGTGGGACAGAGAGAGGGGGACAGATAGAGGGCGACAGAGAGAGTGGGTCAGAGAGAGGGGGACAGAGAGAGAGGGGGACAGAGAGAGTGAGGGACAGAGAGGGGGGAAGATAGAGGGCGACAGAGAGGTGGACAGAGAGCGGGGGTAAAGAGGGAGGGGGACAGAGAGAGGGGGGACAAAGAGGGGGGATAGAGGGAGATGGGTGGGAGAGAGGGGGGGACAGAGAGTGGGTGAGATAGATGGGTTCAGAGAGAGGGGGATAGAGAGAGGGGGTCAGAGAGAGGTGGGTGGGAGGGAGAGCGGGACAGAGAGAGGGCGACAGAGAGAGTGGGTCAGAGAGAGGGGGACAGAGAGAGAGGGGGGACAGAGAGAGAGGGGGACAGAGAGGGGGGACAGAGAGAGAGGGAAAAGAGAAATGGGGGACAGAGAAATGGGGGACAGAGTGGGGAGGACAGAGAGGGGGGGACAGAGAAAGGGGGGACAGAGAGAGAGGGGGGACAGATAAAGGGCGACAGAGAGAGGGGGGGACAGAGAGAGGGGGGGACAGAGAGTGGGGAGACAGAGAGTGGGGGAGGTACAGGGGTTCAGAGACAGGGGAACAGAAAGAGAGGGGGACAGTGAGAGGAGGAGGGGGTTCAGAGAGGGTTGGGACAAAGAGGATGGACAGATAGAGGCGGGATAGAGAGGGGGACAGAGAGAGGGGGAACAGCTAGAGGGAGGGACAGAGAGAGAGAGGGGGGACAGAGAAAGGGGGGGACAGAGAGGGGGGACAGAGAGAGAGGGAAAAGAGAAATGGGGGACAGAGAAATGGGGGACAGAGTGGGGAGGACAGAGAGGGGGGGACAGAGAAAGGGGGGACAGAGAGAGAGGGGGACAGATAAAGGGCGACAGAGAGAGGGGGGGACAGAGAGAGGGGGGGACAGAGAGTGGGGAGACAGAGAGTGGGGGAGGTACAGGGGTTCAGAGACAGGGGAACAGAAAGAGAGGGGGACAGTGAGAGGAGGAGGGGGTTCAGAGAGGGTTGGGACAAAGAGGATGGACAGATAGAGGCGGGATAGAGAGGGGGACAGAGAGAGGGGGAACAGCTAGAGGGAGGGACAGAGAGAGAGAGGGGGGACAGAGAAAGGGGGGAGAGAGGGAGTGGAGAGAGGGAGGGGGGGACAGAAAGACGATGACAGAGATGGGGAAGAGAGAGGGGGACAGAGAGAGGAGGGACACAGAGAGGGGGGACGGGGGGGCAGAGAGACAGTGACAGAGAGGGGGCGGAGAGAGGGCGACATGGAGAGGGGTCAGAGAGAGGGGGGCAGAGAGAGGGGACAGGGAGTGGGGGACAGAGAGAGGGGGGGACAGAGAGAGGGGTCAGAGAGCGGGGGACAGAGAGAGGGCATCAGAGAGAGGCGGGTGGGAGAGAGCGCGGGACAGAGAGAGAGGGGACAGAGAGAGAGGGGGTCAAAGAGGGGGGATAGAGGGAGATGGGTGGGAGAGAGGGGGGTGAAAGAGTGGGTCAGACAGTGGGGGTCAGAGAGAGGGCGACAGAGAGGGGGACAGAGAGTGGGGGAGAGAGAGGGGGAGAGAGGGAGGCGGGTGGGAGAGAGAGCGGGGCAGAGAGAGGGGACAGAGGGGGGCAGAGAGCGGGGGTGAGAGAGAAGCGGGTGGGAAAGAGGGGGTCAGAGAGAGAGGGGGACAGAGTGAGAGGCGTACAGAGAGAGGGGTACAGAGAGAGAGGGGGACCAGAGAGAGGGGGGACAGAGAGAGGGGGGACAGAGAGAGGGGGGACAGAGGGAGGGGGGACAGCGGGAGACGGACAGAGGGAGGGGGTCAGAGAGAGAGCGGGAGGTCAGAGAGAGAGGGGGTCAGAGAGTGGGGGAGAGAGAGGGGGAGAGAGGGAGGCGGGTGGGAGAGAGAGCGGGGCAGAGAGAGGGGACAGAGGGGGGGGGACAGAGGGAGACGGACAGAGGGAGGGGGTCAGAGAGAGAGCGGGAGGTCAGAGAGAGAGGGGGTCAGAGAGAGGGGGACAGAGAGAGATGGCACAGGGACGGGGGGGACAGAGTGAGAGGACAGAGAGTGGGGGAGGTAGAGGTGGTCAGAGAGAGGGGGACAAAGAGAGGGGGACAGAGAGTAAGGGACAGAGTGAGGGGGATAGAGAGAGAGGGGGACAGAGAGAGAGGGGGAAAAGAGAGGGGGACAGAGAGAGGGCGACACAGAGAGGGCGACAGAGAGAGAGGGGGAACAGAGAGAGGGGGACAGAAAGAGGGGTAGGTAGAGGGGTTCAGAGAGAGGGGGACAGAGAGAGGGGGAGATAGAGGGGGTCAGAGAGAGGGGACAGAGGGAGGGGCACAGAGAGTGCGGGAGGTAGAGGGGGTCAGAGAGAGGGGTACAGAGAGAGGGGCACAGAGAGTGGGGGAGATAGTGGGGGACAGAGAAAGAGTGGACAGAGAGAGGGGGGCAGAGAGAGTGGGACAGAGTGAGGGGGCAGAGAGAGAGGGGAAAGAGAGAGAGGGGAAAAAGAGAGAGGGGGAGATAGAGGGGGTCAGAGAGAGGGGGGGCCGGAGAGAGGGGGGACAGTGAGGGGGGACAGAGAGGGGGTGGGACAGAGGGGGGGAAAGAGAGGGGGGGGACAGAGAGAGAGCGGGGCAGAGATAGAGGGGAAAAGAGAGATGGGGCAGACAGAGGGAGACAGAGTGAGGGGGGCAGAGAGAGAGGGGGCAGAGAGAGAGTGAAAAGAGAGTGGGGGACAGAGAGAGTGGGGCAGAGAGAGGGCGACAGAGAGAGGGGGACAGAGAGAAAAGGGGGCAGAAAGAGAGGGGGACAGAGAGAGAGGGGGACAGAGAGAGAGGCGGTCATAGAGGGGGGTACAGAGAGAGAGAGGCGGGTGGAAGGGAGAGGGGGCAGAGAGGGGGGACAGAGAGAGGAGCACAGTGTGTGGGGGAGATAGCGGGGCTCAGAGAGAGGAGGACATAGAGGGGGACAGAGAGAGGGGGATAGAGAGGGTGACAGAGAGTGGGGGACAGAGAGTGGGGGACAGAGAGAGGGGACAGAGAGAGGGGTAAAGAGTGGGAGAGAGAGGGGGTCAGAGAGAGGGGGACAGAGAGTGGGGGGATGGAGAGAGTGGGGGACAGAGAGAGAGAGGGTGTCAAAGAGAGAGGGGCAGAGAGAGACGGAGCAGAGAGAGGGGGCAGAGAGCGGGGTAGAGATAGAGGGAAAGAGAGAGAGGGCGACAGAGAGAGGGGGACAGAGAGAGGGGGGTTCAGAGAGAGGGGGACAGAGAGAGGGGGCAGAGAGAGCGCGGGACAGAGAGAGGGGGACAGAGAGAGGGGGCAGAGAGAGAGCCGGACTGAGAGCGAGGCGGGGACAGAGAGAGGGGAAGACAGAGATGGTCAAAGGGAGGGGGACAGAGAGAGAGGCACAGAGAGTCGGGGAGATAGAGGGGACAGAGAGATGGGGTGGACAGAGAGTTGGGGGGACTGAGAGTGGGGGGGCATGGGGGTAGAGAGAGTGGCAGAGAGGGGGTGACAGAGAGAGGGGGGACAGAGAGAGGGCGACAGAGAGAGTGTCACAGAGAGTGGGGGAGATAGAGGGGGTCAGAGAGAGGTGGACAGAGGGAGGGTGATATAGAGGGGGACTACGAGAGAAGGAGTCAGAGACAGAGGGGGACTGTGAGAGGGGGGGCAGAGAAATGGCGACAGAGAGACGGTGACAGAGAGAGTGGGGGACAGAGAGAGAGGGGCAGAGAGAGGGCAACAGAGAGAGGGGGACAGAGAGAAAAGGGGGCAGAAAGAGAGGGGGACAGAGAGAGAGGGGCAGAGAGAGATGGGGCAGACAGAAGGGGACAGAGTGAGGGGGCAGAGAGAGAGGGTCAGAGAGGGGGACAGAGAGACGGAGATATAGAGGGGGACAGAGAGAGGGGACAGAGAGTGAGGGACAGAGAGAGGAGTACAGAGTGGGGGAGAGAGAGGGAATCAGAGAGATGGGGGCAGAGAGAGGGCGACAGAGAGAGGGGGACAGAGAGTGGGGGGGACGGAGAGTTGGGGGGACGGAGAGAGGTGGGGACAGAGAGAGAGGGGAACAGAGAGAGAGAGGGACAGAGAGAGATGTGGACAGAGAGAGAAGGACAGAGAGAGGAGGTCAGAGAGAGAGGAGGACAGAGAGAGAGGAGGACAGAGAGAGGCAGGTAGAAGGGAGAGAGGGGCAGAGAGAGGGCGACAGAGAGAGGCACCGAGAGTGGGGGAGATAGATGGGGTCAGAGAGAGGGGGAGACAGACAGTGGGGAGATGGAGAGAGTGTGGGACAGAGAGAGAGAGAGAGAGAGGGGGTCAGAGAGGGGGACAGGGAGAGACGGAGCAGAGAGAGGGCGAAAGAGAGGGGCGCAGAGAGCGGGGTAGAGATAGAGGGGACAGAGAGAGGAGGACAGATAGAGGGGGACAGAGAGAGGGGACAGAGAGAGGAGGCAGAGAGGAGGCAGAGAGCGAGGGGGACAGAGAGAGGGGGACAGAGTGAGGGGGACAGAGAGAGGGGGAACAGAAAGGGGGACACAGAGAGGGGGGCACAGAGAGGGGGGCACAGAGAGGGGGACAGAGAGGGGGACAGAGAGAGAGAGGGGGACGGAGAGAGAGCGGGGCAGAGAGAGAGGGGGGCAGAGAGAGGGGGGGACAGAGAGAGAGGGGGACAGACAGAGGGGGGACAGAGAGAGAGGGGGTGACAAAGAGAGAGGGGGACAGAGGGGAGGACAGAGAGAGAGGGGGGACAGACAGAGGGGGGACAGAGAGAGGTGGGACAGAGAGGGGGGGGACAGAGAGAAGGGGACAGAGAGAGAGGGGGACAGAGTGAGGGGGACAGAGAGAGGGGGAACAGAAAGGGGGACACAGAGAGGGGGGCACAGAGAGGGGGACAGAGAGGGGGACAGAGAGAGAGAGGGGGACAGAGAGAGAGCGGGGCAGAGAGAGAGGGGGTCAGAGCGAGGGGGGGAAGAGAGAGGCAGGTGGAAGGGAGAGGAGGGCAGAGAGAGGGCGACAGAGAGACGAGCACAGAGAGTGGGGGAGCTAGAGTGGTTCAGAGAGAGCGGGTCAGAGAGAGGGGGACAGAGAGAGGGAGGGACAGAAAGAGGGGTGGACCGAAAGAGGGGGGACAGAGAGAGGGGGGACAGAGAGGGGGGGACAGAGGGGGGGGACAGAGAGAGGGACAGAGAGGGAGAGGCGGGTGGGAGAGAGAGGGGGTCAGAGAGAGGCTGGTGGGAGAGAGAGGGGGACAGAGAGAGAGGGACAGAGAAAGGGGAGATAGAGGTTGACAAAGGGAGGGGGACAGAGAGAGAGGCACAGAGAGAGGGGTAGATAGAGGGGTTCAGAGCGAAGAGTACAGAGATAGTGGTACAGCGAGTGGGGGAGATAGAGGTGGACAGAGAGTAGGACAAAAAGAGGGGGTGATAGAGGGGGTCAGAGAGAGGGGGAGATAGAGGGGGACAGAGAGAGTGGGGGAGACAGAGGGGGGACAGAGAGAGAGGGGGTACAGAGAGAGGGTGACAGAGAGAGGGCGACAGAGAGAGGGGCACAGAATGTGGAGGAGATCGAGGGGGTCAGAGAAAGGGGGACAGAGAGAGGGTGATATAGAGGGGGACAGCAAGAGAGGGGGTCAGAGACAGAGGGCGACAGTGAGAGAGGGGGGCTGAGAAATGGCGACAGAGAGAGGGTGACAGAGAGAGAGGGGACAGAGAGAGAGGGGACAGAGAGACAGAGGGGGCAGAGAGAGAGGGGGACAGAGAGAGAGGGGATAGAGAGAGGGGGGACAGAGAGAGGTGGGAGATAGCAGGGCTCAGAGACAGGGTGACAGAGAGAGAGGGCAATATAGAGTGGGGGACAGAGAGATGGGTACAGAGTGGAGGAGAGAGGGGGGGTCAGAGAGAGTGGGTCAGAGAGGGGGACAGAGAGTGGGGGGGATGGAGAGAGTGGGGGAGAGAGAGAGAGGGGGCGTTAGAGAGAGGGGCAGAGAGTGACGGAGCAGAGACAGGGCGACAGAGGGGGTGGCAGAGAGCAGGGGAGAGAAAGAGGGGACAGAGAGAGGGGGACAGAGAGGGGGGACAGAGAGAGGGGGGACAGGGAAGGGGGGACAGAGAGAGGGGGACAGAGAGAGCGGGACAGAGAGAGGAGACAGAGAGAGGGTGGACAGAGAGAGGGGGGACAGAGAGAGGGGGACAGAGAGAGGGGGACAGAGAGAGTTGCGGTGGGTGAGAGAAGGGGTATGAGAGAGCCGAACTGAGAGAGAGGGGGACGGGGGAGGGGGGAGGGGAACAAAGAGGGGGGATAGCGAGGCGGGTGGAAGAGAGAGGGGGACAGAGAGAGGGGGACAGAGAGGGGGGCACGGAGAGGAGTGCACGGAGAGGGGGGCACAGAGAGGGGGGCACGGAGAGGGGGACAGAGAGTGGGACAGAGAGGGGGGGGGTACTGAGAGTCGGGGAGATAGAGGGGGACAAAAAGAGGGGGAAAAAGAGGGGGAGGTAGAGATGGTCAGAGGGAGGGGGACAGATAGTGGGGTACTGAGAGTGGGGGAGATAGAGGGGGACAAAAAGAGGGCGAGGTAGAGGGGATCAGAGGGAGGGGTAGAGAGAGGGGGGTACTGAGAGTGGGGAAGATAGAGGAGGACAAAAAGAGGGGGAGGTAGAGGGGGTTAGAGGGAGGGGGAGATGGAGGGGGCAGAGAGGGGGGACAGAGGGGGGACACAGAGGGGGGAGAGAGAAAGGGGGGGACAGAGAGAGGCGGGTGGAAGGGGAGGGGGCAGAGAGAGGGCGATAGAGAGAGGGGCACAGAGAGTGGGGGAGATAGAGGGGGTCAGAGAGAGGGGGACAGAGAGTGGGGGACAAAGAGTGGGGAGATAGAGAGAGTGAGGGACAGAGAGAGAGAGGGGGTCAGACTGGGGGCAGAGAGAGACGGTGCAGAGAGAGGGCGACTGAGAGGGGGGCAGAGAGCGGGGTAGAGGTGGAGGGGACAGAGAGAGAGGGACAGAGAGAGTGGAAAGAGAGAGGTGGGACAGAGACAGGGTGGACAGAGAGAGGGGGAGACAGAGAGAGGGGGACAGAGAGAGATGTGGTGGGAGGGAGAGGGGGTCTGAGAGAGGTGGTGGGAGAGAGAGGGCGACAGAGATAGGGGGAACAGAGAGAGCCGGACTGAGAGAGAGGGGAACAGAGAGAGAGGAGGACAAAGAGGGGGGATAGTGAGGCGGGTGGGAGAGAGAGGGGCACAGAGAGAGGGGGACAGAGAGGGGGGACAGAGAGAGGGGAACAGAGCGAGAGGGGGACAGAGAGAGAGGGGGGACAGAGAGAGGACTACAGAGCAGGGGCACAGAGAGTGGGGGAGATAGAGGGGGACAGAGAGTCGGGGGCAGAGAGAGGGGTACAGAGTGGGGAAGAGAGAAGGGGTCAGAGAGAGGGGGACAGAGAATGGGGGATGCAGAGAGTGGGGGACAGAGGGGGACGGGGGGACGGTAGGGAGAGGACAGAGAGATGAGGCACAGAGAGTGGGCAGAGAGAGAGAGTGGGGGGAGAGAAAGTTCGGGGAGAGAAAGAGGGGAAGGAGAGAGAGGGGAGAGAGTGCAGAGAGAGAGGGGAGAGAGAGTGAGAGAGAGAGAGAGCAAGAGAGAGAGAGAGTGGGAGAGAGAGGAGGCGAGAGGAGGGAAGAGAGAGGTGCGAAGAGAGAGGAGGGGAGAGAGGATAAGGGAGAGATAGAGAAGGAGAGCAATGAGGAGAAAGAGTAGGGGAGAGAGGAGGGGGAGAGAGGAGGAAAGAGAGGAGGGGAGAGAGGAGGGTCAGAGAGGAAGGAAGAGAGAGGAGGGAGGAGAGAGAGGAGGGGGAGTGGAGGGCGTGAGACAGGTGAGAGGGGGAGGGGGTAGAGAGAAGAGGGGAGAGAGCGTGGGAGAGAGCGGGTGGGAGAGAGAGTGGAGGCTGGGTGGGTGGAGGGGGAGGGAGAGTAAGAGGGGAGGGAGATTGAGAGGGGAGGGAGAGTGAGAGGGAGGGGAGGGCAAGAGAGGGGAAGGAGAGTGAGGGGGACGGAGAGAGATGGGAGGGCCAGTGAGGGGAGGGAGAGAGAGAGGGGGCAGGGAGAGAGAGGGGAGAGCCAGTGAGGGGTGGGCGAGTGAGAGGGGAGGGCGAAAGAGGAGAGGGCGAGAGAGGGGAGGGAGAGAGAGTGGGGAGGGCGAGAGAGAGGGGAGGGTGAGAGAGAGGGGAGGGCGAGAGAGGGGGGAGCGAGAGAGTGGAGAGAGCGAGAGGGGGGAGAGAGATGGGTGAGACAGAGGGGGTGAGGGAGTGGGGGTGAGAGAGAGGGGGTGGTGAGAGAGAGGGGGAGTGAGAGAGAGGGGGGTGAGAGTGGGGGGGTTTAGAGAGCAAGGGGTTGAGAGAGAGGGGGTGAGAGACCGAGGGAATGAGAGAGTGTGGGGGGTTGAGAGAGGGGGTGTGAGAGAGAGAGGGGCGAGAGAGAAGGGTGAGAGAGGGAGTCTTTAGAGAGGGTCACAGCATTTGGGTTTTAATTCCACCCTGAGAGAGTCCTACCTCTCAGATCCTGGGGATTGACAAACTTTAACCCCAGGCTTCAAACCTGTTTTAAAAATGACAGGGCCACAATCTGACAGGAGCCAGTTACCCAGAGGCCCCTAAAACCCAGGGTCCCCCAGAGGAGATTAAACCTCGGGGTAAATAAACACACAACTCACTGTGGGCCCCCACGGGGTGCAGCCTGTCGACCAGGCCTCAGGCCTCAGGCCAGTGCTCCCCCTCTGGAGGTTGTTCTTTCCTGGACTCGAACATTTTGGATCTTCACGTTGCAGCTTTCCAAACAAAGGTTCCTCGGGATAAAAGAGGGAAAAGATTAGTTGAAAGGGGGAGCAAGAGCATTTTGGAGGCAAGTTACACAGCAAGATCCCAGGGTTAAAAGCACATCTGCCCAGCTCCAATGTATTAATGTATGTAACACAGTCAGCAGTTGGGATGGAACATGGTGTGGGAGCAGATCTTCCCAGGGATTGGAGGGGGATAGTGAGGGAAAGGCATCAGATTCTTACACTCTGCAGTGACCTGGGATCAATTGCCTTTTACTGAAAACAGTTCCCAACTTGTATGTGCCTGTTGCTCCCTCCAGTCTGAAACCCTCATGACCCTCTCTCCTGTCTACTCTCTCTGAGCCAATGGTGTCTTCATTCTGCTACTGACCCTTCAGTCCCACTGGTATCATTTTTTCCCACCTTCTCTCATCCACGTGAAGGAATTGGATCCTGACAATTCCATTTACACTGTCTCCCATCAATCTTCATAGGATCCATATCACAGAGGTTAGACAGTGATCCCAGCAAACACTCCCAGGGCAGAGGGAGCACAGGGTTCCAGACAAAATAAAGCTCCCATTAAACTGTCTCCATTTAAATCCCCAGGGCAGGTAGAGAATGGGGTCAGATACAGAGTAAATCTCCCTCTACACTGCAGCATTTCAAATTCCCAGGCCATTTTGAGCTCGGCGTTAGGTACTGATTAAATCCCCCACTTCCCCCATCCTGTTCACATCAAACTCAATCAGGATAGCTCCATCACTGGGTTAGATACAGAGGATGTGTCTGTTTGGATTTCAGCCCCAATCCAGTTGGTGATGATCACGGCCTTGTTAAGTGTGTTTGGGAATGGGGAGGGAGCTGTTAGGAGGGTGATGGTGGGATAGTGGGGAGCAGAGCTGTCTTCCAAGCAGTTGACCTGGGTCCGATTCCCAGCCATTGCAGTGTTGTGGTTTGTAAACAGCCTTTTAAAGGTAAGGCACTGGGATAAATCAAGGAAATAAATCTTTCATTCTGTGGTAAACCGGATCTGTCAGATTGCTCCTTGCTTTTCCTGGTGATGGTTCCTGTGAATTGCAGTGTGGAACCGGGCAGCATTACTCGGCATCTCAGAAGCTTTCCCCTCTGCTGCTTCCCATTTCTTATTGAAATATTGGTTGCAGCACAAGGATGGGTTTGTTTTGTTCGAAAAGTGAGAGACTGCTCCAGTCAGGAACCTGAAATAATTACAGAAGCCACTGGAAACACTGAACAGTTCCAACAGCTTCTGTAGTGGTGGGGAGGGAGGGTTAATGTGTCAAATCTACACAAGGATAAAATAAACTCCAGCCTCAAAACAGTCAGAAATCCTGACTCTGCAAACATCCTTGTAAATCTTTTCTGAATCTTTACAAGTTTCACCCCATTCTCCCGATAGCAGAAAGACCAGAATTGTGTGGTTTATGGAATGTTACGATATCCGAACAGTTGCTGTTTATAGTTAAATAATGTTCATTTAGTTCAGGTTTCCAATCGAGTTCGGTTTGTCCAATCTTTCTTCCTTATGTTTGTGTTACAACGATAGTGTGGAGTAAAGTGTATTTTGATTCAAGCCTGGCAGTTTGACCAATCACATTGTAACGCCTTACACTTCCCTTCAGGAAATCAGGAAAAGGGGTCTAGACCATTTTCTTAAGGCAGAGGATTTTGGTATGGTTCATAACATCCTCAATGTCATCAATCCATGTCCCTCCAGCCCTGAGCAATGATGTTTACAGATTACTGGAGGATACACAGACACATTAATCGGTATTATCTTGGACAGGAGTCATTTGGGAATGATATTCCTCAGACCATCAACTCTCAGCTCGGCCAAGGATGAAGGCCAGGAATCCGGCACAATTGGGAAAAAGCCCATTTCCCGGGAGACTGAGAGGTCACTAACAGAGTGGGAGCTGGAGAGTCAGGAACAGAATAACAGGGACAGTCTACTCTGTTCACGTAGCCTTCACCCCTCAGTGAATCCAGTGGCAGGAATGACTGCTATTAGTCAGACTGACAGAATGTGATCAGATACACACACTGTCCTTCCACATCATCAATATCGCGCAGCTACCACCCTGTCTCAGCTCATCTGCCCCTCTGCCATCTTCAATATTTTAATCGGAGCAGCATTAACTACCGTGCTTTCAGCGGAGCTGTCTTACCTTCTGTACTCTCTCTCTAAACGGCTCCAATTCCCCCCGATCCCTTTCCGGTTTAAGATGCTCCTTGACATCCGCCCCAATGAAAGAGGTAAACCGTCACATGACCCATGCACTGAGGAGCAGACTGACCCAACACTGTCAATGTAACCCACCTAAGGAAGTGCACACTGACCCCAATCTGTCAATGTAACACACCCAGGGAAGAGAAGACTGACCCCACTCTGTCAAAGTAACAAACCCAGGGAAGAGCAGACTGACCCCCACTCTGTCAATGTAAGACACACAGGGAAGGGCAGACTGACCCCACTCTGTCAATGTAACACACCCAGGGAAGAGCAGACTGACCCCACTCTGTCAATGTAACACACCCAGGGAAGTGCAGACTGACCCGACTCTGTCAATATAACACACCCAGGGAAGAGCAGACTGACCCCACTCTGTCAATGTAACACACACAGGGAAGAGCAGACTGACCCCACTCTGTCAATGTAACACACCCAGGGAAGTGCAGACTGACCCCACTCTGTCATTGTAACACACCCAGGGAAGAGCAGGCTGACCCCACTCTGTCAACGTAACACACCCAGGGAAGAGCAGACTGACCACACTCTGTCAATGTAACACACCCAGGGAAGTGCAGACTGACCCGACTCTGTCAATGTAACACAAACAGGGAAGAGCAGACTGACCCCACTCTGTCAATGTAACACACCCAGGGAAGTGCAGACTGACCCCAATCTGTCAATGTAACACACACAGGGAAGAGCAGACTGACCCCACTCTGTCAATGTAACACACCCAGGGAAGAGCAGACTGACCCCACTCTGTCAATGTAACACACCCAGGGAATTGCACACTGACCCCACCCTATCAAAGTAACAAACCCAGGGAAGAGCAGACTGACCCCCACTCTGTCAATGTAACACACCCAGGGAAGGGCAGACTGACCCCACTCTGTCAATGTAACAAACCCAGGGAAGAGAAGACTGACCCCACACTGTCAATGTAACACACCCAGGGAAGAGCAGACTGACCCCACTCTGTCAATGTAACACAGCCAGGGAAGAGCAGACTGACCCCACTGTGTCAATGTAACAAACTTGGGGAAGAGCAGACGGACCCCAATCTGCCAATGTAACACACCCAGGGAAGAGAAGACTGACCCCACTCTGTCAATGTAACCCTCCCAGGGAAGAGCAGACTGACCCCACTCTGTCAATGTAACACACCCAGGGAAGAGCAGACTGAACTCACTCTGTCAATGTAACACAACCAGGGAAGATCAGACTGACCCCACTCTGTCAATGTAACACACTCAGGGAAGAGCAGACTGACCCCACTCTGTCAATTTAACCCACCCATAAAAGAGCAGACTGTCCCCACTCTGTCAATGTGACACGCCCTGGGAAGAGCACACTGACCCAGCTCTGTCAATGTAACAAACCCAGGGAAGAGCAGACTGACCTCATTCTGTCAATGTAACCCACCCAGAGAAGAGCAGAATGACCTCTTCTGCAAAGTTACTCACACAGTGAACTGCAGACTTCCCCACTCTGTCAATGTAACCCACCCAGTGAAGTGCACATTGACCCCACTCTGTCATTGTAACACACCCAGGGAAGAGCAGACTGACCCCACTCTGTCAATGTAACACACAGTGGGAGAACAGACTGACCCCACTCTGTCAATTTAACACACCCAGGGAAGAGCAGACAGATACCACTCTGTCAATGTAACACACCAAGGGAAGAGCAGACTGACACCACCCTGTCACTGTAAAACTCCCAGGGAAGGACAGACTGACGCCACTCTGTCAATGTAACACACCCAGGGAAGAGCAGACTGACCCAACACTGTCAATTTAACACACCCAAGGAAGAACAGACTGACCCCACTCTGTCAATGTAACACACTCAGGAAAGAGAAGACTCACCCCAATCTGTCAATGTAACAAACCCAGGGAAGAGCAGACTGACCTCACTCTGTCAATGTAACACACCCAGGGAAGAGCAGACTGACCCCACTCTGTCAATGTAACACAACCAGGGAAGAGCAGACTGAACTCACTCTGTCAATGTAACACACCCAGGGAAGAGCAGACTGACCCCACTCTGTCAATGTAACACACCCAGGGAAGAGCAGACTGAACTCACTCTGTCAATGTAACCCACCCAGAGAAGAGCAGAATGACAGCTTCTGCAAAATTACTCACACAATCAACTGCAGTCTTACCCCACTCTGTCAATGTAACACACACAGGGAAGAGCAGACTGAACTCACTCTGTCAATGTAACCCACCCAGAGAAGAGCAGAATGACCGCTTTTGCAAAATTACTCACACAGTCAACTGCAGTCTTACCCCACTCTGTCAATGTAACACACCCAGGGAAGTGCAGACTGACCCCACTCTGTCAATGTAACAAACTTGGGGAAGAGCAGACTAACCCCAATCTCTCAATGTAACACACCCAGGGAAGAGCAGACTGACCCCTCTGTGTCAATGTAACAAACCCAGGGAAGAGCAGACTGACCCCACTCTGTCAATGTAACCCACCCATAAAAGAGCAGACTGACCCCACTCTGTCAATGTAACACACCCAGGGAAGAGCAGACTGACCTCACTCTGTCAATGTAACACACCCAGGGAAGAGCAGACTGAACCCACCCTGTCACTGTAAAACACCCAGGGAAGAGCAGACTGACCTCACTCTGTCAATGTAACCCACCCAGAGAAGAGCAGAATGACCGCTTCTGCAAAATTACTCACACAGTCAACTGGAGTCTTACCCCACTCTGTCAATGTAACACACCCAGGGAAGAGCAGACTGACCTCACTCTGTCAATGTAACACACCCAGGGAAGTGCAGACTGACCCCAATCTGTCAATGTCACAAACTTGGGGAAGAGCAGACTGACCCCAATCTCTCAATGTAACACACCCAGGGAAGAGCAGACTGACCCCACTGTGTCAATGTAACAAACCCAGGGAAGAGCAGACTGACCTCACTCTGCCAATGTTACACACCCAGGGAAGAGCAGACTGACCCCACTCTGTCAATGTAACATACCCATAAAAGAGCAGACTGACCCCACTCTGTCAATGTGACACGCCCTGGGAAGAGCAGACTAACCTCACTCTGTCAATGTCACACACCCATAAAAGAGCAGACTGACCCCACTCTGTCAATGTGACACGCCCTGGGAAGAGCACACTTACCAAACTCTGTCAATGTAACACACCCAGGGAAGAGCAGACTGACCAAACTCTGTCAATGTAACAAACCCAGGGAAGAGCAGACTGACCTCACTCTGTCAATGTCACCCACCCAGAGAAGAGCAGAATGTCCTCTTCTGCAAAATTACTCACACAGTGAACTGCAGACTTACCCCACTCTGTCAATGTAACCCACCCAGTGATGTGCACACTGACCCCACTCTGTCATTGTAACACACCCAGGGAAGAGCAGACTGACCCCACTCTGTCAATGTAACACACAATGGGAGAACAGACTGACCCCACTCTGTCAATGTAACCCAACCATAAAAGAACAGACTGACCCCACTCTGTCAATGTGACACGCCCTGGGAAGAGCAGACTGACCACACTCTGTCAGTGCAACACACCCTGGGAAGAGCAGACTGACCCCCACTCTGTCAATGTAACACACCCAGGGAAGTGCGCACTGACCCCACTCTGTCATTGTCACACACCAAGGGAAGAGCAGAATGACCCCACAGTGTCAATGTAACACACTTGGGGAAGAGCAGACTGACCCCACTCGGTCAATGTAACCCTCCCAGGGAAGAGCAGACTGACCCCACTCTGACAATGTAACACACCCAGGGAAGAGCAGATTGACCACACTCTGTCAATGTAACCCACCCATAAAAGAGCAGACTGACCCCACTCTGTCAATGTCACACAGCCAGGGAAGAGCAGACTGACCCCAATCTGTCAATGTAACACACCCAGGGAAGAACAGACTGACCCCACTCTGTCAATGTAACAAACCCTGGGAGAACAGACTGACGCCACTCTGTCAATGGAACACAGCCAGGGAAGAGCAGACTGACCTCACTCTGTCAATGTAACACACCCAGGGAAGAGCAGACTGACACCACTCTGTCTATGTAACCCACCGAGGGAAAAGCAGACTGACCCCACACTGTCAATGAAACACACCCAGGGAAGAGCAGACTGACACCACTCTGTCAATGTAACACACCCAGGGAAGAGCAAACTGACCCCACACTGTCAATGAAACACACCCAGGGAAGAGCAGATTGACCCCACTCTGTCAATGTAACACACCCAGGGAAGAGCAGACTGACCCCACTGTTTCAATGTAACAAACTTGGGGAAGAGCAGACTGACCCCAATCTGTCAATGTAACACACCCAGGGAAGAGAAGACTGACCCCACTCTGTCAATGTAACAAACCCAGGGAATAGCAGACTGACCCCACTCTGTCAATGTGACACGCCCTGGGAAGAGCACACTGACCCTACTCTGTCAATGTAACACACCCAGGGAAGAGCAGACTGACCAAACTCTGTCAATGTAACAAACCCAGGGTAGAGCAGACTGACCTCACTCTTTCAATGTAACCCACCCACAGAAGAGCAGAATGTCCTCTTCTGCAAAATTACTCACACAGTGAACTGCAGACTTACCCCACTCTGTCAATGTAACCCACCCAGTGATGTGCACACTGACACCACTCTGTCATTGTAACACACCCAGGGAAGAGCAGACTGACCGCACTAAGTCAATGTAACACACAATGGGAGAACAGACTGACCCCACTCTGTCAATGTAACACACCCAGGGAAGAGCAGACAGATACAACTCTGTCAATGTAACACCCCCAGGGGAGAGCAGACTGATCCCACTCTGTCAATGTAACCCAACCATAAAAGAGTAGACTGACCCCACTCTGTCAATGTGACACACCAAGGGAAGAACAGACTGACCCCACTCTGTCAATTTAAAACACCCAGGGAAGAGCAGACTGACCCCACTCTGTCAATGTAACACAACCAGGGAAGACCAGACTGACCACACTCTGTCAATGTAACACACCCTGGGAAGAGCAAACTGACCCCCACTCTGTCAATGTAACACACACAGGGAAGTGCACACTGACCCCACTCTGTCATTGTAACATAGCAAGGGAAGAGCAGACTGACCCCACTCTGTCAATGTAACAAACCCTGGGAGAACAGACTGACCCCACTCTGTCAATGTAACACACCCAGGGAAGAGCAGACTGACCCCACTCTGTCAATGTAACACACCCAGGGAAGAACAGACTGATTCTACTCTGTCAATGTAACCCCCCCAGGGAAGAGCAGACTGACCCCACTCTGTCAATGTAACACACCCAGGGAATAGAAGACTGACCCCACTCTGTCAATGTAACACACCCATAAAAGAGCAGACTGGCCCCACTCTGTCAATGTGACACGCCCTGGGAAGAGCAGACTGACCACACTCTGTCAATGTTACCCACCCAGGGAAGAGCAGATTGACCCCACTCTGTCAATGTGACACGCCCTGGGAAGAGCAGACTGACCTCACTCTGTCAATGTAACACAGCCAGGGAAGAACAGACTGACCCCACTCTGTCAATGGAACACACCCAGGGAAGGGCAGACTGACCCCACTCTGTCAATGTAACACACCCAGGGAAGAGCAGACTGACCCCACTCTGTCAATGAAACACACCCATGGAAGAGCAGACTGACCCCACTCGGTCAATGTTACCCACCCAGGGAAGAGCAGATTGACCCCACTCTGTCAATGTAACACACCCAGGGAAGAGCAGACTGAACCCACTTTGTCAATGTAACACACCCAGGGAAGAGCAGACTGACCCCACTATGTCAATGTAACATACCCAGGGAAGAGCAGACTGACACCACTCTGTCTATGTAACCCACCGAGGGAAAAGCAGACTGACCCCACACTGTCAATGAAACACACCCAGGGAAGAGCAGACTGACACCACTCTGTCAATGTAACACACCCAGGGAAGAGCAAACTGACCCCACACTGTCAATGAAACACATCCAGGGAAGAGCAGATTGACCCCACTCTGTCAATGTAACACACCCAGGGAAGAGCAGACTGACCCCACTGTGTCAATGTAACAAACTTGGGGAAGAGCAGACTGACCCCAATCTGTCAATGTAACACACCCAGGGAAGAGAAGACTGACCCCACACTGTCAATGTAACACACCCAGGGAAGAGCAGACTGACCCCACTCTGTCAATGTGACACGCCCTGGGAAGAGCACACTGACCCAACTCTGTCAATGTAACACACCCAGGGAAGAGCAGACTGACCAAACTCTGTCAATGTAACAAACCCAGGGTAGAGCAGACTGACCTCACTCTTTCAATGTAACCCACCCAGAGAAGAGCAGAATGTCCTCTTCTGCAAAATTACTCACACAGTGAACTGCAGACTTACCCCACTCTGTCAATGTAACCCACCCAGTGATGTGCACACTGACACCACTCTGTCATTGTAACACACCCAGGGAAGAGCAGACTGACCGCACTCAGTCAATGTAACACACAATGCGAGAACAGACTGACCCCACTCTGTCAATGTAACACACCCAGGGAAGAGCAGACAGATACAACTCTGTCAATGTAACACACCAAGGAAAGAACAGACTGACCCCACTCTGTCAATGTAACACCCCCAGGGGAGAGCAGACTGACCCCACTCTGTCAATGTAACCCAACCATAAAAGAGTAGACTGACCCCACTCTGTCAATGTGACACACCAAGGGAAGAACAGACTGACCCCACTCGGTCAATTTAAAACACCCAGGGAAGAGCAGACTGACCCCACTCTGTCAATGTAACACAACCAGGGAAGACCAGACTGACCACACTCTGTCAATGTAACACACCCTGGGAAGAGCAGACTGACCCGCACTCTGTCAATGTAACACACACAGGGAAGTGCACACTGACCCCACTCTGTCATTGTAACATAGCAAGGGAAGAGCAGACTGACCCCACTCTGTCAATGTAACAAACCCTGGGAGAACAGACTGACCCCACTCTGTCAATGTAACACACCCAGGGAAGAGCAGACTGAACCCACTCTGTCAATGTAACACACCCAGGGAAGAACAGACTGACTCCACTCTGTCAATGTAATACACTCAGGGAAGAGCAGACTGACCCCACTCAGTCAATGTAACACACCCAGGGAAGAGCAGACTGACCCCACTCTGTCAATGTAACACACCCAGGGAAGAACAGACTGACTCCACACTGTCAATGTAACCCCCCCAGGGAAGAGCAGACTGACCCCACTCTGTCAATGTAACACACCCAGGGAATAGAAGACTGACCCCACTCTGTCAATGTAACACACCCATAAAAGAGCAGACTGGCCCCACTCTGTCAATGTGACACGCCCTGGGAAGAGCAGACTGACCACACTCTGTCAATGTTACCCACCCAGGGAAGAGCAGATTGACCCCACTCTGTCAATGTGACACGCCCTGGGAAGAGCAGACTGACCTCACTCTGTCAATGTAACACAGCCAGGGAAGAACAGACTGACCCCACTCTGTCAATGGAACACACCCAGGGAAGGGCAGATTGACCCCACTCTGTCAATGTAACACACCCAGGGAAGAGCAGACTGACCCCACTCTGTCAATGAAACACACCCATGGAAGAGCAGACTCACCCCACTCTGTCAATGTTACCCACCCAGGGAAGAGCAGATTGACCCCACTCTGTCAATGTAACACACCCAGGGAAGAGCAGACTGAACCCACTTTGTCAATGTAACACACCCAGGGAAGAGCAGACTGACCCCACTCTGTCAATGTAACACACCCAGGGAAGAGCAGACTGACCCCACTCTGTCAATGTAACACAGCCAGGGAAGAGCAGACTGACCCCACTCTGTCAATGTAACACACCCAGGGAAGAACAGACTGACCCCACTGTGTCAATGTAACAAACTTGGGGAAGAGCAGACTGACCCCAATCTGTCAATGTAACACACCCAGGGAAGAGAAGACTGACCACACACTGTCAATGTCACCCTCCCAGGGAAGAGCAGACTGACCCCACTCTGTCAATGTAACACACACAGGGAAGAGCAGACTGAACTCACTCTGTCAATGTAACACAACCAGGGAAGATCAGACTGACCCCACTCTGTCAATGTAACACACCCAGGGAAGAGCAGACTGACCCCACTCTGTCAATGTAACACACCCATAAAAGAGCAGACTGTCCACACTCTGTCAATGGAACACACCCAGGGAAGAGCAGACTGACCCCACTGTGTCAATGTAACAAACTTGGGGAAGGGCAGACTGACCCCAATCTGTCAATGTAACACACCCAGGGAAGAGAAGACTGACCCCACTCTGTCAATGTAACCCTCCAGGGAAGAGCAGACTGACCCCACTCTGTCAATGTTACACACACAGAGAAGAGCAGACTGATCCCACTCTGTCAATGTAAAACACCCAGGGAAGAACAGACTGACCCCACTCTGTCAATGTAACACACCCAGGGAGGAGCAATCTGACCCCACTCTGTCAATGTAACCCTCCCAGGGAAGAGCAGACTGAACTCACTCTGTCAATGTAACACAACCAGGAAAGATCAGACTGACCACACTCTGTCAATGTAACACACGCAGGGAAGAGCAGACTGAATTCATTCTGTCAATGTAACCCACCCATAAAAGAGCAGACTGACCCCACTCTGTCAATGTGACACGCCCTGAGAAGAGCAGACTGACCACACTCTGTCAATGTAACACACCCTGGGAACAGCAAACTGACCCCAATCTGTCAATGTAACACACACAGGGAAGTGCACACTGAACCCACTCTGTCATTGTAACATAGCAAGGGAAGAGCAGACTGACCCCACTCTTGCAATGTAACAAACCCTGGGAGAACAGACTGACCCCACTCTGTCAATGTAACACACCCAGGGAAGAGCAGACTGAACCCACTCTGTCAATGTAACACACCCAGGGAAGAACAGACTGACCCCACTCTGTCAATGTAATACACCCAGGGAAGAACAGACTGACCCCACTCAGTCAATGTAACACACCCAGGGAAGAGCAGACTGACCCCACTCTGTCAATGTAACACACCCAGGGAAGAACAGACTGACTTCACTCTGTCAATGTAACCCCCCCAGGGAAGAGCAGACTGACCCCACTCTGTCAATGTAACGCACACAGGGAAGAGCAGACTGACCCCACTCTGTCAATGTAACACACCCAGGGAAGAACAGACTGACTCCACTCTGTCAATGTAACCCCCCCACGGAAGAGCAGACTGACCCCACTCTGTCAATGTAACGCACCCAGGGAATAGCAGACTGACCCCACTCTGTCAATGTAACACACCCATAAAAGAGCAGACTGGCCCCACTCTGTCAATGTGACACGCCCTGGGAAGAGCAGACTGACCACACTCTGTCAATGTTACCCACCCAGGGAAGAGCAGATTGACCTCACTCTGTCAATGTGACACGCCCTGGGAAGAGCAGACTGACCTCACTCTGTCAATGTAACACACCCAGGGAAGAACAGACTGACCCCACTCTGTCAATGTAAAAAACCCTGGGAGAACAGACTGACCTCACTCTGTAAATGTAACACACCCAGGGTAGAGCAGACTGACACCACTCTGTCAATGTAACATACCCAGGGAAGAGCAAACTGACCCCACTCTGTCAATGAAACACACCCAGGGAAGAGCAGACTGACCCCACTCTGTCAATGTTACCCACCCAGGGAAGAGCAGATTGACCACACTCTGTCAATGTAACACACCCAGGGAAGAGCAGACTGACCCCACTCTGTTAATGTAACACACCCAGGGAAGAGCAGGCTGACCCCACTCTGTCAATGTAACACACCCAGGGAAGAGCAGACTGACCCCACTCTGTCAATGTAACACACCCAGGGAAGAACAGACTGACCCCACTGTGTCAATGTAACAAACTTGGGGAAGAGCAGACTGACCACAATCTGTCAATGTAAAACACCCAGGGAAGAGCAGACTGACCCCACTCTGTCAATGTAACCCAGCCAGGGAAGAGCAGACTGACCCCACTCTGTCAATGTAACACACCCAGGGAAGAACAGACTGACCCCACTGTGTCAATGTAACAAACTTGGGGAAGAGCAGACTGACCACAATCTGTCAATGTAACACACCCGGGGAAGAGAAGACTGACCCCACTCTGTCAATGTAACACACCCAGGGAAGAACAGACTGACCCCACTGTGTCAATGTAACACAACCAGGGAAGATCAGACTGACCCCACTCTGTCAATGTAACACACCCAGGGAAGAGCAGACTGACCCCACTCTGTCAATGTAACCCACCCATAAAAGAGCAGACTGTCCCCACTCTGTCAATGTAAAACACCCAGGGAAGAACAGACTGACCCCACTCTGTCAATGTAACAAACCCTGGGAGAACAGACTGACGCCACTCTGTCATTGGAACACACCTCGGGAAGGGCAGACGAACCTCACTCTGTCAATGTAACACACCCAGGGAAGAGCAGACTGACACCACTCTGTCAATTTAACACACCCAGGGAAGAGCAAACTGACCCCACTCTGTCAATGAAACACACCCAGGGAAGAGCAGATGGACCCCACTCTGTCAATGTAACACACCCAGGGAAGAGCAGACTGACCCCGCTCTGTCAATGTAACACACCCAGGGAAGAGCAGACTGACCCCACTCTGTCAATGTAACACACCCAGGGAAGAGCAAACTGACCCCACTCTGTCAATGAAACACACCCAGGGAAGAGCAGATGGACCCCACTCTGTCAATGTAACATACCCAGGGAAGAGCAGACTGACCCCACTCTGTGAATGTAACACACCCAGGGAAGAACAGACTGACCCCACTGTGTCAATGTAACAAACTTGGGGAAGAGCAGACTGACCCCACTCTGTCAATGTTACACACACAGAGAAGAGCAGACTGATCCCACTCTTTCAATGTAAAACACCCAGGGAAGAACAGACTGACCCCACTCTGTCAATGTAACACACCCAGGGAAGAGCAAGCTGACCCCACTCTGTCAATGTAACCCTCACAGGGAAGACCAGAGTGACCTCACTCTGTCAATGTAACACACCCAGGGAAGAACAGACTGACACCACACTGTCAATGTAACAAACCCTGGGAGAACAGACTGACACCACTTGTCAATGTAACCCTCCCAGGGAAGAGCAGACTGACCCCACTCTGTCAATGTAACACAGCCAGGGAAGAGCAGACTGAACTCACTCTGTCAATGTAACACAACCAGGGAAGATCAGACTGACCCCACTCTGTCAATGTAACACACCCAGGGAAGAGCAGACTGACCCCACTCTGTCAATGTAACACAGCCAGGGAAGAGCAGACTGAACTCACTCTGTCAATGTAACACAACCAGGGAAGAGCAGACTGTCCCCACTCTGTCAATGTGACACGCCCTGGGAAGAGCACACTGACCCAACTCAGTCAATGTAACACACCCAGGGAAGAGCAGACTGACCAAACTCTGTCAATGTAACAAACCCAGGGAAGAGCAGACTGACCTCACTCTGTCAGTGTAAAACACCCAGAGAAGAGCAGAATGTCCTCTTCGGCAAAATTACTCACACAGTGAACTGCAGACTTACCCCACTATGTCAATGTAACCAACCCAGTGATGTGCACACTGACCCCACTCTGTCATTGTAACACACCCAGGTAAGAGCAGACTGACCCCACTATGTCAATGTAACACACAATGGGAGAACAGACTTACCCCACTCTGTCATGTAACCCTCCCAGGGAAGAGCAGACTGACCCCACTCTGTCAATGTAACACACCCAGGGAAGAGCAGACTGAACTCAAACTGTCAATGTAACACAACCAGGGAAGAGCAGACTGACCCCACTCTGTCAATGTAACACACCCAGGGAGAGCAGACTGACCCCACTCTGTCAATGTAACAAACCCAGGGAAGAGCAGACTGAACTCACTCTGTCAATGTAACACACCCAGGGAAGGGCAGACTGACACCACTCTGTCATGTAACCCTCCCAGGGAAGAGCAGACTGACCCCACTCTGTCAATGTAACACACCCAGGGAAGAACAGACTGAACTCACTCTGTCAATGTAACACAACCAGGGAAGAGCAGACTGACCCCACTCTGTCAATGTAACACACCCAGGGAAGGGCAGACTGACACCACTCTGTCAATGTAACACACCCAGGGAAGAACAGACTGACCCCACTCTGTCAATGTTACACACACAGAGAAGAGCAGACTGACCCCACTCTGTCAATGTAACACACCCAGGGAAGAGCAGACTGACCCCAATCTGTCAATGTAACACACCCAGGGAAGAGAAGACTGACCCCACACTGTCAATGTAACCCTCCAGGGAAGAGCAGACTGACCCCACTCTGTCAATGTTACACACACAGAGAAGTGCAGACTGATCCCACTCTGTCAATGTAAAACACCCAGGGAAGAACAGACTGACCCCACTCTGTCAATGTAACAAACCCTGGGAGAACAGACTTGACCCCACTCTGTCAATGGAACACACCCAGGGAAGAGCAAACTGACCCCACTCTGTCAATGTAACACACACAGGGAAGAGCAAACTGACCCCTCTCTGTCAATGAAACACACCCAGGGAAGAGCAGATTGACCCCACTCTGTCAATGTAACACACCCAGGGAAGAGAAAACTGACCCCACTCTGTCAATGTAACACACCCAGGGAAGGGCAGCCTAACCTCACTCTGTCAATGTAACACACCCAGGGAAGAGCAGACTGACACCACTCTGTCAATGTAACACACCCAGGGAAGAGCAGACTGAACTCACTCTGTCAATGTAACACAACCAGGGAAGATCAGACTGACCCCACTCTGTCAATGTAACACACCCAGGGAAGAGAAAACTGACCCCACTCTGTCAAGGAAACACACCAAGGGAAGAGCAGATTGACCCCACTCTGTCAATGTACCACACCCAGGGAAGAGCAAACTGACCCCACTCTGTCAATGTAACACACCCAGGGAAGAGCAGACTGACCCAACACTGTCAATTTAACACAACCAAGGAAGAACAGACTGACCCCACTCTGTCAATGTAACACACTCAGGGAAGAGCAGACTGACCCCAATCGGTCAATGTAACACACCCAGGGAAGAGCAGACTGACCCCACTGTGTCAATGTAACAAACCCAGGGAAGAGCAGACTGAACTCACTCTGTCAATGTAACACAACCAGGGAAGATCAGACTGACCACACTCTGTCAATGTAACACACGCAGGGAAGAGCAGACTGAATTCATTCTGTCAATGTAACCCACCCATAAAAGAGCAGACTGACCCCACTCTGTCAATGTGACACGCCCTGGGAAGAGCAGACTGACCACACTCTGTCAATGTAACACACCCTGGGAAGAGCAGACTGACCCCCACTCTGTCAATGTAACACACACAAGGAAGTGCACACTGACGCCACTCTGTCATTGTAACACAGCAAGGGAATAGCAGACTGACCCCACTCTGTCAATGTAACAAACCCTGGGAGAACAGACCGACCCCACTCTGTCAAAGTAACACACCCAGGGAAGAGCAGACTGAACCCACTCTGTCAATGTAACACACCCAGGGAAGAACAGACTGACCCCACTCTGTCAATGTAATTCACCCAGGGAAGAACAGACTGTCCATACTCAGTCAATGTAACACACCCAGGGAAGAGCAGACTGACCCCACTCTGTCAATGTAACACACCCAGGGAAGAACAGACTGACTCCACTCTCTCAATGTAACCCCCCCAGGGAAGAGCAGACTGACCCCACTCTGTCAATGTAACACACCCAGGGAATAGCAGACTTACCCCACTCTGTCAATGTAACCCACCCATAAAAGAGCAGACTGGCCCCACTCTGTCAATGAGACACGCCCTGGGAAGAGCAGACTGACCACACTCTGTCAATGTAACACACCCTGGGAAGAGCAGACTGACCCCCACTCTGTCAATGTAACACACACAAGGAAGTGCACACTGACGCCACTCTGTCATTGTAACACAGCAAGGGAATAGCAGACTGACCCCACTCTGTCAATGTAACAAACCCTGGGAGAACAGACCGACCCCACTCTGTCAAAGTAACACACCCAGGGAAGAGCAGACTGAACCCACTCTGTCAATGTAACACACCCAGGGAAGAACAGACTGACCCCACTCTGTCAATGTAATTCACCCAGGGAAGAACAGACTGTCCATACTCAGTCAATGTAACACACCCAGGGAAGAGCAGACTGACCCCACTCTGTCAATGTAACACACCCAGGGAAGAACAGACTGACTCCACTCTCTCAATGTAACCCCCCCAGGGAAGAGCAGACTGACCCCACTCTGTCAATGTAACACACCCAGGGAATAGCAGACTGACCCCACTCTGTCAATGTAACCCACCCATAAAAGAGCAGACTGGCCCCACTCTGTCAATGCGACACGCCCTGGGAAGAGCAGACTGACCACACTCTGTCAATGTTACCCACCCAGGGAAGAGCAGATTGACCCAACTCTGTCAATGTGACACGCCCTGGGAAGAGCAGACTGACCTCACTCTGTCAATGTAACACACCCAGGGAAGAACAGACTGACTCCATTCTGTCAATGTAACAAACCCTGGGAGAACAGACTGACCCCACTCTGTCAATGGAACACACCCAGGGAAGGGCAGACTGACCGCACTCTGTCAATGTAACACACCCAGGGAAGAGCAGACTGACCCCACTCTGTCAATGTTACCCACCCAGGGAAGAGCAGATTGACCCCACTCTGTCAATGTAACACACCCAGGGAAGAGCAGACTGACCCCACTCTGTCAATGTAACACACCCAGGGAAGAGCAGACTGACACCACTCTGTCAATGTAACACACACAGGGGAGAGCAAACTGACCGCACTCTGTCAATGAAACAAACCCAGGGAAGAGCAGACTGACCCCACTCTGTCAATGTTACCCACCCAGGGAAGAGCAGACTGACCCCACTCTGTCAATGTAACACACCCAGGGAAGAGCAGATTGACCCCACTCTGTCAATGTAACACACCCAGGGAAGAGAAAACTGACCCCACTCTGTCAAGGAAACACACCAAGGGAAGAGCAGATTGACCCCACTCTGTCAATGTAACAAACCCAGGGAAGAGCAGACTGAACTCACTCTGTCAATGTAACACAACCAGGGAAGATCAGACTGACCACACTCTGTCAATGTAACACACGCAGGGAAGAGCAGACTGAATTCATTCTGTCAATGTAACCCACCCATAAAAGAGCAGACTGACCCCACTCTGTCAATGTGACACGCCCTGGGAAGAGCAGACTGACCACACTCTGTCAATGTAACACACCCTGGGAAGAGCAGACTGACCCCCACTCTGTCAATGTAACACACACAAGGAAGTGCACACTGACGCCACTCTGTCATTGTAACACAGCAAGGGAATAGCAGACTGACCCCACTCTGTCAATGTAACAAACCCTGGGAGAACAGACCGACCCCACTCTGTCAAAGTAACACACCCAGGGAAGAGCAGACTGAACCCACTCTGTCAATGTAACACACCCAGGGAAGAACAGACTGACCCCACTCTGTCAATGTAATTCACCCAGGGAAGAACAGACTGTCCATACTCAGTCAATGTAACACACCCAGGGAAGAGCAGACTGACCCCACTCTGTCAATGTAACACACCCTGGGAAGAGCAGACTGACCCCACTCTGTCAATGTAATTCACCCAGGGAAGAACAGACTGTCCATACTCAGTCAATGTAACACACCCAGGGAAGAGCAGACTGACCCCACTCTGTCAATGTAACACACCCAGGGAAGAGCAGACTGAGTTCTCTCTGTCAATGTAACACAACCAGGGAAGAGCAGACTGTCCCCACTCTGTCAATGTGACACGCCCTGGGAAGAGCACACTGACCCAACTCAGTCAATGTAACACACCCAGGGAAGAGCAGACTGACCAAACTCTGTCAATGTAACAAACCCAGGGAAGAGCAGACTGACCTCACTCTGTCAGTGTAAAACACCCAGAGAAGAGCAGAATGTCCTCTTCGGCAAAATTACTCACACAGTGAACTGCAGACTTACCCCACTATGTCAATGTAACCAACCCAGTGATGTGCACACTGACCCCACTCTGTCATTGTAACACACCCAGGTAAGAGCAGACTGACCCCACTATGTCAATGTAACACACAATGGGAGAACAGACTTACCCCACTCTGTCATGTAACCCTCCCAGGGAAGAGCAGACTGACCCCACTCTGTCAATGTAACACACCCAGGGAAGAGCAGACTGAACTCAAACTGTCAATGTAACACAACCAGGGAAGAGCAGACTGACCCCACTCTGTCAATGTAACACACCCAGGGAGAGCAGACTGACCCCACTCTGTCAATGTAACAAACCCAGGGAAGAGCAGACTGAACTCACTCTGTCAATGTAACACACCCAGGGAAGGGCAGACTGACACCACTCTGTCATGTAACCCTCCCAGGGAAGAGCAGACTGACCCCACTCTGTCAATGTAACACACCCAGGGAAGAACAGACTGAACTCACTCTGTCAATGTAACACAACCAGGGAAGAGCAGACTGACCCCACTCTGTCAATGTAACACACCCAGGGAAGGGCAGACTGACACCACTCTGTCAATGTAACACACCCAGGGAAGAACAGACTGACCCCACTCTGTCAATGTTACACACACAGAGAAGAGCAGACTGACCCCACTCTGTCAATGTAACACACCCAGGGAAGAGCAGACTGACCCCAATCTGTCAATGTAACACACCCAGGGAAGAGAAGACTGAACCCACACTGTCAATGTAACCCTCCAGGGAAGAGCAGACTGACCCCACTCTGTCAATGTTACACACACAGAGAAGTGCAGACTGATCCCACTCTGTCAATGTAAAACACCCAGGGAAGAACAGACTGACCCCACTCTGTCAATGTAACAAACCCTGGGAGAACAGACTTGACCCCACTCTGTCAATGGAACACACCCAGGGAAGAGCAAACTGACCCCACTCTGTCAATGTAACACACACAGGGAAGAGCAAACTGACCCCTCTCTGTCAATGAAACACACCCAGGGAAGAGCAGATTGACCCCACTCTGTCAATGTAACACACCCAGGGAAGAGAAAACTGACCCCACTCTGTCAATGTAACACACCCAGGGAAGGGCAGACTAACCTCACTCTGTCAATGTAACACACCCAGGGAAGAGCAGACTGACACCACTCTGTCAATGTAACACACCCAGGGAAGAGCAGACTGAACTCACTCTGTCAATGTAACAAAACCAGGGAAGATCAGACTGACCCCACTCTGTCAATGTAACACACCCAGGGAAGAGAAAACTGACCCCACTCTGTCAAGGAAACACACCAAGGGAAGAGCAGATTGACCCCACTCTGTCAATGTACCACACCCAGGGAAGAGCAAACTGACCCCACTCTGTCAATGTAACACACTCAGGGAAGAGCAGACTGACCCAACACTGTCAATTTAACACAACCAAGGAAGAACAGACTGACCCCACTCTGTCAATGTAACACACTCAGGGAAGAGCAGACTGACCCCAATCGGTCAATGTAACACACCCAGGGAAGAGCAGACTGACCCCACTGTGTCAATGTAACAAACCCAGGGAAGAGCAGACTGAACTCACTCTGTCAATGTAACACAACCAGGGAAGATCAGACTGACCACACTCTGTCAATGTAACACACGCAGGGAAGAGCAGACTGAATTCATTCTGTCAATGTAACCCACCCATAAAAGAGCAGACTGACCCCACTCTGTCAATGTGACACGCCCTGGGAAGAGCAGACTGACCACACTCTGTCAATGTAACACACCCTGGGAAGAGCAGACTGACCCCCACTCTGTCAATGTAACACACACAAGGAAGTGCACACTGACGCCACTCTGTCATTGTAACACAGCAAGGGAATAGCAGACTGACCCCACTCTGTCAATGTAACAAACCCTGGGAGAACAGACCGACCCCACTCTGTCAAAGTAACACACCCAGGGAAGAGCAGACTGAACCCACTCTGTCAATGTAACACACCCAGGGAAGAACAGACTGACCCCACTCTGTCAATGTAATTCACCCAGGGAAGAACAGACTGTCCATACTCAGTCAATGTAACACACCCAGGGAAGAGCAGACTGACCCCACTCTGTCAATGTAACACACCCAGGGAAGAACAGACTGACTCCACTCTCTCAATGTAACCCCCCCAGGGAAGAGCAGACTGACCCCACTCTGTCAATGTAACACACCCAGGGAATAGCAGACTTACCCCACTCTGTCAATGTAACCCACCCATAAAAGAGCAGACTGGCCCCACTCTGTCAATGAGACACGCCCTGGGAAGAGCAGACTGACCACACTCTGTCAATGTAACACACCCTGGGAAGAGCAGACTGACCCCCACTCTGTCAATGTAACACACACAAGGAAGTGCACACTGACGCCACTCTGTCATTGTAACACAGCAAGGGAATAGCAGACTGACCCCACTCTGTCAATGTAACAAACCCTGGGAGAACAGACCGACCCCACTCTGTCAAAGTAACACACCCAGGGAAGAGCAGACTGAACCCACTCTGTCAATGTAACACACCCAGGGAAGAACAGACTGACCCCACTCTGTCAATGTAATTCACCCAGGGAAGAACAGACTGTCCATACTCAGTCAATGTAACACACCCAGGGAAGAGCAGACTGACCCCACTCTGTCAATGTAACACACCCAGGGAAGAACAGACTGACTCCACTCTCTCAATGTAACCCCCCCAGGGAAGAGCAGACTGACCCCACTCTGTCAATGTAACACACCCAGGGAATAGCAGACTGACCCCACTCTGTCAATGTAACCCACCCATAAAAGAGCAGACTGGCCCCACTCTGTCAATGAGACACGCCCTGGGAAGAGCAGACTGACCACACTCTGTCAATGTTACCCACCCAGGGAAGAGCAGATTGACCCAACTCTGTCAATGTGACACGCCCTGGGAAGAGCAGACTGACCTCACTCTGTCAATGTAACACACCCAGGGAAGAACAGACTGACTCCATTCTGTCAATGTAACAAACCCTGGGAGAACAGACTGACCCCACTCTGTCAATGGAACACACCCAGGGAAGGGCAGACTGACCGCACTCTGTCAATGTAACACACCCAGGGAAGAGCAGACTGACCCCACTCTGTCAATGTTACCCACCCAGGGAAGAGCAGATTGACCCCACTCTGTCAATGTAACACACCCAGGGAAGAGCAGACTGACCCCACTCTGTCAATGTAACACACCCAGGGAAGAGCAGACTGACACCACTCTGTCAATGTAACACACACAGGGGAGAGCAAACTGACCGCACTCTGTCAATGAAACAAACCCAGGGAAGAGCAGACTGACCCCACTCTGTCAATGTTACCCACCCAGGGAAGAGCAGACTGACCCCACTCTGTCAATGTAACACACCCAGGGAAGAGCAGATTGACCCCACTCTGTCAATGTAACACACCCAGGGAAGAGAAAACTGACCCCACTCTGTCAAGGAAACACACCAAGGGAAGAGCAGATTGACCCCACTCTGTCAATGTAACAAACCCAGGGAAGAGCAGACTGAACTCACTCTGTCAATGTAACACAACCAGGGAAGATCAGACTGACCACACTCTGTCAATGTAACACACGCAGGGAAGAGCAGACTGAATTCATTCTGTCAATGTAACCCACCCATAAAAGAGCAGACTGACCCCACTCTGTCAATGTGACACGCCCTGGGAAGAGCAGACTGACCACACTCTGTCAATGTAACACACCCTGGGAAGAGCAGACTGACCCCCACTCTGTCAATGTAACACACACAAGGAAGTGCACACTGACGCCACTCTGTCATTGTAACACAGCAAGGGAATAGCAGACTGACCCCACTCTGTCAATGTAACAAACCCTGGGAGAACAGACCGACCCCACTCTGTCAAAGTAACACACCCAGGGAAGAGCAGACTGAACCCACTCTGTCAATGTAACACACCCAGGGAAGAACAGACTGACCCCACTCTGTCAATGTAATTCACCCAGGGAAGAACAGACTGTCCATACTCAGTCAATGTAACACACCCAGGGAAGAGCAGACTGACCCCACTCTGTCAATGTAACACACCCTGGGAAGAGCAGACTGACCCCCACTCTGTCAATGTAACACACACAAGGAAGTGCACACTGACGCCACTCTGTCATTGTAACACAGCAAGGGAATAGCAGACTGACCCCACTCTGTCAATGTAACAAACCCTGGGAGAACAGACCGACCCCACTCTGTCAAAGTAACACACCCAGGGAAGAGCAGACTGAACCCACTCTGTCAATGTAACACACCCAGGGAAGAACAGACTGACCCTACTCTGTCAATGTAATTCACCCAGGGAAGAACAGACTGTCCATACTCAGTCAATGTAACACACCCAGGGAAGAGCAGACTGACCCCACTCTGTCAATGTAACACACCCAGGGAAGAACAGACTGACTCCACTCTCTCAATGTAACCCCCCCAGGGAAGAGCAGACTGACCCCACTCTGTCAATGTAACACACCCAGGGAATAGCAGACTTACCCCACTCTGTCAATGTAACCCACCCATAAAAGAGCAGACTGGCCCCACTCTGTCAATGAGACACGCCCTGGGAAGAGCAGACTGACCACACTCTGTCAATGTTACCCACCCAGGGAAGAGCAGATTGACCCAACTCTGTCAATGTGACACGCCCTGGGAAGAGCAGACTGACCTCACTCTGTCAATGTAACACACCCAGGGAAGAACAGACTGACTCCATTCTGTCAATGTAACAAACCCTGGGAGAACAGACTGACCCCACTCTGTCAATGGAACACACCCAGGGAAGGGCAGACTGACCGCACTCTGTCAATGTAACACACCCAGGGAAGAGCAGACTGACCCCACTCTGTCAATGTTACCCACCCAGGGAAGAGCAGATTGACCCCACTCTGTCAATGTAACACACCCAGGGAAGAGCAGACTGACCCCACTCTGTCAATGTAACACACCCAGGGAAGAGCAGACTGACACCACTCTGTCAATGTAACACACACAGGGGAGAGCAAACTGACCGCACTCTGTCAATGAAACAAACCCAGGGAAGAGCAGACTGACCCCACTCTGTCAATGTTACCCACCCAGGGAAGAGCAGACTGACCCCACTCTGTCAATGTAACACACCCAGGGAAGAGCAGATTGACCCCACTCTGTCAATGTAACACACCCAGGGAAGAGAAAACTGACCCCACTCTGTCAAGGAAACACACCAAGGGAAGAGCAGATTGACCCCACTCTGTCAATGTAACAAACCCAGGGAAGAGCAGACTGAACTCACTCTGTCAATGTAACACAACCAGGGAAGATCAGACTGACCACACTCTGTCAATGTAACACACGCAGGAAAGAGCAGACTGAATTCATTCTGTCAATGTAACCCACCCATAAAAGAGCAGACTGACCCCACTCTGTCAATGTGACACGCCCTGGGAAGAGCAGACTGACCACACTCTGTCAATGTAACACACCCTGGGAAGAGCAGACTGACCCCCACTCTGTCAATGTAACACACACAAGGAAGTGCACACTGACGCCACTCTGTCATTGTAACACAGCAAGGGAATAGCAGACTGACCCCACTCTGTCAATGTAACAAACCCTGGGAGAACAGACCGACCCCACTCTGTCAAAGTAACACACCCAGGGAAGAGCAGACTGAACCCACTCTGTCAATGTAACACACCCAGGGAAGAACAGACTGACCCCACTCTGTCAATGTAATTCACCCAGGGAAGAACAGACTGTCCATACTCAGTCAATGTAACACACCCAGGGAAGAGCAGACTGACCCCACTCTGTCAATGTAACACACCCAGGGAAGAACAGACTGACTCCACTCTCTCAATGTAACCCCCCCAGGGAAGAGCAGACTGACCCCACTCTGTCAATGTAACACACCCAGGGAATAGCAGACTTACCCCACTCTGTCAATGTAACCCACCCATAAAAGAGCAGACTGGCCCCACTCTGTCAATGAGACACGCCCTGGGAAGAGCAGACTGACCACACTCTGTCAATGTAACACACCCTGGGAAGAGCAGACTGACCCCCACTCTGTCAATGTAACACACACAAGGAAGTGCACACTGACGCCACTCTGTCATTGTAACACAGCAAGGGAATAGCAGACTGACCCCACTCTGTCAATGTAACAAACCCTGGGAGAACAGACCGACCCCACTCTGTCAAAGTAACACACCCAGGGAAGAGCAGACTGAACCCACTCTGTCAATGTAACACACCCAGGGAAGAACAGACTGACCCCACTCTGTCAATGTAATTCACCCAGGGAAGAACAGACTGTCCATACTCAGTCAATGTAACACACCCAGGGAAGAGCAGACTGACCCCACTCTGTCAATGTAACACACCCAGGGAAGAACAGACTGACTCCACTCTCTCAATGTAACCCCCCCAGGGAAGAGCAGACTGACCCCACTCTGTCAATGTAACACACCCAGGGAATAGCAGACTGACCCCACTCTGTCAATGTAACCCACCCATAAAAGAGCAGACTGGCCCCACTCTGTCAATGAGACACGCCCTGGGAAGAGCAGACTGACCACACTCTGTCAATGTTACCCACCCAGGGAAGAGCAGATTGACCCAACTCTGTCAATGTGACACGCCCTGGGAAGAGCAGACTGACCTCACTCTGTCAATGTAACACACCCAGGGAAGAACAGACTGACTCCATTCTGTCAATGTAACAAACCCTGGGAGAACAGACTGACCCCACTCTGTCAATGGAACACACCCAGGGAAGGGCAGACTGACCGCACTCTGTCAATGTAACACACCCAGGGAAGAGCAGACTGACCCCACTCTGTCAATGTTACCCACCCAGGGAAGAGCAGATTGACCCCACTCTGTCAATGTAACACACCCAGGGAAGAGCAGACTGACCCCACTCTGTCAATGTAACACACCCAGGGAAGAGCAGACTGACACCACTCTGTCAATGTAACACACACAGGGGAGAGCAAACTGACCGCACTCTGTCAATGAAACAAACCCAGGGAAGAGCAGACTGACCCCACTCTGTCAATGTTACCCACCCAGGGAAGAGCAGACTGACCCCACTCTGTCAATGTAACACACCCAGGGAAGAGCAGATTGACCCCACTCTGTCAATGTAACACACCCAGGGAAGAGAAAACTGACCCCACTCTGTCAAGGAAACACACCAAGGGAAGAGCAGATTGACCCCACTCTGTCAATGTAACAAACCCAGGGAAGAGCAGACTGAACTCACTCTGTCAATGTAACACAACCAGGGAAGATCAGACTGACCACACTCTGTCAATGTAACACACGCAGGGAAGAGCAGACTGAATTCATTCTGTCAATGTAACCCACCCATAAAAGAGCAGACTGACCCCACTCTGTCAATGTGACACGCCCTGGGAAGAGCAGACTGACCACACTCTGTCAATGTAACACACCCTGGGAAGAGCAGACTGACCCCCACTCTGTCAATGTAACACACACAAGGAAGTGCACACTGACGCCACTCTGTCATTGTAACACAGCAAGGGAATAGCAGACTGACCCCACTCTGTCAATGTAACAAACCCTGGGAGAACAGACCGACCCCACTCTGTCAAAGTAACACACCCAGGGAAGAGCAGACTGAACCCACTCTGTCAATGTAACACACCCAGGGAAGAACAGACTGACCCCACTCTGTCAATGTAATTCACCCAGGGAAGAACAGACTGTCCATACTCAGTCAATGTAACACACCCAGGGAAGAGCAGACTGACCCCACTCTGTCAATGTAACACACCCTGGGAAGAGCAGACTGACCCCCACTCTGTCAATGTAACACACACAAGGAAGTGCACACTGACGCCACTCTGTCATTGTAACACAGCAAGGGAATAGCAGACTGACCCCACTCTGTCAATGTAACAAACCCTGGGAGAACAGACCGACCCCACTCTGTCAAAGTAACACACCCAGGGAAGAGCAGACTGAACCCACTCTGTCAATGTAACACACCCAGGGAAGAACAGACTGACCCTACTCTGTCAATGTAATTCACCCAGGGAAGAACAGACTGTCCATACTCAGTCAATGTAACACACCCAGGGAAGAGCAGACTGACCCCACTCTGTCAATGTAACACACCCAGGGAAGAACAGACTGACTCCACTCTCTCAATGTAACCCCCCCAGGGAAGAGCAGACTGACCCCACTCTGTCAATGTAACACACCCAGGGAATAGCAGACTTACCCCACTCTGTCAATGTAACCCACCCATAAAAGAGCAGACTGGCCCCACTCTGTCAATGAGACACGCCCTGGGAAGAGCAGACTGACCACACTCTGTCAATGTTACCCACCCAGGGAAGAGCAGATTGACCCAACTCTGTCAATGTGACACGCCCTGGGAAGAGCAGACTGACCTCACTCTGTCAATGTAACACACCCAGGGAAGAACAGACTGACTCCATTCTGTCAATGTAACAAACCCTGGGAGAACAGACTGACCCCACTCTGTCAATGGAACACACCCAGGGAAGGGCAGACTGACCGCACTCTGTCAATGTAACACACCCAGGGAAGAGCAGACTGACCCCACTCTGTCAATGTTACCCACCCAGGGAAGAGCAGATTGACCCCACTCTGTCAATGTAACACACCCAGGGAAGAGCAGACTGACCCCACTCTGTCAATGTAACACACCCAGGGAAGAGCAGACTGACACCACTCTGTCAATGTAACACACACAGGGGAGAGCAAACTGACCGCACTCTGTCAATGAAACAAACCCAGGGAAGAGCAGACTGACCCCACTCTGTCAATGTTACCCACCCAGGGAAGAGCAGACTGACCCCACTCTGTCAATGTAACACACCCAGGGAAGAGCAGATTGACCCCACTCTGTCAATGTAACACACCCAGGGAAGAGAAAACTGACCCCACTCTGTCAAGGAAACACACCAAGGGAAGAGCAGATTGACCCCACTCTGTCAATGTAACAAACCCAGGGAAGAGCAGACTGAACTCACTCTGTCAATGTAACACAACCAGGGAAGATCAGACTGACCACACTCTGTCAATGTAACACACGCAGGAAAGAGCAGACTGAATTCATTCTGTCAATGTAACCCACCCATAAAAGAGCAGACTGACCCCACTCTGTCAATGTGACACGCCCTGGGAAGAGCAGACTGACCACACTCTGTCAATGTAACACACCCTGGGAAGAGCAGACTGACCCCCACTCTGTCAATGTAACACACACAAGGAAGTGCACACTGACGCCACTCTGTCATTGTAACACAGCAAGGGAATAGCAGACTGACCCCACTCTGTCAATGTAACAAACCCTGGGAGAACAGACCGACCCCACTCTGTCAAAGTAACACACCCAGGGAAGAGCAGACTGAACCCACTCTGTCAATGTAACACACCCAGGGAAGAACAGACTGACCCCACTCTGTCAATGTAATTCACCCAGGGAAGAACAGACTGTCCATACTCAGTCAATGTAACACACCCAGGGAAGAGCAGACTGACCCCACTCTGTCAATGTAACACACCCAGGGAAGAACAGACTGACTCCACTCTCTCAATGTAACCCCCCCAGGGAAGAGCAAACAGACCCCACTCTGTCAATGTAACACACCCAGGGAAGAGCAGACTGACCCCACTCTGTCAATGTAACCCACCCATAAAAGAGCAGACTGGCCCCACTCTGTCAATGAGACACGCCCTGGGAAGAGCAGACTGACCACACTCTGTCAATGTTACCCACCCAGGGAAGAGCAGATTGACCCAACTCTGTCAATGTGACACGCCCTGGGAAGAGCAGACTGACCTCACTCTGTCAATGTAACACACCCAGGGAAGAACAGACTGACTCCATTCTGTCAATGTAACAAACCCTGGGAGAACAGACTGACCCCACTCTGTCAATGGAACACACCCAGGGAAGGGCAGACTGACCGCACTCTGTCAATGTAACACACCCAGGGAAGAGCAGACTGACCCCACTCTGTCAATGTTACCCACCCAGGGAAGAGCAGATTGACCCCACTCTGTCAATGTAACACACCCAGGGAAGAGCAGACTGACCCCACTCTGTCAATGTAACACACCCAGGGAAGAGCAGACTGACACCACTCTGTCAATGTAACACACACAGGGGAGAGCAAACTGACCGCACTCTGTCAATGAAACAAACCCAGGGAAGAGCAGACTGACCCCACTCTGTCAATGTTACCCACCCAGGGAAGAGCAGACTGACCCCACTCCGTCAATGTAACACATCCAGGGAAGAGCAGACTGACCCCACTCTGTCAATGTAACATAGCCAGGGAAGAGCAGACTGACCCCACTCTGTCAATGTAACACAGCCAGGGAAGAACAGACTGACCCCACTGTGTCAATGTAACAAACTTGGGGAAGAGCAGACTGACCCCAATCTGTCAATGTAACACACCCAGGGAAGAGAAGACAGACCCCACTCTGTCAATGTAACCCTCCCAGGGAAGAGCAGACTGACCACACTCTGTCAATGTAACACACCCAGGGAAGAGCAGACTGAACTCACTCTGTCAATGTAACACAACCAGGGAAGATCAGACTGACCCCACTCTGTCAATGTAACACAACCAGGGAAGGTCAGACTGACCCCACTCTGTCAATGTAACACAACCAGGGAAGATCAGACTGACCCCACTCTGTCAATGTAACACACTCTGGGAGAACAGACTGACCCCACTCTGTCAATGTAACACACCCAGGGAAGAGCAGACTGAACCCACTCTGTCAATGTAACACACCCAGGGAAGAACAGACTGACCCCACTCTGTCAATGTAATACACCCAGAGAAGAACAGACTGACCCCACTCAGTCAATGTAACACACCCAGGGAAGAGCAGACTGACCCCACTCTGTCAATGTAACACACCCAGGGAAGAACAGACTGACTCCACTCTGTCAATGTAACACCCCCAAGGGAAGAGCAGACTGACCCCACTCTGTCAATGTAACAAACCCAGGGAATAGCAGATTTACCCTACTCTGTCAATGTAACCCACCCATAAAAGAGCAGACTGGCCCCACTCTGTCAATGTGACACGCCCTGGGAAGAGCAGACTGACCACACCCTGTCAATGTTACCCACCCAGGGAAGAGCAGATTGACCCCACTCTGTCAATGTGACACGCCCTGGGAAGAGCAGACTGACCTCACTCTGTCAATGTAGCACACCCAGGGAAGAACAGACAGACCCCACTCTGTCAATGTAACAAACCCTGGGAGAACAGACTGACCCCATTCTGTCAATGGAACACACCTAGGGAAGAGCAGACTGACCCCACTCTGTCAATGTAACACACCCAGGGAAGAGCAGACTGACACCACTCTGTCAATGTAACACACACAGGGGAGAGCAAACTGACACCACTCTGTCAATGAAACAAACCCGGGGAAGAGCAGACTGACCCCACTCTGTCAATGTTACCCACCCAGGGAAGAGCAGACTGACCCCTCTCTGTCAATGTAACACACCCAGGGAAGAGCAGACTGACCCCACTCTGTCAATGTAACACATCCAGGTAAGAGCAGACTGACCCCACTCTGTCAATGTAACATAGCCAGGGAAGAGCAGACTGACCCCACTCTGTCAATGTAACACACGCAGGGAAGAACAGACTGACCCCACTGTGTCAATGTAACAAACTTGGGGAAGAGCAGACTGACCCTAATCTGTCAATGTAACACACCCAGGGAAGAGAAGACAGACCCCACTCTGTCAATGTAACCATCCCAGGGAAGAGCAGACTGACCACACTCTGTCAATGTAACACATCCAGGGAAGAGCAGACTGAACTCACTCTGTCAATGTAACACAACCAGGGAAGATCAGACTGACCCCACTCTGTCAATGTAACACAACCAGGGAAGGTCAGACTGACCCCACTCTGTCAATGTAACACAACCAGGGAAGATCAGACTGACCCCACTCTGTCAATGTAACACACTCTGGGAGAACAGACTGATCCCACTCTGTCAATGTAACATAGCCAGGGAAGAGCAGACTGACCTCACTCTGTCAATGTAGCACACCCAGGGAAGAACAGACTGACCCCACTCTGTCCATGTAACTAACCCTGGGAGAACAGACTGACCCCACTCTGTCAATGTCACACACCTAGGGAAGAGCAGACTCACCCCACTCTGTCAATGTCACGCACCCAGGGAAGAGCACACTGACCGCACTCTGTCAATGTAACACACCCAGGGAAGAACAGACTGACCCCACTGTGTCAATGTAACAAACTTGGGGAAGAGCAGACTGACCCCAATCTGTCAATGTTACACACCCAGGGAAGAGAAGACTGACCCCACTCTGTCAATGTAACCCTCCCAGGGAAAAGCAGACTGACCCCACTCTGTCAATGTAACACACCCAGGGAAGAGCAGACTGAACTCACTCTGTCAATGTAACACAACCAGGGAAGATCAGACTGACCCCACTCTGTCAATGTAACACACCCAGGGATGAGCAGACTGACCCCACTCTGTCAATGTCACCCACCCATAAAAGAGCAGACTGTCCCCACTCTGTCAATGTGACACGCCCTGGGAAGAGCAGACACACCCCACTCTGTCAATGTAACATACTCAGGGAATAGCAGTCTGACCCCACTCTGTCAATGTATCACACCCAGGGGAGAGCAGACTGAACCAACCCTGTCAATGTCACTCACCCAGGGAAGAGCAGACTGACCTCACTCTGTCAATGTAACACACCCTGGGAAGAGCAGACTGACCCCCACACTGTCAATTTAACACACACAGGGAAGTGCACACTGACCCCACTCTGTCATTGTAACACAGCAAGGGAAGAGCAGACTGACCCCACTCTTGCAATGTAACAAACCCTGGGAGAACAGACTGACCCCACTCTGTCAATGTAACACACCCAGGGAAGAGCAGACTGAACCCACTCAATCAATGTAACACACCCAGGGAAGAACAGACTGACCAAACTCTGTCAATGTAACAAACCCAGGGAAGAGCAGACTGACCTCACTCTGTCAATGTAACACACCCAGGGAAGAGCATACTGACCAAACTCTGTCAATGTAACAAACCCAGGGAAGAGCAGACTGACCTCACTCTGTCAATGTAACACACCCTGGGAAGAGCAGACACACCCCACTCTGTCAATGTAACATACTCAGGGAATAGCAGTCTGACCCCACTCTGTCAATGTATCACACCCAGGGGAGAGCAGACTGAACCAACCCTGTCAATGTAACTCACCCAGGGAAGAGCAGACTGACCTCACTCTGTCAATGTCACACACCCTGGGAAGAGCAGACTGACCCCCACTCTGTCAATTTAACACACACAGGGAAGTGCACACTGACCCCACTCTGTCATTGTAACACAGCAAGGGAAGAGCAGACTGACCCCACTCTTGCAATGTAACAAACCCTGGGAGAACAGACTGACCCCACTCTGTCAATGTAACACACCCAGGGAAGAGCAGACTGAACCCACTCAATCAATGTAACACACCCAGGGAAGAACAGACTGAACCCACTCTGTCAATGTAACCCACCCAAAAAAGAGCAGACTGTCCCCACTCTGTCAATGTGACACGCCCAGGGGAGAGCAGACTGACACCACCCTGTCACTGTAACACTCCCAGGGAAGAACAGACTGACGCCACTCTGTCAATGTAACACACCCAGGAAAGAGCAGACTGACCCAACACAGTCAATTTAACACACCCAAGGAAGAACAGACTGACCCCACTCTGTCAATATAACACACTCAGGGAATAGCAGACTGACCCCAATCAGTCAATGTAACACACCCAGGGAAGAGAAGACTGAGCCCACTCTGTCAATGTAACAAACCCAGGGAAGAGCAGACTGACCTCACTCTGTCAATGTAACACACCCAGGGAAGAGCCTACTGACCCCACTCTGTCAATGTAACACACCCAGGGAAGAGCAGACAGAACTCACTCTGTCAATGTAACACAACCAGGGAAGATCAGACTGACCCCACTCTGTCAATGCAACACCCGCAGGGAAGAGTAGACTGAATTCATTCTGTCAATGTAACCCACCCATAAAAGAGCAGACTGACCCCACTCTGTCAATGTGACTCGCTCTGGGAAGAGCAGACTGACCACACTCTGTCAATGTAACACACCATGGGAAGAGCAGACTGACCCCCACTCTGTCAATGTAACACACACAGGGAAGTGTACACTGACCCCACTCTGTCATTGTAACACAGCAAGTGAAGAGAAGACTGACCCAACTCTGTCAATGTAACAAACCCTGGGAGATAAGACTGTCCCCACGCTGTCAATGTAACACACCCAGGGAAGAGCAGACTGAACCCACTCTGTCAATGTAACACACCCAAGGAAGAACAGACTGACCCCACTCTGACAATGTAACACACCCAGGTAAGAGCAGACTGACCCCACTCAGTCAATGTAACCCACCCATAAAAGAGCAGACTGACCCCACTCTGTCAATGTGACACGCCCTGGGAAGAGCAGACTGACCACACTCTGTCAATGCAACACACCCTGGGAAGAGCAGACTGACCCCCACTCTTTCAATGTAACCCAGCCAGGGAAGTGCGCACTGACACCACTCTGTCATTGTAACACACCTCGGGAAGAGCAGACTGACCCCACTGTGTCAATGTAACACACTTGGGGAAGAGCAGACTGACCCCAATCAGTCAACGTAACACACCCAGGGAAGAGAAGACTGACCCCACTCTGTCAATGTAACCCTCCCAGGGAAGAGCAGACTGACCCCACTCTGTCAATGTAACACACCCAGGGAAGAGCAGACTGACCACACTCAGTCAATGTAACCCACCCATAAAAGAGCAGACTGAGCCCACTCTGTCAATGTAACACAACCAGGAAAGAGCAGACTGACCCCAATCTGTCAATGTAACACAGCCAGGGAAAAACAGACTGACCCCACTGTGTTAATGTAACACACCCAGGGAAGAGCAGACTGACCCCACTCTGTCAGTATATCACACCCAGGGAAGAGCAGACTGACCCCACTCTGTCAATGTAACACACCCAGGGAAGAGCAGACTGACCCCACTCTGTCAATGAAAGACACCCAGGGAAGAGTAGACTGACCCCAATCTGTCAATGTAATAGACCCAGGGTAGAGCAGACTGACCTCACTCTGTCAATGTAACACACCCAGGGAAGAGCAGACTGTCCCCACTCTGTCAATGTAACACACCCAGGGAAGAGCAGACTGACCCCACTCTGTCAATGTAAAACACCGAGGGAAGGGCAGACTTACCCCACTCTGTCAATGTCACGCACCCAGGGAAGAGCAGACTGACCCCACTCTGTCAATGTAACACACCCAGTGAAGAGCAGACTGACCCCACTCTGTCAATGTCACGCACCCAGGGAAGAGCACACTGACCGCACTCTGTCAATGTAACACACCCAGGGAAGAGCAGACTGACCCCACTCTGTCAATGTAACACACCCTGGGAAGAGCAGACTGACCCCACTCTGTCAATGTAACACACCCTGGGAAGAGCAGACTGACCCCACTCTGTCACTGTAACACACCCAGGGAAGAGCAGACTGACCCCACTCTGTCAATGTAACAAACCCAGGGAAGAGCAGACTGACCCCACTCTGTCAATGTAACACACCCAGGGAAGAGCAGACTGACCCCACTCTGTCAATGTAAAACACCCAGGGATGGGCAGACTGACCCCATTCTGTCAACGTTTCACACCCAGGGAAGATCAGACTGACCCAACTCTGTCAATGTAACACATTCTGGGAAGAGCAGACTGACCCAGCTGTGTCATTGAAACACACCCAGGGAAGAGCAGACTGACCCCTCTCTGTCATTGTAACGCACCCAGGGAAGAGCAGACTGACCTCACTCTGTCAATGTAACACACCCAGGGAAGAGCAGACTGAGCCTCCTCTGTCAATGTAACACACCCAGGGAACAGAAGATTGACCTGGCTAGGTCAATGTAACATACCCAGGGAAGAGCAGACTAAACCCAATCTGTCAATGTAACACACCCAGGGAAGAGCAGATTGACCCCACTCTGTCAATGTCACGCACCCAGGGAAGAGCAGACTGACCCCACTGTGTCAATATAACATACACAGGGAAGAGCAGACTGACCACACTCTGCCATTGCAACATACCCAGGGAAGAGCAGACTGAGTTCTCTCTGTCAATGTAACACAACCAGGGAAGAGCAGACTGACCCCTGTCTCTCAACGTTATACACCCAGGGAACATCAGACTGACCCAACTCTGTCAATGTAACACACCCTGGGAAGAGCAGACTGACCCCACTCTGTCAATGTAACACACCCAGGGAAGAGCAGACTGACCCCACTCTGTCATTGTAACACACCCAGGGAAGAGCAGACTGACCTCACTCTGTCAATGTAACACACCCAGGGAAGAGCAGACTAACCCCACTCTGTCAAAGTAACACACCCAGCGAAAGGCAGACGGGCCCTGTTCTGTCAATGTAACACACCCAGGGAAGAGCATCCTGACCCCACTCTGTCAGTATAACACACCCAGGGAAGAGCAGACTGACCCCACTCTGTCAAAGTAACACACTCAGGGAAGAGCAGACTGTCCCCACTCTGTCAAAGTAACACACTCAGGGAAGAGCAGACTGACCCCACTCTGTCATTGTAACACACCCAGGGAAAGGCAGACGGACCCTGTTCTGTCAATGTAACGCACCCAGGGAAGAGCAGACTGACCCCACTCTGTCAGGATAACACACCCAGGGAAGAGCAGACTGACCCCACTCTGTCAATGGAACACACCCAGGGAAGAGTAGACTGACCCCACTCTGTCAATGTAACACACCCAGGGAAGAGCAGACTCACCCCACTCTGTCAATGTAAAACACCCAGGGAAGAGCAGACTGACCCCTTTCTGTCAACGTTACACACCCAGGGAAGATCAGACTGACCCAACTCTGTCAATGTAACACATTCTGGGAAGAGCAGACTGACCCCACTCTGTCAATGCAACACACCCAGGGAAGAGCAGACTGACCCCACTCTATCATTGTAACACACCCAGGGAAGAGCACACTGACCGCACTCTGTCAATGTAACACACCCAGGGAAGAGCAGACTGACCCCACTCTGTCAATGTAACACACCCTGGGAAGAGCAGACTGACCCCACTCTGTCAATGTAACACACCCTGGGAAGAGCAGACTGACCCCACTCTGTCACTGTAACACACCCAGGGAAGAGCAGACTGACCCCACTATGTCAATGTAACAAACCCAGGGAAGAGCAGACTGACCCCACTCTGTCAATGTAACACACCCAGGGAAGAGCAGACTGACCCCACTCTGTCAATGTAAAACACCCAGGGAAGAGCAGACTGACCCCATTCTGTCAACGTTTCACACCCAGGGAAGATCAGACTGACCCAACTCTGTCAATGTAACACATTCTGGGAAGAGCAGACTGACCCCACTCTGTCAATGCAACACACCCAGGGAAGAGCAGACTGACCCCACTCTATCATTGTAACACACCCAGGGAAGAGCACACTGACCGCACTCTGTCAATGTAACACACCCAGGGAAGAGCAGACTGACCCCACTCTGTCAATGTAACACACCCTGGGAAGAGCAGACTGACCCCACTCTGTCAATGTAACACACCCTGGGAAGAGCAGACTGACCCCACTCTGTCACTGTAACACACCCAGGGAAGAGCAGACTGACCCCACTATGTCAATGTAACAAACCCAGGGAAGAGCAGACTGACCCCACTCTGTCAATGTAACACACCCAGGGAAGAGCAGACTGACCCCACTCTGTCAATGTAAAACACCCAGGGAAGAGCAGACTGACCCCATTCTGTCAACGTTTCACACCCAGGGAAGATCAGACTGACCCAACTCTGTCAATGTAACACATTCTGGGAAGAGCAGACTGACCCAACTGTGTCATTGAAACACACCCAGGGAAGAGCAGACTGACCCCTCTCTGTCATTGTATCGCACCCAGGGAAGAGCAGACTGACCTCACTCTGTCAATGTAACACACCCAGGGAAGAGCAGACTGAGCCCCCTCTGTCAATGTAACACACCCAGGGAACAGAAGATTGACCTGGCTAGGTCAATGTAACATACCCAGGGAAGAGCAGACTAAACCCAATCTGTCAATGTAACACACCCAGGGAGGAGCAGACTGACCCCACTCTGTCAATGTAACACACACTGGGAAGAGCAGATTGATCCCACTCTGTCAATGTCACGCACCCAGGGAAGAGCAGACTGACCGCATTCTGTCAATGTCACGCACCCAGGGAAGAGCAGACTGACCCCACTGTGTCAATATAACATACACAGGGAAGAGCAGACTGACCACACTCTGCCATTGCAACACACCCAGGGAAGAGCAGACTGAGTTCTCTCTGTCAATGTAACACAACCAGGGAAGAGCAGACTGACCCCTGTCTCTCAACGTTATACACCCAGGGAACATCAGACTGACCCAACTCTGTCAATGTAACACACCCTGGGAAGAGCAGACTGACCCCACTCTGTCAATGTAACACACCCAGGGAAGAGCAGACTGACCCCACTCTGTCATTGTAACACACCCAGGGAAAGGCAGACTGACCTCACTCTGTCAATGTAACACACCCAGGGAAGAGCAGACTAACCCCACTCTGTCAAAGTAACACACCCAGCGAAAGGCAGACGGACCCTGTTCTGTCAATGTAACACACCCAGGGAAGAGCATCCTGACCCCACTCTGTCAGTATAACACACCCAGGGAAGAGCAGACTGACCCCACTCTGTCAAAGTAACACACTCAGGGAAGAGCAGACTGTCCCCACTCTGTCAAAGTAACACACTCAGGGAAGAGCAGACTGACCCCACTCTGTCATTGTAACACACCCAGGGAAAGGCAGACGGACCCTGTTCTGTCAATGTAACGCACCCAGGGAAGAGCAGACTGACCCCACTCTGTCAGGATAACACACCCAGTGAAGAGCAGACTGACCCCACTCTGTCAATGGAACACACCCAGGGAAGAGCAGACTGACCCCTCTCTGTCAATGTAAGACACACAGGGAAGAGTAGACTGACCCCACTCTGTCAATGTCACGCACCCAGGGAAGAGCAGACTGACCCCACTGTGTCAATATAACATACACAGGGAAGAGCAGACTGACCACACTCTGCCATTGCAACACACCCAGGGAAGAGCAGACTGAGTTCTCTCTGTCAATGTAACACAACCAGGGAAGAGCAGACTGACCCCTGTCTCTCAACGTTATACACCCAGGGAACATCAGACTGACCCAACTCTGTCAATGTAACACACCCTGGGAAGAGCAGACTGACCCCACTCTGTCAATGTAACACACCCAGGGAAGAGCAGACTGACCCCACTCTGTCATTGTAACACACCCAGGGAAGAGCAGACTGACCTCACTCTGTCAATGTAACACACCCAGGGAAGAGCAGACTAACCCCACTCTGTCAAAGTAACACACCCAGCGAAAGGCAGACGGGCCCTGTTCTGTCAATGTAACACACCCAGGGAAGAGCATCCTGACCCCACTCTGTCAGTATAACACACCCAGGGAAGAGCAGACTGACCCCACTCTGTCAAAGTAACACACTCAGGGAAGAGCAGACTGTCCCCACTCTGTCAAAGTAACACACTCAGGGAAGAGCAGACTGACCCCACTCTGTCATTGTAACACACCCAGGGAAAGGCAGACGGACCCTGTTCTGTCAATGTAACGCACCCAGGGAAGAGCAGACTGACCCCACTCTGTCAGGATAACACACCCAGGGAAGAGCAGACTGACCCCACTCTGTCAATGGAACACACCCAGGGAAGAGTAGACTGACCCCACTCTGTCAATGTAACACACCCAGGGAAGAGCAGACTCACCCCACTCTGTCAATGTAAAACACCCAGGGAAGAGCAGACTGACCCCTTTCTGTCAACGTTACACACCCAGGGAAGATCAGACTGACCCAACTCTGTCAATGTAACACATTCTGGGAAGAGCAGACTGACCCCACTCTGTCAATGCAACACACCCAGGGAAGAGCAGACTGACCCCACTCTATCATTGTAACACACCCAGGGAAGAGCACACTGACCGCACTCTGTCAATGTAACACACCCAGGGAAGAGCAGACTGACCCCACTCTGTCAATGTAACATACCCAGGGAAGAGCAGACTAAACCCAATCTGTCAATGTAACACACCCAGGGAGGAGCAGACTGACCCCACTCTGTCAATGTAACACACACTGGGAAGAGCAGATTGATCCCACTCTGTCAATGTCACGCACCCAGGAAAGAGCAGACTGACCGCATTCTGTCAATGTCACGCACACAGGGAAGAGCAGACTGACCCCACTGTGTCAATATAACATACACAGGGAAGAGCAGACTGACCACACTCTGCCATTGCAACACACCCAGGGAAGAGCAGACTGAGTTCTCTCTGTCAATGTAACACAACCAGGGAAGAGCAGACTGACCCCTGTCTCTCAACGTTATACACCCAGGGAACATCAGACTGACCCAACTCTGTCAATGTAACACACCCTGGGAAGAGCAGACTGACCCCACTCTGTCAATGTAACACACCCAGGGAAGAGCAGACTGACCCCACTCTGTCATTGTAACACACCCAGGGAAAGGCAGACTGACCTCACTCTGTCAATGTAACACACCCAGGGAAGAGCAGACTAACCCCACTCTGTCAAAGTAACACACCCAGCGAAAGGCAGACGGACCCTGTTCTGTCAATGTAACACACCCAGGGAAGAGCATCCTGACCCCACTCTGTCAGTATAACACACCCAGGGAAGAGCAGACTGACCCCACTCTGTCAAAGTAACACACTCAGGGAAGAGCAGACTGTCCCAACTCTGTCAAAGTAACACACTCAGGGAAGAGCAGACTGACCCCACTCTGTCATTGTAACACACCCAGGGAAAGGCAGACGGACCCTGTTCTGTCAATGTAACGCACCCAGGGAAGAGCAGACTGACCCCACTCTGTCAGGATAACACACCCAGTGAAGAGCAGACTGACCCCACTCTGTCAATGGAACACACCCAGGGAAGAGCAGACTGACCCCTCTCTGTCAATGTAAGACACACAGGGAAGAGTAGACTGACCCCACTCTGTCAATGTCACGCACCCAGGGAAGAGCAGACTGACCCCACTGTGTCAATATAACATACACAGGGAAGAGCAGACTGACCACACTCTGCCATTGCAACACACCCAGGGAAGAGCAGACTGAGTTCTCTCTGTCAATGTAACACAACCAGGGAAGAGCAGACTGACCCCTGTCTCTCAACGTTATACACCCAGGGAACATCAGACTGACCCAACTCTGTCAATGTAACACACCCTGGGAAGAGCAGACTGACCCCACTCTGTCAATGTAACACACCCAGGGAAGAGCAGACTGACCCCACTCTGTCATTGTAACACACCCAGGGAAGAGCAGACTGACCTCACTCTGTCAATGTAACACACCCAGGGAAGAGCAGACTAACCCCACTCTGTCAAAGTAACACACCCAGCGAAAGGCAGACGGGCCCTGTTCTGTCAATGTAACACACCCAGGGAAGAGCATCCTGACCCCACTCTGTCAGTATAACACACGCAGGGAAGAGCAGACTGACCCCACTCTGTCAAAGTAACACACTCAGGGAAGAGCAGACTGTCCCCACTCTGTCAAAGTAACACACTCAGGGAAGAGCAGACTGACCCCACTCTGTCATTGTAACACACCCAGGGAAAGGCAGACGGACCCTGTTCTGTCAATGTAACGCACCCAGGGAAGAGCAGACTGACCCCACTCTGTCAGGATAACACACCCAGGGAAGAGCAGACTGACCCCACTCTGTCAATGGAACACACCCAGGGAAGAGTAGACTGACCCCACTCTGTCAATGTAACACACCCAGGGAAGAGCAGACTCACCCCACTCTGTCAATGTAAAACACCCAGGGAAGAGCAGACTGACCCCTTTCTGTCAACGTTACACACCCAGGGAAGATCAGACTGACCCAACTCTGTCAATGTAACACATTCTGGGAAGAGCAGACTGACCCCACTCTGTCAATGCAACACACCCAGGGAAGAGCAGACTGACCCCACTCTATCATTGTAACACACCCAGGGAAGAGCACACTGACCGCACTCTGTCAATGTAACACACCCAGGGAAGAGCAGACTGACCCCACTCTGTCAATGTAACACACCCTGGGAAGAGCAGACTGACCCCACTCTGTCAATGTAACACACCCTGGGAAGAGCAGACTGACCCCACTCTGTCACTGTAACACACCCAGGGAAGAGCAGACTGACCCCACTATGTCAATGTAACAAACCCAGGGAAGAGCAGACTGACCCCACTCTGTCAATGTAACACACCCAGGGAAGAGCAGACTGACCCCACTCTGTCAATGTAAAACACCCAGGGAAGAGCAGACTGACCCCATTCTGTCAACGTTTCACACCCAGGGAAGATCAGACTGACCCAACTCTGTCAATGTAACACATTCTGGGAAGAGCAGACTGACCCAACTGTGTCATGGAAACACACCCAGGGAAGAGCAGACTGACCCCTCTCTGTCATTGTATCGCACCCAGGGAAGAGCAGACTGACCTCACTCTGTCAATGTAACACACCCAGGGAAGAGCAGACTGAGCCCCCTCTGTCAATGTAACACACCCAGGGAACAGAAGATTGACCTGGCTAGGTCAATGTAACATACCCAGGGAAGAGCAGACTAAACCCAATCTGTCAATGTAACACACCCAGGGAGGAGCAGACTGACCCCACTCTGTCAATGTAACACACACTGGGAAGAGCAGATTGATCCCACTCTGTCAATGTCACGCACCCAGGGAAGAGCAGACTGACCGCATTCTGTCAATGTCACGCACCCAGGGAAGAGCAGACTGACCCCACTCTGTCAATATAACATACACAGGGAAGAGCAGACTGACCACACTCTGCCATTGCAACACACCCAGGGAAGAGCAGACTGAGTTCTCTCTGTCAATGTAACACAACCAGGGAAGAGCAGACTGACCCCTGTCTCTCAACGTTATACACCCAGGGAACATCAGACTGACCCAACTCTGTCATTGTAACACACCCAGGGAAAGGCAGACTGACCTCACTCTGTCAATGTAACACACCCAGGGAAGAGCAGACTAACCCCACTCTGTCAAAGTAACACACCCAGCGAAAGGCAGACGGACCCTGTTCTGTCAATGTAACACACCCAGGGAAGAGCATCCTGACCCCACTCTGTCAGTATAACACACCCAGGGAAGAGCAGACTGACCCCACTCTGTCAAAGTAACACACTCAGGGAAGAGCAGACTGTCCCCACTCTGTCAAAGTAACACACTCAGGGAAGAGCAGACTGACCCCACTCTGTCATTGTAACACACCCAGGGAAAGGCAGACGGACCCTGTTCTGTCAATGTAACGCACCCAGGGAAGAGCAGACTGACCCCACTCTGTCAGGATAACACACCCAGTGAAGGGCAGACTGACCCCACTCTGTCAATGGAACACACCCAGGGAAGAGCAGACTGACCCCTCTCTGTCAATGTAAGACACACAGGGAAGAGTAGACTGACCCCACTCTGTCAATGTAACACACCCAGGGAAGAGCAGACTCACCCCACTCTGTCAATGTAAAACACCCAGGGAAGAGCAGACTGACCCCTTTCTGTCAACGTTACACACCCAGGGAAGATCAGACTGACCCATCTCTGTCAATGTAACACATTCTGGGAAGAGCAGACTGACCCCACTCTGTCAATGCAACACACCCAGGGAAGAGCAGACTGACCCCACTCTATCATTGTAACACACCCAGGGAAGAGCAGACTGACCTCACTCTGTCAATGTAACACACCCAGGGGAGACGAGACTGACCCCTCTATCTCAATGTAACTCACCTAGGGAAGAGCAGACTGACCCCACTCTGTCAAAGTAACACACTCAGGGAAGAGCAGACTGTCCCCACTCTGTCAAAGTAACACACTCAGGGAAGAGCAGACTGACCTCACTCTGTCAATGTAACACACCCAGGGAACAGCAGACTGTCCCCACTCTGTCAAAGTAACACACTCGGGGAAGTGCAGACTGACCCCACTCTGTCAATGTAACACACCCAGGGAAGAGCAGACTGACCCCACCCTGTCAATGTAACACACCCAGGGAAGAGCAGACTGACCCCACTCTGTCAATGTAACACGCCCAGGGAAGAGCAGACTGAACCCACACTGTCAATGTAACACACCGAGGGAAGAGCAGACTGACCCCACCCTGTCAATGTAACACACCCTGGGAAGAGCAGACACACCCAACTCTGTCAATGTAACATATTCAGGGAATAGCAGTCTGACCCCACTCTGTCAATGTATCACACCCAGGGAAGAGCAGACTGACCTCACTCTGTCAATGTAACACACCCTGGGAAGAGCAGACTGACCCCCACTCTGTATATGTAACACACACAGGGAAGTGCACACTGACCCCACTCTGTCATTGTAACACACCCAGGGAAGAGCAGACTGACCCCACTCAATCAATGTAACACACCCAGGGAAGAGCAGACTGACCCCACTCTGTCAATGTATTACACCCAGGGAAGAGCAGACTGATCCCACTCTGTCAATGTAACCCACCCAAAAAAGAGCAGACTGTCCCCACTCTGTCAATGTGACACGCCCTGGGAAGAGCACACTGACCCAACTCTGTCAATGTAACACACCAGGGAAGAGCAGACTGACCAAACTCTGTCAATGTAACAAACCCAGGGAAGAGCAGACTGACCTCACTCTGTCAATGTAACACACCCAGAGAAGAGCAGAATGACCTCTTCTGCAAAGTTACTCACACAGTGAACTGCAGACTTACCCCACTCTGTCAATGTAACCCACCCAGTGAAGTGCACATTGACCCCACTCTGTCATTGTAACACACCCAGGGAAGAGCAGACTGACCCAACTCTGTCAATGTAACACACAATGGGAGAACAGACTGACCCCACTCTGTCAATGTAACACACACAGGGAAGAGCAGACAGATACCACTCTGACAATGTAACACACCAAGGGAAGAACAGACTGACCCCACTCTGTCAATTTAACACACCCAGGGAAGAGCAGATTGACCCCACTCTGTCAATGGAACACACCCAGGGAAGAGCAGACTGGCACCACCCTGTCACTGTAACACTCCCAGGGAAGAACAGACTGACGCCACTCTGTCAATGTAACACACCCAAGGAAGAGCAGACTGACCCAACACAGTCAATTTAGCACACCCAAGGAAGAACAGACTGACCCCACTCTGTCAATGTAACACAATCAGGGAATAGCAGACTGACCCCAGTCAGTCAATGTAACACACCCAGGGAAGAGAAGACTGAGCCCACTCTGTCAATGTAACATACCCAGGGAAGAGCAGACTGACCTCACTCTGTCAATGTAATACACCCAGGGAAGAGCAGACTGACCCCACTCTGTCAATGTAACACACCCAGGGAAGAGCAGACTGAGCACACTCTGTCAATGCAACACACCCTGGGAAGAGCAGACTGACCCCCACTCTGTCAATGTAACACACCCAGGGAAGAGCGCACTGACCCCACTCTGTCAATGTAACACACCCAGGGAAGAGCAGACTGAGCACACTCTGTCAATGCAACACACCCTGGGAAGAGCAGACTGACCCCCACTCTGACAATGTAACACACCCAGGGAAGAGCAGACTGACCCCACTCTGTCAATGTAAAACAACCAGGGAAGAGCAGACTGACCCCTTTCTGTCAACGTTTCACACCCAGAGAAGATCAGACTGACCCAACTCTGTCAATGTAACACATTCTGGGAAGAGCAGACTGACCCAACTCAGTCATTGAAACACACCCAGGGAAGAGCAGACTGACCCCTCTCTGTCATTGTAACGCACCCAGGGAAGAGCAGACTGACCTCACTCTGTCAATGTAACACACCCAGGGAAGAGCAGACTGAGCCCCCTCTGTCAATGTAAAACACCCAGGGAACAGAAGATTGACCTGGCTAGGTCAATGTAACATACCCAGGGAAGAGCAGACTAACCCCACTCTGTCAATGTAACACACCCTGGGAAGAGCAGACTTACCCCACTCTGTCAATTTAACACACCCAGGGAAGAGCAGACTGACCCCACTCTGTCAATGTCACGCACCCAGGGAAGAGCAGACTGACCGCACTCTGTCAATGTCATGCACCCAGGGAAGAGCAGACTGACCCCACTGTGTCAATGTAACACACCCAGGGAAGAGCAGACTGACCCCACACTTTCAATGTAACGCATCCAGGGAAGAGCAGACTGACCCCTCTCTGTCAATGTAACACACCCAGGGAAGAGCAGACTGACCCCACTCTGTCAATGTAACACACCCAGGGAAGAGCAGACTGACCCCACTCTGTCAATGTCACGCACCCAGGGAAGAGCAGACTGACCGCGCACTGTCAATGTAACACACCCAGGGAAGAGCAGATTGACCCCACTGTGTCAATGTAACACACCCAGGGTAGAGCAGACTGACCCCACACTTTCAATGTAACCCACCGAGGGAAGAGCAGACTGACCCCTCTCTGTCATTGTAACACACCCAGGGAAGAGCAGACTGAAACCACTCTGACAATGTAACACACCCAGGGAAGAGCAGACTGACCCCTTTCTCTCAACGTTATAAACCCAGGGAAGATCAGACTGACCAAACTCTGTCAATGTAACACACCCTGGGAAGAGCAGACTGACTCCACTCTGTCAATGTAACACACCCAGGGAAGAGCAGACGGACCTCAATCTGTCAATGTAACACACCCAGGGAAGAGCAGACTGACCCCACTCTGTCAATGTAACACACCCAGGGAAAGGCAGACGGACCCTGTTCTGTCAATGTAACACACCCAGGGAAGAGCAGACTGACCCCACTCTGTCAATGTAACGCACCCAGGGAAAATGCAGACTGACACCACTCTGTCAATATCACAGACCCAGGGAAGAGCAGACTGACCACACTCTGTCAAAGTAACACACTCAGGGAAGAACAGACTGACCCCACTCTGTCAATGTAACGCACCCAGGGAAGAGCAGACTGACCCCACTCTGTCAATGTAACACATTCTGGGAAGAGCAGACTGACCCCACTCTGTCAATGCAACACACCCAGGGAAGAGCAGACTGACCCCACTCTATCATTGTAACACACCCAGGGAAGAGCACACTGACCGCACTCTGTCAATGTAACACACCCAGGGAAGAGCAGACTGACCCCACTCTGTCAATGTAACACAACCTGGGAAGAGTAGACTGACCCCACTCTGTCACTGTAACACACCCAGGGAAGAGCAGACTGACCCCACTCTGTCAATGTAACACACCCAGGGAAGAGCAGACTGACCCCACTATGTCAATGTAACAAACCCAGGGAAGAGCAGACTGACCCCACTCTGTCAATGTAACACACCCAGGGAAGAGCAGACTGACCCCACTCTGTCAATGTAAAACACCCAGGGAAGAGCAGACTGACCCCATTCTGTCAACGTTTCACACCCAGGGAAGATCAGACTGACCCAACTCTGTCAATGTAACACATTCTGGGAAGAGCAGACTGACCCAACTGTGTCATTGAAACACACCCAGGGAAGAGCAGACTGACCCCTCTCTGTCATTGTATCGCACCCAGGGAAGAGCAGACTGACCTCACTCTGTCAATGTAACACACCCAGGGAAGAGCAGACTGAGCCCCCTCTGTCAATGTAACACACCCAGGGAACAGAAGATTGACCTGGCTAGGTCAATGTAACATACCCAGGGAAGAGCAGACTAAACCCAATCTGTCAATGTAACACACCCAGGGAGGAGCAGACTGACCCCACTCTGTCAATGTAACACACCCAGGGAAGAGCAGATTGACCCCACTCTGTCAATGTCACGCACCCAGGGAAGAGCAGACTGACCGCATTCTGTCAATGTCACGCACCCAGGGAAGAGCAGACTGACCCCACTGTGTCAATATAACATACACAGGGAAGAGCAGACTGACCACACTCTCCCATTGCAACACACCCAGGGAAGAGCAGACTGACCCCACTCTGTCATTGTAACACACCCAGGGAAGAGCAGACTGACCTCACTCTGTCAATGTAACACACCCAGGGAAGAGCAGACTAACCCCACTCTGTCAAAGTAACACACCCAGCGAAAGGCAGACGGACCCTGTTCTGTCAATGTAACACACCCAGGGAAGAGCATACTGACCCCACTCTGTCAGTATAACACACCCAGGGAAGAGCAGACTGACCCCACTCTGTCAAAGTAACACACTCAGGGAAGAGCAGACTGTCCCCACTCTGTCAAAGTAACACACTCAGGGAAGAGCAGACTGACCCCACTCTGTCATTGTAACACACCCAGGGAAAGGCAGACGGACCCTGTTCTGTCAATGTAACGCACCCAGGGAAGAGCAGACTGACCCCACTCTGTCAGGATAACACACCCAGGGAAGAGCAGACTGACCCCACTCTGTCAATGGAACACACCCAGGGAAGAGCAGACTGACCCCTCTCTGTCAATGTAAGACACACAGGGAAGAGTAGACTGACCCCACTCTGTCAATGTAACACACCCAGGGAAGAGCAGACTCACCCCACTCTGTCAATGTAAAACACCCAGGGAAGAGCAGACTGACCCCTTTCTGTCAACGTTACACACCCAGGGAAGATCAGACTGACCCAACTCTGTCAATGTAACACATTCTGGGAAGAGCAGACTGACCCCACTCTGTCAATGCAACACACCCAGGGAAGAGCAGACTGACCCCACTCTATCATTGTAACACACCCAGGGAAGAGCAGACTGACCTCACTCTGTCAATGTAACACACCCAGGGGAGACGAGACTGACCCCTCTATCTCAATGTAACTCACCTAGGAAAGAGCAGACTGACCCCACTCTGTCAAAGTAACACACTCAGGGAAGAGCAGACTGTCCCCACTCTGTCAAAGTAACAAACTCAGGGAAGAGCAGACTGACCTCACTCTGTCAATGTAACACACCCAGGGAACAGCAGACTGTCCCCACTCTGTCAAAGTAACACACTCGGGGAAGTGCAGACTGACCCCACTCTGTCAATGTAACACACCCAGGGAAGAGCAGACTGATCCCACTCTGTCAATGTAACCCACCCAAAAAAGAGCAGACTGTCCCCACTCTGTCAATGTGACACGCCCTGGGAAGAGCACACTGACCCAACTCTGTCAATGTAACACACCAGGGAAGAGCAGACTGACCAAACTCTGTCAATGTAACAAACCCAGGGAAGAGCAGACTGACCTCACTCTGTCAATGTAACACACCCAGAGAAGAGCAGAATGACCTCTTCTGCAAAGTTACTCACACAGTGAACTGCAGACTTACCCCACTCTGTCAATGTAACCCACCCAGTGAAGTGCACATTGACCCCACTCTGTCATTGTAACACACCCAGGGAAGAGCAGACTGACCCAACTCTGTCAATGTAACACACAATGGGAGAACAGACTGACCCCACTCTGTCAATGTAACACACACAGGGAAGAGCAGACAGATACCACTCTGACAATGTAACACACCAAGGGAAGAACAGACTGACCCCACTCTGTCAATTTAACACACCCAGGGAAGAGCAGATTGACCCCACTCTGTCAATGGAACACACCCAGGGAAGAGCAGACTGGCACCACCCTGTCACTGTAACACTCCCAGGGAAGAACAGACTGACGCCACTCTGTCAATGTAACACACCCAAGGAAGAGCAGACTGACCCAACACAGTCAATTTAACACACCCAAGGAAGAACAGACTGACCCCACTCTGTCAATGTAACACAATCAGGGAATAGCAGACTGACCCCAATCAGTCAATGTAACACACCCAGGGAAGAGAAGACTGAGCCCACTCTGTCAATGTAACATACCCAGGGAAGAGCAGACTGACCTCACTCTGTCAATGTAATACACCCAGGGAAGAGCAGACTGACCCCACTCTGTCAATGTAACACACCCAGGGAAGAGCAGACTGAGCACACTCTGTCAATGCAACACACCCTGGGAAGAGCAGACTGACCCCCACTCTGTCAATGTAACACACCCAGGGAAGAGCGCACTGACCCCACTCTGTCAATGTAACACACCCAGGGAAGAGCAGACTGACCCCACTCTGTCAATGCAACACACCCTGGGAAGAGCAGACTGACCCCCACTCTGACAATGTAACACACCCAGGGAAGAGCAGACTGACCCCACTCTGTCAATGTAAAACAACCAGGGAAGAGCAGACTGACCCCTTTCTGTCAACGTTTCACACCCAGAGAAGATCAGACTGACCCAACTCTGTCAATGTAACACATTCTGGGAAGAGCAGACTGACCCAACTCAGTCATTGAAACACACCCAGGGAAGAGCAGACTGACCCCTCTCTGTCATTGTAACGCACCCAGGGAAGAGCAGACTGACCTCACTCTGTCAATGTAACACACCCAGGGAAGAGCAGACTGAGCCCCCTCTGTCAATGTAAAACACCCAGGGAACAGAAGATTGACCTGGCTAGGTCAATGTAACATACCCAGGGAAGAGCAGACTAACCCCACTCTGTCAATGTAACACACCCTGGGAAGAGCAGACTTACCCCACTCTGTCAATTTAACACACCCAGGGAAGAGCAGACTGACCCCACTCTGTCAATGTCACGCACCCAGGGAAGAGCAGACTGACCGCACTCTGTCAATGTCATGCACCCAGGGAAGAGCAGACTGACCCCACTGTGTCAATGTAACACACCCAGGGAAGAGCAGACTGACCCCACACTTTCAATGTAACGCATCCAGGGAAGAGCAGACTGACCCCTCTCTGTCAATGTAACACACCCAGGGAAGAGCAGACTGACCCCACTCTGTCAATGTAACACACCCAGGGAAGAGCAGACTGACCCCACTCTGTCAATGTCACGCACCCAGGGAAGAGCAGACTGACCGCGCACTGTCAATGTAACACACCCAGGGAAGAGCAGATTGACCCCACTGTGTCAATGTAACACACCCAGGGTAGAGCAGACTGACCCCAGACTTTCAATGTAACCCACCGAGGGAAGAGCAGACTGACCCCTCTCTGTCATTGTAACACACCCAGGGAAGAGCAGACTGAAACCACTCTGACAATGTAACACACCCAGGGAAGAGCAGACTGACCCCTTTCTCTCAACGTTATAAACCCAGGGAAGATCAGACTGACCAAACTCTGTCAATGTAACACACCCTGGGAAGAGCAGACTGACCCCACTCTGTCAATGTAACACACCCAGGGAAAGGCAGACGGACCCTGTTCTGTCAATGTAACACACCCAGGGAAGAGCAGACTGACCCCACTCTGTCAATGTAACGCACCCAGGGAAAATGCAGACTGACACCACTCTGTCAATATCACAGACCCAGGGAAGAGCAGACTGACCACACTATGTCAAAGTAACACACTCAGGGAAGAACAGACTGACCCCACTCTGTCAATGTAACGCACCCAGGGTAGAGCGGAATGACCCCACTCTGTCAATTTAAATCACCCAGGGAAGAGCAGACTGACCCCACTCTGTCAAGTTAAATCACCCAGGGAAGAGCAGACTGACCCCACTCTGTCAGTATATCACACCCAGGGAAGAGCAGACTGACCCCCCTCTGTCAATGTAACACACCCAGGGAAGAGCAGACTGACCCCACTCTGTCAATGTAACACATTCTGGGAAGAGCAGACTGACCCCACTCTGTCAATGCAACACACCCAGGGAAGAGCAGACTGACCCCACTCTATCATTGTAACACACCCAGGGAAGAGCACACTGACCGCACTCTGTCAATGTAACACACCCAGGGAAGAGCAGACTGACCCCACTCTGTCAATGTAACACACCCTGGGAAGAGCAGACTGACCCCACTCTGTCACTGTAACACACCCAGGGAAGAGCAGACTGACCCCACTATGTCAATGTAACAAACCCAGGGAAGAGCAGACTGACCCCACTCTGTCAATGTAACACACCCAGGGAAGAGCAGACTGACCCCACTCTGTCAATGTAAAACACCCAGGGAAGAGCAGACTGACCCCATTCTGTCAACGTTTCACACCCAGGGAAGATCAGACTGACCCAACTCTGTCAATGTAACACATTCTGGGAAGAGCAGACTGACCCAACTGTGTCATTGAAACACACCCAGGGAAGAGCAGACTGACCCCTCTCTGTCATTGTATCGCACCCAGGGAAGAGCAGACTGACCTCACTCTGTCAATGTAACACACCCAGGGAAGAGCAGACTGAGCCCCCTCTGTCAATGTAACACACCCAGGGAACAGAAGATTGATCTGGCTAGGTCAATGTAACATACCCAGGGAAGAGCAGACTAAACCCAATCTGTCAATGTAACACACCCAGGGAGGAGCAGACTGACCCCACTCTGTCAATGTAACACACCCAGGGAAGAGCAGATTGACCCCACTCTGTCAATGTCACGCACCCAGGGAAGAGCAGACTGACCGCATTCTGTCAATGTCACGCACCCAGGGAAGAGCAGACTGACCCCACTGTGTCAATATAACATACACAGGGAAGAGCAGACTGACCACACTCTCCCATTGCAACACACCCAGGGAAGAGCAGACTGACCCCACTCTGTCATTGTAACACACCCAGGGAAGAGCAGACTGACCTCACTCTGTCAATGTAACACACCCAGGGAAGAGCAGACTAACCCCACTCTGTCAAAGTAACACACCCAGCGAAAGGCAGACGGACCCTGTTCTGTCAATGTAACACACCCAGGGAAGAGCATACTGACCCCACTCTGTCAGTATAACACACCCAGGGAAGAGCAGACTGACCCCACTCTGTCAAAGTAACACACTCAGGGAAGAGCAGACTGTCCCCACTCTGTCAAAGTAACACACTCAGGGAAGAGCAGACTGACCCCACTCTGTCATTGTAACACACCCAGGGAAAGGCAGACGGACCCTGTTCTGTCAATGTAACGCACCCAGGGAAGAGCAGACTGACCCCACTCTGTCAGGATAACACACCCAGGGAAGAGCAGACTGACCCCACTCTGTCAATGGAACACACCCAGGGAAGAGCAGACTGACCCCTCTCTGTCAATGTAAGACACACAGGGAAGAGTAGACTGACCCCACTCTGTCAATGTAACACACCCAGGGAAGAGCAGACTCACCCCACTCTGTCAATGTAAAACACCCAGGGAAGAGCAGACTGACCCCTTTCTGTCAACGTTACACACCCAGGGAAGATCAGACTGACCCAACTCTGTCAATGTAACACATTCTGGGAAGAGCAGACTGACCCCACTCTGTCAATGCAACACACCCAGGGAAGAGCAGACTGACCCCACTCTATCATTGTAACACACCCAGGGAAGAGCAGACTGACCTCACTCTGTCAATGTAACACACCCAGGGGAGACGAGACTGACCCCTCTATCTCAATGTAACTCACCTAGGGAAGAGCAGACTGACCCCACTCTGTCAAAGTAACACACTCAGGGAAGAGCAGACTGTCCCCACTCTGTCAAAGTAACAAACTCAGGGAAGAGCAGACTGACCTCACTCTGTCAATGTAACACACCCAGGGAACAGCAGACTGTCCCCACTCTGTCAAAGTAACACACTCGGGGAAGTGCAGACTGACCCCACTCTGTCAATGTAACACACCCAGGGAAGAGCAGACTGACCCCACTCTGTCAATGGAACACACCCAGGGAAGAGCAGACTGACCCCTCTCTGTCAATGTAAGACACACAGGGAAGAGTAGACTGACCCCACTCTGTCAATGTAACACACCCAGGGAAGAGCAGACTCACCCCACTCTGTCAATGTAAAACACCCAGGGAAGAGCAGACTGACGCCTTTCTGTCAACGTTACACACCCAGGGAAGATCAGACTGACCCAACTCTGTCAATGTAACACATTCTGGGAAGAGCAGACTGACCCCACTCTGTCAATGCAACACACCCAGGGAAGAGCAGACTGACCCCACTCTATCATTGTAACACACCCAGGGAAGAGCAGACTGACCTCACTCTGTCAATGTAACACACGCAGGGGAGACAATACTGACCCCTCTATCTCAATGTAACTCACCTAGGGAAGAGCAGACTGACCCCACTCTGTCAAAGTAACACACTCAGGGAAGAGCAGACTGTCCCCACTCTGTCAATGTAACACACCCTGGGAAGAGCAGACACACCCCACTCTGTCAATGTAACATACTCAGGGAATAGCAGTCTGACCCCACTCTGTCAATGTATCACACCGAGGGAAGAGCAGACTGACCTCACTCTGTCAATGTAACACACCCTGGGAAGAGCAGACTGAACCCCACTCTGTATATGTAACACACACAGGGAAGTGCACACTGACCCCACTCTGTCATTGTAACACACCCAGGGAAGAGCAGACTGACCCCACTCAATCAATGTAACACACCCAGGGAAGAGCGGACTGACCCCACTCTGTCAATGTAATACACCCAGGGAAGAGCAGACTGACCCCACTCTGTCAATGTAACCCACCCAAAAAAGAGCAGACTGTCCCCACTCTGTCAATGTGACACGCCCTGGGAAGAGCACACTGACCCAACTCTGTCAATGTAACACACCAGGGAAGAGCAGACTGACCAAACTCTGTCAATGTAACAAACCCAGGGAAGAGCAGACTGACCTCACTCTGTCAATGTAACACACCCAGAGAAGAGCAGAATGACCTCTTCTGCAAAGTTACTCACACAGTGAACTGCAGACTTACCCCACTCTGTCAATGTAACCCACCCAGTGAAGTGCACATTGACCCCACTCTGTCATTGTAACACACCCAGGGAAGAGCAGACTGACCCAACTCTGTCAATGTAACACACAATGGGAGAACAGACTGACCCCACTCTGTCAATGTAACACACACAGGGAAGAGCAGACAGATACCACTCTGACAATGTAACACACCAAGGGAAGAACAGACTGACCCCACTCTGTCAATTTAACACACCCAGGGAAGAGCAGATTGACCCCACTCTGTCAATGGAACACACCCAGGGAAGAGCAGACTGGCACCACCCTGTCACTGTAACACTCCCAGGGAAGAACAGACTGACGCCACTCTGTCAATGTAACACACCCAGGGAAGAGCAGACTGACCCAACACAGTCAATTTAACACACCCAAGGACGAACAGACTGACCCCACTCTGTCAATGTAACACACTCAGGGAATAGCAGACTGACCCCAATCAGTCAATGTAACACACCCAGGGAAGAGAAGACTGAGCCCACTCTGTCAATGTAACATACCCAGGGAAGAGCAGACTGACCTCACTCTGTCAATGTAACACACCCAGGGAAGAGCAGACTGACCCCACTCTGTCAATGTAACACACCCAGGGAAGAGCAGACTGACCACACTCTGTCAATGCAACACACCCTGGGAAGAGCAGACTGACCCCCACTCTGTCAATGTAACACACCCAGGGAAGTGCGCACTGACCCCACTCTGTCATTGTAACACACCAAGGGAAGAGCAGACTGACCCCACTGTGTCAATGTAACACACTTGGGGAAGAGCAGACTGACCCCAATCAGTCAATGTAACACACCCAGGGAAGAGAAGACTGACCCCACTCTGTCAATGGAACCCTCCCAGGGAAGAGCAGACTGACCCCACACTGTCAATGTAACACACCCAGGGAAGAGCAGACTGACCCCACTCTGTCAATGTAACCCACCCATAAAAGAGCAGACTGACCCCACTCTGTCAATGTAACACACCCAGGAAAGAGCAGACTGACCCCAATCTGTCAATGTAACACACCCAGGGAAAAACAGACTGACCCCACTGTGTCAATGTAACCCACCCATTAAAGAGCAGACTGACCCCACTCTGTCAATGTAACACACCCAGGAAAGAGCAGACTGACCCCACTCTGTCAATGTAACACACCCAGGGAAGAGCAGACTGACCCCACTCTGTCAATGTAAGACACCCAGGGAAGAGTAGACTGACCCCAATCTGTCAATGTAATACACCCAGGGTAGAGCAGACTGACCTCACTCTGTCAATGTAACACACCCAGGGAAGAGCAGACTGTCCCCAGTCTGTCAATGTAACACACCCAGGGAAGAGCAGACTGAACCCACTCTGTCAATGTAAAACACCAAGGGAAGAGCAGACTTACCCCACTCTGTCAATGTCACGCACCCAGGGAAGAGCAGACTGACCCCACTCTGTCAATGTTACACACCCAGGGAAGAGCAGACTGACCCCACTCTGTCAATGTCACGCACCCAGGGAAGAGCACACTGACCGCACTCTGTCAATGTAACACACCCAGGGAAGAACAGACTGACCGCACTCTGTCACTGTAACACACCCAGGGAAGAGCAGACTGAGCACACTCTGTCAATGTAACAAACCCAGGGAAGAGCAGACTGACCCCACTCTGTCAATGTAACACACCCAGGGAAGAGCAGACTGACCCCACTCTGTCAATGTAAAACAACCAGGGAAGAGCAGACTGACCCCTTTCTGTCAACGTTTCACACCCAGGGAAGATCAGACTGACCCAACTCTGTCAATGTAACACATTCTGGGAAGAGCAGACTGACCCAACTCTGTCATTGAAACACACCCAGGGAAGAGCAGACTGACCCCTCTCTGTCATTGTAACGCACCCAGGGAAGAGCAGACTGACCTCACTCTGTCAATGTAACACACCCAGGGAAGAGCAGACTGAGCCCCCTCTGTCAATGTAAAACACCCAGGGAACAGAAGATTGACCTGGCTAGGTCAATGTAACATACCCAGGGAAGAGCAGACTAACCCCACTCTGTCAATGTAACACACCCTGGGAAGAGCAGACTTACCCCACTCTGTCAATTTAACACACCCAGGGAAGAGCAGACTGATCCCACTCTGTCAATGTCACGCACCCAGGGAAGAGCAGACTGACCGCACTCTGTCAATGTCATGCACCCAGGGAAGAGCAGACTGACCCCACTGTGTCAATGTAACACACCCAGGGAAGAGCAGACTGACCCCACACTTTCAATGTAACGCATCCAGGGAAGAGCAGACTGACCCCTCTCTGTCAATGTAACACACCCAGGGAAGAGCAGACTGACCCCACTCTGTCAATGTAACACACCCAGGGAAGAGCAGACTGACCCCACTCTGTCAATGTCACGCACCCAGGGAAGAGCAGACTGACCGCGCACTGTCAATGTAACACACCCAGGGAAGAGCAGATTGACCCCACTGTGTCAATGTAACACACCCAGGGTAGAGCAGACTGACCCCACACTTTCAATGTAACCCACCGAGGGAAGAGCAGACTGACCCCTCTCTGTCATTGTAACACACCCAGGGAAGAGCAGACTGAAACCACTCTGACAATGTAACACACCCAGTGAAGAGCAGACTGACCCCTTTCTCTCAACGTTATAAACCCAGGGAAGATCAGACTGACCAAACTCTGTCAATGTAACACACCCTGGGAAGAGCAGAATGACTCCACTCTGTCAATGTACCACACCCAGGGAAGAGCAGACGGACCTCAATCTGTCAATGTAACACACCCAGGGAAGAGCAGACTGACCCCACTCTGTCAATGTAACACACCCAGGGAAAGGCAGACGGACCCTGCTCGGTCAATGTAACACACCCAGGGAAGAGCAGACTGACCCCACTCTGTGAATGTAACGCACCCAGGGAAAGGCAGACGGACCCTGCTCGGTCAATGTAACACACCCAGGGAAAATGCAGACTGACACCACTCTGTCAATATCACAGACCCAGGGAAGAGCAGACTAACCACACTCTGTCAATGTAACACAGCCAGGGAAGAGCAGACTGAACCCACTCTGTCAAAGTAACACACTCAGGGAAGAACAGACTGACCCCACTCTGTCAATGTAACGCACCCAGGGTAGAGCGGAATGACCCCACTCTGTCAATTTAAATCACCCAGGGAAGAGCAGACTGACCCCACTCTGTCAATGTAACACACCCAGGGAAGAGCAGACTGACCCCACTCTGTCAAGTTAAATCACCCAGGGAAGAGCAGACTGACCCCACTCTGTCAATGTAACACACCCAGGGAAGAGCAGACTGACCCCACTCTGTCAATGTAAGACACCCAGGGAAGAGTAGACTGACCCCACTCTGTCAATGTAATACACCCAGGGTAGAGCAGACTGACCTCACTCTGTCAATGTAACACACCCAGGGAAGAGCAGACTGTCCCCACTCTGTCAATGTAACACACCCAGGGAAGAGCAGACTGACCCCACTCTGTCAATGTAAAACACCGAGGGAAGAGCAGACTGACCCCACTCTGTCAATGTCACGCACCCTGGGAAGAGCAGACTGACCCCACTCTGTCAATGTAACTCACCCAGGGAAGAGCAGACTGACCCCACTCTGTCAATGTAACACACCCAGGGAAGAGCAGACTGACCCCACTCTGTCAATGTAACACACACTGGGAAGAGCAGACTGACCCCAATCTGTCAATGTAACACACCCTGGGAAGAGCAGACTGACCCCACTCTGTCACTGTAACACACCCAGCGAAGAGCAGACTGACCCCACTCTGTCAATGTAACAGACGCTGGGAAGAGCAGACTGACCGCACTCAGTCAATGTAAACCACCCAGGGAAGAGCAGACTGACCCCACTCTGTCAATCTAATGCACCTTGGGAAGAGCAGACTGACCCCACTCTGTCACTGTAACACACCCAGGGACGAGCAGACTGACCCCACTCTGTCAATGTAACACGCCCAGGGAAGGGTAGACTGACCCCACTCTGTCAATGAAACACACCCAGGGAAGAACAGACTGACCCCACTCTGTAAATGTAACACACCCAGGGAAGAGCAGACTGACCCCACTCTGTCAATGTAAGTCACCCAGTGAAGAGTTGACTGACCCCACTCTGTCATTGTAACACACCCAGGGAAGAGCAGACTGACCTCACTCTGTCAATGTAACACACCCAGGGAAGAGCAGACTTACCCCACTCTGTCAATGTAACACACCCAGGGAAGAGCAGACTGACCCCACTCTGTCAATGTAAAACACCGAGGGAAGAGCAGACTGACCCCTTTCTGTCAACGTTTCACACCCAGGGAAGATCAGTCTGACCCAACTCTGTCAATGTAACACATTCTGGGAAGAGCAGACTGACCCACATCTGTCATTGTCACACACCCAGGGAAGAGCAGACTGACCCCTCTCTGTCATTGTAACACACCCAGGGAAGAGCAGACTGACCTCACTCTGTCAATGTAACACACCCAGGGAAGAGCAGACTGAGCCCCCTCTGTCAATGTAACACACCCAGGGAACAGAAGATTGAACTGGCTAGGTCAATGTAACATACCCAGGGAAGAGCAGACTAAACCCAATCTGTCAATGTAACACACCCAGGGAAGAGCAGACTGACCCCACTCTGTCAATGTAACACACCCAGGGAAGAGCAGATTGACCCCACTCTGTCAAGGTCACGCACCCAGGGAAGAGCAGACTGACCGCACTCTGTCAATGTCACGCACCCAGGGAAGAGCAGACTGACCCCACTGTGTCAATATAACATACACAGGGAAGAGCAGACTGACCACACTCTGCCATTGCAACACACCCAGGGAAGAGCAGACTGACCCCACTCTGTCATTGTAACACAACCAGGGAAGAGCAGACTGACCCCTGTCTCTCAACGTTATACACCCAGTGAACATCAGACTTACCCAACTCTGTCAATGTAACACACCCAGGGAAGAGCAGACTGACCCCACTCTGTCAATGTAACACACCCAGGGAAGAGCAGACTGACCCCACTCTGTCATTGTAACACACCCAGGGAAGAGCAGACTGACCTCACTCTGTCAATGTAACACACCCAGGGAAGAGCAGACTAACCCCACTCTGTCAATGTAACACACCCAGCGAAAGGCAGACGGACCCTGTTCTGTCAATGTAACACACCCAGGGAAGAGCATACTGACCCCACTCTGTCAGTATAACACACACAGGGAAGAGCCGACTGACCCCACTCTGTCAATGTAACACACCCAGGGAAGAGCAGACTGACCCCACTCTGTCAAAGTAACACACTCAGGGAAGAGCAGACTGTCCCCACTCTGTCAAAGGAACACACTCAGGGAAGAGCAGACTGACCCCACTCTGTCATTGTAACACACCCAGGGAAGAGCAGACTGACCTCACTCTGTCAATGTAACACACCCAGGGAAGAGCAGACTAACCCCACTCTGTCAATGTAACACACCCAGGAAAAGGCAGACGGACCCTGTTCTGTCAATGTAACGCACCCAGGGAAGAGCAGACTGACCCCACTCTGTCAGGATAACACACCCAGGGTAGAGCAGACTGACCCCACTCTGTCAAGTTAAATCACCCAGGGAAGAGCAGACTGACCCCACTCTGTCAATGTAACACACCCAGGGAAGAGCAGACTGACCCCACTCTGTCAATGTAAGACACCCAGGGAAGAGTAGACTGACCCCACTCTGTCAATGTAATACACCCAGGGTAGAGCAGACTGACCTCACTCTGTCAATGTAACACACCCAGGGAAGAGCAGACTGTCCCCACTCTGTCAATGTAACACACCCAGGGAAGAGCAGACTGACCCCACTCTGTCAATGTAAAACACCGAGGGAAGAGCAGACTGACCCCACTCTGTCAATGTCACGCACCCTGGGAAGAGCAGACTGACCCCACTCTGTCAATGTAACTCACCCAGGGAAGAGCAGACTGACCCCACTCTGTCAATGTAACACACCCAGGGAAGAGCAGACTGACCCCACTCTGTCAATGTAACACACACTGGGAAGAGCAGACTGACCCCAATCTGTCAATGTAACACACCCTGGGAAGAGCAGACTGACCCCACTCTGTCACTGTAACACACCCAGCGAAGAGCAGACTGACCCCACTCTGTCAATGTAACAGACGCTGGGAAGAGCAGACTGACCGCACTCAGTCAATGTAAACCACCCAGGGAAGAGCAGACTGACCCCACTCTGTCAATCTAATGCACCTTGGGAAGAGCAGACTGACCCCACTCTGTCACTGTAACACACCCAGGGACGAGCAGACTGACCCCACTCTGTCAATGTAACACGCCCAGGGAAGGGTAGACTGACCCCACTCTGTCAATGAAACACACCCAGGGAAGAACAGACTGACCCCACTCTGTAAATGTAACACACCCAGGGAAGAGCAGACTGACCCCACTCTGTCAATGTAAGTCACCCAGTGAAGAGTTGACTGACCCCACTCTGTCAATGTAACACACCCAGGGAAGAGCAGACTGACCTCACTCTGTCAATGTAACACACCCAGGGAAGAGCAGACTTACCCCACTCTGTCAATGTAACACACCCAGGGAAGAGCAGACTGACCCCACTCTGTCAATGTAAAACACCGAGGGAAGAGCAGACTGACCCCTTTCTGTCAACGTTTCACACCCAGGGAAGATCAGTCTGACCCAACTCTGTCAATGTAACACATTCTGGGAAGAGCAGACTGACCCACATCTGTCATTGTCACACACCCAGGGAAGAGCAGACTGACCCCTCTCTGTCATTGTAACACACCCAGGGAAGAGCAGACTGACCTCACTCTGTCAATGTAACACACCCAGGGAAGAGCAGACTGAGCCCCCTCTGTCAATGTAACACACCCAGGGAACAGAAGATTGAACTGGCTAGGTCAATGTAACATACCCAGGGAAGAGCAGACTAAACCCAATCTGTCAATGTAACACACCCAGGGAAGAGCAGACTGACCCCACTCTGTCAATGTAACACACCCAGGGAAGAGCAGATTGACCCCACTCTGTCAAGGTCACGCACCCAGGGAAGAGCAGACTGACCGCACTCTGTCAATGTCACGCACCCAGGGAAGAGCAGACTGACCCCACTGTGTCAATATAACATACACAGGGAAGAGCAGACTGACCACACTCTGCCATTGCAACACACCCAGGGAAGAGCAGACTGACCCCACTCTGTCATTGTAACACAACCAGGGAAGAGCAGACTGACCCCTGTCTCTCAACGTTATACACCCAGTGAACATCAGACTTACCCAACTCTGTCAATGTAACACACCCAGGGAAGAGCAGACTGACCCCACTCTGTCAATGTAACACACCCAGGGAAGAGCAGACTGACCCCACTCTGTCATTGTAACACACCCAGGGAAGAGCAGACTGACCTCACTCTGTCAATGTAACACACCCAGGGAAGAGCAGACTAACCCCACTCTGTCAATGTAACACACCCAGCGAAAGGCAGACGGACCCTGTTCTGTCAATGTAACACACCCAGGGAAGAGCATACTGACCCCACTCTGTCAGTATAACACACACAGGGAAGAGCCGACTGACCCCCCTCTGTCAATGTAACACACCCAGGGAAGAGCAGACTGACCCCACTCTGTCAAAGTAACACACTCAGGGAAGAGCAGACTGTCCCCACTCTGTCAAAGGAACACACTCAGGGAAGAGCAGACTGACCCCACTCTGTCATTGTAACACACCCAGGGAAGAGCAGACTGACCTCACTCTGTCAATGTAACACACCCAGGGAAGAGCAGACTAACCCCACTCTGTCAATGTAACACACCCAGGAAAAGGCAGACGGACCCTGTTCTGTCAATGTAACGCACCCAGGGAAGAGCAGACTGACCCCACTCTGTCAGGATAACACACCCAGGGTAGAGCAGACTGACCCCACTCTGTCAATGTAACACACCCAGGGAAGAGCAGACTGACCCCACTCTGTCAATGTAAGACACACAGGGAAGGGTAGACTGACCCCACTCTGTCAATGTAACACACCCAGGGAAGAGCAGACTCACCCCACTCTGTCAATGTAAAACACCGAGGGAAGAGCAGACTGACCCCTTTCTGTCAACGTTACACACCCAGGGAAGATCAGACTGACACAACTCTGTCAATGTAACACATTCTGGGAAGAGCAGACTGACCCCACTCTGTCAATGCAACACACCCAGGGAAGAGCAGACTGACCCCACTCTATCATTGTAACACACCCAGGGAAGAGCAGACTGACCTCACTCTGTCAATGTAACACACCCAGGGAAGAGCAGACTGACCCCATTCTGTCAATGTAACACACACAGGGAAGAGCAGACTGACCCCACTCTGTCAATGTAACTCACCCAGGGAAGAGCAGACTGACCTCACTCTGTCAATGTAACACACCCAGGGGAGACGAGACTGACCCCTCTATCTCAATGTAACTCACCTAGGGAAGAGCAGACTGACCCCACTCTGTCAAAGTAACACACTCAGGGAAGAGCAGACTGTCCCCACTCTGTCAAAGTAACACACTCAGGGAAGAGCAGACTGACCACACTCTGTCAATGTAACACACCCAGGGAACAGCAGACTGTCCCCACTCTGTAAAAGTAACACACTCGGGGAAGTGCAGACTGACCCCCCTCTGTCAATGTAACACACCCAGGGAAGAGCAGACTGACCCCACACTGTCAATGTCACACACACAGGGAAGAGCAGACTGACCCCACCCTGTCAATGTAACACACCCTGGAAAGAGCAGACACACCCCACTCTGTCAATGTAACATACTCAGGGAATAGCAGTCTGACCCCACTCTGTCAATGTATCACACCCAGGGGAGAGCAGACTGAACCAACCCTGTCAATGTAACTCACCCAGGGAAGAGCAGACTGACCTCACTCTGTCAATGTCACACACCCTGGGAAGAGCAGACTGACCCCCACTCTCTCAATGTAACACACACAGGGAAGTGCACACTGACCCCACTCTGTCATTGTAACACAGCAAGGGAAGAGCAGACTGACCCCACTCTTGCAATGTAACAAACCCTGGGAGAACAGACTGACCCCACTCTGTCAATGTAACACACCCAGGGAAGAGCAGACTGAACCCACTCAATCAATGTAACACACCCAGGGAAGAACAGACTGACCCCACTCTTTCAATGTAATACACCCAGGGAAGAGCAGACTGACACCACTCTGTCAATGTAACACACCCAGGGAAGAACAGACTGACTCCACTCTGTCAACGTAACCCCCCCAGGGAAGAGCAGACTGACCCCACTCTGTTAATGTAACACACCCAGGGAATAGCAGACATACCCAACTCTGTCAAAGTAACCCACCCATAAAAGAGCAGACTGGCCCCACTCTGTCAATGTGACACGCCCTGGGAAGAGCAGACTGACCACACTCTGTCAATGTTACCCACCCAGGGAAGAGCAGATTGACCCCACTCTGTCAATGTGACACGCCCTGGGAAGAGCAGACTGAACTCACTCTGTCAATGTAACACACCCAGGGAAGAGCAGACTAACCCCACTCTGTCAAAGTAACACACCCAGGGAAAGGCAGACGGACCCTGTTCTGTCAATGTAACGCACCCAGAGAAGAGCAGACTGACCCCACTCTGTCAGGATAACACACCCAGGGAAGAGCAGACTGACCCCACTCTGTCAATGTAACACACCCAGGGAAGAGCAGACTGACCCCATTCTGTCAATGTAACACACCCAGGGAAGAGCAGACTCACCCCACTCTGTCAATGTAAAACACCCAGGGAAGAGCAGACTGACCCCTTTCTGTCAACGTTACACACCCAGGGAAGATCAGACTGACCCAACTCTGTCAATGTAACACATTCTGGGAAGAGCAGACTGACCCCACTCTGTCAATGCAACACACCCAGGGAAGAGCAGACTGACCCCACTCTATCATTGTTACACACCCAGGGAAGAGCAGACTGACCCCACTCTGTCAATGTAACACACCCAGGGAAGAGCAGACTGACCCCATTCTGTCAATGTAACACACACAGGGAAGAGCAGACTGACCCCACTCTGTCAATGTAACTCACCCAGGGAAGAGAAGATTGCCCCCCCTTTGTCAATGTAACACACCCAGGGGAGACCAGAGTGACCCCTCTATCTCAATGTAACTCACCTAGGGAAGAGCAGACTGACCCCACTCTGTCAAAGTAACACACTCAGGGAAGAGCAGACTGTCCCCACTCAGTCAAAGTAACACACTCAGGGAAGAGCAGACTGACCTCACTCTGTCAATGTAACACACCCAGGGAACAGCAGACTGTCCCCACTCTGTCAAAGAAACACACTGGGGGAAGTGCAGACTGACCCCACTCTGACAATGTAACACACCCAGGGAAGAGCAGACTGACCCCACCCTGTCAATGTAACACACCCAGGGAAGAGCAGACTGACCCCACTCTGTCAATGTAACACGCCCAGGGAAGAGCAGACTGAACCCACCCTGTCAATGTAACACACCCAGGGAAGAGCAGACTGACCCCACCCTGTCAATGTAACACACCCTGGGAAGAGCAGACACACCCCACTCTGTCAATGTAACATACTCAGGGAATAGCAGTCTGACCCCACCCTGTCAATGTATCACACCCAGGGAAGAGCAGACTGACCTCACTCTTTCAATGTCACACACCCTGGGAAGAGCAGACTGACCCCCACTCTTGCAATGTAACAAACCCTGGGAGAACAGACTGACCCCACTCTGTCAATGTAACACACCCAGGGAAGAGCAGACTGAACCCACTCAATCAATGTAACACACCCAGGGAAGAACAGACTGACCCCACTCTGTCAATGTAATACACCCAGAGAAGAACAGACTGACCCCACTCAGTCAATGTAACACACCCAGGGAAGAGCAGACTGACCCCACTCTGTCAATGTAACACACCCAGGGAAGAACAGACTGACTCCACTCTGTCAATGTAACCCCCCCAGGGAAGAGCAGACTGACCCCACTCTGTCAATGTAACCCACCCATAAAAGAGCAGACTGACCCCACCCTGTCAATGTTACACGCCCTGGGAAGAGCAGACTGACCACACTCTGTCAATTTTACCCACCCAGGGAAGAGCAGATTGACCCCACTCTGTCAATGTGACACGCCCTGGGAAGAGCAGACTGACCTCACTCTGTCAATGTAAGACACCCAGGGAAGAACAGACTGACCCCACTCTGTCAATGTAACAAACCCTGGGAGAACAGACTGACCCCACTCTTTCAATGTAACACACCCAGGGAAGAGCAGACTGACACCACTCTGTCAATGTAACACACCCAGGGAAGAGCAGACTGACCCCACTCTGTCAATGTAACACACCCAGGGAAGAGCTGACTGACCCCACTCTGTCAATGTAACACACCCAGGGAAGAGCAGACTGACCCCACTCTGTCAATGTAACACAGCCAGGGAAGAGCAGACTGACCCCTCTCTGTCAATGTAACACACCCAGGGAAGAACAGACTGACCCCACTGTGTCAATGTAACAAACTTGGGGAAGAGCAGACTGACCCCAATCTGTCAATGTAACACACCCAGGGAAGAGAAGACTGACCCCACTCTGTCAATGTAACACAATCAGGGAAGATCAGACTGACCCCACTCTGTCAATGTAACACACCCAGGGATGAGCAGACTGACCCCACTCTGTCAATGTAACCCACCCATAAAAGAGCAGACTTTCCCCACTCTGTCAATGTGACACGCCCTGGGAAGAGCACGCTGACCCAACCCTGTCAATGTAACACACCCTGGGAAGAGCAGACTGACCAATCTCTGTCAATGTAACAAACCCAGGGAAGAGCAGTCTGACCCCACTCTGTCAATGTATCACACCCAGGGGAGAGCAGACTGAACCAACCCTGTCAATGTAACTCACCCAGGGAAGAGCAGACTGACCTCACTCTGTCAATGTAACACACCCAGGAAAGAGCAGACTGACCCCATTCTGTCAATGTAACACACACAGGGAAGAGCAGACTGACCCCACTCTGTCAATGTAACTCACCCAGGGAAGAGAAGATTGCCCCCCCTTTGTCAATGTAACACACCCAAAGGAGACCAGACTGACCCCTCTATCTCAATGTAACTCACCTAGGGAAGAGCAGACTGACCCCACTCTGTCAATGTAACACACCCAGGGAACAGCAGACTGTCCCCACTCTGTCAAAGTAACACACTCGGGGAAGTGCAGACTGACCCCCCTCTGTCAATGTAACACACCCAGGGAAGAGCAGACTGACCCCACCCTGTCAATGTAACACAACCAGGGAAGAGCAGACTGACCCCACTCTGTCAATGTAACACACCCAGGGAAGAGCAGACTGACCCCACCCTGTCAATGTAACAAACCCTGGAAAGAGCAGACACACCCGACTCTGTCAATGTAACATACTCAGGGAATAGCAGTCTGACCCCACTCTGTCAATGTATCACACCCAGGGGAGAGCAGACTGAACCAACCCTGTCAATGTAACTCACCCAGGGAAGAGCAGACTGACCTCACTCTGTCAATGTCACACACCCTGGGAAGAGCAGACTGACCCCCACTCTGTCAATGTAACACACACAGGGAAGTGCACACTGACCCCACTCTGTCATTGTAACACAGCAAGGGAAGAGCAGACTGACCCCACTCTTGCAATGTAACAAACCCTGGGAGAACAGACTGACCCCACTCAATCAATGTAACACACCCAGGGAAAAACAGACTGACCCCACTCTGTCAATGTAATACACCCAGGGAAGAACAGACTGACCCCACTCAGTCAATGTAACACACCCAGGGAAGAGCAGACTGACCCCACTCTGTCAATGTAACACACCCAGGGAAGAACAGACTGACTCCACTCTGTCAACGTAACCCCCCCAGGGAAGAGCAGACTGACACCACTCTGTCAATGTAACACACCCAGGGAATAGCAGACATACCCAACTCTGTCAATGTAACCCACCCATAAAAGAGCAGACTGGCCCCACTCTGTCAATGTGACACGCCCTGGGAAGAGCAGACTGACCACACTCTGTCAATGTTAGCCACCCAGGGAAGAGCAGATTGACCCCACTCTGTCAATGTGACACGCCCTGGGAAGAGCAGACTGACCTCACTCTGTCAATGTAACACACCCAGGGAAGAGCAGACTAACCCCACTCTGTCAATGTAACACACCCAGGGAAAGGCAAACGGACCCTGTTCTGTCAATGTAACGCACCCAGGAAGAGCAGACTGACCCCACTCTGTCAGGATAACACACCCAGGGAAGAGCAGACTGACCCCACTCTGTCAATGTAACACACCCAGGGAAGAGCAGACTGACCCCACTCTGTCAATGTAAGACACACAGGGAAGAGTAGACTGACCCCACTCTGTCAATGTAACACACCCAGGGAAGAGCAGACTCACCCCACTCTGTCAATGTAAAACACCCAGGGAAGAGCAGACTGACCCCTTTCTGTCAACGTTACACACCCAGGGAAGATCAGACTGACCCAACTCTGTCAATGTAACACATTCTGGGAAGAGCAGACTGACCCCACTCTGTCAATGCAACACACCCAGGGAAGAGCAGACTGACCCCACTCTATCATTGTTACAGACCCAGGGAAGAGCAGACTGACCTCACTCTGTCAATGTAACACACCCAGGGAAGAGCAGACTGACCCCACTCTGTTAATGTAACACACCCAGGGAAGAGCAGACTGGCCCCACTCTGTCAATGTGACACGCCCTGGGAAGAGCAGACTGACCACACTCTGTCAATGTTAGCCACCCAGGGAAGAGCAGATTGACCCCACTCTGTCAATGTGACACGCCCTGGGAAGAGCAGACTGACCTCACTCTGTCAATGTAACACACCCAGGGAAGAGCAGACTAACCCCACTCTGTCAATGTAACACACCCAGGGAAAGGCAAACGGACCCTGTTCTGTCAATGTAACGCACCCAGGAAGAGCAGACTGACCCCACTCTGTCAGGATAACACACCCAGGGAAGAGCAGACTGACCCCACTCTGTCAATGTAACACACCCAGGGAAGAGCAGACTGACCCCACTCTGTCAATGTAAGACACACAGGGAAGAGTAGACTGACCCCACTCTGTCAATGTAACACACCCAGGGAAGAGCAGACTCACCCCACTCTGTCAATGTAAAACACCCAGGGAAGAGCAGACTGACCCCTTTCTGTCAACGTTACACACCCAGGGAAGATCAGACTGACCCAACTCTGTCAATGTAACACATTCTGGGAAGAGCAGACTGACCCCACTCTGTCAATGCAACACACCCAGGGAAGAGCAGACTGACCCCACTCTATCATTGTTACAGACCCAGGGAAGAGCAGACTGACCTCACTCTGTCAATGTAACACACCCAGGGAAGAGCAGACTGACCCCACTCTGTTAATGTAACACACCCAGGGAAGAGCAGACTGACCCCACTCTGTCATTGTAACACACCCAGGGAAGAGCAGACTGACCTCACTCTGTCAATGTAACACACCCAGGGAAGAGCAGACTAACCCCACTCTGTCAATGTAACACACCCAGCGAAAGGCAGACGGACCCTGTTCTGTCAATGTAACACACCCAGGGAAGAGCATACTGACCCCACTCTGTCAGTATAACACACACAGGGAAGAGCAGACTGACCCCACTCTGTCAATGTAACACACCCAGGGAAGAGCAGACTGACCCCACTCTGTCAAAGTAACACACTCAGGGAAGAGCAGACTGTCCCCACTCTGTCAAAGGAACACACTCAGGGAAGAGCAGACTGACCCCACTCTGTCATTGTAACACACCCAGGGAAGAGCAGACTGACCTCATTCTGTCAATGTAACACACCCAGGGAAGAGCAGACTAACCCCACTCTGTCAATGTAACACACCCAGGAAAAGGCAGACGGACCCTGTTCTGTCAATGTAACGCACCCAGGGAAGAGCAGACTGACCCCACTCTGTCAGGATAACACACCCAGGGAAGAGCAGACTGACCCCACTCTGTCAATGTAACACACCCAGGGAAGAGCAGACTGACCCCACTCTGTCAATGTAAGACACACAGGGAAGGGTAGACTGACCCCACTCTGTCAATGTAACACACCCAGGGAAGAGCAGACTCACCCCATTCTGTCAATGTAAAACACCGAGGGAAGAGCAGACTGACCCCTTTCTGTCAACGTTACACACCCAGGGAAGATCAGACTGACACAACTCTGTCAATGTAACACATTCTGGGAAGAGCAGACTGACCCCACTCTGTCAATGCAACACACCCAGGGAAGAGCAGACTGACCCCACTCTATCATTGTAACACACCCAGGGAAGAGCAGACTGACCTCACTCTGTCAATGTAACACACCCAGGGAAGAGCAGACTGACCCCATTCTGTCAATGTAACACACACAGGGAAGAGCAGACTGACCCCACTCTGTCAATGTAACTCACCCAGGGAAGAGAAGATTGCCCCCCCTTTGTCAATGTAACACACCCAGGGGAGACCAGACTGACCCCTCTATCTCAATGTAACTCACCTAGGGAAGAGCAGACTGACCCCACTCTGTCAAAGTAACACACTCAGGGAAGAGCAGACTGTCCCCACTCTGTCAAAGTAACACACTCAGGGAAGAGCAGACTGACCTCACTCTGTCAATGTAACACACCCAGGGAACAGCAGACTGTCCCCACTCTGTCAATGTATCACACCCAGGGGAGAGCAGACTGAACCAACCCTGTCAATGTAACTCACCCAGGGAAGAGCAGTCTGACCTCACTCTGTCAATGTCACACACCCTGGGAAGAGCAGACTGACCCCCACTCTGTCAATGTAACACACACAGGGAAGTGCACACTGACCCCACTCTGTCATTGTAACACAGCAAGGGAAGAGCAGACTGACCCCACTCTTGCAATGTAACAAACCCTGGGAGAACAGACTGACCCCACTCTGTCAATGTAACACACCCAGGGAAGAGCAGACTGAACCCACTCAATCAATGTAACACACCCAGGGAAGAACAGACTGACCCCACTCTTTCAATGTAATACACCCAGGGAAGAGCAGACTGACACCACTCTGTCAATGTAACACACCCAGGGAAGAACAGACTGACTCCACTCTGTCAACGTAACCCCCCCAGGGAAGAGCAGACTGACCCCACTCTGTTAATGTAACACACCCAGGGAATAGCAGACATACCCAACTCTGTCAAAGTAACCCACCCATAAAAGAGCAGACTGGCCCCACTCTGTCAATGTGACACGCCCTGGGAAGAGCAGACTGACCACACTCTGTCAATGTTACCCACCCAGGGAAGAGCAGATTGACCCCACTCTGTCAATGTGACACGCCCTGGGAAGAGCAGACTGAACTCACTCTGTCAATGTAACACACCCAGGGAAGAGCAGACTAACCCCACTCTGTCAAAGTAATACATCCAGGGAAAGGCAGACGGACCCTGTTCTGTCAATGTAACGCACCCAGAGAAGAGCAGACTGACCCCACTCTGTCAGGATAACACACCCAGGGAAGAGCAGACTGACCCCACTCTGTCAATGTAACACACCCAGGGAAGAGCAGACTGACCCCATTCTGTCAATGTAACACACCCAGGGAAGAGCAGACTCACCCCACTCTGTCAATGTAAAACACCCAGGGAAGAGCAGACTGACCCCTTTCTGTCAACGTTACACACCCAGGGAAGATCAGACTGACCCAACTCTGTCAATGTAACACATTCTGGGAAGAGCAGACTGACCCCACTCTGTCAATGCAACACACCCAGGGAAGAGCAGACTGACCCCACTCTATCATTGTTACACACCCAGGGAAGAGCAGACTGACCCCACTCTGTCAATGTAACACACCCAGGGAAGAGCAGACTGACCCCACCCTGTCAATGTAACACACCCAGGGAAGAGCAGACTGACCCCACTCTGTCAATGTAACACGCCCAGGGAAGAGCAGACTGAACCCACCCTGTCAATGTAACACACCCAGGGAAGAGCAGACTGACCCCACCCTGTCAATGTAACACACCCTGGGAAGAGCAGACACACCCCACTCTGTCAATGTAACATACTCAGGGAATAGCAGTCTGACCCCACCCTGTCAATGTATCACACCCAGGGAAGAGCAGACTGACCTCACTCTTTCAATGTCACACACCCTGGGAAGAGCAGACTGACCCCCACTCTTGCAATGTAACAAACCCTGGGAGAACAGACTGACCCCACTCTGTCAATGTAACACACCCAGGGAAGAGCAGACTGAACCCACTCAATCAATGTAACACACCCAGGGAAGAACAGACTGACCCCACTCTGTCAATGTAATACACCCAGAGAAGAACAGACTGACCCCACTCAGTCAATGTAACACACCCAGGGAAGAGCAGACTGACCCCACTCTGTCAATGTAACACACCCAGGGAAGAACAGACTGACTCCACTCTGTCAATGTAACCCCCCCAGGGAAGAGCAGACTGACCCCACTCTGTCAATGTAACCCACCCATAAAAGAGCAGACTGACCCCACCCTGTCAATGTTACACGCCCTGGGAAGAGCAGACTGACCACACTCTGTCAATTTTACCCACCCAGGGAAGAGCAGATTGACCCCACTCTGTCAATGTGACACGCCCTGGGAAGAGCAGACTGACCTCACTCTGTCAATGTAAGACACCCAGGGAAGAACAGACTGACCCCACTCTGTCAATGTAACAAACCCTGGGAGAACAGACTGACCCCACTCTTTCAATGTAACACACCCAGGGAAGAGCAGACTGACACCACTCTGTCAATGTAACACACCCAGGGAAGAGCAGACTGACCCCACTCTGTCAATGTAACACACCCAGGGAAGAGCTGACTGACCCCACTCTGTCAATGTAACACACCCAGGGAAGAGCAGACTGACCCCACTCTGTCAATGTAACACAGCCAGGGAAGAGCAGACTGACCCCTCTCTGTCAATGTAACACACCCAGGGAAGAACAGACTGACCCCACTGTGTCAATGTAACAAACTTGGGGAAGAGCAGACTGACCCCAATCTGTCAATGTAACACACCCAGGGAAGAGAAGACTGACCCCACTCTGTCAATGTAACACAATCAGGGAAGATCAGACTGACCCCACTCTGTCAATGTAACACACCCAGGGATGAGCAGACTGACCCCACTCTGTCAATGTAACCCACCCATAAAAGAGCAGACTTTCCCCACTCTGTCAATGTGACACGCCCTGGGAAGAGCACGCTGACCCAACCCTGTCAATGTAACACACCCTGGGAAGAGCAGACTGACCAATCTCTGTCAATGTAACAAACCCAGGGAAGAGCAGTCTGACCCCACTCTGTCAATGTATCACACCCAGGGGAGAGCAGACTGAACCAACCCTGTCAATGTAACTCACCCAGGGAAGAGCAGACTGACCTCACTCTGTCAATGTAACACACCCAGGAAAGAGCAGACTGACCCCATTCTGTCAATGTAACACACACAGGGAAGAGCAGACTGACCCCACTCTGTCAATGTAACTCACCCAGGGAAGAGAAGATTGCCCCCCCTTTGTCAATGTAACACACCCAAAGGAGACCAGACTGACCCCTCTATCTCAATGTAACTCACCTAGGGAAGAGCAGACTGACCCCACTCTGTCAATGTAACACACCCAGGGAACAGCAGACTGTCCCCACTCTGTCAAAGTAACACACTCGGGGAAGTGCAGACTGACCCCCCTCTGTCAATGTAACACACCCAGGGAAGAGCAGACTGACCCCACCCTGTCAATGTAACACAACCAGGGAAGAGCAGACTGACCCCACTCTGTCAATGTAACACACCCAGGGAAGAGCAGACTGACCCCACCCTGTCAATGTAACAAACCCTGGAAAGAGCAGACACACCCGACTCTGTCAATGTAACATACTCAGGGAATAGCAGTCTGACCCCACTCTGTCAATGTATCACACCCAGGGGAGAGCAGACTGAACCAACCCTGTCAATGTAACTCACCCAGGGAAGAGCAGACTGACCTCACTCTGTCAATGTCACACACCCTGGGAAGAGCAGACTGACCCCCACTCTGTCAATGTAACACACACAGGGAAGTGCACACTGACCCCACTCTGTCATTGTAACACAGCAAGGGAAGAGCAGACTGACCCCACTCTTGCAATGTAACAAACCCTGGGAGAACAGACTGACCCCACTCAATCAATGTAACACACCCAGGGAAAAACAGACTGACCCCACTCTGTCAATGTAATACACCCAGGGAAGAACAGACTGACCCCACTCAGTCAATGTAACACACCCAGGGAAGAGCAGACTGACCCCACTCTGTCAATGTAACACACCCAGGGAAGAACAGACTGACTCCACTCTGTCAACGTAACCCCCCCAGGGAAGAGCAGACTGACACCACTCTGTCAATGTAACACACCCAGGGAATAGCAGACATACCCAACTCTGTCAATGTAACCCACCCATAAAAGAGCAGACTGGCCCCACTCTGTCAATGTGACACGCCCTGGGAAGAGCAGACTGACCACACTCTGTCAATGTTAGCCACCCAGGGAAGAGCAGATTGACCCCACTCTGTCAATGTGACACGCTCTGGGAAGAGCAGACTGACCTCACTCTGTCAATGTAACACACCCAGGGAAGAGCAGACTAACCCCACTCTGTCAATGTAACACACCCAGGGAAAGGCAAACGGACCCTGTTCTGTCAATGTAACGCACCCAGGAAGAGCAGACTGACCCCACTCTGTCAGGATAACACACCCAGGGAAGAGCAGACTGACCCCACTCTGTCAATGTAACACACCCAGGGAAGAGCAGACTGACCCCACTCTGTCAATGTAAGACACACAGGGAAGAGTAGACTGACCCCACTCTGTCAATGTAACACACCCAGGGAAGAGCAGACTCACCCCACTCTGTCAATGTAAAACACCCAGGGAAGAGCAGACTGACCCCTTTCTGTCAACGTTACACACCCAGGGAAGATCAGACTGACCCAACTCTGTCAATGTAACACATTCTGGGAAGAGCAGACTGACCCCACTCTGTCAATGCAACACACCCAGGGAAGAGCAGACTGACCCCACTCTATCATTGTTACAGACCCAGGGAAGAGCAGACTGACCTCACTCTGTCAATGTAACACACCCAGGGAAGAGCAGACTGACCCCACTCTGTTAATGTAACACACCCAGGGAAGAGCAGACTGACCCCACTCTGTCATTGTAACACACCCAGGGAAGAGCAGACTGACCTCACTCTGTCAATGTAACACACCCAGGGAAGAGCAGACTAACCCCACTCTGTCAATGTAACACACCCAGCGAAAGGCAGACGGACCCTGTTCTGTCAATGTAACACACCCAGGGAAGAGCATACTGACCCCACTCTGTCAGTATAACACACACAGGGAAGAGCAGACTGACCCCACTCTGTCAATGTAACACACCCAGGGAAGAGCAGACTGACCCCACTCTGTCAAAGTAACACACTCAGGGAAGAGCAGACTGTCCCCACTCTGTCAAAGGAACACACTCAGGGAAGAGCAGACTGACCCCACTCTGTCATTGTAACACACCCAGGGAAGAGCAGACTGACCTCATTCTGTCAATGTAACACACCCAGGGAAGAGCAGACTAACCCCACTCTGTCAATGTAACACACCCAGGAAAAGGCAGACGGACCCTGTTCTGTCAATGTAACGCACCCAGGGAAGAGCAGACTGACCCCACTCTGTCAGGATAACACACCCAGGGAAGAGCAGACTGACCCCACTCTGTCAATGTAACACACCCAGGGAAGAGCAGACTGACCCCACTCTGTCAATGTAAGACACACAGGGAAGGGTAGACTGACCCCACTCTGTCAATGTAACACACCCAGGGAAGAGCAGACTCACCCCATTCTGTCAATGTAAAACACCGAGGGAAGAGCAGACTGACCCCTTTCTGTCAACGTTACACACCCAGGGAAGATCAGACTGACACAACTCTGTCAATGTAACACATTCTGGGAAGAGCAGACTGACCCCACTCTGTCAATGCAACACACCCAGGGAAGAGCAGACTGACCCCACTCTATCATTGTAACACACCCAGGGAAGAGCAGACTGACCTCACTCTGTCAATGTAACACACCCAGGGAAGAGCAGACTGACCCCATTCTGTCAATGTAACACACACAGGGAAGAGCAGACTGACCCCACTCTGTCAATGTAACTCACCCAGGGAAGAGAAGATTGCCCCCCCTTTGTCAATGTAACACACCCAGGGGAGACCAGACTGACCCCTCTATCTCAATGTAACTCACCTAGGGAAGAGCAGACTGACCCCACTCTGTCAAAGTAACACACTCAGGGAAGAGCAGACTGTCCCCACTCTGTCAAAGTAACACACTCAGGGAAGAGCAGACTGACCTCACTCTGTCAATGTAACACACCCAGGGAACAGCAGACTGTCCCCACTCTGTCAATGTATCACACCCAGGGGAGAGCAGACTGAACCAACCCTGTCAATGTAACTCACCCAGGGAAGAGCAGACTGACCTCACTCTGTCAATGTCACACACCCTGGGAAGAGCAGACTGACCCCCACTCTGTCAATGTAACACACACAGGGAAGTGCACACTGACCCCACTCTGTCATTGTAACACAGCAAGGGAAGAGCAGACTGACCCCACTCTTGCAATGTAACAAACCCTGGGAGAACAGACTGACCCCACTCTGTCAATGTAACACACCCAGGGAAGAGCAGACTGAACCCACTCAATCAATGTAACACACCCAGGGAAGAACAGACTGACCCCACTCTTTCAATGTAATACACCCAGGGAAGAGCAGACTGACACCACTCTGTCAATGTAACACACCCAGGGAAGAACAGACTGACTCCACTCTGTCAACGTAACCCCCCCAGGGAAGAGCAGACTGACCCCACTCTGTTAATGTAACACACCCAGGGAATAGCAGACATACCCAACTCTGTCAAAGTAACCCACCCATAAAAGAGCAGACTGGCCCCACTCTGTCAATGTGACACGCCCTGGGAAGAGCAGACTGACCACACTCTGTCAATGTTACCCACCCAGGGAAGAGCAGATTGACCCCACTCTGTCAATGTGACACGCCCTGGGAAGAGCAGACTGAACTCACTCTGTCAATGTAACACACCCAGGGAAGAGCAGACTAACCCCACTCTGTCAAAGTAATACATCCAGGGAAAGGCAGACGGACCCTGTTCTGTCAATGTAACGCACCCAGAGAAGAGCAGACTGACCCCACTCTGTCAGGATAACACACCCAGGGAAGAGCAGACTGACCCCACTCTGTCAATGTAACACACCCAGGGAAGAGCAGACTGACCCCATTCTGTCAATGTAACACACCCAGGGAAGAGCAGACTCACCCCACTCTGTCAATGTAAAACACCCAGGGAAGAGCAGACTGACCCCTTTCTGTCAACGTTACACACCCAGGGAAGATCAGACTGACCCAACTCTGTCAATGTAACACATTCTGGGAAGAGCAGACTGACCCCACTCTGTCAATGCAACACACCCAGGGAAGAGCAGACTGACCCCACTCTATCATTGTTACACACCCAGGGAAGAGCAGACTGACCCCACTCTGTCAATGTAACACACCCAGGGAAGAGCAGACTGACCCCATTCTGTCAATGTAACACACACAGGGAAGAGCAGACTGACCCCACTCTGTCAATGTAACTCACCCAGGGAAGAGAAGATTGCCCCCCCTTTGTCAATGTAACACACCCAGGGGAGACCAGAGTGACCCCTCTATCTCAATGTAACTCACCTAGGGAAGAGCAGACTGACCCCACTCTGTCAAAGTAACACACTCAGGGAAGAGCAGACTGTCCCCACTCAGTCAAAGAAACACACTCAGGGAAGAGCAGACTGACCTCACTCTGTCAATGTAACACACCCAGGGAACAGCAGACTGTCCCCACTCTGTCAAAGAAACACACTCGGGGAAGTGCAGACTGACCCCACTCTGTCAATGTAACACACCCAGGGAGGAGCAGACTGACCCCACCCTGTCAATGTAACACACCCAGGGAAGAGCAGACTGACTCCACTCTGTCAATGTAACACGCCCAAGGAAGAGCAGACTGAACCCACCCTGTCAATGTAACACACCCAGGGAAGAGCAGACTGACCCCACCCTGTCAATGTAACACACCCTGGGAAGAGCAGACACACCCCACTCTGTCAATGTAACATACTCAGGGAATAGCAGTCTGACCCCACCCTGTCAATGTATCACACCCAGGGAAGAGCAGACTGACCTCACTCTGTCAATGTCACACACCCTGGGAAGAGCAGACTGACCCCCACTCTTGCAATGTAACAAACCCTGGGAGAACAGACTGACCCCACTCTGTCAATGTAACACACCCAGGGAAGAGCAGACTGAACCCACTCAATCAATGTAACACACCCAGGGAAGAACAGACTGACCCCACTCTGTCAATGTAATACACCCAGAGAAGAACAGACTGACCCCACTCAGTCAATGTAACACACCCAGGGAAGAGCAGACTGGCCCCACCCTGTCAATGTAACACACCCAGGGAAGAACAGACTGACTCCACTCTGTCAATGTAACCCCCCCAGGGAAGAGCAGACTGACCCCACTCTGTCAATGTAACACACCCAGGGAATAGCAGACTTACCCAACTCTGTCAATGTAACCCACCCATAAAAGAGCAGACTGACCCCACCCTGTCAATGTAACACGCCCTGGGAAGAGCAGACTGACCACACTCTGTCAATGTAACACACCCAGGGAACAGCAGACTGTCCCCACTCTGTCAAAGAAACACACTCGGGGAAGTGCAGACTGACCTCACTCTGTGAATGTAAGACACCCAGGGAAGAACAGACTGACCCCACTCTGTCAATGTAACAAACCCTGGGAGAACAGACTGACCCCACTCTTTCAATGTAACACACCCAGGGAAGAGCAGACTGACGCCACTCTGTCAATGAAACACACCCAGGGAAGAGCAGACTGACCCCACTCTGTCAATGTAACACACCCAGGGAAGAGCTGACTGACCCCACTCTGTCAATGTAACACACCCAGGGAAGAGCAGACTGACCCCACTCTGTCAATGTAACACAGCCAGGGAAGAGCAGACTGACCCCTCTCTGTCAATGTAACACACCCAGGGAAGAACAGACTGACCCCACTGTGTCAATGTAACAAACTTGGGGAAGAGCAGACTGACCCCAATCTGTCAATGTAACACACCCAGGGAAGAGAAGACTGACCCCAATCTGTCAATGTAACACACCCAGGGAAGATCAGACTGACCCCACTCTGTCAATGTAACACACCCAGGGATGAGCAGACTGACCCCACTCTGTCAATGTAACCCACCCATAAAAGAGCAGACTTTCCCCACTCTGTCAATGTGACACGCCCTGGGAAGAGCAGACTGACCAATCTCTGTCAATTTAACAAACCCAGGGAAGAGCAGTCTGACCCCACTCTGTCAATGTATCACACCCAGGGGAGAGCAGACTGAACCAACCCTGTCAATGTAACTCACCCAGGGAAGAGCAGACTGACCTCACTCTGTCAATGTAACACACCCAGGAAAGAGCAGAATGACCCCATTCTGTCAATGTAACACACACAGGGAAGAGCAGACTGACCCCACTCTGTCAATGTAACTCACCCAGGGAAGAGAAGATTGCCCCCCCTTTGTCAATGTAACACACCCAAGGGAGACCAGACTGACCCCTCTATCTCAATGTAACTCACCTAGGGAAGAGCAGACTGACCCCACTCTGTCAAAGTAACACACTCAGGGAAGAGCAGACTGTCCCCACTCTGTCAAAGTAACACACTCGGGGAAGTGCAGACTGACCCCCCTCTGTCAATGTAACACACCCAGGGAAGAGCAGACTGACCCCACCCTGTCAATGTAACACAACCAGGGAAGAGCAGACTGACCCCACTCTGTCAATGTAACACACCCAGGGAAGAGCAGACTGACCCCACCCTGTCAATGTAACAAACCCTGGAAAGAGCAGACACACCCCACTCTGTCAATGTAACATACTCAGGGAATAGCAGTCTGACCCCACTCTGTCAATGTATCACACCCAGGGGAGAGCAGACTGAACCAACCCTGTCAATGTAACTCACCCAGGGAAGAGCAGACTGACCTCACTCTGTCAATGTCACACACCCTGGGAAGAGCAGACTGACCCCCACTCTGTCAATGTAACACACACAGGGAAGTGCACACTGACCCCACTCTGACATTGTAACACAGCAAGGGAAGAGCAGACTGACCCCACTCTTGCAATGTAACAAACCCTGGGAGAACAGACTGACCCCACTCAATCAATGTAACACACCCAGGGAAAAACAGACTGACCCCACTCTGTCAATGTAATACACCCAGGGAAGAACAGACTGACCCCACTCAGTCAATGTAACACACCCAGGGAAGAGCAGACTGACCCCACTCTGTCAATGTAACACACCCAGGGAAGAACAGACTGACTCCACTCTGTCAACGTAACCCCCCCAGGGAAGAGCAGACTGACACCACTCTGTCAATGTAACACACCCAGGGAATAGCAGACATACCCAACTCTGTCAATGTAACCCACCCATAAAAGAGCAGACTGGCCCCACTCTGTCAATGTGACACGCCCTGGGAAGAGCAGACTGACCACACTCTGTCAATGTTACCCACCCAGGGAAGAGCAGATTGACCCCACTCTGTCAATGTGACACGCCCTGGGAAGAGCAGACTGACCTCACTCTGTCAATGTAACACACCCAGGGAAGAGCAGACTAACCCCACTCTGTCAATGTAACACACCCAGGGAAAGGCAGACGGACCCTGTTCTGTCAATGTAACGCACCCAGGGAAGAGCAGACTGACCCCACTCTGTCAGGATAACACACCCAGGGAAGAGCAGACTGACCCCACTCTGTCAATGTAACACACCCAGGGAAGAGCAGACTGACCCCACTCTGTCAATGTAAGACACACAGGGAAGAGTAGACTGACCCCACTCTGTCAATGTAACACACCGAGGGAAGAGCAGACTCACCCCACTCTGTCAATGTAAAACACCCAGGGAAGAGCAGACTGACCCCTTTCTGTCAACGTTACACACCCAGGGAAGATCAGACTGACCCAACTCTGTCAATGTAACACATTCTGGGAAGAGCAGACTGACCCCACTCTGTCAATGCAACACACCCAGGGAAGAGCAGACTGACCCCACTCTATCATTGTTACAGACCCAGGGAAGAGCAGACTGACCTCACTCTGTCAATGTAACACACCCAGGGAAGAGCAGACTGACCCCATTCTGTCAATGTAACACACACAGGGAAGAGCAGACTGACCCCACTCTGTCAATGTAACTCACCCAGGGAAGAGATTAGATTGCCCCCCCTTTGTCAATGTAACACACCCAGGGGAGACCAGAGTGACCCCTCTATCTCAATGTAACTCACCTAGGGAAGAGCAGACTTACCCCACTCTGTCAAAGTAACACACTCAGGAAAGAGCAGACTGACCCCACTCTGTCAATGGAACACACCCAGGGAAGAGCAGACTGACCCCACTCTGTCAATGTAACACACCCTGGGAAGAGCAGACTGACCAAACTCTGTCAATGTAACAAACCCAGGGAAGAGCAGACTGACCTCACTCTGTCAATGTAACACACCCAGAGAAGAGCTGAATGACCTCTTCTGCAAAGTTACTCACACAGTGAACTGCAGACTTACCCCACTCTGTCAATGTAACCCACCCAGTGAAGTGCACATTGACCCCACTCTGTCATTGTAACACACCCAGGGAAGAGCAGACTGACCCCACTCTGTCAATGTAACACACAATGGGAGAACAGACTGACCCCACTCTGTCAATGTAACACACCCAGGGAAGAGCAGACAGATACCACTCTGTCAATGTATCACACCCAGGGGAGAGCAGACTGAACCAACCCTGTCAATGTATCTCACCCAGGGAAGAGCAGACTGACCTCACTCTGTCAATGTCACACACCCTGGGAAGAGCAGACTGACCCCCACTCTGTCAATGTAACACACACAGGGAAGTGCACACTGACCCCACTCTGTCATTGTAACACAGCAAGGGAAGAGCAGACTGACCCCACTCTTGCAATGTAACAAACCCTGGGAGAACAGACTGACCCCACTCTGTCAATGTAACACACCCAGGGAAGAGCAGACTGAACCCACTCAATCAATGTAACACACCCAGGGAAGAACAGACTGACCCCACTCTTTCAATGTAATACACCCAGGGAAGAGCAGACTGACCCCACTCTGTTAATGTAACACACCCAGGGAATAGCAGACTGACCCCACTCTGTCAACGTAACCCCCCCAGGGAAGAGCAGACTGACCCCACTCTGTTAATGTAACACACCCAGGGAATACCAGACATACCCAACTCTGTCAAAGTAACCCACCCATAAAAGAGCAGACTGGCCCCACTCTGTCAATGTGACACGCCCTGGGAAGAGCAGACTGACCACACTCTGTCAATGTGACACGCCCTGGGAAGAGCAGACTGACCTCACTCTGTCAATGTAACACACCCAGGGAAGAGCAGACTAACCCCACTCTGTCAAAGTAACACACCCAGGGAAAGGCAGACGGACCCTGTTCTGTCAATGTAACGCACCCAGGGAAGAGCAGACTGACCCCACTCTGTCAGGATAACGCACCCAGGGAAGAGCAGACTGACCCCACTCTGTCAATGTAACTCACCCAGGGAAGAGAAGATTGCCCCCCCTTTGTCAATGTAACACACCCAGGGGAGACCAGAGTGACCCCTCTATCTCAATGTAACTCACCTAGGGAAGAGCAGACTGACCCCACTCTGTCAAAGTAACACACTCAGGGAAGAGCAGACTGTCCCCACTCAGTCAAAGTAACACACTCAGGGAAGAGCAGACTGACCTCACTCTGTCAATGTAACACACCCAGGGAACAGCAGACTGTCCCCACTCTGTCAAAGAAACACACTCGGGGAAGTGCAGACTGACCCCACTCTGTCAATGTAACACACCCAGGGAAGAGCAGACTGACCCCACCCTGTCAATGTAATACACCCAGGGAAGAGCAGACTGACCCCACTCTGTCAATGTAACACGCCCAGGGAAGGGCAGACTGAACCCACCCTGTCAATGTAACACACCCAGGGAAGAGCAGACTGACCCCACCCTGTCAATGTAACACACCCTGGGAAGAGCAGACACACCCCACTCTGTCAATGTAACATACTCAGGGAATAGCAGTCTGACCCCACCCTGTCAATGTATCACACCCAGGGAAGAGCAGACTGACCTCACTCTGTCAATGTCACACACCCTGGGAAGAGCAGACTGACCCCGACTCTTGCAATGTAACAAACCCTGGGAGAACAGACTGACCCCACTCTGTCAATGTAACACACCCAGGGAAGAGCAGACTGAACCCACTCAATCAATGTAACACACCCAGGGAAGAACAGACTGACCCCACACTGTCAATGTAATACACCCAGAGAAGAACAGACTGACCCCACTCAGTCAATGTAACACACCCAGGGAAGAGCAGACTGACCCCACTCTGTCAATGTAACACACCCAGGGAAGAACAGACTGACTCCACTCTGTCAATGTAACCCCCCCAGGGAAGAGCAGACTGACCCCACTCTGTCAATGTAACACACCCAGGGAATAGCAGACTTACCCAACTCTGTCAATGTAACCCACCCATAAAAGAGCAGACTGACCCCACCCTGTCAATGTAACACGCCCTGGGAAGAGCAGACTGACCACACTCTGTCAATTTTACCCACCCAGGGAAGAGCAGATTGACCCCACTCTGTCAATGTGACACGCCCTGGGAAGAGCAGACTGACCTCACTCTGTCAATGTAAGACACCCAGGGAAGAACAGACTGACCCCACTCTGTCAATGTATCACACCCAGGGGAGAGCAGACTGACACCACTCTTTCAATGTAACACACCCAGGGAAGAGCAGACTGACACCACTCTGTCAATGTAACACACCCAGGGAAGAGCAGACTGACCCCACTCTGTCAATGTAACACACACAGGGAAGAGCAGACTGACCCCACTCTGTCAATGTAACTCACCCAGGGAAGGGCAGACTGACCCCACCCTGTCAATGTAACAAACCCTGGAAAGAGCAGACACACCCCACTCTGTCAATGTAACATACTCAGGGAAAAGCAGTCTGACCCCACTCTGTCAATGTATCACACCCAGGGGAGAGCAGACTGAACCAACCCTGTCAATGTAACTCACCCAGGGAAGAGCAGACTGACCTCACTCTGTCAATGTCACACACCCTGGGAAGTGCAGACTGACCCCCACTCTGTCAATGTAAAACACACAGGGAAGTGCACACTGACCCCACTCTGTCATTGTAACACAGCAAGGGAAGAGCAGACTGACCCCACTCTTGCAATGTAACAAACCCTGGGAGAACAGACTGACCCCACTCAATCAATGTAACACACCCAGGGAAAAACAGACTGACCCCACTCTGTCAATGTAATACACCCAGGGAAGAACAGACTGACCCCACTCAGTCAATGTAACACACCCAGGGAAGAGCAGACTGACCCCACTCTGTCAATGTAACACACCCAGGGAAGAACAGACTGACTCCACTCTGTCAACGTAACCCCCCCAGGGAAGAGCAGACTGACCCCACTCTGTCAATGTAACACACCCAGGGAATACCAGACATACCCAACTCTGTCAATGTAACCCACCCATAAAAGAGCAGACTGGCCCCACTCTGTCAATGTGACACGCCCTGGGAAGAGCAGACTGACCACACTCTGTCAATGTTAGCCACCCAGGGATGAGCAGATTGACCCCACTCTGTCAATGTGACACGCCCTGGGAAGAGCAGACTGACCTCACTCTGTCAATGTAACACACCCAGGGAAGAGCAGACTAACCCCACTCTGTCAATGTAACACACCCAGGGAAAGGCAGACGGACCCTGTTCTGTCAATGTAACGCACCCAGGGAAGAGCAGACTGACCCCACTCTGTCAGGATAACACACCCAGGGAAGAGCAGACTGACCCCACTCTGTCAATGTAACACACCCAGGGAAGAGCAGACTGACCCCACTCTGTCAATGTAAGACACACAGGGAAGAGTAGACTGACCCCACTCTGTCAATGTAACACACCCAGGGAAGAGCAGACTCACCCCACTCTGTCAATGTAAAACACCCAGGGAAGAGCAGACTGACCCCTTTCTGTCAACGTTACACACCCAGGGAAGATCAGACTGACCCAACTCTGTCAATGTAACACATTCTGGGAAGAGCAGACTGACCCCACTCTGTCAATGCAACACACCCAGGGAAGAGCAGACTGACCCCACTCTATCATTGTTACAGACCCAGGGAAGAGCAGACTGACCTCACTCTGTCAATGTAACACACCCAGGGAAGAGCAGACTGACCCCATTCTGTCAATGTAACACACACAGGGAAGAGCAGACTGACCCCACTCTGTCAATGTAACTCACCCAGGGAAGAGAAGATTGCCCCCCCTTTGTCAATGTAACACACCCAGGGGAGACCAGAGTGACCCCTCTATCTCAATGTAACTCACCTAGGGAAGAGCAGACTGACCCCACTCTGTCAAAGTAACACACTCAGGAAAGAGCAGACTGACCCCACTCTGTCAATGTAACACACCCAGGGAAGAGCAGACTGACCCCACTCTGTCAATGTAACACACCCAGGGAAGAGCAGACTGACCCCACTCTGTCAATGTAACAAACCCAGGGAAGAGCAGACTGACCTCACTCTGTCAATGTAACACACCCAGAGAAGAGCTGAATGACCTCTTCTGCAAAGTTACTCACACAGTGAACTGCAGACTTACCCCACTCTGTCAATGTAACCCACCCAGTGAAGTGCACATTGACCCCACTCTGTCATTGTAACACACCCAGGGAAGAGCAGACTGACCCCACTCTGTCAATGTAACACACCAAGGGAAAAGCAGACTGACCCCACTCTGTCAATGTAACACACCCAGGGAAGAGCAGACTGACCCCACTCTGTCAATGTAACACACCCAGGGAAGAGCAGACTGACCCCACTCTGTCAATGTAACACAGCCAGGGAAGAGCAGACTGACCCCTCTCTGTCAATGTAACACACCCAGGGAAGAACAGACTGACCCCACTGTGTCAATGTAACAAACTTGGGGAAGAGCAGACTGACCCCAATCTGTCAATGTAACACACCCAGGGAAGAGAAGACTGACGCCACTCTGTCAATGTAACACAACCAGGGAAGATCAGACTGACCCCACTCTGTCAATGTAACACACCCAGGGATGAGCAGACTGACCCCACTCTGTCAATGTAACCCACCCATAAAAGAGCAGACTTTCCCCACTCTGTCAATGTGACACGCCCTGGGAAGAGCACACTGACCCAACTCTGTCAATGTAACACACCCTGGGAAGAGCAGACTGACCAAACTCTGTCAATGTAACAAACCCAGGGAAGAGCAGTCTGACCCCACTCTGTCAATGTATCACACCCAGGGGAGAGCAGACTGACCAACCCTGTCAATGTAACTCACCCAGGGAAGAGCAGACTGACCTCACTCTGTCAATGTAACACACCCAGGGAAGAGCAGACTGACCCCATTCTGTCAATGGAACACACACAGGGAAGAGCAGACTGACCCCACTCTGTCAATGTAACTCACCCAGGGAAGAGAAGATTGCCCCCCGTTTGTCAATGTAACACACCCAGGGGAGACCAGAGTGACCCCTCTATCTCAATGTAACTCACCTAGGGAAGAGCAGACTGACCCCACTCTGTCAAAGTAACACACTCAGGGAAGAGCAGACTGTCCCCACTCTGTCAAAGTAACACACTCAGGGAAGAGCAGACTGACCCCCCTCTGTCAATGTAACACACCCCGGGAAGAGCAGACTGACCCCACCCTGTCAATGTAACACACCCAGGGAAGAGCAGACTGACCCCACTCTGTCAATGTAACACACCCAGGGAAGAGCAGACTGACCCCACCCTGTCAATGTAACACACCCTGGAAAGAGCAGACACACCCCACTCTGTCAATGTAACATACTCAGGGAATAGCAGTCTGACCCCACTCTGTCAATGTATCACACCCAGGGAAGAGCAGACTGAAGCAACCCTGTCAATGTAACTCACCCAGGGAAGAGCAGACTGACCTCACTCTGTCAATGTCACACACCCTGGGAAGAGCAGACTGACCCCCACTCTGTCAATGTAACACACACAGGGAAGTGCACACTGACCCCACTCTGTCATTGTAACACAGCAAGGGAAGAGCAGACTGACCCCACTCTTGCAATGTAACAAACCCTGGGAGAACAGACTGACCCCACTCTGTCAATGTAACACACCCAGGGAAGAGCAGACTGAACCCACTCAATCAATGTAACACACCCAGGGAAGAACAGACTGACCCCACTCTGTCAATGTACTACACCCAGGGAAGAACAGACTGACCCCACTCAGTCAATGTAACACACCCAGGGAAGAGCAGACTGACCCCACTCTGTCAATGTAACACACCCAGGGAAGAACAGACTGACTCCACTCTGTCAACGTAACCCCCCCAGGGAAGAGCAGACTGACCCCACTCTGTCAATGTAACACACCCAGGGAATACCAGACATACCCAACTCTGTCAATGTAACCCACCCATAAAAGAGCAGACTGGCCCCACTCTGTCAATGTGACACGCCCTGGGAAGAGCAGACTGACCACACTCTGTCAATGTTACCCACCCAGGGAAGAGCAGATTGACCCCACTCTGTCAATGTGACACGCCCTGGGAAGAGCAGACTGACCTCACTCTGTCAATGTAACACACCCAGGGAAGAGCAGACGGACCCTGTTCTGTCAATGTAACGCACCCAGGGAAGAGCAGACTGACCCCACTCTGTCAGGATAACACACCCAGGGAAGAGCAGACTGACCCCACTCTGTCAATGTAACACACACAGGGAAAGGCAGACGGACCCTGTTCTGTCAATGTAACGCACCCAGGGAAGAGCAGACTGACCCCACTCTGTCAGGATAACACACCCAGTGAAGAGCAGACTGACCCCACTCTGTCAATGTAACACACCCAGGGAAGAGCAGACTGACCCCACTCTGTCAACGTAAGACACACAGGGAAGAGTAGACTGACCCTACTCTGTCAATGTAACACACCCAGGGAAGAGCAGACTCACCCCACTCTGTCAATGTAACACACCCAGGGGAGAGCAGACTGACCCCTTTCTGTCAACGATACACACCCAGGGAAGATCAGACTGACCCAACTCTGTCAATGTGACACATTCTGGGAAGAGCAGACTGACCCCACTCTGTCAATGCAACACACCCAGGGAAGAGCAGACTGACCCCACTCTATCATTGTTACACACCCAGGGAAGAGCAGACTGACCTCACTCTGTCAATGTAACACACCCAGGGAAGAGCAGACTGACCCCATTCTGTCAATGTAACACACACAGGGAAGAGCAGACTGACCCCACTCTGTCAATGTAACTCACCCAGGGAAGAGAAGATTGCCCCCGCTTTGTCAATGTAACACACCCAGGGGAGACCAGAGTGACCCCTCTATCTCAATGTAACTCACCTAGGGAAGAGCAGACTGACCCCACTCTGTCAAATTAACACACTCAGGGAAGAGCAGACTGTCCCCACTCTGTCAAAGTAACACACTCAGGGAAGAGCAGACTGACCTCACTCTGTCAATGTAACACACCCAGGGAAAAGCAGAATGACCCCACTCTGTCAATGTAACACACCCAGGGAAGAGCAGACTGAACCCACTCAATCAATGTAACACACCCAGGGAAGAACAGACTGACCCCACTCTGTCAATGTAATACACCCAGAGAAGAACAGACTGACCCCACTCAGTCAATGTAACACACCCAGGGAAGAGCAGACTGACCCCACTCTGTCAATGTAACACACCCAGGGAAGAACAGACTGACTCCACTCTGTCAATGTAACCCCCCCAGGGAAGAGCAGACTGACCCCACTCTTTCAATGTAACACACCCAGTGAATAGCAGACTTACCCAACTCTGTCAATGTAACCCACCCATAAAAGAGCAGACTGACCCCACCCTGTCAATGTAACACGCCCTGGGAAGAGCAGACTGACCACACTCTGTCAATGTTACCCACCCAGGGAAGAGCAGATTGACCCCACTCTGTCAATGTGACACGCCCTGGGAAGAGCAGACTGACCTCACTCTGTAAATGTAAGACACCGAGGGAAGAACAGACTGACCCCACTCTGTCAATGTAACAAACCCTGGGAGAACAAACTGACCCCACTCTGTCAATGGAACACACCCAGGGAAGAGCAGACTGACCCCACTCTGTCAATGTAACACACCCAGGGAAGAGCAGACTGACCCCACTCTGTCAATGTAACACACCCAGGGAAGAGCAGACTGACCCCACTCTGTCAATGTAACACAGCCAGGGAAGAGCAGACTGACCCCACTCTGTCAATGTAACACACCCAGGGAAGAACAGACTGACCCCACTGTGTCAATGTAACAAACTTGGGGAAGAGCAGACTGACCCGAATCTGTCAATGTAACACACCCAGGGAAGAGAAGACTGACCCCACTCTGTCTATGTAACACACCCAGGGAAGAGAAGACTGACCCCACTCTGTCAATGTAACACACCCAGGGATGAGCAGACTGACCCCACTCTGTCAATGTAACCCACCCATAAAAGAGCAGACTTTCCCCACTCTGTCAATGTGACACGCCCTGGGAAGAGCACACTGACCCAACTCTGTCAATGTAACACACCCTGGGAAGAGCAGACTGACCAAACTCTGTCAATGTAACACACCCAGGGAAGAGCAGACTGACCTCACTCTGTCAATGTAACACACCAAGGGAAGAACAGACTGACCCCACTCTGTCAATTTAACACACCCAGGGAAGAGCAGACTGACCCCACTCTGTCAATGGAACACACCCAGGGGAGAGCAGACTGACACCACCCTGTCACTGTAACACTCCCAGGGAAGAACAGACTGACGCCACTCTGTCAATGTAACACACCCAGGGAAGAGCAGACTGACCCAACACAGTCAATTCAACACACCCAAGGAAGAACAGACTGACCCCACTCTGTCAAAGTAACACACTCAGGGAAGAGCAGACTGACGCCAATCTGTCAATGTAACACACCCAGGGAAGAGCATACTGACCCCACTCTGTCAATGTAACAAACCCAGGGAAGAGCAGACGGACCTCACTCTGTCAATGTAACACACCCAGGGAAGAGCAGACTGACCCCACTCTGTCAATGTAACACACCCAGGGAAGAGCAGACTGAACTCACTCTGTCAATGTAACACAACCAGGGAAGATCAGACTGACCCCACTCTGTCAATGCAACACACGCAGGGAAGAGCAGACTGAATTCATTCTGTCAATGTAACCCACCCATAAAAGAGCAGACTGACCCCACTCTGTCAATGTGACACACCCTGGGAAGAGCAGACTGACCACACTCTGTCAATGTAACACACCCTGGGAAGAGCAGACTGACCCCCACTCTGTCAATGTAACACACACAGGGAAGTGCACACTGACCCCACTCTGTCATTGTAACACAGCAAGGGAAGAGCAGACTGACCCCACTCTGTCAATGTAACAAACCCCGGTAGAAAAGACTGTCCACACTCTGTCAATGTAACACACCCAGGGAAGAGTAGACTGACCCAACTCTGTCAATGTAACACACCCTGGGAAGAGCAGACTGACCAAACTCTGTCAATGTAACAAACCCAGGGAAGAGCAGACTGAACTCACTCTGTCAATGTAACACAACCAGGGAAGATCAGACTGACCCCACTCTGTCAATGCAACACACGCAGGGAAGAGCAGACTGAATTCATTCTGTCAATGTAACCCACCCATAAAAGAGCAGACTGACCCCACTCTGTCAATGTGACACACCCTGGGAAGAGCAGACTGACCACACTCTGTCAATGTAACACACCCTGGGAAGAGCAGACTGACCCCCACTCTGTCAATGTAACACACACAGGGAAGTGCACACTGACCCCACTCTGTCATTGTAACACAGCAAGGGAAGAGCAGACTGATCCCACTCTGTCAATGTAACAAACCCCGGTAGAAAAGACTGTCCACACTCTGTCAATGTAACACACCCAGGGAAGAGTAGACTGACCCCACTCTGTCAATGTAATACACCCAGGGTAGAGCAGACTGACCTCACTCTGTCAATGTAACACACCCAGGGAAGAGCAGACTGTCCCCACTCTGTCAATGTAACACACCCAGGGAAGAGCAGACTGACCCCACTCTGTCAATGTAAAACACCGAGGGAAGAGCAGACTGACCCCACTCTGTCAATGTCACGCACCCTGGGAAGAGCAGACTGACCCCACTCTGTCAATGTAACACACCCAGGGAAGAGCAGACTGACCCCACTCTGTCAATGTCACGCACCCAGGGAAGAGCACACTGACCGCACTCTGTCAATGTAACACACCCAGGGAAGAGCAGACTGACCCCACTCTGTCAATGTAACACACACTGGGAAGAGCAGACTGACCCCAATCGGTCAATGTAACACACCCTGGGAAGAGCAGACTGACCCCACTCTGTCACTGTAACACACCCAGGGAAGAGAAGACTGACCCCACTCTGTCAATGTAACAAACCCAGGGAAGAGCAGACTGACCCCACTCTGTCAATGTAACAGACGCTGGGAAGAGCAGACTGACCGCACTCAGTCAATGTAAACCACCCAGGGAAGAGCAGACTGACCCCACTCTGTCACTGTAACACACCCAGGAACGAGCAGACTGACCCCACTCTGTCAATATAACACGCCCAGGGAAGGGTAGACTGACCCCACTCTGTCAATGTAACACACGCAGGGAAGAACAGACTGACCCCACTCTGTCAATGTAACACACCCTGGGAAGAGCAGACTGACCCCACTCTGTCAATGTAACACACGCAGGGAAGATTAGACTGACCCCACTCTGTCAATGTAACACACCCAGGGAAGAGCAGACGGACCCCACTCTGTCAATGTAACACACCCAGGGAAGAGCAGACTGACCCCACTCTTTCAATGTAACACACCCAGGGAAGAGCAGACTGACCCCACTCTGTCAATGTAAGACACCCAGTGAAGAGTAGACTGACCCCACTCTGTCAATGTAACACACCCAGGGAAGAGCAGACTGACCCAACTCTGTCATTGTAACACACCCAGTGAAGAGCAGACTGACCCCTCTCTGTCATTGTAACACACCCAGGGAAGAGCTGACTGACCTCACTCTGTCAATGTAACACACCCAGGGAAGAGCAGACTGAGCCCCCTCTGTCAATGTAACACACCCAGGGAACAGAAGATTGAACTGGCTAGGTCAATGTAACATACCCAGGGAAGAGCAGACTAAACCCAATCTGTCAATGTAACACACCCAGGGAAGAGCAGACTGACCCCACTCTGTCAATGTAACACACCCTGGGAAGAGCAGATTCACCCCACTCTGTCAATATCACGCACCCAGGGAAGAGCAGACTGACCGCACTCTGTCAATGTCACGCACCCAGGGAAGAGCAGACTGACCCCACTGTGTCAATATAACATACACAGGGAAGAGCAGACTGACCACACTCTGCCATTGCAACACACCCAGGGAAGAGCAGACTGAGTTCTCTCTGTCAATGTAACACACCCAGGGAAGAGCAGACTGACCCCACTCTGTCAGGATAACAAACCCAGGGAAGAGCAGACTGACCCCACTCTGTCAATGTAACACACCCAGGGAAGAGCAGACTGACCCCACTCTGTCAATGTAAGACACACAGGGAAGAGCAGACTCACCCTACTCTGTCAATGTAAAACACCCAGGGAAGAGCAGACTGACCCCTTTCTGTCAACGTTACAAACCCAAGGAAGATCAGACTGACCCAACTCTGTCAATGTAACACATTCTGGGAAGAGCAGACTGACCCCACTCTGTCAATGCAACACAGCCAGGGAAGAGCAGACTGACCCCACTCTATCATTGTAACACACCCAGGGAAGAGCAGACTGACCTCACTCTGTCAATGTAACACACCCAGGGGAGACGAGACTGACCCCTCTATCTCAATGTAACTCACCTAGGGAAGAGCAGACTGACCCCACTCTGTCAATGTAACTCACCCAGGGAAGAGAAGACTGCCCCCCCTTTGTCAATGTAACACACCCAGGGGAGACCAGAGAGACCCCTCTATCTCAATGTAACTCACCTAGGGAAGAGCAGACTGACCCCACTCTGTCAAAGTAACACACTCAGGGAAGAGCAGACTGTCCCCACTCTGTCAAAGTAACACACTCAGGGAAGAGCAGACTGACCTCACTCTGTCAATGTAACACACCCAGGGAACAGCAGACTGTCCCCACTCTGTCAAAGTAACACACTCGGGGAAGTGCAGACTGACCCCACTCTGTCAACGTAACACACCCAGGGAAGAGCAGACTGACCCCACCCTGTCAATGTAACACACCCAGGGAAGAGCAGACTGACCCCACTCTGTCAATGTAACACACCCAGGGAAGAGCAGACGGACCCCACCCTGTCAATGTAACACACCCTGGGAAGAGCAGACACACCCCACTCTGTGAATGTAACATACTCTGGGAATAGCAGTCTGACCCCACTCTGTCAATGTATCACACCCAGGGGAGAACAGACTGAAAAAACCCTGTCAATGTAACACACTCAGGGAAGAGCAGACTGACCTCACTCTGTCAATGTTACACACCCTGGGAAGAGCTGACTGACCCCCACTCTGTCAATGTAACACACCCAGGGAAGAGCAGACTAACCCCACTCTGTCAATGTAACACACCCAGGGAAAGGCAGACGGACCCTGTTCTGTCAATGTAACGCACCCAGGGAAGAGCAGACTGACTCCACTCTGTCAATGTAACACACACAGGGAAGAGCAGACTGACCCCACTCTGTCAATGTAACTCACGCAGGGAAGAGAAGATTGCCCCCCCTTTGTCAATGTAACACACACAGGGAAGAGCAGACTGACCCCTTTCTGTCAACGTTACACACCCAGGGAAGATCAGACTGACCCAACTCTGTCAATGTAACACATTCTGGGAAGAGCAGACTGACCTCACTCTGTCAATGTCACACACCCTGGGAAGAGCAGACTGACCCCCACTCTTGCAATGTAACAAACCCTGGGAGAACAGACTGACCCCACTCTGTCAATGTAACACACCCAGGGAAGAGCAGACTGAACCCACTCAATCAATGTAACACACCCAGGGAAGAACAGACTGACCCCACTCTGTCAATGTAATACACCCAGAGAAGAACAGACTGACCCCACTCAGTCAATGTAACACACCCAGGGAAGAGCAGACTGACCCCACTCTGTCAATGTAACACACCCAGGGAAGAACAGACTGACTCCACTCTGTCAATGTAACCCCCCCAGGGAAGAGCAGACTGACCCCACTCTGTCAATGTAACACACCCAGGGAATAGCAGACTTACCCAACTCTGTCAATGTAACCCACCCATAAAAGAGCAGACTGACCCCACCCTGTCAATGTAACACGCCCTGGGAAGAGCAGACTGACCACACTCTGTCAATGATACCCAACCCAGGGAAGAGCAGATTGACCCCACTCTGTCATTGTAACACACCCAGGGAAGAGCAGATTGACCCCACTCTGTCAATGTAACACACCCAGGGAAGAGCAGACTGACCTCACTCTGTCAATGTAACACAGCCAGGGAAGAGCAGACTGACCCCACTCTGTCAATGTAACACAGCCAGGGAAGAGCAGACTGACCCCACTCTGTCAATGTAACACACCCAGGGAAGAACAGACTGACCCCACTGTGTCAATGTAACAAACTTGGGGAAGTGCAGACTGACCCCAATCTGTCAATGTAACACACCCAGGGAAGAGAAGACTGACCCCACTCTGTCAATGTAACACACCCAGGGATGAGCAGACTGACCCCACTCTGTCAATGTAACCCACCCATAAAAGAGCAGACTTTCCCCACTCTGTCAATGTGACACGCCCTGGGAAGAGCACACTGACCCAACTCTGTCAATGTAACACACCCAGGGAAGAGCAGACTGACCCCACTCTGTCAGGATAACAAACCCAGGGAAGTGCAGACTGACCCCACTCTGTCAATGTAACACACCCAGGGAAGAGCAGACTGACCCCACTCTGTCAATGTAAGACACACAGGGAAGAGTAGACTGACCCCACTCTGTCAATGTAACACACCCAGGGAAGAGCAGACTCACCCTACTCTGTCAATGTAAAACACCCAGGGAAGAGCAGACTGACCCCTTTCTGTCAACGTTACACACCCAGGGAAGATCAGACTGACCCAACTCTGTCAATGTAACACATTCTGGGAAGAGCAGACTGATCCCACTCTGTCAATGCAACACACCCAGGGAAGAGCAGACTGACCCCACTCTATCATTGTAACACACCCAGGGAAGAGCAGACTGACCTCACTCTGTCAATGTAACACACCCAGGGGAGACGAGACTGACCCCTCTATCTCAATGTAACTCACCTAGGGAAGAGCAGACTGACCCCACTCTGTCAATGTAACTCACCCAGGGAAGAGAAGACTGCCCCCCCTTTGTCAATGTAACACACCCAGGGGAGACCAGAGTGACCCCTCTATCTCAATGTAACTCACCTAGGGAAGAGCAGACTGACCCCACTCTGTCAAAGTAACACACTCAGGGAAGAGCAGACTGTCCCCACTCTGTCAAAGTAACACACTGAGTGAAGAGCAGACTGACCTCACTCTGTCAATGTAACACACCCATGGAACAGCAGACTGTCCCCACTCTGTCAAAGTAACACACTCGGGGAAGTGCAGACTGACCCCACTCTGTCAACGTAACACACCCAGGGAAGAGCAGACTGACCCCACCCTGTCAATGTAACACACCCAGGGAAGAGCAGACTGACCCCACTCTGTCAATGTAACACACCCAGGGAAGAGCAGACTGACCCCACCCTGTCAATGTAACACACCCTGGGAAGAGCAGACACACCCCACTCTGTGAATGTAACATACTCAGGGAATAGCAGTCTGACCCCACTCTGTCAATGTATCACACCCAGGGGAGAACAGACTGAAAAAACCCTGTCAATGTAACACACTCAGGGAAGAGCAGACTGACCTCACTCTGTCAATGTTACACACCCTGGGAAGAGCTGACTGACCCCCACTCTGTCAATGTAACACACCCAGGGAAGAGCAGACTAACCCCACTCTGTCAATGTAACACACCCAGGGAAAGGCAGACGGACCCTGTTCTGTCAATGTAACGCACCCAGGGAAGAGCAGACTGACCGCACTCAGTCACTGTAAACCACCCAGGGAAGAGCAGACTGACCCCAATCTGTCAATCTAATGCATCTTGGGAAGAGCAGACTGACCCCACTCTGTCACTGTAACACACCCAGGGACGAGCAGACAGACCCCACTCTGTCAATATAACACGCCTAGGGAAGGGTAGACTGACCCCATTCTGTCAATGAAACACACCCAGGGAAGAACAGACTGACCCCACTCTGTCAATGTAACACACCCTGGGAAGAGCAGACTGACCCCACTCTGTCAATGTAACACACGCAGGGAAGATTAGACTGACCCCACTCTGTCAATGTAACACACACAGGGAAGAGCAGACGGACCCCACTCTGTCAATGTAACACACCCTGGGAAGAGCAGACTGACCCCACTCTGTCAATGTAACACACCCAGGGAAGAGCAGACTGACCCCACTCTGTCAATGTAAGACACCCAGTGAAGAGTAGACTGACCCCACTCTGTCAATGTAACACACCCAGGGAAGAGCAGACTGACCCAACTCTGTCATTGTAACACACCCAGGGAAGAGCAGACTGACCCCTCTCTGTCATTGTAACACACCCAGGAAAGAGCAGACTGACCTCACTCTGTCAATGTAACACACCCAGGGAAGAGCAGACTGAGCCCCCTCTGTCAATGTAACACACCCAGGGAACAGAAGATGGAACTGGCTAGGTCAATGTAACATACCCAGCGAAGAGCAGACTAAACCCAATCTGTCAATGTAACACACCCAGGGAAGAGCAGACTGACCCCACTCTGTCAATGTAACACACCCAGGGAAGAGCAGATTGACCCCACTCTGTCAATATCACGCAACCAGGGAAGAGCGGACTGACCGCACTCTGTCAATGTCACGCACCCAGGGAAGAGCAGACTGACCCCACTGTGTCAATATAACATACACAGGGAAGAGCAGACTGACCACACTCTGCCATTGCAACACACCCAGGGAAGAGCAGACTGTGTTCTCTCTGTCAATGTAACACACCCAGGGAAGAGCAGACTGACCCCACTCTGTCAATGTAACACACCCAGGGAAGAGCAGACTGACCCCACTCTGTCAATGTAAGACACACAGGGAAGAGTAGACTGACCCCACTCTGTCAATGTAACACACCCAGGGTTGAGCAGACTCACCCTACTCTGTCAATGTAAAACACCCAGGGAAGAGCAGACTGACCCCTTTCTGTCAACGTTACACACCCAGGGAAGATCAGACTGACCCAACTCTGTCAATGTAACACATTCTGGGAAGAGCAGACTGACCCCACTCTGTCAATGCAACACACCCAGGGAAGAGCAGACTGACCCCACTCTATCATTGTAACACACCCAGGGAAGAGCAGACTGACCTCACTCTGTCAATGTAACACACCCAGGGAAGAGCAGACTGACCCCATTCTGTCAATGTAACACACACAGGGAAGAGCAGACTGACCCCACTCTGTCAATGTAACTCACCCAGGGAAGAGAAGACTGCCCCCCCTTTGTCAATGTAACACACCCAGGGGAGACCAGAGTGACCCCTCTATCTCAATGTAACTCACCTAGGGAAGAGCAGACTGACCCCACTCTGTCAAAGTAACACACTCAGGGAAGAGCAGACTGTCCCCACTCTGTCAAAGTAACACACTCAGGGAAGAGCAGACTGACCTCACTCTGTCAATGTAACACACCCAGGGAACAGCAGACTGTCCCCACTCTGTCAAAGTAACACACTCGGGGAAGTGCAGACTGACCCCACTCTGTCAATGTAACACACACAGGGAAGAGCAGACTGACCCCACCCTGTCAATGTAACACACCCAGGGAAGAGCAGACTGTCCCCACTCTGTCAAAGTAACACACTCAGGGAAGAGCAGACTGACCTCACTCTGTCAATGTAACACACCCAGGGAACAGCAGACTGACCCCACTCTGTCAATGTAACAAACCCAGGGAAGAGCAGACGGACCTTACTCTGTCAATGTAACACACCCAGGGAAGAGCAGACTGACCCCACTCTGTCAATGTAACACACCCAGGGAAGAGCAGACTGAACTCACTCTGTCAATGTAACACAACCAGGGAAGATCAGACTGACCCCACTCTGTCAATGCAACACACGCAGGGAAGAGCAGACTGAATTCATTCTGTCAATGTAACACACCCATAAAAGAGCAGACTGACCCCACTCTGCCAATGTGACACACCCTGGGAAGAGCAGACTGACCACACTCTGTCAATGTAACACACCCTGGGAAGAGCAGACTGACCCCGACTCTGTCAATGTAACACACACAGGGAAGTGCACACTGACCCCACTCTGTCATTGTAACACAGCAAGGGAAGAGCAGACTGACCCCACTCTGTCAATGTAACAAACCCCGGTAGAAAAGACTGTCCACACTCTGTCAATGTAACACACCCAGGGAAGAGTAGACTGACCCCACTCTGTCAATGTAATACACCCAGGGTAGAGCAGACTGTCCCCACTCTGTCAATGTAAAACACCGAGGGAAGAGCAGACTGACCCCACGCTGTCAATGTAACACACCCAGGGAAGAGCAGATTGACCCCACTCTGTCAATATCACGCACCCAGGGAAGAGCAGACTGACCGCACTCTGTCAATGTCACGCACCCAGGGAAGAGCAGACTGACCCCACTGTGTCAATATAACATACACAGGGAAGAGCAGACTGACCACACTCTGCCATTGCAACACACCCAGGGAAGAGCAGACTGAGTTCTCTCTGTCAATGTAACACACCCAGGGAAGAGCAGACTGACCCCACTCTGTCAATGTAAGACACACAGGGAAGAGTAGACTGACCCCACTCTGTCAATGTCACACACCCTGGGAAGAGCAGACTGACCCCCACTCTTGCAATGTAACAAACCCTGGGAGAACAGACTGACCCCACTCTGTCAATGTAACACACCCAGGGAAGAGCAGACTGAACCCACTCAATCAATGTAACACACCCAGGGAAGAACAGACTGACCCCACTCTGTCAATGTAATACACCCAGAGAAGAACAGACTGACCCCACTCAGTCAATGTAACACACCCAGGGAAGAGCAGACTGACCCCACTCTGTCAATGTAACACACCCAGGGAAGAACAGACTGACTCCACTCTGTCAATGTAACCCCCCCAGGGAAGAGCAGACTGACCCCACTCTGTCAATGTAACACACCCAGGGAATAGCAGACTTACCCAACTCTGTCAATGTAACCCACCCATAAAAGAGCAGACTGACCCCACCCTGTCAATGTAACACGCCCTGGGAAGAGCAGACTGACCACACTCTGTCAATGATACCCAACCCAGGGAAGAGCAGATTGACCCCACTCTGTCATTGTAACACACCCAGGGAAGAGCAGATTGACCCCACTCTGTCAATGTAACACACCCAGGGAAGAGCAGACTGACCTCACTCTGTCAATGTAACACAGCCAGGGAAGAGCAGACTGACCCCACTCTGTCAATGTAACACAGCCAGGGAAGAGCAGACTGACCCCACTCTGTCAATGTAACACACCCAGGGAAGAACAGACTGACCCCACTGTGTCAATGTAACAAACTTGGGGAAGTGCAGACTGACCCCAATCTGTCAATGTAACACACCCAGGGAAGAGAAGACTGACCCCACTCTGTCAATGTAACACACCCAGGGATGAGCAGACTGACCCCACTCTGTCAATGTAACCCACCCATAAAAGAGCAGACTTTCCCCACTCTGTCAATGTGACACGCCCTGGGAAGAGCACACTGACCCAACTCTGTCAATGTAACACACCCAGGGAAGAGCAGACTGACCCCACTCTGTCAGGATAACAAACCCAGGGAAGTGCAGACTGACCCCACTCTGTCAATGTAACACACCCAGGGAAGAGCAGACTGACCCCACTCTGTCAATGTAAGACACACAGGGAAGAGTAGACTGACCCCACTCTGTCAATGTAACACACCCAGGGAAGAGCAGACTCACCCTACTCTGTCAATGTAAAACACCCAGGGAAGAGCAGACTGACCCCTTTCTGTCAACGTTACACACCCAGGGAAGATCAGACTGACCCAACTCTGTCAATGTAACACATTCTGGGAAGAGCAGACTGATCCCACTCTGTCAATGCAACACACCCAGGGAAGAGCAGACTGACCCCACTCTATCATTGTAACACACCCAGGGAAGAGCAGACTGACCTCACTCTGTCAATGTAACACACCCAGGGGAGACGAGACTGACCCCTCTATCTCAATGTAACTCACCTAGGGAAGAGCAGACTGACCCCACTCTGTCAATGTAACTCACCCAGGGAAGAGAAGACTGCCCCCCCTTTGTCAATGTAACACACCCAGGGGAGACCAGAGTGACCCCTCTATCTCAATGTAACTCACCTAGGGAAGAGCAGACTGACCCCACTCTGTCAAAGTAACACACTCAGGGAAGAGCAGACTGTCCCCACTCTGTCAAAGTAACACACTGAGTGAAGAGCAGACTGACCTCACTCTGTCAATGTAACACACCCATGGAACAGCAGACTGTCCCCACTCTGTCAAAGTAACACACTCGGGGAAGTGCAGACTGACCCCACTCTGTCAACGTAACACACCCAGGGAAGAGCAGACTGACCCCACCCTGTCAATGTAACACACCCAGGGAAGAGCAGACTGACCCCACTCTGTCAATGTAACACACCCAGGGAAGAGCAGACTGACCCCACCCTGTCAATGTAACACACCCTGGGAAGAGCAGACACACCCCACTCTGTGAATGTAACATACTCAGGGAATAGCAGTCTGACCCCACTCTGTCAATGTATCACACCCAGGGGAGAACAGACTGAAAAAACCCTGTCAATGTAACACACTCAGGGAAGAGCAGACTGACCTCACTCTGTCAATGTTACACACCCTGGGAAGAGCTGACTGACCCCCACTCTGTCAATGTAACACACCCAGGGAAGAGCAGACTAACCCCACTCTGTCAATGTAACACACCCAGGGAAAGGCAGACGGACCCTGTTCTGTCAATGTAACGCACCCAGGGAAGAGCAGACTGACTCCACTCTGTCAATGTAACACACACAGGGAAGAGCAGACTGACCCCACTCTGTCAATGTAACTCACGCAGGGAAGAGAAGATTGCCCCCCCTTTGTCAATGTAACACACACAGGGAAGAGCAGACTGACCCCTTTCTGTCAACGTTACACACCCAGGGAAGATCAGACTGACCCAACTCTGTCAATGTAACACATTCTGGGAAGAGCAGACTGACCCCACTCTGTCAATGTAACACACCCAGGGAAGAACAGACTGACTCCACTCTGTCAATGTAACCCCCCCAGGGAAGAGCAGACTGACCCCACTCTGTCAATGTAACACACCCAGGGAATAGCAGACTTACCCAACTCTGTCAATGTAACCCACCCATAAAAGAGCAGACTGACCCCACCCTGTCAATGTAACACGCCCTGGGAAGAGCAGACTGACCACACTCTGTCAATGTTACCCAACCCAGGGAAGAGCAGATTGACCCCACTCTGTCAATGTGACACGCCCTGGGAAGAGCAGACTGACCTCACTCTGTCAATGTAACAAACCCTGGGAGAACAAACTGACCCCACTCTGTCAATGGAACACACCCAGGGAAGAGCAGATTGACCCCACTCTGTCAATGTAACACACCCAGGGAAGAGCAGACTGACCCCACTCTGTCAATGTAACACACCCAGGGAAGAGCAGACTGACCCCACTCTGTCAATGTAACACAGCCAGGGAAGAGCAGACTGACCCCACTCTGTCAATGTAACACAGCCAGGGAAGAGCAGACTGACCCCACTCTGTCAATGTAACACACCCAGGGAAGAACAGACTGACCCCACTGTGTCAATGTAACAAACTTGGGGAAGTGCAGACTGACCCCAATCTGTCAATGTAACACACCCAGGGAAGAGAAGACTGACCCCACTCTGTCAATGTAACACACCCAGGGATGAGCAGACTGACCCCACTCTGTCAATGTAACCCACCCATAAAAGAGCAGACTTTCCCCACTCTGTCAATGTGACACGCCCTGGGAAGAGCACACTGACCCAACTCTGTCAATGTAACACACCCTGGGAAGAGCAGACTGACCCCACTCTGTTAACGTAACACACCCAGGGAAGAGCAGACTGACCCCACCCTGTCAATGTAACACACCCTGGGAAGAGCAGACTGACCCCACACTGTCAATGTAACACACCCAGGGAAGAGCAGACTGACCCCACCCTGTCAATGTAACACACCCTGGGAAGAGCAGACACACCCCACTCTGTGAATGTAACATACTCAGGGAATAGCAGTCTGACCCCACTCTGTCAATGTATCACACCCAGGGGAGAACAGACTGAAAAAACCCTGTCAATGTAACACACTCAGGGAAGAGCAGACTGACCTCACTCTGTCAATGTTACACACCCTGGGAAGAGCAGACTGACCCCCACTCTGTCAATGTAACACACCCAGGGAAGAGCAGACTAACCCCACTCTGTCAATGTAACACACCCAGGGAAAGGCAGACGGACCCTGTTCTGTCAATGTAACGCACCCAGGGAAGAGCAGACTGACCCCACTCTGTCAATGTAAGACACACAGGGAAGAGCAGACTGACCCCACTCTGTCAATGTAACTCACGCAGGGAAGAGAAGATTGCCCCCCCTTTGTCAATGTAACACACCCAGGGAAGAGCAGACTGACCCCTTTCTGTCAACGTTACACACCCAGGGAAGATCAGACTGACCCAACTCTGTCAATGTAACACATTCTGGGAAGAGCAGACTGACCTCACTCTGTCAATGTCACACACCCTGGGAAGAGCAGACTGACCCCCACTCTTGCAATGTAACAAACCCTGGGAGAACAGACTGACCCCACTCTGTCAATGTAACACACCCAGGGAAGAGCAGACTGAACCCACTCAATCAATGTAACACACCCAGGGAAGAACAGACTGACCCCACTCTGTCAATGTAAAACACCCAGAGAAGAACAGACTGACCCCACTCAGTCAATGTAACACACCCAGGGAAGAGCAGACTGACCCCACTCTGTCAATGTAACACACCCAGGGAAGAACAGACTGACTCCACTCTGTCAATGTAACCCCCCCAGGGAAGAGCAGACTGACCCCACTCTGTCAATGTAACACACCCAGGGAATAGCAGACTTACCCAACTCTGTCAATGTAACCCACCCATAAAAGAGCAGACTGACCCCACCCTGTCAATGTAACACGCCCTGGGAAGAGCAGACTGACCACACTCTGTCAATGTTACCCAACCCAGGGAAGAGCAGATCGACCCCACTCTGTTAATGTGACACGCCCTGGGAAGAGCAGACTGACCTCACTCTGTCAATGTAACAAACCCTGGGAGAACAAACTGACCCCACTCTGTCAATGGAACACACCCAGGGAAGAGCAGACTGACCCCACTCTGTCAATGTAACACACCCAGGGAAGAGCAGATTGACCCCACTCTGTCAATGTAACACACCCAGGGAAGAGCAGACTGACCCCACTCTGTCAATGTAACACACCCAGGGAAGAGCAGACTGACCCCACTCTGTCAATGTAACACAGCCAGGGAAGAGCAGACTGACCCCACTCTGTCAATGTAACACAGCCAGGGAAGAGCAGACTGACCCCACTCTGTCAATGTAACACACCCAGGGAAGAACAGACTGACCCCACTGTGTCAATGTAACAAACTTGGGGAAGTGCAGACTGACCCCAATCTGTCAATGTAACACACCCAGGGAAGAGAAGACTGACCCCACTCTGTCAATGTAACACACCCAGGGATGAGCAGACTGACCCCACTCTGTCAAAGTAACCCACCCATAAAAGAGCAGACTTTCCCCACTCTGTCAATGTGACACGCCCTGGGAAGAGCACACTGACCCAACTCTGTCAATGTAACAAACCCAGGGAAGAGCAGACTGACCTCTTCTGCAAAGTTACTCACACAGTGAACTGCAGACTTACCCCACTCTGTCAATGTAACCCACCCAGTGAAGTGCACATTGACCCCACTCTGTCATTGTAACACACCCAGGGAAGAGCAGACTGACCCCACTCTGTCAATGTAACACACAATGGGAGAACAGACTGACCCCACTCTGTCAATGTAACACACCCAGGGAAGAGCAGACAGATACCACTCTGTCAATGTAACACACCAAGGGAAGAACAGACTGACCCCACTCTGTCAATTTAACACACCCAGGGAAGAGCAGACTGACCCCACTCTGTCAATGGAACACACCCAGGGGAGAGCAGACTGACACCACCCTGTCACTGTAACACTCCCAGGGAAGAATAGACTGACGCCACTCTGTCAATGTAACACACCCAGGGAAGAGCAGACTGACCCAACACAGTCAATTCAACACACCCAAGGAAGAACAGACTGACCCCACTCTGTCAAAGTAACACACTCAGGGAAGAGCCGACTGACCCCAATCTGTCAATGTAACACACCCAGGGAAGAGAAGACTGGCCCACTCTGTCAATGTAACAAACCCAGGGAAGAGCAGACGGACCTCACTCTGTCAATGTAACACACCCAGGGAAGAGCAGACTGACCCCACTCTGTCAATGTAACACACCCAGGGAAGAGCAGACTGAACTCACTCTGTCAATGTAACACAACCAGGGAAGATCAGACTGACCCCACTCTGTCAATGCAACACACGCAGGGAAGAGCAGACTGAATTCATTCTGTCAATGTAACCCACCCATAAAAGAGCAGACTGACCCCACTCTGTCAATGTGACACACCCTGGGAAGAGCAGACTGACCACACTCTGTCAATGTAACACACCCTGGGAAGAGCAGACTGACCCCCACTCTGTCAATGTAACACACACAGGGAAGTGCACACTGACCCCACTCTGTCATTGTAACACAGCAAGGGAAGAGCAGACTGACCCCACTCTGTCAATGTAACAAACCCCGGTAGAAAAGACTGTCCACACTCTGTCAATGTAACACACCCAGGGAAGAGTAGACTGACCCCACTCTGTCAATGTAATACACCCAGGGTAGAGCAGACTGACCTCACTCTGTCAATGTAACACACCCAGGGAAGAGCAGACTGTCCCCACTCTGTCAATGTAACACACCCAGGGAAGAGCAGACTGACCCCACTCTGTCAATGTAAAACACCGAGGGAAGAGCAGACTGACCGCACTCTGTCAATGTAACACACCCAGGGAAGAGCAGACTGACCCCACTCTGTCAATGTCACGCACCCAGGGAAGAGCACTTTGACCGCACTCTGTCAATGTAACACACACTGGGAAGAGCAGACTGACCCCACTCTGTCAATGTAACACACACTGGGAAGAGCAGACTGACCCCAATCTGTCAATGTAACACACCCTGGGAAGAGCAGACTGACCCCACTCTGTCACTGTAACACACCCAGGGAAGAGAAGACTGACCCCACTCTGTCAATGTAACAAACCCAGGGAAGAGCAGACTGACCCCACTCTGTCAATGTAACAGACGCTGGGAAGAGCAGACTGACCGCACTCAGTCACTGTAAACCACCCAGGGAAGAGCAGACTGACCCCAATCTGTCAATCTAATGCATCTTGGGAAGAGCAGACTGACCCCACTCTGTCACTGTAACACACCCAGGGACGAGCAGACAGACCCCACTCTGTCAATATAACACGCCTAGGGAAGGGTAGACTGACCCCATTCTGTCAATGAAACACACCCAGGGAAGAACAGACTGACCCCACTCTGTCAATGTAACACACCCTGGGAAGAGCAGACTGACCCCACTCTGTCAATGTAACACACGCAGGGAAGATTAGACTGACCCCACTCTGTCAATGTAACACACACAGGGAAGAGCAGACGGACCCCACTCTGTCAATGTAACACACCCTGGGAAGAGCAGACTGACCCCACTCTGTCAATGTAACACACCCAGGGAAGAGCAGACTGACCCCACTCTGTCAATGTAAGACACCCAGTGAAGAGTAGACTGACCCCACTCTGTCAATGTAACACACCCAGGGAAGAGCAGACTGACCCAACTCTGTCATTGTAACACACCCAGGGAAGAGCAGACTGACCCCTCTCTGTCATTGTAACACACCCAGGAAAGAGCAGACTGACCTCACTCTGTCAATGTAACACACCCAGGGAAGAGCAGACTGAGCCCCCTCTGTCAATGTAACACACCCAGGGAACAGAAGATGGAACTGGCTAGGTCAATGTAACATACCCAGCGAAGAGCAGACTAAACCCAATCTGTCAATGTAACACACCCAGGGAAGAGCAGACTGACCCCACTCTGTCAATGTAACACACCCAGGGAAGAGCAGATTGACCCCACTCTGTCAATATCACGCAACCAGGGAAGAGCGGACTGACCGCACTCTGTCAATGTCACGCACCCAGGGAAGAGCAGACTGACCCCACTGTGTCAATATAACATACACAGGGAAGAGCAGACTGACCACACTCTGCCATTGCAACACACCCAGGGAAGAGCAGACTGTGTTCTCTCTGTCAATGTAACACACCCAGGGAAGAGCAGACTGACCCCACTCTGTCAATGTAACACACCCAGGGAAGAGCAGACTGACCCCACTCTGTCAATGTAAGACACACAGGGAAGAGTAGACTGACCCCACTCTGTCAATGTAACACACCCAGGGTTGAGCAGACTCACCCTACTCTGTCAATGTAAAACACCCAGGGAAGAGCAGACTGACCCCTTTCTGTCAACGTTACACACCCAGGGAAGATCAGACTGACCCAACTCTGTCAATGTAACACATTCTGGGAAGAGCAGACTGACCCCACTCTGTCAATGCAACACACCCAGGGAAGAGCAGACTGACCCCACTCTATCATTGTAACACACCCAGGGAAGAGCAGACTGACCTCACTCTGTCAATGTAACACACCCAGGGAAGAGCAGACTGACCCCATTCTGTCAATGTAACACACACAGGGAAGAGCAGACTGACCCCACTCTGTCAATGTAACTCACCCAGGGAAGAGAAGACTGCCCCCCCTTTGTCAATGTAACACACCCAGGGGAGACCAGAGTGACCCCTCTATCTCAATGTAACTCACCTAGGGAAGAGCAGACTGACCCCACTCTGTCAAAGTAACACACTCAGGGAAGAGCAGACTGTCCCCACTCTGTCAAAGTAACACACTCAGGGAAGAGCAGACTGACCTCACTCTGTCAATGTAACACACCCAGGGAACAGCAGACTGTCCCCACTCTGTCAAAGTAACACACTCGGGGAAGTGCAGACTGACCCCACTCTGTCAATGTAACACACACAGGGAAGAGCAGACTGACCCCACCCTGTCAATGTAACACACCCAGGGAAGAGCAGACTGTCCCCACTCTGTCAAAGTAACACACTCAGGGAAGAGCAGACTGACCTCACTCTGTCAATGTAACACACCCAGGGAACAGCAGACTGACCCCACTCTGTCAATGTAACAAACCCAGGGAAGAGCAGACGGACCTTACTCTGTCAATGTAACACACCCAGGGAAGAGCAGACTGACCCCACTCTGTCAATGTAACACACCCAGGGAAGAGCAGACTGAACTCACTCTGTCAATGTAACACAACCAGGGAAGATCAGACTGACCCCACTCTGTCAATGCAACACACGCAGGGAAGAGCAGACTGAATTCATTCTGTCAATGTAACACACCCATAAAAGAGCAGACTGACCCCACTCTGCCAATGTGACACACCCTGGGAAGAGCAGACTGACCACACTCTGTCAATGTAACACACCCTGGGAAGAGCAGACTGACCCCGACTCTGTCAATGTAACACACACAGGGAAGTGCACACTGACCCCACTCTGTCATTGTAACACAGCAAGGGAAGAGCAGACTGACCCCACTCTGTCAATGTAACAAACCCCGGTAGAAAAGACTGTCCACACTCTGTCAATGTAACACACCCAGGGAAGAGTAGACTGACCCCACTCTGTCAATGTAATACACCCAGGGTAGAGCAGACTGTCCCCACTCTGTCAATGTAAAACACCGAGGGAAGAGCAGACTGACCCCACGCTGTCAATGTAACACACCCAGGGAAGAGCAGATTGACCCCACTCTGTCAATATCACGCACCCAGGGAAGAGCAGACTGACCGCACTCTGTCAATGTCACGCACCCAGGGAAGAGCAGACTGACCCCACTGTGTCAATATAACATACACAGGGAAGAGCAGACTGACCACACTCTGCCATTGCAACACACCCAGGGAAGAGCAGACTGAGTTCTCTCTGTCAATGTAACACACCCAGGGAAGAGCAGACTGACCCCACTCTGTCAATGTAAGACACACAGGGAAGAGTAGACTGACCCCACTCTGTCAATGTAACACACCCAGGGAAGAGCAGACTCACCCTACTCTGTCAATGTAACACACCCAGGGGAGACCAGAGTGACCCCTCTATCTCAATGTAACTCACCTAGGGAAGAGCAGACTGACCCCACTCTGTCAAAGTAACACACTCAGGGAAGAGCAGACTGTCCCCACTCTGTCAAAGTAACACACTCAGGGAAGAGCAGACTGACCTCACTCTGTCAATGTAACACACCCAGGCAACAGCAGACTGTCCCCACTCTGTCAAAGTAACACACTCGGGGAAGTGCAGACTGACCCCACTCTGTCAATGTAACACACCCAGGGAAGAGCAGACTGACCCCACCCTGTCAATGTAACACACCCAGGGAAGAGCAGACTGTCCCCACTCTGTCAAAGTAACACACTCAGGGAAGAGCAGACTGACCTCACTCTGTCAATGTAACACACCCAGGGAACAGCAGACTGACCCCACTCTGTCAATGTAACAAACCCAGGGAAGAGCAGACGGACCTCACTCTGTCAATGTAACACACCCAGGGAAGAGCAGACTGACCCCACTCTGTCAATGTAACACACCCAGGGAAGAGCAGACTGAACTCACTCTGTCAATGTAACACAACCAGGGAAGATCAGACTGACCCCACTCTGTCAATGCAACACACGCAGGGAAGAGCAGACTGAATTCATTCTGTCAATGTAATCCACCCATAAAAGAGCAGACTGACCCCACTCTGCCAATGTGACACACCCTGGGAAGAGCAGACTGACCACACTCTGTCAATGTAACACACCCTGGGAAGAGCAGACTGACCCCCACTCTGTCAATGTAACACACACAGGGAAGTGCACACTGACCCCACTCTGTCATTGTAACACAGCAAGGGAAGAGCAGACTGACCCCACTCTGTCAATGTAACAAACCCCGGTAGAAAAGACTGTCCACACTCTGTCAATGTAACACACCCAGGGAAGAGTAGACTGACCCCACTCTGTCAATGTAATACACCCAGGGTAGAGCAGACTGACCTCACTCTGTCAATGTAACACACCCAGGGAAGAGCAGACTGTCCCCACTCTGTCAATGTAAAACACCGAGGGAAGAGCAGACTGACCCCACTCTGTCAATGTAACACACCCAGGGAAGAGCAGATTGACCCCACTCTGTCAATATCACGCACCCAGGGAAGAGCAGACTGACCGGACTCTGTCAATGTCACGCACCCAGGGAAGAGCAGACTGACCCCACTGTGTCAATATAACATACACAGGGAAGAGCAGACTGACCACACTCTGCCATTGCAACACACCCAGGGAAGAGCAGACTGAGTTCTCTCTGTCAATGTAACACACCCAGGGAAGAGCAGACTGACCCCACTCTGTCAGGATAACAAACCCAGGGAAGAGCAGACTGACCCCACTCTGTCAATGTAACACACCCAGGGAAGAGCAGACTGACCCCACTCTGTCAATGTAAGACACACAGGGAAGAGTAGTCTGACCCCACTCTGTCAATGTAACACACCCAGGGAAGAGCAGACTCACCCGACTCTGACAATGTAAAACACCCAGGGAAGAGCAGACTGACCCCTTTCTGTCAACGTTACACACCCAGGGAAGATCAGACTGACCCAACTCTGTCAATGTAACACATTCTGGGAAGAGCAGACTGACCCCACTCTGTCAATGCAACACACCCAGGGAAGAGCAGACTGACCCCACTCTATCATTGTAACACACCCAGGGAAGAGCAGACTGACCTCACTCTGTCAATGTAACACACCCAGGGAAGAGCAGACTGACCCCATTCTGTCAATGTAACACACACAGGGAAGAGCAGACTGACCCCACTCTGTCAATGTAACTCACCCAGGGAAGAGTAGACTGCCCCCCCTTTGTCAATGTAACACACCCAGGGGAGACCAGAGTGACCCCTCTATCTCAATGTAACTCACCTAGGGAAGAGCAGACTGACCCCACTCTGTCAAAGTAACACACTCAGGGAAGAGCAGACTGTCCCCACTCTGTCAAAGTAACACACTCAGGGAAGAGCAGACTGACCTCACTCTGTCAATGTAACACACCCAGGGAAGAGCAGACGGACCTCACTCTGTCAATGTAACACACCCAGGGAAGAGCAGACTGACCCCACTCTGTCAATGTAACACACCCAGGGAAGAGCAGACGGACCTCACTCTGTCAATGTAACACACCCAGGGAAGAGCAGACTGACCCCACTCTGTCAATGTAACACACCCAGGGAAGAGCAGACGGACCTCACTCTGTCAATGTAACACACCCAGGGAACAGCAGACTGACCCCACTCTGTCAATGTAACAAACCCAGGGAAGAGCAGACGGACCTCACTCTGTCAATGTAACACACCCAGGGAAGAGCAGACTGACCCCACTCTGTCAATGTAACACACCCAGGGAAGAGCAGACTGAACTCACTCTGTCAATGTAACACAACCAGGGAAGATCAGACTGACCCCACTCTGTCAATGCAACACACCCAGGGAAGAGCAGACTGTCCCCACTCTGTCAATGTAACACACACAGGGAAGTGCACACTGACCCCACTCTGTCATTGTAACACAGCAAGGGAAGAGCAGACTGACCCCACTCTGTCAATGTAACAAACCCCGGTAGAAAAGACTGTCCACACTCTGTCAATGTAACACACCCAGGGAAGAGTAGACTGACCCCACTCTGTCAATGTAATACACCCAGGGTAGAGCAGACTGACCTCACTCTGTCAATGTAACACACCCAGGGAAGAGCAGACTGACCCCACTCTGTCAATGTAACACACCCAGGGAAGAGCAGACTGACCCCACTCTGTCAATGTAAGACACACAGGGAAGAGTAGACTGACCCCACTCTGTCAATGTAACACACCCAGGGAAGAGCAGACTCACCCTATTCTGTCAATGTAAAACACCCAGGGAAGAGCAGACTGACCCCTTTCTGTCAACGTTACACACCCAGGGAAGATCAGACTGACCCAACTCTGTCAATGTAACACATTCTGGGAAGAGCAGACTGACCCCACTCTGTCAATGCAACACACCCAGGGAAGAGCAGACTAACCCCACTCTATCATTGTAACACACCCAGGGAAGAGCAGACTGACCTCACTCTGTCAATGTAACACACCCAGGGAAGAGCAGACTGACCCCATTCTGTCAATGTAACACACACTGGGAAGAGCAGACTGACCCCACTCTGTCAATGTAACTCACCCAGGGAAGAGTAGACTGCCCCCCCTTTGTCAATGTAACACACCCAGGGGAGACCAGAGTGACCCCTCTATCTCAATGTAACTCACCTAGGGAAGAGCAGACTGACCCCACTCTGTCAAAGTAACACACTCAGGGAAGAGCAGACTGTCCCCACTCTGTCAAAGTAACACACTCAGGGAAGAGCAGACTGTCCCCACTCTGTCAAAGTAACACACTCGGGGAAGTGCAGACTGACCCCACTCTGTCAATGTAACACACCCAGGGAAGAGCAGACTGTCCCCACTCTGTCAATGTAACAAACCCAGGGAAGAGCAGACGGACCTCACTCTGTCAATGTAACACACCCAGGGAACAGCAGACTGACCCCACTCTGTCAATGTAACACACCCAGGGAAGAGCAGACTGAACTCACTCTGTCAATGTAACACAACCAGGGAAGATCAGACTGACCCCACTCTGTCAATGCAACACACGCAGGAAAGAGCAGACTGAATTCATTCTGTCAATGTAACCCACCCATAAAAGAGCAGACTGACCCCACTCTGCCACTGTGACACACCCTGGGAAGAGCAGACAGACCACACTCTCTCAATGTAACACACCCTGGGAAGAGCAGACTGACCCCCACTCTGTCAATGTAACACACACAGGGAAGTGCACACTGACCCCACTCTGTCATTGTAACACAGCAAGGGAAGAGCAGTCTGACCCCACACTGTCAATGTAATACACCCAGGGTAGAGCAGACTGACCTCACTCTGTCAATGTAACACACCCAGGGAAGAGCAGACTGTCCCCACTCTGTCAATGTAAAACACCGAGGCAAGAGCAGACTGACCCCACTCTGTCAATGTCACGCACCCTGGGAAGAGCAGACTGACCCCACTCTGTCAATGTAACACACCCAGGGAAGAGCAGACTGACCCCACTCTGTCAATGTCACGCACCCAGGGAAGAGCACACTGACCGCACTCTGTCAATGTAACACACCCAGGGAAGAGCAGACTGACCCCACTCTGTCAATGTAACACACACTGGGAAGAGCAGACTGACCCCAATCTGTCAATGTAACACACCCTGGGAAGAGCAGACTGACCCCACTCTGTCACTGTAACACACCCAGGGAAGAGAAGACTGACCCCACTCTGTCAATGTAACAAACCCAGGGAAGAGCAGACTGAACCGACTCTGTCAATGTAACAGACGCTGGGAAGAGCAGACTGACCGCACTCAGTCAATGTAAACCACCCAGGGAAGAGCAGACTGACCCCAATCTGTCAATCTAATGCACCTTGGGAAGAGCATTCTGACCCCACTCTGTCACTGTAACACACCCAGGGACGAGCAGACTGACCCCACTCTGTCAATATAACACGCCCAGGGAAGGGTAGACTGACCCCACTCTGTCAATGAAACACACCCAGGGAAGAACAGATTGACCCCACTCTGTCAATGTAACACACCCTGGGAAGAGCAGACTGACCCCACTCTGTCAATGCAACACACGCAGGGAAGATTAGACTGACCCCACTCTGTCAATGTAACACACCCAGGGAAGAGCAGACGGACCCCACTCTGTCAATGTAACACACCCTGGGAAGAGCAGACTGACCCCACTCTGTCAATGTAACACACCCAGGGAAGAGCAGACTGACCCCACTTTGTCAATGTAAGACACCCAGTGAAGAGTAGACTGACCCCACTCTGTCAATGTAACACACCCAGGGAAGAGCAGACTGACCCAACTCTGTCATTGTAACACACCCAGGGAAGAGCAGACTGACCCCTCTCTGTCATTGTAACACACCCAGGGAAGAGCAGACTGACCTCACTCTGTCAATGTAACACACCCAGGGAAGAGCAGACTGACCCCCCTCTGTCAATGTAACACACCCAGGGAACAGAAGATTGAACTGGCTAGGTCAATGTAACATACCCAGGGAAGAGCAGATTAAACCCAATCTGTCAATGTAACACACCCAGGGAAGAGCAGACTGACCCCCACTCTGTCAATGTAACACACCCAGGGAAGAGCAGATTGACCCCACTCTGTCAATATCACGCACCCAGGGAAGAGCAGACTGACCGCACTCTGTCAATGTCACGCACCCAGGGAAGAGCAGACTGACCCCACTGTGTCAATATAACATACACAGGGAAGAGCAGACTGACCACACTCTGCCATTGCAACACACCCAGGGAAGAGCAGACTGAGTTCTCTCTGTCAATGTAACACACCCAGGGAAGAGCAGACTGACCCCACTCTGTCAATGTAAGACACACAGGGAAGAGTAGACTGACCCCACTCTGTCAATGTAACAAACCCCGGTAGAAAAGACTGTCCACACTCTGTCAATGTAACACACCCAGGGAAGAGTAGACTGACCCCACTCTGTCAATGTAATACACCCAGGGTAGAGCAGACTGACCTCACTCTGTCAATGTAACACACCCAGGGAAGAGCAGACTGACCCCACTCTGTCAATGTAACACACCCAGGGAAGAGCAGACTGACCCCACTCTGTCAATGTAAGACACACAGGGAAGAGTAGACTGACCCCACTCTGTCAATGTAACACACCCAGGGAAGAGCAGACTCACCCTACTCTGTCAATGTAAAACACCCAGGGAAGAGCAGACTGACCCCTTTCTGTCAACGTTACACACCCAGGGAAGATCAGACTGACCCAACTCTGTCAATGTAACACATTCTGGGAAGAGCAGACTGACCCCACTCTGTCAATGCAACACACCCAGGGAAGAGCAGACTGACCCCACTCTATCATTGTAACACACCCAGGGAAGAGCAGACTGACCTCACTCTGTCAATGTAACACACCCAGGGAAGAGCAGACTGACCCCATTCTGTCAATGTAACACACACAGGGAAGAGCAGACTGACCCCACTCTGTCAATGTAACTCACCCAGGGAAGAGTAGACTGCCCCCCCTTTGTCAATGTAACACACCCAGGGGAGACCAGAGTGACCCCTCTATCTCAATGTAACTCACCTAGGGAAGAGCAGACTGACCCCACTCTGTCAAAGTAACACACTCAGGGAAGAGCAGACTGTCCCCACTCTGTCAAAGTAACACACTCAGGGAAGAGCAGACTGTCCCCACTCTGTCAAAGTAACACACTCGGGGAAGTGCAGACTGACCCCACTCTGTCAATGTAACACACCCAGGGAAGAGCAGACTGTCCCCACTCTGTCAAAGTAACACACTCAGGGAAGAGCAGACTGACCTCACTCTGTCAATGTAACACACCCAGGGAACAGCAGACTGACCCCACTCTGTCAATGTAACAAACCCAGGGAAGAGCAGACGGACCTCACTCTGTCAATGTAACACACCCAGGGAACAGCAGACTGACCCCACTCTGTCAATGTAACACACCCAGGGAAGAGCAGACTGAACTCACTCTGTCAATGTAACACAACCAGGGAAGATCAGACTGACCCCACTCTGTCAATGCAACACACGCAGGGAAGAGCAGACTGAATTCATTCTGTCAATGTAACCCACCCATAAAAGAGCAGACTGACCCCACTCTGCCAATGTGACACACCCTGGGAAGAGCAGACTGACCACACTCTGTCAATGTAACACACCCTGGGAAGAGCAGACTGACCCCCACTCTGTCAATGTAACACACACAGGGAAGTGCACACTGACCCCACTCTGTCATTGTAACACAGCAAGGGAAGAGCAGACTGACCCCACACTGTCAATGTAACAAACCCCGGTAGAAAAGACTGTCCACACTCTGTCAATGTAACACACCCAGGGAAGAGTAGACTGACCCCACTCTGTCAATGTAATACACCCAGGGTAGAGCAGACTGACCTCACTCTGTCAATGTAACACACCCAGGGAAGAGCAGACTGTCCCCACTCTGTCAATGTAAAACACCGAGGCAAGAGCAGACTGACCCCACTCTGTCAATGTCACGCACCCTGGGAAGAGCAGACTGACCCCACTCTGTCAATGTAACACACCCAGGGAAGAGCAGACTGACCCCACTCTGTCAATGTCACGCACCCAGGGAAGAGCACACTGACCGCACTCTGTCAATGTAACACACCCAGGGAAGAGCAGACTGACCCCACTCTGTCAATGTAACACACACTGGGAAGAGCAGACTGACCCCAATCTGTCAATGTAACACACCCTGGGAAGAGCAGACTGACCCCACTCTGTCACTGTAACACACCCAGGGAAGAGAAGACTGACCCCACTCTGTCAATGTAACAAACCCAGGGAAGAGCAGACTGACCCGACTCTGTCAATGTAACAGACGCTGGGAAGAGCAGACTGACCGCACTCAGTCAATGTAAACCACCCAGGGAAGAGCAGACTGACCCCAATCTGTCAATCTAATGAACCTTGGGAAGAGCAGACTGACCCCACTCTGTCACTGTAACACACCCAGGGACGAGCAGACTGACCCCACTCTGTCAATATAACACGCCCAGGGAAGGGTAGACTGACCCCACTCTGTCAATGTAACACACCCTGGGAAGAGCAGACTGACCCCACTCTGTCAATGTAACACACGCTGGGAAGATTAGACTGACCCCACTCTGTCAATGTAACACACCCAGGGAAGAGCAGACGGACCCCACTCTGTCAATGTAACACACGCTGGGAAGAGCAGACTGACCCCACTCTGTCAATGTAACACACCCAGGGAAGAGCAGACTGACCCCACTTTGTCAATGTAAGACACCCAGTGAAGAGTAGACTGACCCCACTCTGTCAATGTAACACACCCAGGGAAGAGCAGACTGACCCAACTCTGTCATTGTAACACACCCAGGGAAGAGCAGACTGACCCCTCTCTGTCATTGTAACACACCCAGGGAAGAGCAGACTGACCTCACTCTGTCAATGTAACACACCCAGGGAAGAGCAGACTGACCCCCCTCTGTCAATGTAACACACCCAGGGAACAGAAGATTGAACTGGCTAGGTCAATGTAACATACCCAGGGAAGAGCAGACTAAACCCAATCTGTCAATGTAACACACCCAGGGAAGAGCAGACTGACCCCACTCTGTCAATGTAACACACCCAGGGAAGAGCAGATTGACCCCACTCTGTCAATATCACGCACCCAGGGAAGAGCAGACTGACCGCACTCTGTCAATGTCACGCACCCAGGGAAGAGCAGACTGACCCCACTGTGTCAATATAACATACACAGGGAAGAGCAGACTGACCACACTCTGCCATTGCAACACACCCAGGGAAGAGCAGACTGAGTTCTCTCTGTCAATGTAACACACCCAGGGAAGAGCAGACTGACCCCACTCTGTCAGGATAACAAACCCAGGGAAGAGCAGACTGACCCCACTCTGTCAATGTAACACACCCAGGGAAGAGCAGACTGACCCCACTCTGTCAATGTAAGACACACAGGGAAGAGTAGACTGACCCCACTCTGTCAATGTAACACACCCAGGGAAGAGCAGACTCACCCCACTCTGTCAATGTAAAACACCCAGGGAAGAGCAGGCTGACCCCACTCTGTCACTGTAACACACCCAGGGACGAGCAGACTGACCCCACTCTGTCAATATAACACGCCCAGGGAAGGGTAGACTGACCCCACTCTGTCAATGTAACACACCCTGGGAAGAGCAGACTGACCCCACTCTGTCAATGTAACACACGCAGGGAAGATTAGACTGACCCCACTCTGTCAATGTAACACACCCAGGGAAGAGCAGACGGACCCCACTCTGTCAATGTAACACACCCTGGGAAGAGCAGACTGACCCCACTCTGTCAATGTAACACACCCAGGGAAGAGCAGACTGACCCCACTTTGTCAATGTAAGACACCCAGTGAAGAGTAGACTGACCCCACTCTGTCAATGTAACACACCCTGGGAAGAGCAGACTGACCCCCACTCTGTCAATGTAACACACACAGGGAAGTGCACACTGACCCCACTCTGTCATTGTAACACAGCAAGGGAAGAGCAGACTGACCCCACACTGTCAATGTAACAACCCCGGTAGAAAAGACTGTCCACACTCTGTCAATGTAACACACCCAGGGAAGAGCAGACTGACCCCACTCTGTCAATGTAAGACACACAGGGAAGAGTAGACTGACCCCACTCTGTCAATGTAACACACCCAGGGAAGAGCAGACTCACCCCACTCTGTCAATGTAAAACACCCAGGGAAGAGCAGGCTGACCCCACTCTGTCACTGTAACACACCCAGGGACGAGCAGACTGACCCCACTCTGTCAATATAACACGCCCAGGGAAGGGTAGACTGACCCCACTCTGTCAATGTAACACACCCTGGGAAGAGCAGACTGACCCCACTCTGTCAATGTAACACACGCAGGGAAGATTAGACTGACCCCACTCTGTCAATGTAACACACCCAGGGAAGAGCAGACGGACCCCACTCTGTCAATGTAACACACCCTGGGAAGAGCAGACTGACCCCACTCTGTCAATGTAACACACCCAGGGAAGAGCAGACTGACCCCACTTTGTCAATGTAAGACACCCAGTGAAGAGTAGACTGACCCCACTCTGTCAATGTAACACACCCTGGGAAGAGCAGACTGACCCCCACTCTGTCAATGTAACACACACAGGGAAGTGCACACTGACCCCACTCTGTCATTGTAACACAGCAAGGGAAGAGCAGACTGACCCCACACTGTCAATGTAACAAACCCCGGTAGAAAAGACTGTCCACACTCTGTCAATGTAACACACCCAGGGAAGAGTAGACTGACCCCACTCTGTCAATGTAATACACCCAGGGTAGAGCAGACTGACCTCACTCTGTCAATGTAACACACCCAGGGAAGAGCAGACTGTCCCCACTCTGTCAATGTAAAACACCGAGGCAAGAGCAGACTGACCCCACTCTGTCAATGTCACGCACCCTGGGAAGAGCAGACTGACCCCACTCTGTCAATGTAACACACCCAGGGAAGAGCAGACTGACCCCACTCTGTCAATGTCACGCACCCAGGGAAGAGCACACTGACCGCACTCTGTCAATGTAACACACCCAGGGAAGAGCAGACTGACCCCACTCTGTCAATGTAACACACACTGGGAAGAGCAGACTGACCCCACTCTGTCAATGTAACACACACTGGGAAGAGCAGACTGCCCCCCCTTTGTCAATGTAACACACCCAGGGGAGACCAGAGTGACCCCTCTATCTCAATGTAACTCACCTAGGGAAGAGCAGACTGACCCCACTCTGTCAAAGTAACACACTCAGGGAAGAGCAGACTGTCCCCACTCTGTCAAAGTAACACACTCAGGGAAGAGCAGACTGACCCCACTCTGTCACTGTAACACACCCAGGGAAGAGAAGACTGACCCCACTCTGTCAATGTAACAAACCCAGGGAAGAGCAGACTGACCCGACTCTGTCAATGTAACAGACGCTGGGAAGAGCAGACTGACCGCACTCAGTCAATGTAAACCACCCAGGGAAGAGCAGACTGACCCCAATCTGTCAATCTAATGAACCTTGGGAAGAGCAGACTGACCCCACTCTGTCAAAGTAACACACTCGGGGAAGTGCAGACTGACCCCACTCTGTCAATGTAACACACCCAGGGAAGAGCAGACTGACCCCACCCTGTCAATGTAACACACCCAGGGAAGAGCAGACTGACCCCACTCTGTCAATGTAACACACCCAGGGAAGAGCAGACTGACCCCACCCTGTCAATGTAACACACCCTGGGAAGAGCAGACACACCCCACTCTGTCAATGTAACATACTCAGGGAATAGCAGTCTGACCCCACTCTGTCAATGTATCACTCCCAGGGGAGAACAGACTGAAAAATCCCCGTCAATGTAACACACTCAGGGAAGAGCAGACTGACCTCACTCTGTCAATGTCACACACCCTGGGAAGAGCAGACTGACCCCCACTCTGTCAATGTAACACACCCAGGGAAGAGCAGACTAACCCCACTCTGTCAATGTCACACACCCAGGGAAAGGCAGACGGACACTGTTCTGTCAATGTAACGCACCCAGGGAAGAGCAGACTGACCCCACTCTGTCAGGATAACACACCCAGGGAAGAGCAGACTGACCCCACTCTGTCAATGTAACACACCCAGGGCAGAGCAGACTGACCCCAGTCTGTCAATGTAACTCACAAAGGGATGAGCAGACTGACCCCACTCTGTCAATGTAAGACACACAGGGAAGAGTAGACTGACCCCACTCTGTCAATGTAACACACCCAGGGAAGAGCAGACTCACCCCACTCTGTCAATGTAAAACACCCAGGGAAGAGCAGACTGACCCCTTTCTGTCAACGTTACACACCCAGGGAAGATCAGACTGACCCAACTCTGTCAATGTAACACATTCTGGGAAGAGCAGACTGACCCCACTCTGTCAATGCAACACACCCAGGGAAGAGCAGACTGACCCCACTCTCTCATTGTTACACACCCAGGGAAGAGCAGACTGACCTCACTCTGTCAATGTAACACACCCAGGGAAGAGCAGACTGACCCCATTCTGTCAATGTAACACACACAGGGAAGAGCAGACTGACCCCACTCTGTCAATGTAACTCACCCAGGGAAGAGAAGATTGCCCCCCCTTTGTCAATGTAACACACCCAGGGGAGACCAGACTGACCCCTCTATCTCAATGTATCTCACCTAGGGAAGAGCAGACTGACCCCACTCTGTCAAAGTAACACACTCAGGGAAGAGCAGACTGTCCCCACTCTGTCAAAGTAACACACTCAGGGAAGAGCAGACTGACCTCACTCTGTCAATGTAACACACGCAGGGAACAGCAGACTGTCCCCACTCTGTCAAAGTAACACACTCGGGGAAGTGCAGACTGACCCCACTCTGTCAATGTAACACACCCAGGGAAGAGCAGACTGACCCCACCCTGTCAATGTAACACACCCAGGGAAGAGCAGACTGACCCCACTCTGTCAATGTAACACGCCCAGGGAAGAGCAGACTGAACCCACCCTGTCAATGTAACACACCGAGGGAAGAGCAGACTGACCCCACCCTGTCAATGTAACACACCCTGGGAAGAGCAGACACACCCCACTCTGTCAATGTAACATACTCAGGGAATAGCAGTCTGACCCCACTCTGTCAATGTATCACACCCAGGGGAGAGCAGACTGAAGCAACCCTGTCAATATAACGCACCCAGGGAAGAGCAGACTGATCTCACTCTGTCAATGTCACACACCCTGGGAAGAGCAGACTGACCCCCACTCTGTCAATGTAACACACACAGGGAAGTGCACACTGACCCCACTCTGTCATTGTAACACAGCAAGGGAAGAGCAGACTGACCCCACTCTTGCAATGTAACAAACCCTGGGAGAACAGACTGACCCCACTCTGTCAATGTAACACACCCAGGGAAGAGCAGACTGAACCCACTCAATCAATGTAACACACCCAGGGAAGAACAGACTGACCCCACTCTGTCAATGTAATACACCCAGAGAAGAACATACTGACCCCACTCAGTCAATGTAACACACCCAGGGAAGAGCAGACTGACCCCACTCTGTCAATGTAACACACCCAGGGAAGAACAGACTGACTCCACTCTGTCAATGTAACCCCCCCAGGGAAGAGCAGACTGACCCCACTCTGTCAATGTAACACACCCAGGGAATAGCAGACTTACCCAACTCTGTCAATGTAACCCACCCATAAAAGAGCAGACTGGCCCCACTCGCCCCACTCTGTCAATGTGACACGCCCTGGGAAGAGCAGACTGACCACACTCTGTCAATGTTACCCACCCAGGGAAGAGCAGACTGACCCCACTCTGTCAATGTAACACACCCAGGGAATAGCAGACTTACCCAACTCTGTCAATGTAACCCACCCATAAAAGAGCAGACTGGCCCCACTCTGTCAATGTGACACGCCCTGGGAAGAGCAGACTGACCTCACTCTGTCAATGTAAGACACCCAGGGAAGAAAAGACTGACCACACTCTGTCAATGTAACAAACCCTGGGAGAACAGACTGACCCCACTCTGTCAATGTTACCCACCCAGGGAAGAGCAGATTGAACCCACTCTGTCAATGTAACACACCCAGGGAAGAGCAGACTGACCCCACTCTGTCAATGTAACGCACCCAGGGAAGAGCAGACTGACCCCACTCTGTCAATGTAACACACCCAGGGAAGAGCAGACTGACCCCACTCTGTCAATGTAACACAGCCAGGGAAGAGCAGACTGACCCCACTCTGTCAATGGAACATACCCAGGGAAGAACAGACTGACCCCACTGTGTCAATGTAACAAACTTGGGGAAGAGCAGACTGACCCCAATCTGTCAATGTAACACACCCAGGGAAGAGAAGACTGACCCCACTCTGTCAATGTAACACAACCAGGGAAGATCAGACTGACCCCACTCTGTCAATGTAACACACACAGGGATGAGCAGACTGACCCCACTCTGTCAATGTAACACACCCATAAAAGAGCAGACTGTCCCCACTCTGTCAATGTGACACGCCCTGGGAAGAGCACACTGACCCAACTCTGTCAATGTAACACACCCTGGGAAGAGCAGACTGACCAAACTCTGTCAATGTAACAAACCCAGGGAAGAGCAGACTGACCTCACTCTGTCAATGTAACACACCCAGAGAAGAGCAGCATGACCTCTTCTGCAAAGTTACTCACACAGTGAACTGCAGACTTACCCCACTCTGTCAATGTAACCCACACAGTGAAGTGCACATTGACCCCACTCTGTCATTGTAACACACCCAGGGAAGAGCAGACTGCCCCCAATCTGTCAATGTAACACACAATGGGAGAACTAGACTGACCCCACTCTGTCAATGTAACACACCCAGGGAAGAGCAGACAGATACCACTCTGTCAATGTAACACACCAAGGGAAGAACAGACTGACCCCACTCTGTCAATTTAACACACCCAGGGAAGAGCAGACTGACCCCACTCTGTCAATGGAACACACCCAGGGGAGAGCAGACTGACACCACCCTGTCACTGTAACACTCCCAGGGAAGGACAGACTGACGCCTCTCTGTCAATGTAACACACCCAGGGAAGAACAGACTGACCCAACACAGTCAATTCAACACACCCAAGGAAGAACAGACTGACCCCACTCTGTCAATGTAACACACTCAGGGAAGAGCAGACTGACCCCAATCTGTCAATGTAACACACCCAGGGAAGAGAAGACTGACCCCACTCTGTCAATGTAACACACCCAGGGAAGAGCAGACTGAACTCACTCTGTCAATGTAACACAACCAGGGAAGATCAGACTGACCCCACTCTGTCAATGCAACACACGCAGGGAAGAGCAGACTGAATTCATTCTGTCAATGTAAACCACCCATAAAAGAGCAGACTGGCCCCACTCTGTCAATGTGACACGCCCTGGGAAGAGCAGACTGACCACACTCTGTCAATGTAACACACCCTGGGAAGAGCAGACTGACCCCCACTCTGTCAATGTAACACACACAGGGAAGTGCACACTGACCCCACTCTGTCATTGTAACACAGCAAGGGAAGAGCAGACTGAACCCACTCTGTCAATGTAACACACCCAGGGAAGAGCAGACTGAACCCACTCTGTCAATGTAACACACCCAGGGAAGAACAGACTGACCCCACTCTGTCAATATAACACACCCAGGGAAGAGCAGATTGACCCCACTCAGTCAATGTAACCCTCCCATAAAAGAGCAGACTGACCCCACTCTGTCAATGTAACCCACCCATAAAAGAGCAGACTGACCACACTCTGTCAATGCAACACACCCTGGGAAGAGCAGACTGACCCCCACTCTGTTAATGTAACACACCCAGGGAAGTGCGCACAGACCACACTCTGTCATTGTAACACACTAAGGGAAGAGCAGACTGACCCCACTGTGTCAATGTAACACACTTGGGGAAGAGCAGACTGACCCCAATCAGTCAATGTAACACACCCAGGGAAGAGAAGACTGACCCCACTCTGTCAATGTAACCCTCCCAGGGAAGAGCAGACTGACCCCACTCTGTCAATGTAACACACCCAGGGAAGAGAAGACCGACCCCACTCTGTCAATGTAACCCACCCATAAAAGAGCAGACTGACCCCACTGTGTCAATGTAACACACCCAGGGAAGAGCAGACTGACCCCACTCTGTCAGTATATCACACCCAGGGAAGAGCAGACTGACCCCACTCTGTCAATGTAACACACCCAGGGAAGATCAGACTGACCCCACTCTGTCAATGTAACACACCCAGGGAAGAGTAGACTGACCCCACTCTGTCAATATAATACACCCAGGGTAGAGCAGACTGACCTCACTCTGTCAATGTAACACACCCAGGGAAGAGCAGACTGTCCCCACTCTGTCAATGTAACACACCGAGGGAAGAGCAGACTGACCCCACTCTGTCAATGTCACGCACCCAGGGAAGAACAGTCTGACCCCTCTCTGTCAATGTAACACACCCAGGGAAGAGCAGACTGACCCCACTCTGTCAATGTCACGCACCCAGGGAAGAGCACACTGACTGCTCTCTGTCAATGTAACACACCCAGGGAAGAGCAGACTGACCCCACTCTGTCAATGTAACACACCCTGGGAAGAGCAGACTGACCCCACTCTGTCACTGTAACACACCCAGGGAAGAGCAGACTGACGCCACTCTGTCAATGTAACAAACCCAGGGAAGAGCACACTGACCCCACTCTGTCAATGTAACAGACGCAGGGAAGAGCAGACTGACCGCACTCAGTCAACGTAACCCACCCAGGGAAGAGCAGACTGACCCCAGTCTGTCAATCTAACGCACCCTGGGAAGAGCAGACCGACCCCACTCTGTCACTGAAACACACCCAGGGACGAGCAGACTGACCCCACACTTTCAATGTAACACATCCAGGGAACAGCAGACTGACCCCTCTCTGTCAATGTAACACACCCAGGGAAGAGCAGACTGACCCCACTCTGTCAATGTAACACACCCAGGGAAGAGCAGACTGACCCCACTCTGTCAATGTCACGCACCCAGGGAAGAGCAGACTGACCGCGCACTGTCAATGTAACACACCCAGGGAAGAGCAGATTGACCCCACTGTGTCAATGTAACACACCCAGGGAAGAGCAGACTGACCCCATACTTTCAATGTAACCCACCGAGGGAAGAGCAGACTGACCTCTCTCTGTCAATGTAACACAGCCAGGGAAGAGCAGACTGACCCCTTTCTCTCAACGTTATAAACCAAGGGAACATCAGACTGACCCCACTCTGTCAATATAACAAACCCATGGAAGAGCAGACTGACCCCACTCTGTCAATGTAACAGACGCTGGTAAGAGCAGACTGACCGCACTCAGTCAATGTTACCCACCCAGGGAAGAGCAGACGGACCCCACTCTGTCAATGTAACAAACCCATGGAAGAGCAGACTGACCCCACTCTGTCAATGTAACAGACGCTGGTAAGAGCAGACTGACCGCACTCAGTCAATGTAACACACTCAGGGAAGAGCAGACTGACCCCAATCTGTCAATGTAACACACCCAGGGAAGAGAAGACTGACCCCACTCTGTCAATGTAACAAACCCAGGGAAGAGCAGACGGACCTCACTCTGTCAATGTAACACACCCAGGGAAGAGCAGACTGACCCCACTCTGTCAATGTAACACACCCAGGGAAGAGCAGACTGAACTCACTCTGTCAATGTAACACAACCAGGGAAGATCAGACTGACCCCACTCTGTCTATGCAACACACGCAGGGAAGAGCAGACTGACTTCATTCTGTCAATGTAAACCACCCATAAAAGAGCAGACTGGCCCCACTCTGTCAATGTGACACGCCCTGGGAAGAGCAGACTGACCACACTCTGTCAATGTAACACACACAGGGAAGTGCACACTGACCCCACTCTGTCATTGTAACACAGCAAGGGAAGAGCAGACTGACCGCTCTCTGTCAATGTAACAAACCCTGGGAGAGAAGACTGTCCCCACTCTGTCAATGTAACACACCCAGGGAAGAGCAGATTGACCCCACTCTGTCAATATAACACACCCAGGGAAGAGCAGACTGAACCCACTCTGTCAATGTAACACACCCAGGGAAGAACAGACTGACCCCACTCTGTCAATATAACACACCCAGGGAAGAGCAGATTGACCCCACTCAGTCAATGTAACCCTCCCATAAAAGAGCAGACTGACCCCACTCTGTCAATGTGACACGCCCTGGGAAGAGCAGACTGACCACACTCTGTCAATGCAACACACCCTGGGAAGAGCAGACTGACCCCCACTCTGTTAATGTAACACACCCAGGGAAGTGCGCACAGACCACACTCTGTCATTGTAACACACTAAGGGAAGAGCAGACTGACCCCACTGTGTCAATGTAACACACTTGGGGAAGAGCAGACTGACCCCAATCAGTCAATGTAACACACCCAGGGAAGAGAAGACTGACCCCACTCTGTCAATGTAACCCTCCCAGGGAAGAGCAGACTGACCCCACTCTGTGAATGTAACACAGCCAGGGAAGAGCAGACTGACCCCAATCTGTCAATGTAACACACCCAGAAAAAACAGACTGACCCCACTGTGTCAATGTAACACACCCAGGGAAGAGCAGACTGACCCCACTCTGTCAGTATATCACACCCAGGGAAGAGCAGACTGACCCCACTCTGTCAATGTAACACACCCAGGGAAGATCAGACTGACCCCACTCTGTCAATGTAACACACCCAGGGAAGAGTAGACTGACCCCACTCTGTCAATATAATACACCCAGGGTAGAGCAGACTGACCTCACTCTGTCAATGTAACACACCCAGCGAAGAGCAGACTGTCCCCACTCTGTCAATGTAACACACCGAGGGAAGAGCAGACTGACCCCACTCTGTCAATGTCACGCACCCAGGGAAGAACAGACTGACCCCTCTCTGTCAATGTAACACACCCAGGGAAGAGCAGACTGACCCCACTCTGTCAATGTCACGCACCCAGGGAAGAGCACACTGACTGCTCTCTGTCAATGTAACACACCCAGGGAAGAGCAGACTGACCCCACTCTGTCAATGTAACGCACCCTGGGAAAAGCAGACTGACCCCACTCTGTCACTGTAACACACCCAGGGAAGAGCAGACTGACGCCACTCTGTCAATGTAACAAACCCAGGGAAGAGCACACTGACCCCACTCTGTCAATGTAACAGACGCAGGGAAGAGCAGACTGACCGCACTCAGTCAACGTAACCCACCCAGGGAAGAGCAGACTGACCCCAGTCTGTCACTGAAACACACCCAGGGACGAGCAGACTGACCCCACACTTTCAATGTAACACATCCAGGGAAGAGCAGACTGACCCCTCTCTGTCAATGTAACACACCCAGGGAAGAGCAGACTGACCCCACTCTGTCAATGTCACGCACCCAGGGAAGAGCAGACTGACCGCGCACTGTCAATGTAACACACCCAGGGAAGAGCAGATTGACCCCACTGTGTCAATGTAACACACCCAGGGAAGAGCAGACTGACCCCATACTTTCAATGTAACCCACCGAGGGAAGAGCAGACTGACCTCTCTCTGTCAATGTAACACAGCCAGGGTAGAGCAGACTGACCCCTTTCTCTCAACGTTATAAACCAAGGGAACATCAGACTGACCCAACTCTGTCAATGTAACACACACTGGGAAGAGCAGACTGACCCCACTCTGTCAATGTAACAAACCCATGGAAGAGCAGACTGACCCCACTCTGTCAATGTAACAGACGCTGGTAAGAGCAGACTGACCGCACTCAGTCAATGTTACCCACCCAGGGAAGAGCAGACGGACCCCACTCTGTCAATGTAACAAACCCATGGAAGAGCAGACTGACCCCACTCTGTCAATGTAACAGACGCTGGTAAGAGCAGACTGACCGCACTCAGTCAATGTTACCCACCCAGGGAAGAGCAGACTGACCCCACTCTGTCAATCTAATGCACCCTGGGAAGAGCAGACTGACCCCACTCTGTCACTGTAACACACCCAGGGATGAGCAGACTGACCCCACTCTGTCAATGTAACACGCCCAGGGAAGCGTAGACTGACCCCACTCTGTCAATGAAACACACCCAAGGAAGAGCAGACTGACCCCACTCTGTCAATGTAACATACCCTGGGAGGAGCAGACTGACCCCACTCTGTCAATGCAACACACCCTGGGAAGAGCAGACTGACCGCACTCTGTCAATGTAACACACGCAGGGAAGAGTAGACTGACCCCACTCTGTCAATGTAACACACGCAGGGAAGAGTAGACTGACCCCACTCTGTCAATGTAACACACACAGGGAAGAGCAGACGGACCCCACTCTGTCAATGTAACACACCCTGGGAGGAGCAGACTGATCCCACTCTGTCAATGTAACACACCCAGGGAAGAGCAGACTGACCCCACTCTGTCAATGTAAGACACCCAGTGCAGAGTAGACTGATCCCACTCTGTCAATGTAACACACCCAGGGAAGAGCACACTGAACTCACTCTGTCAATGTAACACACCCAGGGAAGAGCAGACTGACCCCACTCTGTCAATGTAACACACCCAGGGAAGAGCAGACTGACCCCACTCTGTCAATGTAAAACACCCAGGGAAGAGCAGACTGACCCCTTTCTGTCAACGTTTCACACACAGGGAAGATCAGACTGACCCAACTCTGTCAATGTGACACATTCTGGGAAGAGCAGGCTGACCCAACTCTGTCATTGTAACACACCCAGGGAAGAGCAGACTGACCCCTCTCTGTCATTGTAACACACCCAGGGAAGAGCAGACTGACCTCACTCTGTCAATGTAACACACCCAGGGAAGAGCAGACTGAGCCCCCTCTGTCAATGTAACACAACCAGGGAACAGACGATTGACCTGGCTAGGTCAATGTAACATACCCAGGGAAGAGCAGAAGAACCCCACTCTGTCAATGTAACACACCCAGGGAAGAGCAGACTGACCCCACTCTGTCAATGTAACACACCCAGGGAAGAACAGACTGACCCCACTCTGTCAATGTCATGCACCCAGGGAAGAGCAGACTGACCGCACTCTGTCAATGTCACGCACCCAGGGAAGAGCAGACTGACCCCACTGTGTCAATGTAAAAAACCCAGGGAAGAGCAGACTGACCCCACACATTCAATGTAACACATCCAGGGAAGAGCAGACTGACCCCTCTCTGTCAATGTAATACACCCAGGAAAGAGCAGACTGACCGCACACTGTCAATGTAACACACCCAGGGAAGAGCAGATTGACCCCACTGTGTCAATGTGACACACCCAGGGAAGAGCAGACTGACCAAACACTTTCAATGTAACCCACCGAGGGAAGAGCAGACTGACCCCTCTCTGTCAATGTAACACACCCAGGGAAGAGCAGACAGAAACCACTCTGGCAATGTAACACACCCAGGGAAGAGCAGACTGACCTCACCCGGTCAATATAACAGACACAGGGAAGAGCAGACTGACCACACTCTGTCATTGCAACACACCCAGGAAAGAGCAGACTGACCCCTTTCTGTCAACGTTATACACCCAGGGAAGATCAGACTGACCCAACTCTGTCAATGTAACACACCGCGGGAAGAGCAGACTGACCCCACTCGGTCAATGTAAAACACCCAAGGAAGAGCAGACTGACCCCACTCTGTCATTGTAACACACCCAGGGAAGAGCAGACTGACCCCTCTCTGTCAATGTAACACAATCAGGGAAGAGCAGACTGACCCCACTTTGTCAATGTAACACACCCAGGGAAGAGCAGACTGACCCCACTGTGTCAATGTACCACACCCAGGGAAGAGCAGACTGACCCCGCACATTCAATGGAACACATCCAGGGAAGAGCAGACTGACCCGTCTCTGTCAATATAACACACCCAGGGAAGAGCAGACTGACCCCACTCTGTAAATGTAACACACCCAGGGAACAGCAGACTGACCCCACTCTGTCAATGTCACGCACCCAGGGAAGAGCAGACTGACCCCACCCTGTCAAATTATAACACCCAGGGAAGTGCACGCTGACCCCACTCTGTCAATGTAACACACCCAGGGAAGAGCAGACTGACCCCACTCTGTCAATTGAACACACTCAGGGAAGAGCAGACTGACCCCACCCTGTCAATGTAACACACTCAGGGAAGAGCAGACTGACCCCTTTCTGTCAAAGTTTCACACCCAGGGAAGATCAGACTGACCCAACTCTGTCAATGTAACACATTCTGGAAAGAGCAGACTGACCCAATTCTGTCATTGTAACACACCCACGGAAGAGCAGACTGACCCATCTCTGTCATTGTAACACACCCAGGGAAGAGCAGACTGACCTCACTCTGTCAATGTAACACACCCAAGGAAGAGCAGACTGAGCCCCCTCTGTCAATGTAACACAACCAGGGAACAGACGATTGACCTGGCTAGGTCAATGTAACATAGCCAGGGAAGAGCAGACTAACCCCACTCTGTCAATGTAACACACCCAGGGAAGAGCAGACTGACCGCACTCTGTCAATGTCACGCACCCAGGGAAGAGCAGACTGACCGCACTCTGTCAATGTCACGCACCCAGGGAAGAGCAGACTGACCCCACTGTGTCAATGTAACACACCCAGGGAAGAGCAGACTGACCCCACACATTCAATGTAACACATCCAGGGAAGAGCAGACTGACCCCTCTCTGTCAATGTAACACACCCAGGGAAGAGCAGACTGACTCCACTCTGTGAATGTAACACACCCAGGGAAGAGCAGACTGACCCCACTCTGTCAATGTCACGCACCCAGGGAAGAGCAGACTGACCGCACTGTGTCAATGTAACACACCCAGGGAAGAGCAGACTGACCCCACACTATCAATGTAACCCACCGAGGGAAGAGCAGACTGACCCCTCTCTGTCAATGTAACACACCCAGGGAAGAGCAGATTGAAACCACTCTGGCAATGTAACACACCCAGGGAAGAGCAGACTGACCTCACCCGGTCAAATATAACAGACACAGGGAAGAGCAGACTGACCACACTCTGTCATTGCAACACACCCAGGGAAGAGCAGACTGACCCCTTTCTGTCAACGTTATACCCCCAGGGAAGATCAGACTGACCCAACTCTGTCAATGTAACACACCGCGGGAAGAGCAGAATGACCCCACTCGGTCAATGTAAAACACCCAAGGAAGAGCAGACTGACCCCACTCTGTCATTGTAACACACCCAGGGAAGAGCGGACTGACCCCTCTCTGTCAATGTAACACACCCAGGGAAGAGCAGACTGACCCCACTCTGTCAATGTAACACACCCAGGGAAGAGCAGACTGACCCCACTGTGTCAATGTAACACACCCAGGGAAGAGCAGACTGACCCCACACATTCAATGGAACACATCCAGGGAAGAGCAGACTGACCCCTCTCTGTCAATGTAACACACCCAGGGAAGAGCAGACTGACCCCACTCTGTAAATGTAACACACCCAGGGAACAGCAGACTGACGCCACTCTGTCAATGTCACGCACCCAGGGAAGAGCAGACTGACCCCACCCTGTCAAGGTAACACACCCAGGGAAGGGCAGACTGACCCCACTCTGTCAATGTAACACTCCCAGGGAAGAGCAGACTGACCCCACTCTGTCAATTTAAAACACCCAGGGAAGTGCACGCTGACCCCACTCTGTCAATGTAACACACCTAGGGAAGGGCAGACTGACCCCACCCTGTCAATGTAACACACCCTGGGAAGAGCAGACTGACCCCCCTCTGTCAATGTAACACACCCAGGGAAGGGCAGACTGACCCCACTCTGCCAATGTAACACACCCAGGGAAGGGCAGACTGACCCCACTCTGTCAATGTAACACACCCAGGGATGAGCAGACTGACCACTCTCTGTCAATGTAACACTCCCAGGGAAGAACTAACTGACACCACTCTGGCAATGTAACACATCCAAGGAAAAGCAGACTGACCCCACTCTGTCAATGTAACACAGCCAGGGAAGAGCAGGCTGACCACACTCTGTCAATGTAACACACGCAGGGAAGTGCAGACTGACCCCACTCTGTCAAAGTAACACACCCAGCGAAGAGCAGACTGACCCCATTCTGTCAATGTAACTCACTCAGGGAAGAGCAGACTGACCCCACTCTGTCAATGTATCTCACAAAGGGAAGAGCAGACTGACCCCAAAATGTCAATGTAACATATCCAGGGAAGAGCAGACTGACCCCACTCTGTCAATGTAACACACCCAGGGAAGTGCAGACTGACTCCACTCTGTCAATGTAACACACCCAGGGAAGAGCAGGCTGACCACACTCTGTCAATGTAACACACCCAGGGAAGAGCAGACTGACCACACTCTGTCAAAATAACACCACCAGGGCATAGCCGACTGACCCCACTCGGTCAATGTAATGCACCCAGGGAAGAGCAGACTGACCCCACTCTGTCAATGTAACACACTCAGGGCAGAGCAGACTGACCCCAGGCTGTCAATGTAACTCACAAAGGGATGAGCAGACTGACCCCACTCTGTCAATGTAACCCACCCAGGGAAGAGCAGACTGACTCCACTCTGTCAATGTAACACACCCAGGGAAGAGCAGACTGACCCCACTCTGTCAATGTAACACACCCAGGGAAGAGCAGACTGACCACACTCTGACAATGTAACACACGCAGGGAAGTGCAGACTGACCCCAATCTGTCAATCTAACATACCCAGGGAAGAGCAGGCTGACCACACTCTGTCAATGTAACACACGCAGGGAAGTGCAGACTGACCACACTCTGTCAAAGTAACACCACCAGGGCATAGCCGACTGACCCCACTCTGTCAATGTAACACACCCAGGGAAGAGCAGACTGACCCCACCCTGTCAATGTAACACACTCTGGGCAGAGCAGACTGACCCCAGGCTGTCAACGTAATTCATAAAGGGCAGAGCAGACTGACCCCACTCTGTCAATGTAACCCACCCAGGGAAGAGCAGACTGACTCCACTCTGTCAATGTAACACACCCAGGGAAGAGCACACTGACCACACTCTGTCAATGTAACACACGCAGGGAAGTGCAGACTGACCCCACTCTGTCAATGTAACACACCCAGGGAAGAGCAAACTGACCCCAGTCTGTCAATGTAACTCACAAAGGGAAGAGCAGACTGACCCCACTCTGTCAATGTAACACACCCAGGGAAGAGCAGACTGACTCCACTCTGTCAATGTAACACACCCAGGGAAGAGCACACTGACCACACTCTGTCAATGTAACACACGCAGGGAAGTGCAGACTGACCCCACTCTGTCAATGTAACACACCCAGGGAAGAGCAAACTGACCCCAGTCTGTCTATGTAACTCACAAAGGGCAGAGCCGACTGACCCCACTCTGTCAATGTAACCCACCCAGTGAAGAGCAGACCGACCCCACTGCGTCAATGTAACACACCCACTGAAGGGCAGACTGATCCCACTCTGTCAATGTAAAACACACAGGGAAGACCTGACTGACCCCACTCAGTCAATGTAACACACAGAGAAGAGCAGACTGACCTCACTCTGTTAATGTACCACACCCAGAGAAGAGCAGACTGACCTCACTCTGTCAATGTAACACCCCCAGGGAAGAGCAGACTGACCTCATTCTTTCAATGTCACTCACAAAGGGAAGAGCAGACTGCCCCCACTTTGTCAATGTAACACACACAGGAAAGAGCAGACTGACCCCTCTGTGTCAATGTAACACACCCAGGGCAGACAAGACTGACCCCACTCTGTCAATGTAACGCACCCAGCGAAGAGCAGACTGACCCCACTCTGTTAATGTAACCCACCCAGGGAAGAGCAAACTGTTTCCACTCTGTCGATGTAACACACCCTGGAAAGAGCAGACTCACCCCACTCTCTCAATGTAACCCACCCAGGGAAGAGCAGACTGACCCCACTCTGTCAATGTAACACCCCCAGGGAAGAGCAGACTGACCCCACTCTGTCAATGTAACACACCCAGGGAAGAGCAGACTGACCCCATTCTGTCAATGTAACACACCCAGGGAAGAACAGACTGACCCCACTCTGTCAATGTCACGCACCCAGGGAAGAGCAGACTGACCGCACTCTGTCAATGTAATACACCCAGGGAAGAGCAGATTGATCCCACTGTGTCAATGTAACACACCCAGGGAAGAGCAGACTGACCCCAGTCTGTCAATGTAACTCACAAAGGGAAGAGCAGACTGACCCCACTCTGTCAATGTAACCCACCCAGGGAAGAGCAGACCGACCCCACTGCGTCAATGTAACACATCCAGGGAAAAGCAGACTGACCCCACTCTCTCAATGTAACACACCCGGGGAAGAACAGACTGACCCCACTCTGTCAATGTAACGCACCCAGCGAAGAGCAGACTGACCCCACTCTGTCAATGTAACCCAGTCAGGTTAGAGCAGACTGACCACACTCTGTTAATGTAACCCACCCAGGGAAGAGCAAACTGTTTCCACTCTGTCTGTGTAACACACCCCGGGAAGAGCAGACTGACCACACTCTCTCAATGTAACACACCCGGGGAAGAGCAGACTGACCCCACTCTGTCAATGTAACACACACAGTGAAGAACAGACTGATCCCACTGTGTCAATGTAACACTCCCAGGAAAGTGCAGACTGACCCCTCTGTGTCAATGTAACACACCCAGGGAAGACAAGACTGACCCCACTCTGTCAATGTAACGCACTCAGCGAAGAGCAGACTGACCCCACTCTGTCAATGTAACCCAGTCAGGGTAGAGCAGACTGACCCCACTCTGTTAATGTAACACACACAGTGAAGAACAGACTGATCCCACTGTGTCAATGTAACACTCCCAGGAAAGTGCAGACTGACCCAACTCTGTCAATGTAACTCACCCAGGGAAGATACGACTGACCCCACTCTGTCAATGTAACGCACCCAGCGAAGAGCAGACTGACCCCATTCCGTCAATGTAACTCACTCAGGGAAGAGCAGACTGACCCCACTCTGTCAATGTATCTCACAAAGGGAAGAGAAGACTGACCCCACCCTGTCAATGTAACACACCCAGGGAAGTGCAGACTGACTCCACTCTGTCAATGTAACACACCCAGGGAAGAGCAGGCTGACCACACTCTGTCAATGTAACACACCCAGGGAAGTGCAGACTGACTCCACTCTGTCAATGTAACACACCCAGGGAAGAGCAGGCTGACCACACTCTGTCAATGTAACACACCCAGGGAAGAGCAGACTGACCACACTCTGTCAAAGTAACACCACCAGGGCATAGCCGACTGACCCCACTCGGTCAATGTAACACACCCAGGGAAGAGCAGACTGACCCCACTCTGTCAATGTAACACACTCAGGGCAGAGCAGACTGACCCCAGGCTGTCAATGTAACTCACAAAGGGAAGAGCAGACTGACCCCACTCTGTCAATGTAACCCACCCAGGGAAGAGCAGACTGACTCCACTCTGTCAATGTAACACACCCAGGGAAGAGCAGACTGACCACACTCTGTCAATGTAACACACGCAGGGAAGTGCAGACTGACCCCACTCTGTCAATCTAACACACCCAGGGAAGAGCAGACTGACCCCAGTAAGTCAATGTAACTCACAAAGGGAAGAGCAGACTGCCCCCACTCTGTCAATGTAAGACATCCAGGAACGAGCAGACTGACCCCTCTGTGTCAATGTAACACACCCAGGGCAGACAAGACTGACCCCACTCTGTCAATGTAACGCACGCAGCGAAGAGCAGACTGACCCCACTCTGTCAATGTAACCCACCCAGGGTAGAGCAGACTGACCCCACTCTGTTAATGTAACCCACCCAGGGAAGAGCAAACTGTTTCCACTCTGTCGATGTAACACACCCTGGGAAGAGCAGACTCACCCCACTCTCTCAATGTAACCCACCCAGGGAAGAGCAGACTGACCCCACTCTGTCAATGTAACACCCCCAGGGAAGAGCAGACTGACCCCACTCTGTCAATGTAACACACCCAGAGAAGAGCAGACTGACCCCACTCTGTCAATGTAACACACCCAGGGAAGAGCAGACTGACCCCACACTATCAATGTAACCCACCGAGGGAAGAGCAGACTGACCCCTCTCTGTCAATGTAACACACCCAGGGAAGAGCAGATTGAAACCACTCTGGCAATGTAACACACCCAGGGAAGAGCAGACTGACCTCACCCGGTCAAATATAACAGACACAGGGAAGAGCAGACTGACCACACTCTGTCATTGCAACACACCCAGGGAAGAGCAGACTGACCCCTTTCTGTCAACGTTATACCCCCAGGGAAGATCAGACTGACCCAACTCTGTCAATGTAACACACCGCGGGAAGAGCAGACTGACCCCACTCGGTCAATGTAAAACACCCAAGGAAGAGCAGACTGACCCCACTCTGTCATTGTAACACACCCAGGGAAGAGCGGACTGACCCCTCTCTGTCAATGTAACACACCCAGGGAAGAGCAGACTGACCCCACTCTGTCAATGTAACACACCCAGGGAAGAGCAGACTGACCCCACTGTGTCAATGTAACACACCCAGGGAAGAGCAGACTGACCCCACACATTCAATGGAACACATCCAGGGAAGAGCAGACTGACCCCTCTCTGTCAATGTAACACACCCAGGGAAGAGCAGACTGACCCCACTCTGTAAATGTAACACACCCAGGGAACAGCAGACTGACGCCACTCTGTCAATGTCACGCACCCAGGGAAGAGCAGACTGACCCCACCCTGTCAAGGTAACACACCCAGGGAAGGGCAGACTGACCCCACTCTGTCAATGTAACACTCCCAGGGAAGAGCAGACTGACCCCACTCTGTCAATTTAAAACACCCAGGGAAGTGCACGCTGACCCCACTCTGTCAATGTAACACACCTAGGGAAGGGCAGACTGACCCCACCCTGTCAATGTAACACACCCTGGGAAGAGCAGACTGACCCCCCTCTGTCAATGTAACACACCCAGGGAAGGGCAGACTGACCCCACTCTGCCAATGTAACACAACCAGGGAAGGGCAGACTGACCCCACTCTGTCAATGTAACACACCCAGGGATGAGCAGACTGACCACTCTCTGTCAATGTAACACTCCCAGGGAAGAACTAACTGACACCACTCTGGCAATGTAACACATCCAAGGAAAAGCAGACTGACCTCACTCGGTCAATACAACAGACACAGGGAAGAGCAGACTGACCACACTCTGTCATTGCAACACACCCAGGGAAGAGCAGACTGACCCCTGTCTCTCAATGTTATACACCCAGGGAACATCAGACTGTCCCAGCTCTGTCAATGTAACACACCCAGGAAAGAGCAGACTGACCCCACTCTGTCAATGTAACACACCCTGGGAAGAGCAGACTGACCCCACTCTGTCATTGTAACACACCCAGGGAAGAGCAGACTGACCTCACTCTGTCAATGTAACACACCCAGGTAAGAGCAGACTAACCCCATTGTCAACGTAACACACCCAGGGAAAGGCAGACGGACCCTGTTCTGTCAATGTAACACACCCAGGGAAGAGCATACTGACCCCACTCTGTCAATGTAACGCACCCAGGGAAGAGCAGACTGACCTCACTCTGTCAATGTAACACAACCAGGGAAGGGTAGACTGACCCCACTCTGTCAATGTATCACACCAAGGGGAGAGCAGACTGACCCCACCCTGTCAATCTAACTCACCCAGGGAAGAGCAGACTGACCTCACTCTGTCAATGTAACACACCACGGGAAGAGCAGACTAACCCCACTCTGTCAATGTAACACACCCAAGGAAGAGCAGTCTGACCCCACTCTGTCATTGTAACACAGCCAGGGAAGAGCAGACTGACCCCTCTCTGTCAATGTAACTCACCCAGGGAACAGAAGATTGACCTCACTCGGTCAATGTAACATACCCAGGGAAGAGCAGACTAACCCCACTCTGTCAATGTAACACACCCAGGGAAGAGCAGACTGACCCCACTCTGTCAATGTAACTCACCCAGGGAACAGAAGATTGACCTCACTCGGTCAATGTAACATACCCAGGGAAGAGCAGACTAACCCCACTCTGTCAATGTAACACACCCAGGGAAGAGCAGACTGACCCCACTCTGTCAATGTAACACACCCAGGGAAGAGCAGACTAACCCCACTCTGTCAATGTAACACACCCAAGGAAGAGCAGTCTGACCCCACTCTGTCATTGTAACACAGCCAGGGAAGAGCAGACTGACCCCTATCTGTCAATGTAACTCACCCAGGGAACAGAAGATTGACCTCACTCGGTCAATGTAACATACCCAGGGAAGAGCAGACTAACCCCACTCTGTCAATGTAACACACCCAGGGAAGAGCAGACTGACCCCACTCTGTCAATGTAACACACCCAGGGAAGAGCAGACTGACCCCACTCTGTCAATGTCACACACCCAGGGAAGAGCAGACTGACCGCACTCTGTCAATGTAACACACCCAGGGAAGTGCAGATTGATCCCACTGTGTCAATGTAACACATCCAGGGAAGAGCAGACTGACCCCACACTTTCAATGTAACACATCCAGGGAAGAGCAGACTGACCGCACTCGGTCAATGTAATCCACCCAGGGAAGAGCAGACTGACCCCTCTCTGTCAATATAACACACCCAGGGAAGAGCAGATTTACCCCTCTCTGTCAATGTAACAGACCCAGGGAAGAGCAGACTGACCCAACTCTGTCAATGTAACACACCCAGGGAAGGGCAGACTGACCCCACTCTGTCAATGTAACACACCCAGGGAAGAGCAGACTGACCCCACTCTGTCAATGTCACGCACCCAGGGAAGAGCAGACTGACCGCACTCTGTCAATGTAACACACCCAGGGAAGAGCAGACTGATCCCACCGTGTCAACGTAACACACCCAGGGAAGAGCAGACTGACCCCACACTTTCAATGTAACACATCCAGGGAAGAGCAGACTGACCGAACTCGGTCAATGTAACCCACCCAGGGAAGAGCAGACTGACCCCTCTCTGTCAATGTAACACAGCCAGGGAAGAGCAGATTTACCCCACTCAGTCAATGTAACAGACCCAGGGAAGAGCAGACTGACCCCACTCTGTCAATGTAACACACCCAGGGAAGAGCAGACTGACCCCATTCTGTCAATGTAACACACCCAGGGAAGAACAGACTGACCCCACTCTGTCAATGTAAGACACCCAGGGGAGAGCACAACTACCCCACTCTGTCAATGTAACACACCCAAGGAAGAGCAGACTGACCCCACTCTGTCAATGTAACACAACCAGGGAAGAGCAGACTGAACCCACTCTGACAATGTAACACTCCCAGGGAAGAGCAGACTGACACCACTCTGTCAATGTAACACACCCAGGGAAGAGCAGATTTACCCCACTCTGTCAATGTAACAGACCCAGGGAAGGGCAGACTGAACCCATTCTGTCAATGTAACACACCCAGGGAAGAACAGATTGACCTCACTCGGTCAATGTAACATACCCAGGGAAGAGCAGACTAACCCCACTCTGTCAATGTAACACACCCAGGGAAGAGCAGATTGATCCCACTGTGTCAATGTAACACACCCAGGGAAGAGCAGACTGACCCCACACTTTCAATGTAACACATCCAGGGAAGAGCAGACTGACCGCATTCGGTCAATGTAACCCACCCAGGGAAGAGCAGACTGACCCCTTTCTGTCAATGTAACACACCCAGGGAAGAGCAGATTTACCCCACTCTGTCAATGTAACAAACCCAGGGAAGAGCAGACTGATCCCACTCTGTCAATGTAACACACCCAGGGAAGGGCAGACTGACCCCATTCTGTCAATGTAACACACCCAGGGAAGAACAGACTGACCCCACTCTGTCAATGTAAGATACCCAGGGGAGAGCAGACTTACCCCACTCTGTCAATGTAACACACCCAGGGAAGAGCAGACTGACCCCACTCTGTCAATGTAACACAACCAGGGAAGAGCAGACAGACCCGGTTCTGTCAATGTAACCCACCCAGGGAAGAACAGACTAACCCCACTCTGTCAATGTAACACACCCAGGGAAGAGCAGACTGAGCCCACTCTGTCAATGTAACCCACCCAGTGAAGAGCAGACTGACCCCTCTCCCTCCATGTAACTCACCCAGGGAAGAGCAGACTGACCCCATTCTGTCAATGTAACCCACCCAGGGAAGAGCAGACTGACCGCACTCAGTCAATGTAACCCACCCAGGGAAGAGCAGACTGACCCCACTCTGTCATTATCACAGACCCAGGAAAGAACAGACTGACCCCACTCTGTCAATGAAACACACCCAGGGAAGAGCAGACTGACCTCACTCTGTCAATGTAACACACCCAGGGAAGAGCTGACTGTCCCCACTCTGTCAATGTAACACACCCAGGGAAGAGCAGACTGACCCCACCCTGTCAATGTAACACACCCAGGGAAGAGCAGACACACCCCACTCTGTCAATGTAACATACTCAGGGAATAGCAGTCTGACCCCACTCTTTCAATGTATCACACCCAGGGGAGAGCAGACTGAACCAACCCTGTCAATGTAACACACCAAGGGAAGAGCAGACAGACCTCACTCTGTCAATGTAACACACCGCGGGAAGAGCAGACTGACCCCACTCTGTCAATGTAACACACCCAAGGAAGAGCAGACTGACCCCACTCTGTCATTGTAACACATCCAGGGAAGAGCAGACTGACCCCTCTCTGTCAATGTAACTCACCCAGGGAACAGAAGATTGACCTAACTCGGTCAATGTAACATACCCAGGGAAGAGCAGACTAACCCCACTCTGTCAATGTAACACACCCAGGGAAGAGCAGATTGATCCCACTGTGTCAATGTAACACACCCAGGGAAGAGCAGACTGACCCCACACTTTCAATGTAACACATCCAGGGAAGAGCAGACTGACCGCATTCGGTCAATGTAACCCACCCAGGGAAGAGTAGACTGACCCCTCTCTGTCAATGTAACACACCCAGGGAAGAGCAGACTTACCCCACTCTGTCAATGTAACAAACCCAGGGAAGAGCAGACTGACCCCACTCTGTCAATGTAACACACCCAGGGAAGAGCAGACTGACACCTCTCCCTCCGTGTAACTCACCCAGGGAAGAGCAGACTGACCCCACTCTCTCAATGTAACACACCCGGGGAAGAGCAGACTGACCCCACTCTGTCAATGTAACACACACAGTGAAGAAGAGACTGACCCCACTCTGTCAATGTAACACACCCAGGGAAGAGCAGACTGACCCCACTCTGTCAATGTAACACACCCAGGGAAGAGCAGACTGACCCCACTCTGTCAATGTAACAGACCCAGGGAAGAGCAGACTGACCCCAATCTGTCAGTGTAACACATCCAGGGAAGGACAGACTGACGCCCCTCTGTCAATGTAACACACCCAGGGAAGAGCAGACCGACCCCACTCTGTCAATGTAACACACCCAGGGAAGAGCAGACTGACCCCACTCTGTCAATGTAACACACCCAGGGAAGAGCAGACTGACCCCACTCTCTCAATGTAACACACCCGGGGAAGAGCAGACTGACCCCACTCTGTCAATGTAACACACACAGTGAAGAAGAGACTGATCCCACTGTGTCAATGTAACACTCCCAGGAAAGTGCAGACTGACCCCTCTGTGTCAATGTAACACACCCAGGGAAGACAAGACTGACCCCACTCTGTCAATGTAACGCACCCAGCGAAGAGCAGACTGACTCCACTCTGTCAATGTAACCCAGTCAGGGTAGAGCAGACTGACCCCACTCTGTTAATGTAACCCACCCAGGGAAGAGCAAACTGTTTCCACTCTGTCTGTGTAACACACCCTGGGAAGAGCAGACTCACCCCACTCTGTCAATGTAACACATCCAGGTAAGAGCAGACTGACCCTTCTCTGCCAATGTAAGACACCCAGGGAAGTGCAGACTGACCCAACTCTGTCAATGTAACTCACCCATGGAAGATACGACTGACACCACTCTGTCAATGTAACACCCCCTGGGAAGAGCAGACTGACCCCATTCTGTCAATGTAACTCACTCAGGGAAGAGCAGACTGACCCCACTCTGTCAATGTATCTCACAAAGGGAAGAGCAGACAGACCCCACCCTGTCAATGTAACATATCCAGGGAAGAGCAGACAGACCCCACTCTGTCAATGTAACACACCCATGGAAGTGCCGACTGACTCCACTCTGTCAATGTAACACAGCCAGGGAAGAGCAGGCTGACCACACTCTGTCAATGTAACACACGCAGGGAAGTGCAGACTGACCCCACTCTGTCAAAGTAACACACCCAGCGAAGAGCAGACTGACCCCATTCTGTCAATGTAACTCACTCAGGGAAGAGCAGACTGACCCCACTCTGTCAATGTATCTCACAAAGGGAAGAGCAGACTGACCCCAAAATGTCAATGTAACATATCCAGGGAAGAGCAGACTGACCCCACTCTGTCAATGTAACACACCCAGGGAAGTGCAGACTGACTCCACTCTGTCAATGTAACACACCCAGGGAAGAGCAGGCTGACCACACTCTGTCAATGTAACACACCCAGGGAAGAGCAGACTGACCACACTCTGACAAAATAACACCACCAGGGCATAGCCGACTGACCCCACTCGGTCAATGTAATGCACCCAGGGAAGAGCAGACTGACCCCACTCTGTCAATGTAACACACTCAGGGCAGACAAGACTGACCCCACTCTGTCAATGTAACGCACCCAGCGAAGAGCAGACTGACCCCACTCTGGCAATGTAACCCACCCAGGGTAGAGCAGACTGAACCCACTCTGTTAATGTAACCCACCCAGGGAAGAGCAAACTGTTTCCACTCTGTCTGTGTAACACACCCCGGGAAGAGCAGACTCACCCCACTCTGTCAATGTAACACATCCAGGTAAGAGCAGACTGACCCTTCACTGTCAATGTAAGACACCCAGGGAAGTGCAGACTGACCCAACTCTGTCAATATAACTTACCAAGGGATGATACGACTGACCCCACTCTGTCAATGTAACACCCCCTGGGAAGAGCAGACTGACCCCATTCTGTCAATGTAACTCACTCAGGGAAGAGCAGACTGACCCCACTCTGTCAATATATCTCACAAAGGGAAGAGCAGACTGACTCCAATCTGTCAATGTAACACACCCAGGGAAGAGCAGACTGACCACACTCTGTCAATGTAACGCACGCAGGGAAGTGCAGACTGACCACACTCTGTCAAAGTAACACCACCAGGGCATAGCCGACTGACCCCACTCGGTCAATGTAACACCCCCTGGGAAGAGCAGACTGACCCCATTCTGTCAATGTAACTCACTCAGCGAAGAGCAGACTGACCCCACTCTGTCAATATATCTCACAAAGGGAAGAGCAGACTGACTCCAATCTGTCAATGTAACACACCCAGGGAAGAGCAGACTGACCACACTCTGTCAATGTAACACACCCAGGGAAGGCCAGACTGACCCCAATCTGTCAATGTAACACACCCAGGGAAGAGCAGACTGACCCCACTCTGTCAATGTAACACACCCAGGGAAGAGCAGACTGACACCACTCTGTCAATGTAACACACCCAGGGCAGAGCAGACTGACCACAGTCTGTCAATGTAACTCACAAAGGGAAGAGCAGACTGACCCCACTCTGTCAATGTAACCCACCCAGGGAAGAGCAGACTGACTCCACTCTGTCAATGTAACACACCCAGGGAAGAGCAGACTGACCACACTCTGTCAATGTAACACACGCAGGGAAGTGCAGACTGACCCCACTCTGTCAATCTAACAACCCAGGGAAGAGCAGACTGACCCTAGTCTGTCAATGTAACTCAAAATGGGAAGAGCAGACTGACCCCACTCTGTCAATGTAACACACCCAGGGAAGAGCAGACTGACTCCACTCTGTCAATGTAACACACCCAGGGAAGAGCAGACTGACCCCAGTCTGTCAATGTAACTCACAAAGGGAAGAGCAGACTGACCCCACTCTGTCAATGTAACCCACCCAGGGAAGAGCAGACCGACCCCACTGCGTCAATGTAACACACCCAGGGAAGAGCAGACTGATCCCACTCTGTCAATGTAACACACACAGGGAAGACCTGACTGACCCCACTCAGTCAATGTAACACACAGGGAAGAGCAGACTGACCTCACTCTGTTAATATAACACACACAGGGAAGGGCAGACCGACCCCACTCTGTCAATGTAACACACCCAGGGAAGAGCACACTGACCTCACTCTGTCAATGTAACACCCCCAGGGAAGAGCAGACTGACCTCATTCTTTCAATGTCACTCACAAAGGGAAGAGCAGACTGCCCCCACTCTGTCAATGTAACACACCCAGGGAAGTGCAGACTGACCTCACTCTGTCAATGTAACACACCCAGGGCAGACAAGACTGACCCCACTCTGTCAATGTAACGCACCCAGCGAAGAGCAGACTCACCCCACTCTGTCAATGTAACCCACCCAGGGTAGAGCAGACTGACCCCACTCTGTTAATGTAACCCACCCAGGGAAGTGCAAACTGTTTCCACTCTGTCGATGTAACACACCCTGGGAAGAGCAGACTCACCCCACTCTCTCAATGTAACCCACCCAGGGAAGAGCAGACTGACCCCACTCTGTCAATGTAACATCCCCAGGGAAGAGCAGACTGACCCTTCTCTGTCAATGTAAGACACCCAGGGAAGTGCAGACTGACCCAACTCTGTCAATGTAACTCACCCAGGGAAGATCCGACTAACCCCACTCTGTCAATGTAACACACCCAGGGAAGAGCAGACTGACCCCACTCTGTCAATGAAACACACCTAGGAAAGAGCAGACTGACCTCACTCTGTCAATGTCACACTCTCAGGGATGATCCGACTGACCCCACCCAGTAAATGTAACCCACCCAAGAAAGAGCAGACTGACCCCACTCTGTCAATGTAACACCCCCAGGGAAGAGCAGACTGACCACACTCTGTAAATGTAACACACACAGGGAACAGCAGACTGACACAACTCTGTCAATGGAACACACCCAGGGAAGATCAGATTGACCCCACTCTGTCAATGTAACACATCCGGGGATGTGCAGACTGTCCCCACACTGTCAGTGTAACACACCCAGGCGAGATCAGATTGACCCCACTCTGTCAATGTAACACACCCAGGGAAGTGCAGACTGACCCCACACTGTCAATGTAACACACCCAGGCGAGATCAGATTAACCCCACTCTGTCAATGTAACACACCCAGGGATGAGCAGACTGACCCCACTCTTTCAATGTAACTCACAAAGGGAAGAGCAGACTGACCCCACTCTGCCAATGTAACACACCCAGGGAAGAGCAGACTGACCTCACTCTGTCAATGTAACACACCCAGCGAAGAGCAGACTGAACCCACTCTGTCAATGTAACCCAGTCAGGTTAGAGCAGACTGACCACACTCTGTTAATGTAACCCACCCAGGGAAGAGCAAACTGTTTCCACTCTGTCTGTGTAACACACCCAGGGAAGAGCAGACTGACCCCACTCTGTCAATGTAACACACCCAGGGAAGAGCACACTGACCACACTCTCTCAATGTAACACACCCGGGGAAGAGCAGACTGACCCAACTCTGTCAATGTAACACACACAGTGAAGAACAGACTGATCCCACTGTGTCAATGTAACACTCCCAGGAAAGTGCAGACTGACCCCTCTGTGTCAATGTAACACACCCAGGGAAGACAAGACTGACCCCACTCTGTCAATGTAACGCACTCAGCGAAGAGCAGACTGACCCCACTCTGTCAATGTAACCCAGTCAGGGTAGAGCAGACTGACCCCACTCTGTTAATGTAACACACACAGTGAAGAACAGACTGATCCCACTGTGTCAATGTAACACTCCCAGGAAAGTGCAGACTGACCCAACTCTGTCAATGTAACTCACCCAGGGAAGATACGACTGACCCCACTCTGTCAATGTAACGCACCCAGCGAAGAGCAGACTGACCCCATTCTGTCAATGTAACTCACTCAGGGAAGAGCAGACTGACCCCACTCTGTCAATGTATCTCACAAAGGGAAGAGCAGACTGACCCCACCCTGTCAATGTAACATATCCAGGGAAGAGCAGACTGACCCCACTCTGTCAATGTAACACACCCAGGGAAGTGCAGACTGACTCCACTCTGTCAATGTAACACACTCAGGGAAGAGCAGGCTGACCACACTCTGTCAATGTAACACACCCAGGGAAGAGCAGACTGACCACACTCTGTCAAAGTAACACCACCAGGGCATAGCCGAATGACCCCACTGGGTCAATGTAACACACCCAGGGAAGAGCAGACTGACCCCACTCTGTCAATGTAACACACTCAGGGCAGAGCAGACTGACCCCAGGCTGTCAATGTAACTCACAAAGGGAAGAGCAGACTGACCCCACTCTGTCAATGTAACACACCCAGGGAAGAGCAGACTGAACACACTCTGTCAATGTAACACACGCAGGGAAGTGCAGACTGACCCCACTCTGTCAATCTAACACACCCAGGGAAGAGCAGACTGACCCCAGTAAGTCAATGTAACTCACAAAGGGAAGAGCAGACTGCCCCCACTCTGTCAATGTAACACATCCAGGAAAGAGCAGACTGACCCCTCTGTGTCAATGTAACACACCCAGGGCAGACAAGACTGACCCCACTCTGTCAATGTAACGCACGCAGCGAAGAGCAGACTGACCCCACTCTGTCAATGTAACCCACCCAGGGTAGAGCAGACTGACCCCACTCTGTTAATGTAACACACCCGGGGAAGAGCAGACTGACCCCACTCTGTCAATGTAACACACCCGGGGAAGAGCAAACTGTTTCCACTCTGTCGATGTAACACACCCTGGGAAGAGCAGACTCACCCCACTCTCTCAATGTAACCCACCCAGGGAAGAGCAGACTGACACCACTCTGTCAATGTAACACCCCCAGGGAAGAGCAGACTGACCCCACTCTGTCAATGTAACACACCCAGGGAAGAGCAGACTGACCCCACTCTGTCAATGTAACACATCCAGGGAAAAGCAGACTGACCCCACTCTCTCAATGTAACACACCCGGGGAAGAGCAGACTGACCCCACTCTGTCAATGTAACGCACCCAGCGAAGAGCAGACTGACCCCACTCTGTCAATGTAACCCAGTCAGGTTAGAGCAGACTGACCACACTCTGTTAATGTAACCCACCCAGGGAAGAGCAAACTGTTTCCACTCTGTCTGTGTAACACACCCCGGGAAGAGCAGAGTCACCCCACTCTGTCAATGTAACACATCCAGGTAAGAGCAGACTGACCCTTCACTGTCAATGTAAGACACCCAGGGAAGATACGACTGACCCCACTCTGTCAATGTAACACCCCCTGGGAAGAGCAGACTGACCCCATTCTGTCAATGTAACTCACTCAGGGAAGAGCAGACTGACCCCACTCTGTCAATATATCTCACAAAGGGAAGAGCAGACTGACTCCAATCTGTCAATGTAACACACCCAGGGAAGAGCAGGCTGACCACACTCTGTCAATGTAACGCACGCAGGGAAGTGCAGACTGACCACACTCTGTCAAAGTAACACCACCAGGGCATAGCCGACTGACCCCACTCTGTCAATGTAACACACCCAGGGAAGAGCAGACTGACACCACTCTGTCAATGTAACACACCCAGGGCAGAGCAGACTGACCACAGTCTGTCAATGTAACTCACAAAGGGAAGAGCAGACTGACCCCACTCTGTCAATGTAACCCACCCAGGGAAGAGCAGACTGACTCCACTCTGTCAATGTAACACACCCAGGGAAGAGCAGACTGACCACACTCTGTCAATGTAACACACGCAGGGAAGTGCAGACTGACCCCACTCTGTCAATCTAACAACCCAGGGAAGAGCAGACTGACCCTAGTCTGTCAATGTAACTCAAAAAGGGAAGAGCAGACTGACCCCACTCTGTCAATGTAACACACCCAGGGAAGAGCAGACTGACTCCACTCTGTCAATGTAACACACCCAGGGAAGAGCAGACTGACTCCACTCTGTCAATGTAACACACCCAGGGAAGAGCAGACTGACCACACTCTGTCAATGTAACACACGCAGGGAAGTGCAGACTGACCCCACTCTGTCAATCTAACAACCCAGGGAAGAGCAGACTGACCCTAGTCTGTCAATGTAACTCAAAAAGGGAAGAGCAGACTGACCCCACTCTGTCAATGTAACCCACCCAGGGAAGAGCAGACCGACCCCACTGCGTCAATGTAACACACCCAGGGAAGAGCAGACTGATCCCACTCTGTCAATGTAACACACACAGGGAAGACCTGACTGACCCCACTCAGTCAATGTAACACACAGGGAAGAGCAGACTGACCTCACTCTGTTAATATAACACACACAGGGAAGGGCAGACCGACCCCACTCTGTCAATGTAACACACCCAGGGAAGAGCACACTGACCTCACTCTGTCAATGTAACACCCCCAGGGAAGAGCAGACTGACCTCATTCTTTCAATGTCACTCACAAAGGGAAGAGCAGACTGCCCCCACTCTGTCAATGTAACACACCCAGGGAAGTGCAGACTGACCTCACTCTGTCAATGTAACACACCCAGGGCAGACAAGACTGACCCCACTCTGTCAATGTAACGCACCCAGCGAAGAGCAGACTCACCCCACTCTGTCAATGTAACCCACCCAGGGTAGAGCAGACTGACCCCACTCTGTTAATGTAACCCACCCAGGGAAGAGCAAACTGTTTCCACTCTGTCGATGTAACACACGCTGGGAAGAGCAGACTCACCCCACTCTCTCAATGTAACCCACCCAGGGAAGAGCAGACTGACCCCACTCTGTCAATGTAACATCCCCAGGGAAGAGCAGACTGACCCTTCTCTGTCAATGTAAGACACCCAGGGAAGTGCAGACTGACCCAACTCTGTCAATGTAACTCACCCAGGGAAGATCCGACTAACCCCACTCTGTCAATGTAACACACCCAAGGGAAGAGCAGACTGACCCCACTCTGTCAATGAAACACACCTAGGAAAGAGCAGACTGACCTCACTCTGTCAATGTCACACTCTCAGGTAAGATCCGACTGACCCCACCCAGTCAATGTAACCCACCCAAGAAAGAGCAGACTGACCCCACTCTGTCAATGTAACACCCCCAGGGAAGAGCAGACTGACCACACTCTGTAAATGTAACACACACAGGGAACAGCAGACTGACACAACTCTGTCAATGGAACACACCCAGGGAAGATCAGATTGACCCCACTCTGTCAATGTAACACATCCGGGGAAGTGCAGACTGTCCCCACCCTGTCAGTGTAACACACCCAGGCGAGATCAGATTGACCCCACTCTGTCAATGTAACACACCCAGGGAAGTGCAGACTGACCCCACACTGTCAATGTAACACACCCAGGCGAGATCAGATTGACCCCACTCTGTCAATGTAACACACCCAGGGATGAGCAGACTGACCCCACTCTTTCAATGTAACTCACAAAGGGAAGAGCAGACTGACCCCACTCTGCCAATGTAACACACCCAGGGAAGAGCAGACTGACCTCACTCTGTCAATGTAACACACACAGGGAAGGGCAGACCGACCCCACTCTGTGAATGTAACACACCCAGGGAAGAGCAGACTGACCCCACTCTGTCAATGTAACACCCCCAGGGAAGAGCAGACTGACCCCACTCTGTCAATGTAACACACAGGGAAGAGCAGACTGACCCCACTCTGTCAATGTAACAGACCCATGGAAGAACAGCCTGACCCCACTCTGTCAAAGTAACACAACCTGTAAAGAACAGACTGACCCCACTCTGTCAATGTAACACACACAGGGAAGGGCAAACCGATCCCACTCTCTCAATTTAACACAACCAGGGAAGAGCAGACTGACCCCACTCTGTCAATGTAACCCACCCAGGAAAGAGCAGACTAACCCCACTCTCTCAATGTAACACACACAGGGAAGAGCAGACTGACCCCACTCTGTCAATGTAACACACCCAGGGAAGAGCAGACCTACCCCACTCTGTCAATGTAACCCACCCAGGGAAGAGTAGACTGATCCCACTGTGTCAATGTAACACTACCAGGAAAGTGCAGACTGACGTCTCTGTGTCAATGTAACACACCCAGAGACGAGCAAACTTTTTCCACTCTGTCTATGTAACACACCCTGGGAAGAGCAGACTCACCCCATACTGTCAATGTCACCCACCCAGGGAAGAGCAGACTGACCCCACTCTGCCAATGTAACACACGCAGGGAAAAGCAGACTGAACCCACTCTGTCAATGTAACACACCCGGGGAAGAGCAAACTGACGCCACTCTGTCAATGTAACACACACAGGGAAGAGCAGACTGACCCCACTCTGTCAATGAACCACAAACAGGGAAGAGCAGACTGATCCCACTCTGTCAATGTAACACACCCAGGGAAGAGCAGACTGACCCAACTCTGTCAATGTAACCCACCCAAGGAAGAGCAGACTGACCCCACTCTGTCAATGTACCACACCCAGGGAAGAGCACACTGACCCCACTCTGTCAATGTAACACCCCCAGGGAAGAGCAGACTGACCACAAACTGTCAATGTAACACACCCAGGGAAGAGCAGACTGACCCGACTCTGTCAATGTAACACACCCAGGCGAGATCAGATTGACCCCACTCTGTCAATGTAACACACCCAGGGAAGTTCTGACTGACCCGACTCTGTCAATTTAACACCCCCAGGGAAGAGCAGACGGACCACACTCTGTAAATGTAACACACACAGGGAAGAGCAGACTGACACAACTCTGTGAATGGAACACACCCAGGGAAGATCAGATTGACCCCACTCTGTCAATGTAACACACCCAGGGAAGTGCAAACTGTCCCCACACTGTCAATGTAACAGACCCAGGCGAGACCAGATTGACCCCACTCTGTCAATGTAACACACCCAGGGAAGCGCAGACTGACCCCACACTGTCAATGTAACACACCCAGGGAAGAGCACACTGACCCCACTCTGTCAATGTAACACACCCAGGGAACAGCAGACTGACCACACTCTGTCAATTTAACACACCCAGGGAAGTGCAGACTGACCCCACTCTGTCAATGTAAAACACCCAGGGATGAGCAGACTGACCCCACTCTGTCAATGTAACTCACAAAGGGAAGAGCAGACTGACACCACTCTGTCAATGTAACACAGCCAGGGAAGAGCAGACTGACCTCACTCTGTCAATGTAACACACCCAGGGAAGTGCAGACTGACCCCACTCTGTCAATGTAACACCCCCAGGGAAGAGCAGACTAGCCCAACTCTGCCAATGTAACACACCCATTGATGAGCAGACTGACCCCACTCTGACAATGTAACACACAGGGAAGAGCAGACTGACCCCACTCTGTCAATGTAACACAACCTGTAAAGAGCAGACTGAACCCACTCTGTCAATGTAACACACACAGGGAAGGGCAGACCGACCCCACTCTGTGAATGTAACACACCCAGGGAAGAGCAGACTCTCACCACTCTGTCAATGTAACACCCCCAGGGATGAGCTGACTGACCCCACTCTGTCAATGTAACACCCCCAGGGAAGAGCAGACTGACCACACTCTGTCAATGTAACACACGCAGGGAAGTGCAGACTGACCCCACTCTGTCAATGTAACACCCCCAGGGAAGAGCAGACTAAGCCCACTCTGCCAATGTAACACACCCATTGATGAGCATACTGACCCCACTCTGACAATGTAACACACAGGGAAGAGCAGACTGACCCCACTCTGTCAATGTAACACAACCTGTAAAGAGCAGACTGAACCCACTCTGTCAATGTAACACACACAGGGAAGAGCTGACTGACCCCACTCTGTCAATTTAACGCACCCAGGTTTGAGCACACTGACCCGACTCTGTCAGCGTAACACACACAGGGAAGGGCAGACCAACCTAACTCTGTCAATGTAACCCACCCAGGGAAGAGCAGACTGACCCTTCTCTGTCAATGTATCACACCCAGGGAAGAGCAGACTGACCCCATTCTATCAAAGTAACACCCCCAGGGAAGAGCAGACTCACCCCACTCTGTCAATGTAACACACAGGGAAGAGCAGACTGACTCCACTCTGTCAATGTAACACACCCAGTAAAGAGCAGACTGACCTCACTCTGTCAATTTAACACCCCCAGGGAAGAGCACACTGACCCCACTCTGTCAATGTAACCCACCCAGGAAAGAGCAGACTGACCCCACTCTGTCAATGTAACACACACAGGGAAGAGCAGACTGACCCCACTCTGTCAATGTAACACACCCAGGGAAGAGGAGACTGACCCCACTCTGTCAATATAACACACCCAGGGAAGAGCAGATGGCCCCACTCTGTCAATAAAACACCCCCAGGGAAGAGCAGACTCACCCCACTCTGTCGATGTAACACCCCCAGGGAAGTGCAGACTGACCCAACTCTGTCAATATAACACACCCAGGGAAGAGCAGACTGACCCCATTCTATCAAAGTAACACCCCCAGGGAAGAGCAGACTGACCCCACTCTGTCAATGTAACACACAGGGAAGAGCAGACTGACCCAATCTGTCAATGTAACACACACATGGAAGAACAGACTGACCCCACTCTGTCAATGTAACACACTCTGTAAAGAGCAGACTGACCCCACTCTGTCAATGTAAAACACACAGGGAAGGGCAGACCGACCCTACTCTGACAATGTAACACACCCAGGGAAGAGCAGACTGACCCTTCTCTGTGAATGCAACACATCCAGGGAAGGGCAGACTGACCCCATTCTGTTAATTTAACACCCCCAGGGAAGAGCAGACTGACCCCACTCTTTCAATGTAACACACACAGGGAAGTGCAGACTGACCCCACTCTGTTAATGTAACTCACCCAGGGAAGAGCAGACTGACACAACTCTGTCAATGTAACACACCCATGGAAGAACAGACTGACCCCACTATGTCAATGTAACACACCCGGTAAAGAGCAGACTGACCCCACTCTGTCAATGTAACACACACAGGGAAGAGCTGACTGACCCCACTCTGTCAATTTAACGCACCCAGGTTTGAGCACACTGACCCCACTCTGTCAACGTAACACACACAGGGAAGGGCAGACCAACCTAACTCTGTCAATGTAACACACCCTGCAAAGAGCAGACTGACCCCACTCTGTCAAAGTAACACACCCAGGTTTGAGCACACTGACCCCACTCTGTCAATGTAACACACACAGGGAAGAGCAGACTGACCCCACTCTGTCAATGTAACACACCCAGGGAAGAGGAGACTGACCCCACTCTGTCAATATAACACACCCAGGGAAGAGCAGACTGGCCCCACTCTGTCAATAAAACACCCCCAGAGAATGGCAGACTCACCCCAATCTGTCGATGTAACACCCCCAGGGAAGAGCAGACTGACCCAACTCTGTCAATATAACACACCCAGGGAAGAGCAGACTGACCCCATTCGAGCAAAGTAACACACCCAGGGAAGAGCAGACTGACCCCACTCTGTCAATGTAACAGACCCAGGGAAGAGCAGACTGACCTCACTCTGTCAATTTAACACCCCCAGGGAAGAGCAGACTGACCGCACTCTTTCAATGTAACACCCCCAGGGAAGAGCAGACTGACTCCACTCTGTCAATGTAAGACCCCCAGGGAAGAGCAGACTGAGCACACTCTGTCAATGTAACACACCCAGGGAAGAGCAGACTGACCCCACTCTGTCAATGTAACAGACCCAGGGAAGAGCAGACTGACCCCAATCTGTCAGTGTAACACACCCAGGGAAGGCCAGACTGACCCCCCTCTGTCAATGTAACACACCCAGGGAAGAGCAGACCGACCACACTCTGTCAATGTAACACACCCAGGGAAGAGCAGACTGACTCCACTCTGTCAATGTAAGACCCCCAGGGAAGAGCAGACTGAGCACACTCTGTCAATGTAACACACCCAGGGAAGAGCAGACTGACCCCATTCGAGCAAAGTAACACACCCAGGGAAGAGCAGACTGACCCCACTCTGTCAATGTAACAGACCCAGGGAAGAGCAGACTGACCCCAATCTGTCAGTGTAACACACCCAGGGAAGGCCAGACTGACACCCCTCTGTCAATGTAACACACCCAGGGAAGAGCAGACCGACCACACTCTGTCAATGTAACACACCCAGGAAAGAGCAGACTGACCCCACTGTGTCAATGTAACACACCCAGGGAAGAGCAGACTGACCCCACTCTGTCAATGAAACTCACAAAGGGAAGAGCAGACTGACCCCACTCTGTCAATGTAACACCCAGGGAAGAGCAAACTGATTCCACTCTGTCGATATAACACACCCAGGGAAGAGCAGACTCACCCCACTCTGTCAATGTAACCCACCCAGGGAAGAGCAGACTGACCCTTCTCTGTCAATGTATCACACCCAGGGAAGAGCAGACTGACCCCATTCTATCAAAGTAACACCCCCAGGGAAGAGCAGACTGACCCCACTCTGTCAATGTAACACACAGGGAAGAGCAGACTGACTCCACTCTGTCAATGTAACACACCCAGTAAAGAGCAGACTGACCTCACTCTGTCAATTTAACACCCCCAGGGAAGAGCAGACTGACCCCACTCTTTCAATGTAACACACCCAGGGAAGAGCAGACTGACCCCACTCTGTCAATTTAACACCCCCAGGGAAGAGCAGACTGACCCCACCCTTTCAATGTAACACCCCCAGGGAAGAGCAGACTGACCCCACTCTGTCAATGTAAGACCCCCAGGGAAGAGCAGACTGAGCACACTCTGTCAATGTAACACACACAGGGAAGGGCAGACTGACCCCCCTCTGTCAATGTAGCACACCCAGGGAAGAGCAGACTGACCCCAATCTGTCAATGTAACACACCCAGGAAAGGGCTGACTGACCCCCCTCTGTCAATGTAACACACCCAGGTAAGAGCAGACCGACCCCACTCTGTCAATGTAACACACCCAGGGAAGAGCACACTGACCCCACTCTATCAATGTAACACACCCAGGGAAGAGCAGACTGACCCCACTCTGTCAATGTAACACCGACAGGGAAGATCAGACTGACCCCACACTGTCAATGTAACACACCCAGGGAAGAGCTGACTGACCCCAATCTGTCAATGTAACTCAAAAAGGGAAGAGCAGACTGACCCCACTCTGTCAATGTAACACACCCAGGGAAGAGCAGACTCTCACCACTCTGTCAATGTAACACCCCCAGGGATGAGCTGACTGACCCCACTCTGTCAATGTAACACCCCCAGGGAAGAGCAGACTGACCACACTCTGTCAATGTAACACACCCAGGGAAGTGCAGACTGACCCCACTCTGTCAATGTAACACCCCCAGGGAAGAGCAGACTAAGCCCACTCTGCCAATGTAACACACCCATTGATGAGCATACTGACCCCACTCTGACAATGTAACACACAGGGAAGAGCAGACTGACCCCACTCTGTCAATGTAACACAACCTGTAAAGAGCAGACTGAACCCACTCTGTCAATGTAACACACACAGGGAAGAGCTGACTGACCCCACTCTGTCAATTTAACGCACCCAGGTTTGAGCACACTGACCCGACTCTGTCAGCGTAACACACACAGGGAAGGGCAGACCAACCTAACTCTGTCAATGTAACCCACCCAGGGAAGAGCAGACTGACCCTTCTCTGTCAATGTATCACACCCAGGGAAGAGCAGACTGACCCCATTCTATCAAAGTAACACCCCCAGGGAAGAGCAGACTCACCCCACTCTGTCAATGTAACACACAGGGAAGAGCAGACTGACTCCACTCTGTCAATGTAACACACCCAGTAAAGAGCAGACTGACCTCACTCTGTCAATTTAACACCCCCAGGGAAGAGCACACTGACCCCACTCTGTCAATGTAACCCACCCAGGAAAGAGCAGACTGACCCCACTCTGTCAATGTAACACACACAGGGAAGAGCAGACTGACCCCACTCTGTCAATGTAACACACCCAGGGAAGAGGAGACTGACCCCACTCTGTCAATATAACACACCCAGGGAAGAGCAGATGGCCCCACTCTGTCAATAAAACACCCCCAGGGAAGAGCAGACTCACCCCACTCTGTCGATGTAACACCCCCAGGGAAGTGCAGACTGACCCAACTCTGTCAATATAACACACCCAGGGAAGAGCAGACTGACCCCATTCTATCAAAGTAACACCCCCAGGGAAGAGCAGACTGACCCCACTCTGTCAATGTAACACACAGGGAAGAGCAGACTGACCCAATCTGTCAATGTAACACACACATGGAAGAACAGACTGACCCCACTCTGTCAATGTAACACACTCTGTAAAGAGCAGACTGACCCCACTCTGTCAATGTAAAACACACAGGGAAGGGCAGACCGACCCTACTCTGACAATGTAACACACCCAGGGAAGAGCAGACTGACCCTTCTCTGTGAATGCAACACATCCAGGGAAGGGCAGACTGACCCCATTCTGTTAATTTAACACCCCCAGGGAAGAGCAGACTGACCCCACTCTTTCAATGTAACACACACAGGGAAGTGCAGACTGACCCCACTCTGTTAATGTAACTCACCCAGGGAAGAGCAGACTGACACAACTCTGTCAATGTAACACACCCATGGAAGAACAGACTGACCCCACTATGTCAATGTAACACACCCGGTAAAGAGCAGACTGACCCCACTCTGTCAATGTAACACACACAGGGAAGAGCTGACTGACCCCACTCTGTCAATTTAACGCACCCAGGTTTGAGCACACTGACCCCACTCTGTCAACGTAACACACACAGGGAAGGGCAGACCAACCTAACTCTGTCAATGTAACACACCCTGCAAAGAGCAGACTGACCCCACTCTGTCAAAGTAACACACCCAGGTTTGAGCACACTGACCCCACTCTGTCAATGTAACACACACAGGGAAGAGCAGACTGACCCCACTCTGTCAATGTAACACACCCAGGGAAGAGGAGACTGACCCCACTCTGTCAATATAACACACCCAGGGAAGAGCAGACTGGCCCCACTCTGTCAATAAAACACCCCCAGAGAATGGCAGACTCACCCCAATCTGTCGATGTAACACCCCCAGGGAAGAGCAGACTGACCCAACTCTGTCAATATAACACACCCAGGGAAGAGCAGACTGACCCCATTCGAGCAAAGTAACACACCCAGGGAAGAGCAGACTGACCCCACTCTGTCAATGTAACAGACCCAGGGAAGAGCAGACTGACCTCACTCTGTCAATTTAACACCCCCAGGGAAGAGCAGACTGACCGCACTCTTTCAATGTAACACCCCCAGGGAAGAGCAGACTGACTCCACTCTGTCAATGTAAGACCCCCAGGGAAGAGCAGACTGAGCACACTCTGTCAATGTAACACACCCAGGGAAGAGCAGACTGACCCCACTCTGTCAATGTAACAGACCCAGGGAAGAGCAGACTGACCCCAATCTGTCAGTGTAACACACCCAGGGAAGGCCAGACTGACCCCCCTCTGTCAATGTAACACACCCAGGGAAGAGCAGACCGACCACACTCTGTCAATGTAACACACCCAGGGAAGAGCAGACTGACTCCACTCTGTCAATGTAAGACCCCCAGGGAAGAGCAGACTGAGCACACTCTGTCAATGTAACACACCCAGGGAAGAGCAGACTGACCCCATTCGAGCAAAGTAACACACCCAGGGAAGAGCAGACTGACCCCACTCTGTCAATGTAACAGACCCAGGGAAGAGCAGACTGACCCCAATCTGTCAGTGTAACACACCCAGGGAAGGCCAGACTGACACCCCTCTGTCAATGTAACACACCCAGGGAAGAGCAGACCGACCACACTCTGTCAATGTAACACACCCAGGAAAGAGCAGACTGACCCCACTGTGTCAATGTAACACACCCAGGGAAGAGCAGACTGACCCCACTCTGTCAATGAAACTCACAAAGGGAAGAGCAGACTGACCCCACTCTGTCAATGTAACACCCAGGGAAGAGCAAACTGATTCCACTCTGTCGATATAACACACCCAGGGAAGAGCAGACTCACCCCACTCTGTCAATGTAACCCACCCAGGGAAGAGCAGACTGACCCTTCTCTGTCAATGTATCACACCCAGGGAAGAGCAGACTGACCCCATTCTATCAAAGTAACACCCCCAGGGAAGAGCAGACTGACCCCACTCTGTCAATGTAACACACAGGGAAGAGCAGACTGACTCCACTCTGTCAATGTAACACACCCAGTAAAGAGCAGACTGACCTCACTCTGTCAATTTAACACCCCCAGGGAAGAGCAGACTGACCCCACTCTTTCAATGTAACACACCCAGGGAAGAGCAGACTGACCCCACTCTGTCAATTTAACACCCCCAGGGAAGAGCAGACTGACCCCACCCTTTCAATGTAACACCCCCAGGGAAGAGCAGACTGACCCCACTCTGTCAATGTAAGACCCCCAGGGAAGAGCAGACTGAGCACACTCTGTCAATGTAACACACACAGGGAAGGGCAGACTGACCCCCCTCTGTCAATGTAGCACACCCAGGGAAGAGCAGACTGACCCCAATCTGTCAATGTAACACACCCAGGAAAGGGCTGACTGACCCCCCTCTGTCAATGTAACACACCCAGGTAAGAGCAGACCGACCCCACTCTGTCAATGTAACACACCCAGGGAAGAGCACACTGACCCCACTCTATCAATGTAACACACCCAGGGAAGAGCAGACTGACCCCACTCTGTCAATGTAACACCGACAGGGAAGATCAGACTGACCCCACACTGTCAATGTAACACACCCAGGGAAGAGCTGACTGACCCCAATCTGTCAATGTAACTCAAAAAGGGAAGAGCAGACTGACCCCACTCTGTCAATGTAACACACCCAGGGAAGAGCAGACTGACCCCACTCTGTCAATTTAAGACACCCAGGGAATAGCACACTGACCCCTCTCTGTCAATGTAACCCACCCAGGAAAGAGCAGACTGACCCCACTCTGTCAATGTAACACTACCAGGAAAGAGCAGACTGACCCCACTGTGTCAATGTAACACACCCAGGGAAGAGCAGACTGACCCCACTCTGTCAATGTAACACACCCAGTGAAGAGCAGACTGACCCCACTCTGTCAATATAACACACCCAGGGAAGAGCAGACTGACTCCACTCTGTCAATGTAACACACCCAGGGAAGAGCAGACTGACCCAACTCTGTCAATGTAACACACACATGGAAGAACAGACTGACCCCACTCTGTCAATGTAACACACTCTGTAAAGAGCAGACTGACCCCACTCTGTCAATGTAACACATCCAGGGAAGGTCAGACTGACCCCATTCTGTCAATCAAACACACACAGGGAAGAGCAGACTGACCCCACTCTGTCAATGTTACACACAGAGAATAGCAGACTGACCCCACTCTGTCAATGTAACACACCCAGTGAAGAGCAGACTGACACAACTCTGTCAATGTAACACACCCATGGAAGAACAGACTGACCCAACTCTGTCAATGTAACACACACATGGAAGAACAGACTGACCCCACTCTGTCAATCTAACACACACAGGGAAGAGCAGACTGACCCCACTCTGTCAATGTTACACACAGGGAATAGCAGACTGACCCCACTCTGTCAATGTAACACACCCAGGGAAGACCAGACTGACACAACTCTGTCAATGTAACACACCCATGGAAGAACAGACTGACCCCACTATGTCAATGTAACACACCCTGTAAAGAGCAGACTGACCCCACTCTGTCAATGTAACACACACAGGGAAGAGCTGACTGACCCCACTCTGTCAATGTAACCACCCAGGTTTGAGCACACTGACCCCACACTGTCAATGTAACCCACCCAGGAAAGAGCAGACTGACCCCACTCTGTCAATGTAACACACACAGGGAAGAGCAGACTGACCCCACTCTGTCGATGTAACACCCCCAGGGATGAGCAGACTGACCCAACTCTGTCAATATAACACACCCAGGGAAGAGCAGACTGACCCCATTCTATCAAAATAATACACGCAGGGAAGAGCAGACAGACCCCACTCTGTCAATGTAACACACCCAGAGAAGAGCAGACTGACCTCACTCTGTCAATTTAACACCCCCAGGGAAGAGCAGACTGACCCCACTCTTTCAATGTAACACACCCAGGGAAGAGCAGACTGACCCCACTCTGTCAATTTAACGCACCCAGGGACGAGCAGACTGACCCCACCCTTTCAATGTAACACCCCCAGGGAAGAGCAGACTGACCCCATTCTGTCAATGTAAGACCCCCAGGGAAGAGCAGACTGAGCACACTCTGTAAATGTAACACACATAGGGAAGGGCAGACTGACCCCCCTCTGTCAATGTAGCACACACAGGGAAGAGCAGACTGACTCCAATCTGTCAATGTATCACACCCAGGAAAGGGCTGACTGACCCCCCTCTGTCAATGTAACACACCCAGGGAAGAGCAGACCGACTTCACTCTGTCAATGTCACACACCCAGGGAAGAGCACACTGACCCCACTCTGTCAACGTAACCCACCCAGGAAAGAGCAGACTGACCCCACTCTATCAATGTAACACACCCAGGGAAGAGCAGACTGACCCCACTCTGTCAATGTAACACCGACAGGGAAGATCAGACTGACCCCACACTGTCAATGTAACACACCCAGGGAAGAGCTGACTGACCCCAATCTGTCAATGTAACTCAAAAAGGGAAGAGCAGACTGACCCCACTCTGTCAATGTAACACACCCAGGGAAGAGCAGACTGACCCCACTCTGTCAATGTAACACACCCAGGGAATAGCACACTGACCCCTCTCTGTCAATGTAACCCACCCAGGAAAGAGCAGACTGACCCCACTCTGTCAATGTAACACTACCAGGAAAGAGCAGACTGACCCCACTGTGTCAATGTAACACACCCAGGGAAGAGCAGACTGACCCCTCTCTGTCAATGTAACACACCCAGTGAAGAGCAGACTGACCCCACTCTGTCAATATAACACACCCAGGGAAGAGCAGACTGACCCCACTCTGTCAATGTAACACACCCAGGGAAGAGCAGACTGACCCCACTGTGTCAATGTAACACACCCAGGGAAGAGCAGACTGGCCCCACTCTGTCAATAAAACACCCCCAGGGAAGAGCAGACTCACCCCACTCTGTCGATGTAACACCCCCAGGGAAGAGCAGACTGACACAACTCTGTCAATATAACACACCCAGGGAAGAGCAGACTGACCCCATTCTATCAAAATAATACACGCAGGGAAGAGCAGACAGACCCCACTCTGTCAATGTAACACACCCAGAGAAGAGCAGACTGACCTCACTCTGTCAATTTAACACCCCCAGGGAAGAGCAGACTGACCCCACTCTGTCAATTTAACGCACCCAGGGACGAGCAGACTGACCCCACCCTTTCAATGTAACACCCCCAGGGAAGAGCAGACTGACCCCATTCTGTCAATGTAAGACCCCCAGGGAAGAGCAGACTGAGCACACTCTGTAAATGTAACACACATAGGGAAGGGCAGACTGACCCCCCTCTGTCAATGTAGCACACACAGGGAAGAGCAGACTGACTCCAATCTGTCAATGTATCACACCCAGGAAAGGGCTGACTGACCCCCCTCTGTCAATGTAACACACCCAGGGAAGAGCAGACCGACTTCACTCTGTCAATGTCACACACCCAGGGAAGAGCACACTGACCCCACTCTGTCAACGTAACCCACCCAGGAAAGAGCAGACTGACCCCACTCTATCAATGTAACACACCCAGGGAAGAGCAGACTGACCCCACTCTGTCAATGTAACACCGACAGGGAAGATCAGACTGACCCCACACTGTCAATGTAACACACCCAGGGAAGAGCTGACTGACCCCAATCTGTCAATGTAACTCAAAAAGGGAAGAGCAGACTGACCCCACTCTGTCAATGTAACACACCCAGGGAAGAGCAGACTGACCCCACTCTGTCAATGTAACACACCCAGGGAATAGCACACTGACCCCTCTCTGTCAATGTAACCCACCCAGGAAAGAGCAGACTGACCCCACTCTGTCAATGTAACACTACCAGGAAAGAGCAGACTGACCCCACTGTGTCAATGTAACACACCCAGGGAAGAGCAGACTGACCCCTCTCTGTCAATGTAACACACCCAGTGAAGAGCAGACTGACCCCACTCTGTCAATATAACACACCCAGGGAAGAGCAGACTGACCCCACTCTGTCAATGTAACACACCCAGGGAAGAGCAGACTGACCCCACTGTGTCAATGTAACACACCCAGGGAAGAGCAGACTGGCCCCACTCTGTCAATAAAACACCCCCAGGGAAGAGCAGACTCACCCCACTCTGTCGATGTAACACCCCCAGGGAAGAGCAGACTGACACAACTCTGTCAATATAACACACCCAGGGAAGAGCAGACTGACCCCATTCTATCAAAGTAACACCCCCAGGGAAGAGCAGACTGACCCCACTCTGTCAATGTAACACACAGGGAAGAGCAGACTGACCCCACTCTGTCAATGTAACACACCCAGGGAAGAGCAGACTGACCCAACTCTGTCAATGTAACACACACATGGAAGAACAGACTGACCCCACTCTGTCAATGTAACACACTCTGTAAAGAGCAGACTGACCCCACTCTGTCAATGTAAAACACACAGGGAAGGGCAGACCGACCCTACTCTGACAATGTAACACACCCAGGGAAGAGCAGACTGACCCTTCTCTGTGAATGCAACACATCCAGGGAAGGGCAGACTGACCCCATTCTGTTAATTTAACACCCCCAGGGAAGAGCAGACTGACCCCACTCTTTCAATGTAACACACACAGGGAAGTGCAGACTGACCCCACTCTGTTAATGTAACTCACCCAAGGAAGAGCAGACTGACACAACTCTGTCAATGTAACACACCCATGGAAGAACAGACTGACCCCACTATGTCAATGTAACACACCCTGTAAAGAGCAGACTGACCCCACTCTGTCAATGTAACACACACAGGGAAGAGCTGACTGACCCCACTCTGTCAATTTAACGCACCCAGGTTTGAGCACACTGACCCCACTCTGTCAACGTAACACACACAGGGAAGGGCAGACCAACCTAACTCTGTCAATGTAACACACCCTGCAAAGAGCAGACTGAACCGACTCTGTCAATGTAACACACCCAGGTTTGAGCACACTGACCCCACTCTGTCAATGTAACCCACCCAGGAAAGAGCAGACTGACCCCACTCTGTCAATGTAACACACACAGGGAAGAGCAGACTGACCCCACTCTGTCAATGTAACACACCCAGGGAAGAGCAGACTGACCCCACTCTGTCAATATAACACACCCAAGGAAGAGCAGACTGGCCCCACTCTGTCAATAAAACACCCCCAGGGAAGAGCAGACTCACCCCACTCTGTCGATGTAACACCCCCAGGGAAGAGCAGACTGACCCAACTCTGTCAATATAACACACCCAGGGAAGATCAGACTGACCCCATTCTAGCAAAGTAACACACCCAGGGAAGAGCAGACTGACCCCACTCTGTCACTGTAACACACCCACGGAAGAGCAGACTGACCTCACTGTCAATTTAACACACCCAGGGAAGAGCAGACTGACCCCACTCTGTCAATGTAACACACCCAGGGAAGAGCAGACTGACCTCACTCTGTCAATTTAACACCCCCAGGGAAGAGCAGACTGACCGCACTCTTTCAATGTAACACCCCCAGGGAAGAGCAGACTGACTCCACTCTGTCAATGTAAGACCCCCAGGGAAGAGCAGACTGAGCACACTCTGTCAATGTAACACACCCAGGGCAGAGCAGACTGACCCCACTCTGTCAATGTAACAGACCCAGGGAAGAGCACACTGACCCCAATCTGTCAGTGTAACACACCCAGGGAAGGGCAGACTGACCCCCCATGTCAATGTAACACACCCAGGGAAGAGCAGACCGACCCCACTCTGTCAATGTAACACACCCAGGGAAGAGCAGACTGACCCCACTCTGTCAATGTAACCCACCCTGGAAAGAGCAGACTGACCCCACTCTGTCAATGTTACACTACCAGGAAAGAGCAGACTGACCCCACTGTGTCAATGTAACACACCCAGGGAAGAGCAGACTGACCCCACTCTGTCAATGAAACTCACAAAGGGAAGAGCAGACTGACCCCACTCTGTTAATGTAATACACCCAGGGAAGAGAAAACTGATTCCACTCTGTCGATATAAAACACCCAGGGAAGAGCAGACTCACCCCACTCTGTCAATGTAACCCACCCAGGGAAGAGCAGACTGACCCTTCTCTGTCAATGTATCACACCCAGGGAAGAGCAGACTGACCCCATTCTATCAAAGTAACACCCCGAGTGAAGAGCAGACTGACCCCACTCTGTCAATGTAACACACAGGGAAGAGCAGACTGACTCCACTCTGTCAATGTAACACACCCAGGGAAGAGCAGACTGACCCAACTCTGTCAATGTAACACACACATGGAAGAACAGACTGACCCCACTCTGTCAATGTAACACACTCTGTAAAGAGCAGACTGACCCCACTCTGTCAATGTAACACACCCAGGGAAGAGCAGACTGACCCCACTCTGTCAATATAACACACCCAGGGAAGAGCAGACTGGCCCCACTCTGTCAATAAAACACCCCCAGGGAAGAGCAGACTCACCCCACTCTGTCGATGTAACACCCCCAGTGAAGAGCAGACTGACCCAACTCTGTCAATATAACACACCCAGGGAAGAGCAGACTGACCCCATTCTAGCAAAGTAACACACCCAGGGAAGAGCAGACTGACCTCACTCTGTCAATTTAACACCCCCAGGGAAGAGCAGACTGACCGCACTCTTTCAATGTAACACCCCCAGGGAAGAGCAGACTGAGCACACTCTGTCAATGTAACACACCCAGGGAAGAGCAGACTGACCCCACTCTGTCAATGTAACACACCCTGTAAAGAGCAGACTTACCCCACTCTGTCAATGTAACACACACAGGGAAGAGCTGACTGACCCCACTCTGTCAATTTAACGCACCCAGGTTTGAGCACACTGACCCCACTCTGTCAACGTAACACACACAGGGAAGGGCAGACCAACCTAACTCTGTCAATGTAACACACCCTGCAAAGAGTAGACTGACCACACTCTGTCAATGTAACCCACCCAGGAAAGAGCAGACTGACCCCACTCTGTCAATGTAACACACACAGGGAAGAGAAGACTGACCCCAATCTGTCAATGTAACACACCCAGGAAAGGGCTGACTGACCCCCCTCTGTCAATGTAACACACGCAGGTAAGAGCAGACCGACCCCACTCTGTCAATGTAACACACCCAGGGAAGAGCACACTGACCCCACTCTGTCAACGTAACCCACCCAGGAAAGAGCAGACTGACCCCACTCTATCAATGTAACACACCCAGGGAAGAGCAGACTGACCCCACTCTGTCAATGTAACACCGACAGGGAAGATCAGACTGACCCCACTCTGTCAATGTAACACACCCAGGGAAGAGCAGACTGACCCCAATCTGTCAATGTAACTCAAAAAGGGAAGAGCAGACTGACCCCACTCTGTCAATGTAACACACCCAGGGAAGAGCAGACTGACCCCACTCTGTCAATTTAAGACACCCAGGGAATAGCACACTGACCCCTCTCTGTCAATGTAACCCACCCAGGAAAGAGCAGACTGACCCCACTCTGTCAATGTAACACTACCAGGAAAGAGCAGACTGACCCCACTGTGTCAATGTAACACACCCAGGGAAGAGCAGACTGACCACACTCTGTCAATGTAACACACCCAGTGAAGAGCAGACTGACCCCACTCTGTCAATATAACACACCCAGGGAAGAGCAGACTGGCCCCATTCTGTCAATGTAACACAACCAGGGAAGTGCAGACTGACCCCACTGTGTCAATGTAACACACCCAGGGAAGAGCAGACTGACCGAACTCTGTCAATGTAACACACCCAGAGAAGAGCAGATGGCCCCACTCTGTCAATAAAACACCCCCAGGGAAGAGCAGACTCACCCCACTCTGTCGATGTAACACCCCCAGGGAAGAGCAGACTGACCCAACTCTGTCAATATAACACACCCAGGGAAGAGCAGACTGACCCCATTCTATCAAAGAAACACCCCCAGGGAAGAGCAGACTGACCCCACTCTGTCAATGTAACACACAGGGAAGAGCAGACTGACCCAATCTGTCAATGTAACACACCCAGGGAAGAGCAGACTGTCCCAACTCTGTCAATGTAACACACACATGGAAGAACAGACTGACCCCACTCTGTCAATGTAACACACTCTGTAAAGAGCAGACTGACCCCACTCTGTCAATGTAAAACACACAGGGAAGGGCAGACCGACCCTACTCTGACAATGTAACACACCCAGGGAAGAGCAGACTGACCCTTCTCTGTGAATGCAACACATCCAGGGAAGGGCAGACTGACCCCATTCTGTTAATTTAACACCCCCAGGGATTAGCAGACTGACCCCACTCTTTCAATGTAACACACACAGGGAAGTGCAGACTGACCCCACTCTGTTAATGTAACTCACCCAGGGAAGAGCAGACTGACACAACTCTGTCAATGTAATACACCCATGGAAGAACAGACTGACCCCACTATGTCAATGTAACACACCCTGTAAAGAGCAGACTGACCCCACTCTGTCAATGTAACACACACAGGGAAGAGCTGACTGACCCCACTCTGTCAATTTAACGCACCCAGGTTTGAGCACACTGACCCCACTCTGTCAACGTAACACACACAGGGAAGGGCAGACCAACCTAACTCTGTCAATGTAACACACCCTGCAAAGAGCAGACTGACCCCACTCTGTCAATGTAACACACCCAGGTTTGAGCACACTGACCCCACTCTGTCAATGTAACTCACCCAGGAAAGAGCAGACTGACCCCACTCTGTCAATGTAACACACACAGGGAAGAGCAGACTGACCCCACTCTGTCAATGTAACACACCCAGGGAAGAGCAGACTGACCCCACTCTGTCAATATAACACACCCAGGGAAGAGCAGACTGGCCCCACTCTGTCAATAAAACACCCCCAGAGAATGGCAGACTCATCCCAATCTGTCGATGTAACACCCCCAGGGAAGAGCAGACTGACCCAACTCTGTCAATATAACACACCCAGGGAAGAGCAGACTGACCCCATTCTAGCAAGGTAACACACCCAGGGAAGAGCAGACTGACCCCACTCTGTCAATGTAACACACCCAGGGAAGAGCAGACTGACCGCACTCTTTCAATGTAACACCCCCAGGGAAGAGCAGACTGACTCCACTCTGTCAATGTAAGACCCCCAGGGAAGAGCAGACTGAGCACACTCTGTCAATGTAACACACCCAGGGAAGAGCAGACTGACCCCACTCTGTCAATGTAACAGACCCAGGGAAGAGCAGACTGACCCCAATCTGTCAGTGTAACACACCCAGGGAAGGCCAGACTGACCCCCCTCTGTCAATGTAACACACCCAGGGAAGAGCAGACCGACCACACTCTGTCAATGTAACACACCCAGGGAAGAGCAGACTGACCCCACTCTGTCAATGTAACCCACCCTGGAAAGAGCAGACTGACCCCACTCTGTCAATGTAACACTACCAGGAAAGAGCAGACTGACCCCACTGTGTCAATGTAACACACCCAGGGAAGAGCAGACTGACCCCACTCTGTCAATGAAACTCACAAAGGGAAGAGCAGACTGACCCCACTCTGTCAATGTAACACCCAGGGAAGAGCAAACTGATTCCACTCTGTCGATATAACACACCCAGGGAAGAGCAGACTCACCCCACTCTGTCAATGTAACCCACCCAGGGAAGAGCAGACTGACCCTTCTCTGTCAATGTATCAAACCCAGGGAAGAGCAGACTGACCCCATTCTATCAAAGTAACACCCCCAGGGAAGAGCAGACTGACCCCACTCTGTCAATGTAACACACAGGGAAGAGCAGACTGACTCCACTCTGTCAATGTAACACACCCAGTAAAGAGCAGACTGACCTCACTCTGTCAATTTAACACCCCCAGGGAAGAGCAGACTGACCCCACTCTTTCAATGTAACACACCCAGGGAAGAGCAGACTGACCCCACTCTGTCAATTTAACACCCCCAGGGAAGAGCAGACTGACCCCACCCTTTCAATGTAACACCCCCAGGGAAGAGCAGACTGACCCCACTCTGTCAATGTAAGACCCCCAGGGAAGAGCAGACTGAGCACACTCTGTCAATGTAACACACACAGGGAAGGGCAGACTGACCCCCCTCTGTCAATGTAGCACACCCAGGGAAGAGCAGACTGACCCCAATCTGTCAATGTAACACACCCAGGAAAGGGCTGACTGACCCCCCTCTGTCAATGTAACACACCCAGGTAAGAGCAGACCGACCCCACTCTGTCAATGTAACACACCCAGGGAAGAGCACACTGACCCCACTCTGTCAACGTAACCCACCCAGGAGAGAGCAGACTGACCCCACTCTATCATGTAACACACCCAGGGAAGAGCAGACTGACCCCACTCTGTCAATGTAACACCGACAGGGAAGATCAGACTGACCCCACACTGTCAATGTAACACACCCAGGGAAGAGCTGACTGACCCCAATCTGTCAATGTAACTCAAAAAGGGAAGAGCAGACTGACCCCACTCTGTCAATGTAACACACTCAGGGAAGAGCAGACTGACCCCACTCTGTCAATTTAAGACACCCAGGGAATAGCACACTGACCCCTCTCTGTCAATGTAACCCACCCAGGAAAGAGCAGACTGACCCCACTCTGTCAATGTAACACTACCAGGAAAGAGCAGACTGACCCCACTGTGTCAATGTAACACACCCAGGGAAGAGCAGACTGACCCCACTCTGTCAATGTAACACACCCAGTGAAGAGCAGACTGACCCCACTCTGTCAATATAACACACCCAGGGAAGAGCAGACTGACTCCACTCTGTCAATGTAACACACCCAGGGAAGAGCAGACTGACCCAACTCTGTCAATGTAACACACACATGGAAGAACAGACTGACCCCACTCTGTCAATGTAACACACTCTGTAAAGAGCAGACTGACCCCACTCTGTCAATGTAACACATCCAGGGAAGGTCAGACTGACCCCATTCTGTCAATCTAACACACACAGGGAAGAGCAGACTGACCCCACTCTGTCAATGTTACACACAGAGAATAGCAGACTGACCCCACTCTGTCAATGTAACACACCCAGGGAAGAGCAGACTGACACAACTCTGTCAATGTAACGCACCCATGGAAGAACAGACTGACCCAACTCTGTCAATGTAACACACACATGGAAGAACAGACTGACCCCACTCTGTCAATCTAACACACACAGGGAAGAGCAGACTGACCCCACTCTGTCAATGTTACACACAGGGAATAGCAGACTGACCCCACTCTGTCAATGTAACACACCCAGGGAAGACCAGACTGACACAACTCTGTCAATGTAACACACCCATGGAAGAACAGACTGACCCCACTATGTCAATGTAACACACCCTGTAAAGAGCAGACTGACCCCACTCTGTCAATGTAACACACACAGGGAAGAGCTGACTGACCCCACTCTGTCAATTTAACGCATCCAGGTTTGAGCACACTGACCCCACTCTGTCAACGTAACACACACAGGGAAGGGCAGACCAACCTAACTCTGTCAATGTAACACACCCTGTAAAGAGCAGACTGACCCCACTCTGTCAATGTAACCACCCAGGTTTGAGCACACTGACCCCACACTGTCAATGTAACCCACCCAGGAAAGAGCAGACTGACCCCACTCTGTCAATGTAACACACACAGGGAAGAGCAGACTGACCCCACTCTGTCGATGTAACACCCCCAGGGAAGAGCAGACTGACCCAACTCTGTCAATATAACACACCCAGGGAAGAGCAGACTGACCCCATTCTATCAAAATAATACACGCAGGGAAGAGCAGACAGACCCCACTCTGTCAATGTAACACACCCAGAGAAGAGCAGACTGACCTCACTCTGTCAATTTAACACCCCCAGGGAAGAGCAGACTGACCCCACTCTTTCAATGTAACACACCCAGGGAAGAGCAGACTGACCCCACTCTGTCAATTTAACACCCCCAGGGACGAGCAGACTGACCCCACCCTTTCAATGTAACACCCTCAGGGAAGAGCAGACTGACCCCACTCTGTCAATGTAAGACCCCCAGGGAAGAGCAGACTGAGCACACTCTGTCAATGTAACACACATAGGGAAGGGCAGACTGACCCCCCTCTGTCAATGTAGCACACCCAGGGAAGAGCAGACTGACTCCAATCTGTCAATGTATCACACCCAGGAAAGGGCTGACTGACCCCCCTCTGTCAATGTAACACACCCAGGTAAGAGCAGACCGACTTCACTCTGTCAATGTAACACACCCAGGGAAGAGCACACTGACCCCACTCTGTCAACGTAACCCACCCAGGAAAGAGTAGACTGACCCCACACTGTCAATGTAACACACCCAGGGAAGAGCAGACTGACCCCAATCTGTCAATGTAACTCAAAAAGGGAAGAGCAGACTGACCCCACTCTGTCAATGTAACACACCCAGGGAAGAGCAGACTGACCCCACTCTGTCAATGTAACACACCCAGGGAATAGCACACTGACCCCTCTATGTCAATGTAACCCACCCAGGAAAGAGCAGACTGACCCCACTCTGTCAATGTAACACTACCAGGAAAGAGCAGACTGACCCCACTGTGTCAATGTAACACACCCAGGGAAGAGCAGACTGACCCCTCTCTGTCAATGTAACACACCCAGTGAAGAGCAGACTGACCCCACTCTGTCAATATAACACACCCAGGGAAGAGCAGACTGACACCACTCTGTCAATGTAACACACCCAGGGAAGAGCAGACTGACCCCACTGTGTCAATGTAACACACCCAGGGAAGAGCAGACTGGCCCCACTCTGTCAATAAAACACCCCCAGGGAAGAGCAGACTCACCCCACTCTGTCGATGTAACACCCCCAGGGAAGAGCAGACTGACACAACTCTGTCAATATAACACACCCAGGGAAGAGCAGACTGACCCCATTCTATCAAAGTAACACCCCCAGTGAAGAGCAGACTGACCCCACTCTGTCAATGTAACACACAGGGAAGAGCAGACTGACCCCACTCTGTCAATGTAACACACCCAGGGAAGAGCAGACTGACCCAACTCTGTCAATGTAACACACACATGGAAGAACAGACTGACCCCACTCTGTCAATGTAACACACTCTGTAAAGAGCAGACTGACCCCACTCTGTCAATGTAAAACACACAGGGAAGGGCAGACCGACCCTACTCTGTCAATGTAACACACCCAGGGAAGAGCAGACTGACACAACTCTGTCAATGTAACACACCCATGGAAGAACAGACTGACCCAACTCTGTCAATGTAACACACCCAGGGAAGAGCAGACTGACCCAACTCTGTCAATGTAACACACACATGGAAGAACAGACTGACCCCACTCTGTCAATGTAACACACTCTGTAAAGAGCAGACTGACCCCACTCTGTCAATGTAACACATCCAGGGAAGGTCAGACTGACCCCATTCTGTCAATCTAACACACACAGGGAAGAGCAGACTGACCCCACTCTGTCAATGTTACACACAGAGAATAGCAGACTGACCCCACTCTGTCAATGTAACACACCCAGGGAAGAGCAGACTGACAAAACTCTGTCAATGTAACGCACCCATGGAAGAACAGACTGACCCAACTCTGTCAATGTAACACACACATGGAAGAACAGACTGACCCCACTCTGTCAATCTAACACACACAGGGAAGAGCAGACTGACCCCACTCTGTCAATGTTACACACAGGGAATAGCAGACTGACCCCACTCTGTCAATGTAACACACCCAGGGAAGACCAGACTGACACAACTCTGTCAATGTAACACACCCATGGAAGAACAGACTGACCCCACTATGTCAATGTAACACACCCTGTAAAGAGCAGACTGACCCCACTCTGTCAATGTAACACACACAGGGAAGAGCTGACTGACCCCACTCTGTCAATTTAACGCATCCAGGTTTGAGCACACTGACCCCACTCTGTCAACGTAACACACACAGGGAAGGGCAGACCAACCTAACTCTGTCAATGTAACACACCCTGTAAAGAGCAGACTGACCCCACTCTGTCAATGTAACCACCCAGGTTTGAGCACACTGACCCCACACTGTCAATGTAACCCACCCAGGAAAGAGCAGACTGACCCCACTCTGTCAATGTAACACACACAGGGAAGAGCAGACTGACCCCACTCTGTCGATGTAACACCCCCAGGGAAGAGCAGACTGACCCAACTCTGTCAATATAACACACCCAGGGAAGAGCAGACTGACCCAATTCTATCAAAATAATACACGCAGGGAAGAGCAGACAGACCCCACTCTGTCAATGTAACACACCCAGAGAAGAGCAGACTGACCTCACTCTGTCAATTTAACACCCCCAGGGAAGAGCAGACTGACCCCACTCTTTCAATGTAACACACCCAGGGAAGAGCAGACTGACCCCACTCTGTCAATTTAACACCCCCAGGGTCGAGCAGACTGACCCCACCCTTTCAATGTAACACCCTCAGGGAAGAGCAGACTGACCCCACTCTGTCAATGTAAGACCCCCAGGGAAGAGCAGACTGAGCACACTCTGTCAATGTAACACACATAGGGAAGGGCAGACTGACCCCCCTCTGTCAATGTAGCACACCCAGGGAAGAGCAGACTGACTCCAATCTGTCAATGTATCACACCCAGGAAAGGGCTGACTGACCCCCCTCTGTCAATGTAACACACCCAGGTAAGAGTAGACCGACTTCACTCTGTCAATGTAACACACCCAGGGAAGAGCACACTGACCCCACTCTGTCAACGTAACCCACCCAGGAAAGAGTAGACTGACCCCACACTGTCAATGTAACACACCCAGGGAAGAGCAGACTGACCCCAATCTGTCAATGTAACTCAAAAAGGGAAGAGCAGACTGACCCCACTCTGTCAATGTAACACACCCAGGGAAGAGCAGACTGACCCCACTCTGTCAATGTAACAGACCCAGGGAAGAGCAGACTGACCCCAATCTGTCAGTGTAACACACCCAGGGAAGGCCAGACTGACCCCCCTCTGTCAATGTAACACACCCAGGGAAGAGCAGACCGACCACACTCTGTCAATGTAACACACCCAGGGAAGAGCAGACTGACCCCACTCTGTCAATGTAACCCACCCTGGAAAGAGCAGACTGACCCCACTCTGTCAATGTAACACTACCAGGAAAGAGCAGACTGACCCCACTGTGTCAATGTAACACACCCAGGGAAGAGCAGACTGACCCCACTCTGTCAATGAAACTCACAAAGGGAAGAGCAGACTGACCCCACTCTGTCAATGTAACACCCAGGGAAGAGCAAACTGATTCCACTCTGTCGATATAACACACCCAGGGAAGAGCAGACTCACCCCACTCTGTCAATGTAACCCACCCAGGGAAGAGCAGACTGACCCTTCTCTGTCAATGTATCAAACCCAGGGAAGAGCAGACTGACCCCATTCTATCAAAGTAACACCCCCAGGGAAGAGCAGACTGACCCCACTCTGTCAATGTAACACACAGGGAAGAGCAGACTGACTCCACTCTGTCAATGTAACACACCCAGTAAAGAGCAGACTGACCTCACTCTGTCAATTTAACACCCCCAGGGAAGAGCAGACTGACCCCACTCTTTCAATGTAACACACCCAGGGAAGAGCAGACTGACCCCACTCTGTCAATTTAACACCCCCAGGGAAGAGCAGACTGACCCCACCCTTTCAATGTAACACCCCCAGGGAAGAGCAGACTGACCCCACTCTGTCAATGTAAGACCCCCAGGGAAGAGCAGACTGAGCACACTCTGTCAATGTAACACACACAGGGAAGGGCAGACTGACCCCCCTCTGTCAATGTAGCACACCCAGGGAAGAGCAGACTGACCCCAATCTGTCAATGTAACACACCCAGGAAAGGGCTGACTGACCCCCCTCTGTCAATGTAACACACCCAGGTAAGAGCAGACCGACCCCACTCTGTCAATGTAACACACCCAGGGAAGAGCACACTGACCCCACTCTGTCAACGTAACCCACCCAGGAGAGAGCAGACTGACCCCACTCTATCATGTAACACACCCAGGGAAGAGCAGACTGACCCCACTCTGTCAATGTAACACCGACAGGGAAGATCAGACTGACCCCACACTGTCAATGTAACACACCCAGGGAAGAGCTGACTGACCCCAATCTGTCAATGTAACTCAAAAAGGGAAGAGCAGACTGACCCCACTCTGTCAATGTAACACACTCAGGGAAGAGCAGACTGACCCCACTCTGTCAATTTAAGACACCCAGGGAATAGCACACTGACCCCTCTCTGTCAATGTAACCCACCCAGGAAAGAGCAGACTGACCCCACTCTGTCAATGTAACACTACCAGGAAAGAGCAGACTGACCCCACTGTGTCAATGTAACACACCCAGGGAAGAGCAGACTGACCCCACTCTGTCAATGTAACACACCCAGTGAAGAGCAGACTGACCCCACTCTGTCAATATAACACACCCAGGGAAGAGCAGACTGACTCCACTCTGTCAATGTAACACACCCAGGGAAGAGCAGACTGACCCAACTCTGTCAATGTAACACACACATGGAAGAACAGACTGACCCCACTCTGTCAATGTAACACACTCTGTAAAGAGCAGACTGACCCCACTCTGTCAATGTAACACATCCAGGGAAGGTCAGACTGACCCCATTCTGTCAATCTAACACACACAGGGAAGAGCAGACTGACCCCACTCTGTCAATGTTACACACAGAGAATAGCAGACTGACCCCACTCTGTCAATGTAACACACCCAGGGAAGAGCAGACTGACACAACTCTGTCAATGTAACGCACCCATGGAAGAACAGACTGACCCAACTCTGTCAATGTAACACACACATGGAAGAACAGACTGACCCCACTCTGTCAATCTAACACACACAGGGAAGAGCAGACTGACCCCACTCTGTCAATGTTACACACAGGGAATAGCAGACTGACCCCACTCTGTCAATGTAACACACCCAGGGAAGACCAGACTGACACAACTCTGTCAATGTAACACACCCATGGAAGAACAGACTGACCCCACTATGTCAATGTAACACACCCTGTAAAGAGCAGACTGACCCCACTCTGTCAATGTAACACACACAGGGAAGAGCTGACTGACCCCACTCTGTCAATTTAACGCATCCAGGTTTGAGCACACTGACCCCACTCTGTCAACGTAACACACACAGGGAAGGGCAGACCAACCTAACTCTGTCAATGTAACACACCCTGTAAAGAGCAGACTGACCCCACTCTGTCAATGTAACCACCCAGGTTTGAGCACACTGACCCCACACTGTCAATGTAACCCACCCAGGAAAGAGCAGACTGACCCCACTCTGTCAATGTAACACACACAGGGAAGAGCAGACTGACCCCACTCTGTCGATGTAACACCCCCAGGGAAGAGCAGACTGACCCAACTCTGTCAATATAACACACCCAGGGAAGAGCAGACTGACCCCATTCTATCAAAATAATACACGCAGGGAAGAGCAGACAGACCCCACTCTGTCAATGTAACACACCCAGAGAAGAGCAGACTGACCTCACTCTGTCAATTTAACACCCCCAGGGAAGAGCAGACTGACCCCACTCTTTCAACGTAACACACCCAGGGAAGAGCAGACTGACCCCACTCTGTCAATTTAACACCCCCAGGGACGAGCAGACTGACCCCACCCTTTCAATGTAACACCCTCAGGGAAGAGCAGACTGACCCCACTCTGTCAATGTAAGACCCCCAGGGAAGAGCAGACTGAGCACACTCTGTCAATGTAACACACATAGGGAAGGGCAGACTGACCCCCCTCTGTCAATGTAGCACACCCAGGGAAGAGCAGACTGACTCCAATCTGTCAATGTATCACACCCAGGAAAGGGCTGACTGACCCCCCTCTGTCAATGTAACACACCCAGGTAAGAGCAGACCGACTTCACTCTGTCAATGTAACACACCCAGGGAAGAGCACACTGACCCCACTCTGTCAACGTAACCCACCCAGGAAAGAGTAGACTGACCCCACACTGTCAATGTAACACACCCAGGGAAGAGCAGACTGACCCCAATCTGTCAATGTAACTCAAAAAGGGAAGAGCAGACTGACCCCACTCTGTCAATGTAACACACCCAGGGAAGAGCAGACTGACCCCACTCTGTCAATGTAACACACCCAGGGAATAGCACACTGACCCCTCTATGTCAATGTAACCCACCCAGGAAAGAGCAGACTGACCCCACTCTGTCAATGTAACACTACCAGGAAAGAGCAGACTGACCCCACTGTGTCAATGTAACACACCCAGGGAAGAGCAGACTGACCCCTCTCTGTCAATGTAACACACCCAGTGAAGAGCAGACTGACCCCACTCTGTCAATATAACACACCCAGGGAAGAGCAGACTGACACCACTCTGTCAATGTAACACACCCAGGGAAGAGCAGACTGACCCCACTGTGTCAATGTAACACACCCAGGGAAGAGCAGACTGGCCCCACTCTGTCAATAAAACACCCCCAGGGAAGAGCAGACTCACCCCACTCTGTCGATGTAACACCCCCAGGGAAGAGCAGACTGACACAACTCTGTCAATATAACACACCCAGGGAAGAGCAGACTGACCCCATTCTATCAAAGTAACACCCCCAGGGAAGAGCAGACTGACCCCACTCTGTCAATGTAACACACAGGGAAGAGCAGACTGACCCCACTCTGTCAATGTAACACACCCAGGGAAGAGCAGACTGACCCAACTCTGTCAATGTAACACACACATGGAAGAACAGACTGACCCCACTCTGTCAATGTAACACACTCTGTAAAGAGCAGACTGACCCCACTCTGTCAATGTAAAACACACAGGGAAGGGCAGACCGACCCTACTCTGTCAATGTAACACACCCAGGGAAGAGCAGACTGACACAACTCTGTCAATGTAACACACCCATGGAAGAACAGACTGACCCAACTCTGTCAATGTAACACACCCAGGGAAGAGCAGACTGACCCAACTCTGTCAATGTAACACACACATGGAAGAACAGACTGACCCCACTCTGTCAATGTAACACACTCTGTAAAGAGCAGACTGACCCCACTCTGTCAATGTAACACATCCAGGGAAGGTCAGACTGACCCCATTCTGTCAATCTAACACACACAGGGAAGAGCAGACTGACCCCACTCTGTCAATGTTACACACAGAGAATAGCAGACTGACCCCACTCTGTCAATGTAACACACCCAGGGAAGAGCAGACTGACAAAACTCTGTCAATGTAACGCACCCATGGAAGAACAGACTGACCCAACTCTGTCAATGTAACACACACATGGAAGAACAGACTGACCCCACTCTGTCAATCTAACACACACAGGGAAGAGCAGACTGACCCCACTCTGTCAATGTTACACACAGGGAATAGCAGACTGACCCCACTCTGTCAATGTAACACACCCAGGGAAGACCAGACTGACACAACTCTGTCAATGTAACACACCCATGGAAGAACAGACTGACCCCACTATGTCAATGTAACACACCCTGTAAAGAGCAGACTGACCCCACTCTGTCAATGTAACACACACAGGGAAGAGCTGACTGACCCCACTCTGTCAATTTAACGCATCCAGGTTTGAGCACACTGACCCCACTCTGTCAACGTAACACACACAGGGAAGGGCAGAACAACCTAACTCTGTCAATGTAACACACCCTGTAAAGAGCAGACTGACCCCACTCTGTCAATGTAACCACCCAGGTTTGAGCACACTGACCCCACACTGTCAATGTAACCCACCCAGGAAAGAGCAGACTGACCCCACTCTGTCAATGTAACACACACAGGGAAGAGCAGACTGACCCCACTCTGTCGATGTAACACCCCCAGGGAAGAGCAGACTGACCCAACTCTGTCAATATAACACACCCAGGGAAGAGCAGACTGACCCAATTCTATCAAAATAATACACGCAGGGAAGAGCAGACAGACCCCACTCTGTCAATGTAACACACCCAGAGAAGAGCAGACTGACCTCACTCTGTCAATTTAACACCCCCAGGGAAGAGCAGACTGACCCCACTCTTTCAATGTAACACACCCAGGGAAGAGCAGACTGACCCCACTCTGTCAATTTAACACCCCCAGGGACGAGCAGACTGACCCCACCCTTTCAATGTAACACCCTCAGGGAAGAGCAGACTGACCCCACTCTGTCAATGTAAGACCCCCAGGGAAGAGCAGACTGAGCACACTCTGTCAATGTAACACACATAGGGAAGGGCAGACTGACCCCCCTCTGTCAATGTAGCACACCCAGGGAAGAGCAGACTGACTCCAATCTGTCAATGTATCACACCCAGGAAAGGGCTGACTGACCCCCCTCTGTCAATGTAACACACCCAGGTAAGAGTAGACCGACTTCACTCTGTCAATGTAACACACCCAGGGAAGAGCACACTGACCCCACTCTGTCAACGTAACCCACCCAGGAAAGAGTAGACTGACCCCACACTGTCAATGTAACACACCCAGGGAAGAGCAGACTGACCCCAATCTGTCAATGTAACTCAAAAAGGGAAGAGCAGACTGACCCCACTCTGTCAATGTAACACACCCAGGGAAGAGCAGACTGACCCCACTCTGTCAATGTAACACACCCAGGGAATAGCACACTGACCCCTCTCTGTCAATGTAACCCACCCAGGAAAGAGCAGACTGACCCCACTCTGTCAATGTAACACTACCCGGAAAGAGCAGACTGACCCCACTGTGTCAATGTAACACACCCAGGGAAGAGCAGACTGACCCCTCTCTGTCAATGTAACACACCCAGTGAAGAGCAGACTGACCCCACTCTGTCAATATAACACACCCAGGGAAGAGCAGACTGACCCCACTCTGTCAATGTAACACACCCAGGGAAGAGCAGACTGACCCCACTGTGTCAATGTAACACACCCAGGGAAGAGCAGACTGGCCCCACTCTGTCAATAAAACACCCCCAGGGAAGAGCAGACTCACCCCACTCTGTCGATGTAACACCCCCAGGGAAGAGCAGACTGACACAACTCTGTCAATATAACACACCCAGGGAAGAGCAGACTGACCCCATTCTATCAAAGTAACACCCCCAGGGAAGAGCAGACTGACCCCACTCTGTCAATGTAACACACAGGGAAGAGCAGACTGACCCCACTCTGTCAATGTAACACACCCAGGGAAGAGCAGACTGACCCAACTCTGTCAATGTAACACACACATGGAAGAACAGACTGACCCCACTCTGTCAATGTAACACACTCTGTAAAGAGCAGACTGACCCCACTCTGTCAATGTAAAACACACAGGGAAGGGTAGACCGACCCTACTCTGTCAATGTAACACACCCAGGGAAGAGCAGACTGACACAACTCTGTCAATGTAACACACCCATGGAAGAACAGACTGACCCAACTCTGTCAATGTAACACACACATGGAAGAACAGACTGACCCCACTCTGTCAATCTAACACACACAGGGAAGAGCAGACTGACCCCACTCTGTCAATGTTACACACAGGGAATAGCAGACTGACCCCACTCTGTCAATGTAACACACCCAGGGAAGACCAGACTGACAAAACTCTGTCAATGTAACACACCCATGGAAGAACAGACTGACCCCACTATGTCAATGTAACACACCCTGTAAAGAGCTGACTGACCCCACTCTGTCAATGTAACACACACAGGGAAGAGCTGACTGACCCCACTCTGTCAATTTAACGCATCCAGGTTTGAGCACACTGACCCCACTCTGTCAATGTAACACACACAGGGAAGGGCAGACCAACCTAACTCTGTCAATGTAACACACCCTGTAAAGAGCAGACTGACCCCACTCTGTCAATGTAACCACCCAGGTTTGAGCACACTGACCCCACACTGACAATGTAACCCAACCAGGAAAGAGCAGACTGACCCCACTCTGTCAATGTAACGCACACAGGGAAGAGCAGACTGACCCCACTCTGTCGATGTAACACCCCCAGGGAAGAGCAGACTGACCCAACTCTGTCAATATAACACACCCAGGGAAGAGCAGACTGACCCCATTCTATAAAAATAATACACGCAGGGAAGAGCAGACAGACCCCACTCTGTCAATGTAACACACCCAGAGAAGAGCAGACTGACCTCACTCTGTCAATTTAACACCCCCAGGGAAGAGCAGACTGACCCCACTCTTTCAATGTAACACACCCAGGGAAGAGCAGACTGACCCCACTCTGTCAATGTAACACCGACAGGGAAGATCAGACTGACCCCACACTGTCAATGTAACACTACCAGGAAAGAGCAGACTGACCCCACTGTGTCAATGTAACACACCCAGGGAATAGCAGACTGACCCCTCTCTGTCAATGTAACACACCCAGTGAAGAGCAGACTGACCCCACTCTGTCAATATAACACACCCAGGGAAGAGCAGACTGACCCCACTCTGTCAATGTAACACACCCGGGGAAGAGCAGACTGACCCCACTGTGTCAATGTAACACACCCAGGGAAGAGCAGACTGGCCCCACTCTGTCAATAAAACACCCCCAGGGAAGAGCAGACTCACCCCACTCTGTCGATGTAACACCCCCAGGGAAGAGCAGACTGACACAACTCTGTCAATATAACACACCCAGGGAAGAGCAGACTGACACCATTCTATCAAAGTAACACCCCCAGGGAAGAGCAGACTGACCCCACTCTGTCAATGTAACACACAGGGAAGAGCAGACTGACCCCACTCTGTCAATGTAACACACCCAGGGAAGAGCAGACTGACCCAACTCTGTCAATGTAACACACACATGGAAGAACAGACTGACCCCACTCTGTCAATGTAACACACTCTCTAAAGAGCAGACTGACACCACTCTGTCAATGTAAAACACAAAGGGAAGGGCAGACCGACCCTACTCTGACAATGTAACACACCCAGGGAAGAGCAGACTGACCCTTCTCTGTGAATGCAACACATCCAGGGAAGGGCAGACTGACCCCATTCTGTTAATTTAACACCCCCAGGGAAGAGCAGACTGACCCCACTCTTTCAATGTAACACACACAGGGAAGTGCAGAGTGACCCCACTCTGTTAATGTAACTCACCCAAGGAAGAGCAGTCTGACCCCACTCTGTCAATATAACACAAACAGGGAAGAGCAGACTGGCCCCACTCTGTCAATGTAACACACCCAGGGAAGAGCAGACTGACCCCACTCTGTCAATATAACACACCCAGGGAAGAACAGACTGACCCCACTCTGTCAATGTAACACACTCTGTAAAGAGCAGACTGACACCACTCTGTCAATGTAAAACACAAAGGGAAGGGCAGACCGACCCTACTCTGACAATGTAACACACCCAGGGAAGAGCAGACTGACCCTTCTCTGTGAATGCAACACATCCAGGGAAGGGCAGACTGACCCCATTCTGTTAATTTAACACCCCCAGGGAAGAGCAGACTGACCCCACTGTTTCAATGTAACACACACAGGGAAGTGCAGAGTGAGCCCACTCTGTTAATGTAACTCACCCAAGGAAGAGCAGTCTGACCCCACTCTGTCAATATAACACAAACAGGGAAGAGCAGACTGGCCCCACTCTGTCAATGTAACACACCCAGGGAAGAGCAGACTGACCCCACTCTGTCAATATAACACACCCAGGGAAGAGCAGACTGGCCCCACTCTGTCAATAAAACACCCCCAGGGAAGAGCAGACTCACCCCACTCTGTCGATGTAACACCCCCAGTGAAGAGCAGACTGACCCAACTCTGTCAATATAACACACCCAGGGAAGAGCAGACTGACCGCACTCTTTCAATGTAACACCCCCAGGGAAGAGCAGACTGAGCACACTCTGTCAATGTAACACACCCAGGGAAGAGCAGACTGACCCCACTCTGTCAATGTAACACACCCTGTAAAGAGCAGACTTACCCCACTCTGTCAATGTAACACACACAGGGAAGAGCTGACTGACCCCACTCTGTCAATTTAACGCACCCAGGTTTGAGCACACTGAAACCACTCTGTCAACGTAACACACACAGGGAAGGGCAGACCAACCTAACTCTGTCAATGTAACACACCCTGCAAAGAGTAGACTGACCCCACTCTGTCAATGTAACACACCCAGGTTTGAGCACACTGACCCCACTCTGTCAATGTAACCCACCCAGGAAAGAGCAGACTGACCCCACTCTGTCAATGTAACACACACAGGGAAGAGCAGACTGACCCCACTCTGTCAATGTAACACACTCAGGGAAGAGCAGACTGACCCCACTCTGTCAATATAACACAAACAGGGAAGAGCAGACTGGCCCCACTCTGTCAATAAAACACCCCCAGGGAAGAGCAGACTGACCCCACTCTGTCAATGTAAAACACCGAGGGAAGAGCAGACTGACCCCACTCTGTCGATGTAACACCCCCAGGGAAGAGCAGACTGACCCAACTCTGTCAATATAACACACCCAGGGAAGAGCAGACTGACCCCATTCTAGCAAAGTAACACACCCAGGGAAGAGCAGACTGACCCCACTCTGTCACTGTAACACACCCACGGAAGAGCAGACTGACCCCACTCTGTCAATTTAACACCCCCAGGGACGAGCAGACTGACCCCACTCTGTCAATGTAACACACACAGGGAAGAGCTGACTGACCCCACTCTGTCAATTTAAAGCACCCAGGTTTGAGCACACTGACCCCACTCTGTCAACGTAACACACACAGGGAAGGGCAGACCAACCTAACTCTGTCAATGTAACACACCCTGCAAAGAGCAGACTGACCCCACTCTGTCAATGTAACACACCCAGGTTTGAGCACACTGACCCCACTCTGTCAATGTAACCCACCCAGGAAAGAGCAGACTGACCCCACTCTGTCAATGTAACACACACAGGGAAGAGCAGACTGACCCCACTCTGTCAATGTAACACACCCAGGGAAGAGCAGACTGACCCCACTCTGTCAATATAACACACCCAGGGAAGAGCAGACTGGCCCCACTCTGTCAATAAAACACCCCCAGGGAAGAGCAGACTCACCCCACTCTGTCGATGTAACACCCCCAGGGAAGAGCAGACTGACCCAACTCTGTCAATATAACACACCCAGGGAAGATCAGACTGACCCCATTCTAGCAAAGTAACACACCCAGGGAAGAGCAGACTGACCCCACTCTGTCACTGTAACACACCCACGGAAGAGCAGACTGACCTCACTGTCAATTTAACACACCCAGGGAAGAGCAGACTGACCCCACTCTGTCAATGTAACACACCCAGGGAAGAGCAGACTGACCTCACTCTGTCAATTTAACACCCCCAGGGAAGAGCAGACTGACCGCACTCTTTCAATGTAACACCCCCAGGGAAGAGCAGACTGACTCCACTCTGTCAATGTAAGACCCCCAGGGAAGAGCAGACTGAGCACACTCTGTCAATGTAACACACCCAGGGAAGAGCAGACTGACCCCACTCTGTCAATGTAACAGACCCAGGGAAGAGCACACTGACCCCAATCTGTCAGTGTAACACACCCAGGGAAGGGCAGACTGACCCCCCATGTCAATGTAACACACCCAGGGAAGAGCAGACCGACCCCACTCTGTCAATGTAACACACCCAGGGAAGAGCAGACTGACCCCACTCTGTCAATGTAACCCACCCTGGAAAGAGCAGACTGACCCCACTCTGTCAATGTAACACTACCAGGAAAGAGCAGACTGACCCCACTGTGTCAATGTAACACACCCAGGGAAGAGCAGACTGACCCCACTCTGTCAATGAAACTCACAAAGGGAAGAGCAGACTGACCCCACTCTGTTAATGTAATACACCCAGGGAAGAGGAAACTGATTCCACTCTGTCGATATAAAACACCCAGGGAAGAGCAGACTCACCCCACTCTGTCAATGTAACCCACCCATGGAAGAGCAGACTGACCCTTCTCTGTCAATGTATCACACCCAGGGAAGAGCAGACTGACCCTATTCTATCAAAGTAACACCCCCAGGGAAGAGCAGACTGACCCCACTCTGTCAATGTAACACACAGGGAAGAGCAGACTGACTCCACTCTGTCAATGTAACACACCCAGGGAAGAGCAGACTGACCCAACTCTGTCAATGTAACACACACATGGAAGAACAGACTGACCCCACTCTGTCAATGTAACACACCCAGGGAAGAGCAGACTGACCCCACTCTGTCAATGTAACACACACAGGGAAGAGCTGACTGACCCCACTCTGTCAATTTAACGCACCCAGGTTTGAGCACACTGACCCCACTCTGTCAATGTAACACACCCAGGGAAGAGCAGACTGACCCCACTCTGTCAATGTAACACACTCTGTAAAGAGCAGACTGACCCCACTCTGTCAATGTAACACACCCAGGGAAGAGCAGACTGACCCCACTCTGTCAATATAACACACCCAGGGAAGAGCAGACTGGCCCCACTCTGTCAATAAAACACCCCCAGGGAAGAGCAGACTCACCCCACTCTGTCGATGTAACATCCCCAGTGAAGAGCAGACTGACCCAACTCTGTCAATATAACACACCCAGGGAAGAGCAGACTGACTCCATTCTAGCAAAGTAACACACCCAGGGAAGAGCAGACTGACCTCACTCTGTCAATTTAACACCCCCAGGGAAGAGCAGACTGACCGCACTCTTTCAATGTAACACCCCCAGGGAAGAGCAGACTGAGCACACTCTGTCAATGTAACACACCCAGGGAAGAGCAGACTGACCCCACTCTGTCAATGTAACACACCCTGTAAAGAGCAGACTTACCCCACTCTGTCAATGTAACACACACAGGGAAGAGCTGACTGACCCCACTCTGTCAATTTAACGCACCCAGGTTTGAGCACACTGACCCCACTCTGTCAACGTAACACACACAGGGAAGGGCAGACCAACCTAACTCTGTCAATGTAACACACCCTGCAAAGAGTAGACTGACCCCACTCTGTCAATGTAACACACCCAGGTTTGAGCACACTGACCCCACTCTGTCAATGTAACCCACCCAGGAAAGAGCAGACTGACCCCACTCTGTCAATGTAACACACACAGGGAAGAGCAGACTGACCCCACTCTGTCAATGTAACACACCCAGGGAAGAGCAGACTGACCCCACTCTGTCAATAGAACACAAACAGGGAAGAGCAGACTGGCCCCACTCTGTCAATAAAACACCCCCAGGGAAGAGCAGACTCACCCCACTCTGTCGATGTAACACCCCCAGGGAAGAGCAGACTGACCCAACTCTGTCAATATAACACACCCAGGGAAGAGCAGACTGACCCCATTCTAGCAAAGTAACACACCCAGGGAAGAGCAGACTGACCCCACTCTGTCACTGTAACACACCCACGGAAGAGCAGACTGACCCCACTCTGTCAATTTAACACCCCCAGGGACGAGCAGACTGACCCCACCCTTTCAATGTAACACCCCCAGGGAAGAGCAGACTGACCCCACTCTGTCAATGTAAGACCCCCAGGGAAGAGCAGACTGAGCACACTCTGTCAATGTAACACACATAGGGAAGGGCAGACTGACCCCCCTCTGTCAATGTAGCACACCCAGGGAAGAGCAGACTGACTCCAATCTGTCAATGTATCACACCCAGGAAAGGGCTGACTGACCCCCCTCTGTCAATGTAACACGCCCAGGGAAGAGCAGACCGACTTCACTCTGTCAATGTAACACACCCAGGGAAGAGCACACTGACCCCACTCTGTCAACGTAACCCACCCAGGAAAGAGCAGACTGACCCCACTCTATCAATGTAACACACCCAGGGAAGAGCAGACTGACCCCACTCTGTCAATGTAACACCGACAGGGAAGATCAGACTGACCCCACACTGTCAATGTAACACACCCAGGGAAGAGCAGACTGACCCCAATCTGTCAATGTAACTCAAAAAGGGAAGAGCAGACTGACCCCACTCTGTCAATGTAACACACCCAGGGAAGAGCAGACTGACCCCACTCTGTCAATGTAACACACCCAGGGAATAGCACACTGACCCCTCTCTGTCAATGTAACCCACCCAGGAAAGAGCAGACTGACCCCACTCTGTCAATGTAACACTACCAGGAAAGAGCAGACTGACCCCACTGTGTCAATGTAACACACCCAGGGAAGAGCAGACTGACCCCTCTCTGTCAATGTAACACACCCAGTGAAGAGCAGACTGACCCCACTCTGTCAATATAACACACCCAGGGAAGAGCAGACTGACCCCACTCTGTCAATGTAACACACCCGGGGAAGAGCAGACTGACCCCACTGTGTCAATGTAACACACCCAGGGAAGAGCAGACTGGCCCCACTCTGTCAATAAAACACCCCCAGGGAAGAGCAGACTCACCCCACTCTGTCGATATAACACCCCCAGGGAAGAGCAGACTGACACAACTCTGTCAATATAACACACCCAGGGAAGAGCAGACTGACACCATTCTATCAAAGTAACACCCCCAGGGAAGAGCAGACTGACCCCACTCTGTCAATGTAACACACAGGGAAGAGCAGACTGACCCCACTCTGTCAATGTAACACACCCAGGGAAGAGCAGACTGACCCAACTCTGTCAATGTAACACACACATGGAAGAACAGACTGACCCCACTCTGTCAATGTAACACACTCTGTAAAGAGCAGACTGACACCACTCTGTCAATGTAAAACACAAAGGGAAGGGCAGACCGACCCTACTCTGACAATGTAACACACCCAGGGAAGAGCAGACTGACCCTTCTCTGTGAATGCAACACATCCAGGGAAGGGCAGACTGACCCCATTCTGTTAATTTAACACCCCCAGGGAAGAGCAGACTGACCCCACTCTTTCAATGTAACACACACAGGGAAGTGCAGACTGACCCCACTCTGTTAATGTAACTCACCCAAGGAAGAGCAGTCTGACACAACTCTGTCAATGTAACACACCCATGGAAGAACAGACTGACCCCACTATGTCAATGTAACACACCCTGTAAAGAGCAGACTGACCCCACTCTGTCAATGTAACACACACAGGGAAGAGCTGACTGACCCCACTCTGTCAATTTAAAGCACCCAGGTTTGAGCACACTGACCCCACTCTGTCAACGTAACACACACAGGGAAGGGCAGACCAACCTAACTCTGTCAATGTAACACACCCTGCAAAGAGCAGACTGACCCCACTCTGTCAATGTAACACACCCAGGTTTGAGCACACTGACCCCACTCTGTCAATGTAACCCACCCAGGAAAGAGCAGACTGACCCCACTCTGTCAATGTAACACACACAGGGAAGAGCAGATTGACCCCACTCTGTCAATGTAACACACCCAGGGAAGAGCAGACTGACCCCACTCTGTCAATATAACACACCCAGGGAAGAGCAGACTGGCCCCACTCTGTCAATAAAACACCCCCAGGGAAGAGCAGACTCACCCCACTCTGTCGATGTAACACCCCCAGGGAAGAGCAGACTGACCCAACTCTGTCAATATAACACACCCAGGGAAGATCAGACTGACCCCATTCTAGCAAAGTAACACACCCAGGGAAGAGCAGACTGAACCCACTCTGTCACTGTAACACACCCACGGAAGAGCAGACTGACCTCACTGTCAATTTAACACACCCAGGGAAGAGCAGACTGACCCCACTCTGTCAATGTAACACACCCAGGGAAGAGCAGACTGACCTCACTCTGTCAATTTAACACCCCCAGGGAAGAGCAGACTGACCGCACTCTTTCAATGTAACACCCCCAGGGAAGAGCAGACTGACTCCACTCTGTCAATGTAAGACCCCCAGGGAAGAGCAGACTGAGCACACTCTGTCAATGTAACACACCCAGGGAAGAGCAGACTGACCCCACTCTGTCAATGTAACAGACCCAGGGAAGAGCACACTGACCCCAATCTGTCAGTGTAACACACCCAGGGAAGGGCAGACTGACCCCCCATGTCAATGTAACACACCCAGGGAAGAGCAGACCGACCCCACTCTGTCAATGTAACACACCCAGGGAAGAGCAGACTGACCCCACTCTGTCAATGTAACCCACCCTGGAAAGAGCAGACTGACCCCACTCTGTCAATGTAACACTACCAGGAAAGAGCAGACTGACCCCACTGTGTCAATTTAACACACCCAGGGAAGGGCAGACTGACCCCACTCTGTCAATGAAACTCACAAAGGGAAGAGCAGACTGACCCCACTCTGTTAATGTAATACACCCAGGGAAGAGGAAACTGAATCCACTCTGTCGATATAAAACACCCAGGTAAGAGCAGACTCACCCCACTCTGTCAATGTAACCCACCCAGGGAAGAGCAGACTGACCCTTCTCTGTCAATGTATCACACCCAGGGAAGAGCAGACTGACCCCATTCTATCAAAGTAACACCCCCAGGGAAGAGCAGACTGACCCCACTCTGTCAATGTAACACACAGGGAAGAGCAGACTGACTCCACTCTGTCAATGTAACACACCCAGGGAAGAGCAGACTGACCCAACTCTGTCAATGTAACACACTCTGTAAAGAGCAGACTGACCCCACTCTGTCAATGTAACACACCCAGGGAAGAGCAGACTGACCCCACTCTGTCAATATAACACACCCAGGGAAGAGCAGACTGGCCCCACTCTGTCAATAAAACACCCCCAGGGAAGAGCAGACTCACCCCACTCTGTCGATGTAACACCCCCAGTGAAGAGCAGACTGACCCAACTCTGTCAATATAACACACCCAGGGAAGAGCAGACTGACCCCCCATGTCAATGTAACACACCCAGGGAAGAGCAGACCGACCCCACTCTGTCAATGTAACACACCCAGGGAAGAGCAGACTGACCCCACTCTTTCAATGTAACACACCCAGGGAAGAGCAGACTGACCCCACTCTGTCAATGTAACACACCCAGGGAAGAGCAGACTGACCTCACTCTGTCAATTTAACACCCCCAGGGAAGAGCAGACTGACCGCACTCTTTCAATGTAACACCCCCAGGGAAGAGCAGACTGAGCACACTCTGTCAATGTAACACACCCAGGGAAGAGCAGACTGACCCCACTCTGTCAAAGTAACACACCCTGTAAAGAGCAGACTTACACCACTCTGTCAATGTAACACACACAGGGAAGAGCTGACTGACCCCACTCTGTCAATTTAACGCACCCAGGTTTGAGCACACTGACCCCACTCTGTCAACGTAACACACACAGGGAAGGGCAGACCAACCTAACTCTGTCAATGTAACACACCCTGCAAAGAGTAGACTGACCCCACTCTGTCAATGTAACACACCCAGGTTTGAGCACACTGACCCCACTCTGTCAATGTAAACCACCCAGGAAAGAGCAGACTGACCCCCACTCTGTCAATGTAACACACACAGGGAAGAGCAGACTGACCCCACTCTGTCAATGTAACACACCCAGGGAAGAGCAGACTGACCCCACTCTGTCAATAGAACACAAACAGGGAAGAGCAGACTGGCCCCACTCTGTCAATAAAACACCCCCAGGGAAGAGCAGACTCACCCCACTCTGTCGATGTAACACCCCCAGGGAAGAGCAGACTGACCCAACTCTGTCAATATAACACACCCAGGGAAGAGCAGACTGACCCCATTCTAGCAAAGTAACACACCCAGGGAAGAGCAGACTGACCCCACTCTGTCACTGTAACACACCCACGGAAGAGCAGACTGACCTCACTCTGTCAATTTAACACCCCCAGGGAAGAGCAGACTGACCGCACTCTTTCAATGTAACACCCCCAGGGAAGAGCAGACTGACTCCACTCTGTCAATGTAAGACCCCCAGGGAAGAGCAGACTGACCCCACTCTGTCAATGTAACACACCCAGGGAAGAGCAGACTGACCCCCCATGTCAATGTAACACACCCAGGGAAGAGCAGACCGACCCCACTCTGTCAATGTAACACACCCAGGGAAGAGCAGACTGACCCCACTCTGTCAATGTAACCCACCCTGGAAAGAGCAGACTGACCCCACTCTGTCAATGTAACACTACCAGGAAAGAGCAGACTGACACCACTCTGTCAATGTAACACACCCAGGGAAGAGCAGACGGACCCCACTCTGTCAATGTACGCACCCAGGGAAGAGCACACTGACCCCACTCTGTCAATGATGCCCACCCAGGGAAGGGCTGACTGACCCCACTCTGTCAATGTAACACATCCAGGGAAGATCAGACTGACCTCACTCTGTCAATGTAACACACCCAGTGAAGATCAGACTGACCTCACTCTGTCAATGTAACACACCCAGGGAAGAGCAGACTGACCCCACTCTGTCAATGAAACTCACAAAGGGAAGAGCAGACTGACCCCACTCTGTTAATGTAACACACCCAGGGAAGAGCAAACTGATTCCACTCTGTCGATATAAAACACCCAGGGAAGAGCAGACTCACCCCACTCTGTCAATGTAACCCACCCAGGGAAGAGCAGACTGACCCTTCTCTGTCAATGTATCACACCCAGGGAAGACAGACTGACCCCATTCTATCAAAGTAACACCCCCAGGGAAGAGCAGACTGACCCCACTCTGTCAATGTAACACACAGGGAAGAGCAGACTGACTCCACTCTGTCAATGTAACACACAGGGAAGAGCAGACTGACCCAACTCTGTCAATGTAACACACACATGGAAGAACAGACTGACCCCACTCTGTCAATGTAACACACTCTGTAAAGAGCAGACTGACCCCACTCTGTCAGTGTAACACACCCAGGGAAGAGCAGACTGACCCCACTCTGTCAATATAACACACCCAGGGAAGAGCAGACTGGCCCCACTCTGTCAATAAAACACCCCCAGGGAAGAGCAGACTCACCACACTCTGTCGATGTAACACCCCCAGTGAAGAGCAGACTGACCCAACTCTGTCAATATAACACACCCAGGGAAGAGCAAACTGACCCCATTCTAGCAAAGTAACACACCCAGGGAAGAGCAGACTGACCCCACTCTGTCACTGTAACACACCCACGGAAGAGTAGACTGACCTCACTCTGTCAATTTAACACCCCCAGGGAAGAGCAGACTGACCGCACTCTTTCAATGTAACACCCCCAGGGAAGAGCAGACTGACTCCACTCTGTCAATGTAAGACCCTCAGGGAAGAGCAGACTGAGCACACTCTGTCAATGTAACACACCCAGGGAAGAGCAGACTGACCCCACTCTGTCAATGTAACAGACCCAGGGAAGAGCAGACTGACCCCAATCTGTCAGTGTAACACACCCAAGGGAAGGGCAGACTGACCCCACTCTGTCAATGAAACTCACAAAGGGAAGAGCAGACTGACCCTTCTCTGTCAATGTAACACACCCAGGGAAGGGCAGACTGACCCCATTCTGTCAATCTAACACACCCAGGGAAGTGCAGACTGACCCCACTCTGTCAATGTAACACACACAGGGAAGAGCAGACTGACCCCACTTTGTCAATGTAACACACAGGGAAGTGCAGACTGACCCCACTCTGTCAATGTAACACACCCAGGGAAGAGCAGACTGACCCCACTCTGTCAATGTAACACACCCTGTAAAGAGCAGACTGACCCCACTCTGTCAATGTAACACATACAGTGAAGGGCAGACCGACTCCACTCTGTCAATGTAACACACCCAGGGAAGAGCTGACGGACCCCACTCTGTCAATTTAACGCACCCAGGTTTGAGCACACTGACCCCACTCTGTCAATGTAACACACCCAGGTTTGAGCACACTGACCCCACTCTGTCAATGTAACACACACAGGGATGAGCAGATTGACCCAACTCTGTCAATGTAACCCACTCAGTTAAGAGCAGACTGACCCCAATCGGTCAATGTAACCTTCCCAGGGAAGAGCAAACAGACCGCACTCTGTCAATGGAACACACCCAGGGAAGAGCAGACTGACCCAACTCTGTCAATGTAACACACTCAGGGAAGAACAGACTGACCCCACTCTGTCAATGTAACATACTCTGTAAAGAGCAGACTGACCCCACTCTGTCAATGTAAAACACACAGGGAAGAGCAGACTGACCGCACTCTTTCAATGTAACACCCCCAGGGAAGAGCAGACTGACTCCACTCTGTCAATGTAAGACCCCCAGGGAAGAGCAGACTGAGCACACTCTGTCAATGTAACACACCCAGGGAAGAGCAGACTGACCCCACTCTGTCAATGTAACACACCCTGTAAAGAGCAGACTGACCCCACTCTGTCAATGTAACACACACAGGGAAGAGCTGACTGACCCCACTCTGTCAATTTAACGCACCCAGGTTTGAGCACACTGACCCCACTCTGTCAACGTAACACACACAGGGAAGGGCAGACCAACCTAACTCTGTCAATGTAACACACCCTGCAAAGAGTAGACTGACCCCACTCTGTCAATGTAACACACCCAGGTTTGAGCACACTGACCCCACTCTGTCAATGTAACCCACCCAGGAAAGAGCAGACGGACCCCACTCTGTCAATGTAACACACCCAGGGAAGAGCAGACTGACCCCACTCTGTCAATGTAGCCCACCCAGGGAAGAGCAGACAGGCCCCACTCTGTCAATGTAACACACCCAGGGAAGAGCAGACGGACCCCACTCTGTCAATGTACGCACCCAGGGAAGAGCACACTGACCCCACTCTGTCAATGATGCCCACCCAGGGAAGGGCTGACTGACCCCACTCTGTCAATGTAACACATCCAGGGAAGATCAGACTGACCTCACTCTGTCAATGTAACACACCCAGTGAAGATCAGACTGACCTCACTCTGTCAATGTAACACACCCAGGGAAGAGCAGACTGACCCCACTTTGTCAATGTAACACACCCAGGGAAGAGCAGACTGACCCCACTCTGTCAATGTAACACACCCAGGGAAGAGCAGACTGACCCCACTCTGTCAATGTAACACACCCAGGGAAGAGCAGACTGACCCCACTCTGACAATCTAACTCACACAGGCTCGAGGAGATGATCCAAGAGATGAACTGATGGCCGGTTCAATCCAGAATTTAGGGTCTCGAACACAGTGTCAGAGAGTTTGGTGTGGCCGGGTGAATCCCTGGGTTAGTGACTGGAATAAAGTATCTGGGAGTGTGGGATAGGCCGGATTAATCCATGCATTACGGTGTGGAACACAGTGTCTGAGAGTGAGGGATTGGCCGGACTAATCCAGGGGTTAGGATCTGGAACAAAGTGCCTGAGAGTGTGGGATAGGCCGGAAAATCCAGGGCTTAGGGTCTGGACCAAAGTGCTGGTAAGTGTGGGATAGGCCGGATTAATGCATGGGTTCGCGTATGGAACACAGTGGCTGAGGGTGTGGGATAGGCCAGAACAATCCAGGGGTTAGTGTCTGGAACACAGTGGCTGAGGGTGTGGAGTAGGCCGGAACAATCCAGGGGTTAGTGTCTGGAACACAGTGGCTGAGGGTGTGGAGTTGGCCGGAATAGTCCAGGGGTTAGTGTCTAACACAGTGTCTGAGAGTGTGGGATGGGCCGGAATAATCCATAGGTTCGGGTCTGGAACACAGTGTCTGAGAGTGTGGGGTAGGCCGGAAGATTCCAGGGATTAGGGTCTGGAACAAAGAACCTGAGAGTGTGGGAGAGGCCGGATTAATCCAGGGGTTAGGGCCTGGAACACAGTGTCTGAGAGTGTAGGATAGGCCCGGTCTATCCAGGGGTTAGGATCTGGAACACAATTTCTGAGAGTGTGGGATCGGTCGGATTAATCCAGGTGTTGAGGTCTGGGACACAGCATTTGAGAGTGTGGGATAGACTGAATTAATGCAGGAGTTACGGTCTGGAACACTGTGCCTGAGAGTATGGGATAGGCCAGGTCAATCCAGGGGTTAGGGTCTGAAACACAGTGTCAGAGAGTGTGGGATAGGCTGGATGAATCCAGCAGTGTGGGTCTGGAATTCAGTGTCTGCGGGAGTAGGATAGGCCGGATTAATCCAGGGATTAGGGTCTGGAACACAGTGTCTGAGAGTGTGGGATAGGCTGGATGAATCCAGCAGTGTGGGTCTGGAATTCAGTGTCTGCGGGAGTAGGATAGGCCGGATTAATCCAGGGATTAGGATCTGGTACAAAGTGCCGGAACGTGTGGGGAAGGCCGATTCAATCCCGGGTTTAGAGTCTGGAACAAATTATTTAGGAGTGTGGGATGGGCCGGATTAATCCAGGGGTTAGAGTCTGGAACACAGGGTGTCTGAGAGTGTGGGTACGCCGGATTAATCCAGGGATTAGGGTCTGGAACAAAGTGCATGAGAGTTTGGGGAGGCCGTAATAATCCAGGTGTTAGGGTCTGGAATGCAGTGCTTGAGAGAGTGGGATAGGTCGGATTAATCCAGGGGTTAGTGTCTGAAACACAGTGCCTGAGAGTGTGTATTGACTGGATTAATCCAGGGGTTAGGATCTGGAACAAAGTGTATGAGCGTGAGGGATAGGCCGGATTAATCCAGGTGTGAAGGTCTGGGACACAACGTTTGAGAGTGTGGGATAGGCTGGATTAATGCAGGAGTTACGGTCTGGAATTCAGTGCCTGAGAGTGTGGGGACACCGGGTCTATCCAGGGGTTAGGGTCTGGAACACAGTGTCTGAGAGAGTGGGATAGGCCGGATTAATGCAGGAGTTAGCGTCTGGAACACAGTGTCTGAGAGAGTGGGATAGGCCGGATTAATCCAGGGGTTACGGTCTGGAACACAGTGTCTGAGAGTGTAGGATAGGCCGAGTCAATCCAGGGGTTAGGGTCTGCAACACAGTGCGGGAGTAGGATAGGTCGGATTAATCCAGGGGTTACGGTCTGGAACACAGTGTCTGAGAGCGTGGGATAGGCCGGATTAATCCAGCGGTTTGGGTCTGGAATACAGTGCGGGAGTAGGATAGGCAGGATTAATCCAGGGGTTAGGGTCTGGTACAGAGTTCCGGAAAGTGTGGAGAAGGCCGATTCAATCCCGGGGTTAGAGTCTGGAACAAAGTACCTGGGAGTGTGGGATAGGCCGGATTAATCAAGGCATTAGGGTCTGGAACACAGTGTCTGAGAGTGTGGGGTAGGACGGAATAATCCAGGGGTTAGGGTCTGGAACACAGTGTCTGAGAGTGTGGGGCAGGCTGGAATATTCCAGGGTTTTGGTCTGGAACACAGTGTCTGAGAGTGTGGGATAGGCCGGATTAATCCAGGGGCTAGGCTCTGGAACAAAGAGCCTGAGAATGTGGGGGTGGCCGGAATAGTCCAGGATTTAGGGTCTGGAACAGTGTCTGAGAGTGTGGGATAGACCAGGTCAATCCAGGGGTTAGGGTCTGGAACACAGTCCCTGAGACTGTGGGATAGGCCGGATTAATCCAGGGGTTAGGGTCTGCATCACAGTGCCTCAGAGTGTGGAATGGGCTGGATTAATCCTGGGTTTAGGGTCTCGAACACAGTGCCTGAGAGTCTGGGGGAGGCCGGAGAATCCAGGGATTAGATCTGAAACACAGTGTCTAAGAGTGTGTTGGAGGCCGGGTCAATCCAGGGGTTAGGGTCTGGAACAGTGTCTGACAGTGTGTGATAGGCCAGATTAATCCAGGGGTTAGGTCATGGAACACAGTGTCTGAGAGTGTGGGATAGGCCAGATTAATCCAGGGGTTAGGGTCTGGAATACAATGTCTGAGAGTGTGGGATAGGCCCGGTCAATCCAGGGTTTACATTCTGGAACAAAATGTCTGAGAGTGTGTGATTGGTCGGATTAATCAAGGGGTTAGAGTCTGGAACACAGTGCCTGAGAGAGTGGGATAGGCCGGATTAATCCAAGGGTTAGGTTCTGGAAAACAGTGTCTGAGAGAGTGGGATAGGTCGGATTAATACAGGAATTAGGGTCTGGAACACTGTGCCTGAGAGTGTGGGATAGGCCAGATTAATCCGGGGTTAGGGTCGGGAACACAGTGCCTGAGAATGTGGGCTAGGCCGGATTAATCCAGGGGTTTGTGTCTGGATTATAGTACTTGTGAGAGTGGCGTAGGTCGGAATAATCCAGGGATTAGTGTCTGGAACACGGGTCTGAGGGTGTGGGATAGGCCAGATTTATCCAAGGGCTAGGCTCTGGAATACAGTATCTGAGAGTGTGGAATAGGCGGGATTAATCCATGGGTTAGGGTCTGGAACACAGTGTCAGAGAGTTTGGGGAGGCCGGGTCAATCCATGGGTTAGGGTCGGAAACACAGTGTCAGAGAGTTTGGGGAGGCCGGGTCAATCCATGGGTTAGGGTCTGGAATACAATGTCTGAGTTTATGGGATAGACTGGATTAATCCATGCGTTAGGGTCTGGAACACAGTGTGTGAGTGTGGGATAGGCCGGAATATTCCAGGATTTAGGGTCTGGAAAGCAGTGCTTGAGAGAGTAGGATAGGTCGGATTAATCCAGGGTTTGTTGTCTGGAATACACTTTTAGAGAGTGTGGGTTAGGCTAAATTAATCCAGGGGTTAGGGTCAGTACACAGTGCCCGAGGGTGTGGGATAGGCCGGGTCAATCCAGTGGTTAGGGTCTGGAACACAGTGCCTGAGAGAGTTGGATAGGCTGGATTAATCCAGGGGTTAGGGACTGGAACAGAGTGTCTGACATTGTTGGATAGGCCAGATTAATCCAGAGTTTAGTGTCTGCAACAAAGTGCCTGAGAGAGTAGGATAGGCAGGATTAATACAGGGAATAGAGTCTGGAACACAGTGCCTGAGAGAGTGGGATAGGCCGGACTAATCCATGAGTTAGGGACTGGAACACAGTTCCTGAGAGAGTGGGATAGGTCGGACTAATCCAGCAGTTAGTGTCTGGAACACAGTTCCTGAGAGAGTGGGATAGGTCGGATTAATCCAGGTGTTAGGATCTGGAACATAGTGCTTGAGAATGTGGATTTGGTCGGATTAATCCAGGGGTTAGGGTCTGGAACACAGTGTCTGAGAGTGTGGGATAGGCCGGATTAATCCAGGGGCTAGGGTCTGGAACACAGTGTCTGAGAGTGTAGGATCGGCCCATTCTATCAACGAGTTACGTTCTGGAACACAATGTCTGAGAGTGTGGGATTGTTCGGATTAATCCAGGGATTAGGGTCTAGAACACAGTGTCCGAGAATGTTTGGGATAGGCCGGATTAATCCAGGACGTAGGTTCTGGAATGCGGTGTCTGCGAGTGTGGGTGTGCTGGATTAATCCAATGGTTAGGTTTGAGAAGACAGTGCCTGAGAGAGTGGGATAGGTTGGATTAATCCAGGGTTTAGTGTCTGGAATACAGTGTCAGAGAATGTGGGGTTGGCCGGGTTAATCCAGTGGTTAGGGTCTGGAATACAGTGTCTGAGAGAGTGGGATAGATTGGATTAATCCAGAGTTTACTGTCTGGAATACAGTGTCAGAGAATGTGGGGTTGGCCGGGTTAATCCAGTGGTTAGGGACTGGAATACAGTGTCTGAGAGAGTGGGATAGGCCGGATTAATCCAGGGGTTAGGGTCTGGAACTATGAGAAACAAAGCTCACACACTTCAATAATTGCAGTCCGAGACAAAATCTGAATCAGTAGTGTCCTTTATTTTACTCTTGCAAGAGGGTGTGATGTCCAGTGTCTACAAGGCAAGGGACATACACACCCCAAATTCAATTCATACACAATATTTATATAATTTGGTTTCTTTTGTTTTTCATTGCTCCTCCCCTGTTTACATCGTCCACTTCCCTAAGACCGACCCCCATTACCCCTGTTTATCTCTTGCCTTATCCGGCCTTGTCTGTGACAAAACGCTTATTCCTGGCCTCACAAGGCCGTTTGACCTCATCCTGCTGTAGGTCATTGTTCGGCATATTCTTTCTTCACCATTATCTACTCCCTCCATCTGTACCTTCCCCTGATCCCTATGACCCTTTTAATTGGGGTTTGTTCCTGTGTCTCTGTAAAAGTGGGAAACAGATGTTTATATCTCCTGTTTGTACAGGCGTACCTAGCTGAACTTCCTCCCCTCACAGCATCTTATCTATTCGCCTGTAATATCTACCATTGTTTTGCAGTCACGTTTCATTCTTGCATACAATTTTAGCTAATACAAAAACAATTATGTATTTCCTCCACATCGTTTCCATTCTTGTTGACTCAGCTCTTGGCTAAAACAATTACACACTGGTGTGAGTTTTTTTTGCCTTGTACAAGTAAATGGAATTGCAGAAGTAACACTAGTTTTCCCACATCCCACAATTTCCCCATTTTCTTTAATTACCATTTGTTACCTTCTGCAATTTTTCTTTTAAGCATCGCCCCCGAAATTCACAAGCATCATTCCGGAGATTTCATCCATCTTGGTCTCACTCATCCCCTCATTATTTAGTCGATAAAGTTCCCCTGCCTGATTCCCTTTTAGGGGCATCTGTTTCATTAAGGCTGTCTCAATCAGTCTTTGGGTGAGTCCTCGTATACAGGGTATGATACAACAGCCAGTGGCTACCAACACTCCGGCTACTACTGTCAGGGAAGGAAGGATAGAAACCACCACTCCCCTTCCATTTTCCAAACCAGGATTCAAGCCATCCCGTGAGAGATGTGTCTACTCCCGAATTCTCAGCCTGTTCATCTGCTAAGGGAGTCAATCCCCTTAAGGCCCGAGTGATTGAACCATCAGGTGCAGTGTTATTAGGAATAAAGGTGCACCAGCTTCCTCCTAACATCACACACACACCCCCTTTTCCCGCTAGAATCATCTCAAGGGCCATTCTATTTTCCCATGCCATCCCACTTGTCACATCAAGCTGGTCTGATATTCCTTTAACCACATCTCTTGTATAATTTATAAATCACTGTTGATTATAGAAAATGTAATTTATCCAATCTATATTTTTATTAATTGTTACCCACCAGAAGAGAACTGACTCAAAGCCTGCTGCAATCTGGTTACGAGCCTTGAATTCATCAGGTACCCCCCCGCCCCAGGGACTCCTACAGAATCGATAAATCCTGTCATTGAAAGAAGTGTCTAACAGTGATCTCTTACCCCTTCTCTTTTTCCCTACTAGCTTTTCCTTCTCAAATGCCAGGGTAAATGGAATTGCCAACTGTACAATTCCACATATCCCTCTCCAATCCAGAGGGAGGGTGGGTCTCTCTATTTTGCCTCCACAGTCCCACCACAGATCCACTCGGGGAACCTTCAGTGCTGAGTAGTTCCCTCCATTCTCCGTTTCAGTAACATCCTTAATCTCTGTACATAATTTCAGCTCCCCCCAAGTCTCCAGACCGATTTGTACCTCGTCTACGCACACACCACGTGTGATTTCTGACTGTGGCTGGAAACGTGGGGTGGGGGGGTGGGGGTTTTGAGTCTTTCTTCTCCAAGGGAGGGAACATCAGAGATAGGGAGGTACAGTTCCGATCATTCCATGCAGTCTCATCCTGATACAGGGCTATCATACATTCCATGCCCTTCCTGTCTCCCTTCCACCCGAGCGGAAAGGGAACCACCTGGGTCACTGTCCGACCAGAGGCACATACATAACAATTGGTCTTGTTCAGACTTTTTACAGGATACTTTACCCATTCAACCCCGTACCCAGTTTCTATTTCGATGGTCTGTTTTAAGTCCTTTTCCTGTGTAATTTTTACTACTTTAGGGTCATTGGGAGGGGTGATCTGTCTATAAATTGTGGGGCTCCTGCATGAAGTGGAACATCTCTCAGGTCCATGCGGACCTTAGTTTGGTATTCTATAATGTCAAGGCAGTCGTGCCCTGGATTCTAAGGAGATTCTCCTTCCCCTTTCCAAAGAAAGGCAGCTGGATTTAAAGAATTGTCCGTGACCAACACTAGATCATCCTTTTCTATTAATATTGCCTCATATTTCAGAATCCGCGAGTCTGCCAACCATCGCCCAGCTTTTTTGTTTAGGATCGTTCTCACTTGGTGTGGGGTGCTTACTATTAGGGCTCCCCCAAATGTAAGCTTCCTGCTTTCCTCCACCAACAGTGCAGTGGCAGCCACAGCCTGCACACACTCAGGCCACCCCCGGGATACTGGATCCAATAGCTTCGAAAGATATGCTCCTGGTTGTCTCATTCCTCCCCACCTCTGGGTCAATACTCCCAGAGCCGCTCCCTTATCTACAGTAACAAAGAGGTGGAAAGGTTTATCTAGAGAAGGTAAGGCTGACTCGGGGGCATGGATCAGATCTCTTTTGAGTTCCTCAACTCGTTCTTTTTCCCGATCATCCCAACTTAGACATTTTGGTTCCCCCTCTAATAGTTTGAAATATAATTTCTTAGTCTTCTGTCCATAGGAATCAATCCACAATCTGCAATATCCCGTTAGACCCAAAAATGTACGTAACTCCCGTTAAGTCCTGGGCAGTGGCATTCCCACTATTCCCTCTATCTGTTCCGGGCTTATCTTTCGCTTTCCCTCACTAACTAAATGTCCCAAGTATTTCACTTCTCACTCCACATATTGTAGTTTGTTCTTAGATACCCTCAGTCCCTGCTGACCCAGGAAATTCAATAATTTGTTAGTGGCTTCTACTACTCTTTCTCTTCTTTTTCCTGTTACTAAGAGGTCGTCTACATCCTGCAACAGGGTAGTCCCCTTGGGGCTGCTAAATTTCTCTAATATTTGTTCTAACAGCTATCTAAATAAACTCAGGGAGACCGTAAACTCCTGGGGGTGCACAGCCCACCGGTATTGCTGTTTCCGTCCTGTCTTGGGATCTTCCCACTCAAAGGTAAACAAATTCCTCCTTTCCTCCGCCAAGAGACAAGCCCAAAAGGCATCCTTTAAATCTATCACACTAAACCATTTGTGACTATTATCTTTCCACAATAATAGCATCCTGCCTGTGGAGACCTCCATCTCTGTCCCTGTCGCTCGAACCCTCTATCAAATGATCCCCCTTGTCCTCTCCCCTCTCCCCCTTGTCCTCTCCCTCTCCCTCTCCCCCTTGTCCTCTCCCTCTCCCTCTTGTCCTCTCCCCCTCCCTCTCCCCCTTGTCCTCTCCCTCTCCCTCTCCCCCTTGTCCTCTCCCTCTCCCTCTCCCCCTTGTCCTCTCCCTCTCCCCCTTGTCCTCTCCCTCTCCCCCTTGTCCTCTCCCTCTCCCTCTCCCCCTTGTCCTCTCCCTCTCCCTCTCCCCCTTGTCCTCTCCCTCTCCCCCTTGTCCTCTCCCTCTCCCCCTTGTCCTCTCCCTCTCCCTCTTGTCCTCTCCCTCTCCCTCTTGTCCTCTCCCTCTCCCTCTCCCCCTTGTCCTCTCCCTCTCCCTCTCCCTCTTGTCCTCTCCCTCTCCCTCTTGTCCTCTCCCTCTCCCTCTCGTCCTCTCCCTCTCCCTCTCCCCCTTGTCCTCTCCCTCTCCCCCTTGTCCTCTCCCTCTCCCCCTTGTCCTCTCCCTCTCCCCCTTGTCCTCTCCCTCTCCCTCTTGTCCTCTCCCTCTTGTCCTCTCCCTCTCCCCCTTGTCCTCTCCCTCTCCCCCTTGTCCTCTCCCTCTCCCCCTTGTCCTCTCCCTCTCCCTCTTCCCCTTGTCCTCTCTCTCTCCCTCTCCCTCTCCCTCTTGTCCTCTCCGTCTCCCTCTTGTCCTCTCCCTCTCCCTCTCCCTCTCCCTCTTGTCCTATCCCTCTCCCTCTCCCTCTCCCCCTTGTCCTCTCCCTCTCCCTCTTGTCCTCTCCCTCTCCCTCTTGTCCTCTCCCTCTCCCTCTTGTCCTCTCCCTCTCCCCCTTGTCCTCTCCCTCTCCCTCTCCCCCTTGTCCTCTCCCTCTCCCTCTCCCCCTTGTCCTCTCCCTCTCCCTCTCCCTCTCCCTCTCCCTCTCTGTCCGACCTGCTGCCACCCACCGCTCCAGTTGCTCACTATTGGTTCCATTCTTTTCTGAACTACCTCACCAACCGTAGCTCCCATCATTTTCACCTTCTGTTTCTGTCTCTCATCCTCTCTCTTTACAAACACTTTCTGTGCCTCTCTTAACAATTCATCTCATGGTTTTTCACTCCACCCTTCTATCTTCTGTATCTTTCTCTGTATGTCTGGCCATGCCTTTGTCACAAAATGTACTTTCAAAAGACCCTGTGCCACTGGGTCCTCAGGGTTCATTCCAGAATATCTCCACATTGAGTCTCATAATCTTTTCAAGAAAGCTGAGGGAGTCTCATCTTTCTCCTGTCTAACTTCAAAGGCTTTAGTCAAATTCTGCGACTTTGGAACTGCCTCTCTTATTCCTTTTAGAATCAGGTCTTTCAATTCCCTCATTGTTTCTCTATGATCCGGGTTTTGGTTTTCCCACTGGGGGTCTCTGAGGGGAAACTTCACCTCTCCCTGTCCAGCATCCCCATCCCCAGTGGGATATTCCCTGTCCCATATTTTAATGGATGCTCCTCGAATAAGTCCCCTTTCTTTCCCAGTAAATAGGATATTCAAAATAGACATTAACTCAGTCCATGTGTACAGACTGGGCCCCAAGAATTGATCAATTTGTTCAGACAACCCTACCGGATCCTCAACCAGGACCTTCATCTCCTTTTTAAATGTTCTGACCTCCCCACTGGTGAGGGGGGCACTTACAAACCCAATCTCTTTGTCCCCTACTGGTACCTCCCGAAGGGGATAACTCTTTACGTTCTTCCCCTTTTTTTGTTTTCCTCCCCTAGGCTTTCGTTTAGATACTCCGGAGGTCTCCTCAACATCTACTTTATCTTCCTTTTCTTTCATTGAGGATTGAGGGTCTGGGACAAAAACATCCCCATCCACCGCCCCTTCTTCCTCCTCTTGTGGGTCATCCGTTCCCTGTCCCCGTCTATCTGTCTCTCCTCCTCCTCCTCCATTTCCACCTAATCTGATTTTATGGTACGGGGGGGGAGCGGGGGGAAGCAGCCAAGAGGATCCCAGAGACTGGGTGGGGCAGAGGGGGAATCCTTTGTCTTTACTACCATCATTCCCAAACTGCCCTTCCAACAAGACGCATAGTCCGCCTCCTCTTGACTAAAAGGTTGTTTTTCATTCACATACAAATCTAAATACTGATATGCCCAATCCTCGTCCGAACTGTACTTTGGTCAGAAGACAGCCGGACGAAGGATTGGTTCTTTGGTCCATAATAAACAACAATATTTCATCATTTTCTTTTTATCTTTTTCCCTTGTACAAGTCTTACTTGTCCATTCCCGCAACATCCTCCCCAACGGACTTTCTGGAGGAATGTTAGCAGGGACTTTTTCTTCCTTTACTTTGTCACAGTTTGACTTACTCTGCCTACCCTCCATTTCTCAGGACCCTCGCCAGTCCCTCAGCGATTAAATACCCCTTTTCTCAGCCACCAAGGCAATACTTAAAAGTCAGGTTTCTTACCTTGGTCTGTGCACAGAGTTGCCTTGCCCCTTTCTGCTGTATTTTCTATCGACCTCCGTTCACTGTCTGATTCAGATGTCTCTCTTGTGGGATTCATACCAGTCACCCAAGGGAGCGGACCAAACTGGGACACGAGACCGCTCCTCAATCGGGAACGGGACATGTCTTCCCAGTGTCCAGGGCCAGCCACTCCCCCCAGCAATGGAAGAATATCCCGGATGAACCCCCAGTTTTGAGAAACAAAGCTCATGCACTTCGATAATTTCAGTCAGAGACAAGATCTGAAGCAATCAGTATTGTTTATGATACACTTGCAAGCGTGGTGCCTGCCGTAAGGCACCCAGAGTTTAGCAAGTCCATATCTTATATAGGATTCACTCCTCCCAACCCGGTGCCCATTACTGTTGGTTATCTCTTGCCGTATCCAGCCTTGTACATAACAAAGTAGAAGTCTTGCTTGGCTATTTCACCACATCCTGCTGCGGCCCATTGTTAGGTATATCCTCCTTCACTGCCATCTGTTTCCCTTGTAACATTCCCTCCCATTCCTCATCCATATTGAGCTCTATGACCCTATAATTGGGGTTTGTTTTTGTTTTTACAGAAGTGGGAAACAGATGCTTCGAACTACTGTTTGTACAGGCATATCTGGCTTAACCTCCACCCTCACAGCACCTTATCTATTTGTCTATAACATCTCCCATTGTTTACAGGCATGTTTCATTCTTGTATGCACATCTGAGATAATACAAAAACAATTATATATTTCCTTCACATAGTTTTCATTCTTGTGAACTCAGCTCTTGGTTGAAACAATTCTCCACTGGTGTGAGTGTATTTACCTTGCTCAAGTAATTATGATTGCAGAAGTAACAATACTTTACCTAAATCCCACTGTATACTCCTTGATTGACGGTCTCACTAGAGTCCACAAGACAGTGGAAAAGTTACACATTGCTGAGGCATGTTAGCGCAGGATTTTAAAAAAAATTTGAACAGCAGACACTATTGTGCTATGCTTGGTGTGAGTTCAAACCAGTATTGATATTCCCCTGAAAGCTGGTTTTAAATTATAGAATATTGCTGCATCAATGCAGGCCAAAATCCATCTTGTCCAGAATGTGTAATATTTTTAAAAAATAGATAATATGAAACAAGAAAAATGATTTTGGTGATGTGAAGAGATTTGTGTGTGGAACAAAAGTGTGTGCATTTGAAAAAGGAGCAGGTGACAACTTGTGTTGACAGGTGCTGAAACAAAGTGACAATTCACTGCATTCCCTCGAACCTTAATAACTTTGGGAAAGTTTATTGTCCTGACATTGTATCCCAATTCTTGGGAGAAGCTGCGATGAACCATGCATCGTTGAATGAGACTGAACAAAGATCACATAGTTATAACTGAGGACTGAATTTTAAATGTTGTGAGCAGAAAATAATTGCACCAGTATATTAACTGCACCAAGTCTGGTGAATTAATCAGTCTGGATTCGGCTTCCTCTGTCTGTCTCCCCAATAACTACTGCAGTCCTTCTGCTGAAAGAAGCAAGACCTTGCAGTTTGATTGTTTGCTGACTACACATTGGAGGATTGAGGTTAGACTTGGCAAGGGTCCAAATTAAAGCTACTATCTGTAATCAGAGACAGTGGGATTGCATTTGAAACAAAAATGTGGACTTTCTTTAGTGTCACAAAACTCGTCCATTTTTATCTGAAAGCTGTTCCTTGGCTCAAGGAGACTCTGTCCTTGATTTTTTGTTGGAGGTGGAGGGGGGGGGGGGGGGGGGGGTGCAGGTTCCGATCAGTCTGGTGTGGTACAGAGATAAAAAGGATTTGAAGAGGCCTTTTGTTTACATGTAAACAGATGAGCCTTCAGGCCAAAGTGATCGTGCTTGACAACTCACCGACATAATCAAAGGGCAGTGGTCAGCTCTTTAGCTGAGCTAAGCTGAACAGGTTTGCAAAGTTCAACAGGGAGTTGTGTAGAAACTCTCTTTTCTGCCCTCCAACTTCAACTTGAAGCATTGATACTGGTGTTTAACATTGGAACTGATGTACTCGGAACAGCATAATTACGTCGAGCTGGATAGGTGGGGTTCTGTAGGGGTTCTTTGTTCTTTGTGTAATTTTGTGAGTAATGATTGTGCCTGTTAAAAATCTAGTCAGCAACCGAGCTATTTTATTCCAGGTAATTTTCACTGTACACTTATCGAAACAAACTGCAATGTTATGCTCTGGGCTGCCTGCTTAAGAATGTTGTGAGTGGTCTAATAGTCCACATTAGTCATTTCAATGTTAATGTAGTTGTAGTTCCTTATGTTTTAAACAACTTTATAATAGTCTGAGCTTAACAGTTCCAGTAAAAAATATCAAAAGGTATGCAATATTTATTGGATTATGTTAGTTACTGGAAGTATTTATTTAAAGTCACAATTATTTCCTTAGCTTTTAAGATGATGTATATTCCCATTTAAAGGAAGATGATACTTTGCTGTGAAGTGAAGGCTGAATCTGCTGTGATCATTTTGAGTCTGGCCATTTGCAGAGAAACACCTTTAAATTTAATCTCAAAGGAGCACTTTATTGTTTGAGGGCTTGGACTTCGGAGTAACCTAACTAAGATGTCACTGAGCAACTTCCCACTTGGTATATCGAGCAAAACATGAGGGAAATTCAACAGACCAGTTGACGAGAGATGGGCATATAGGTGACAGTCTTTAACCATTGTAACAATAAATTCAGAACCTGGTCAATCTCAGATTACTATGTATGATGTTATGTCATAAATAGATTAGATTCCCGACAGTGTGGAAACAATCCACACCGACCCTCCGGAGAGTAACCCACCCAGGCCAATTTCCCTCTGACTAATGTACCGAACACTACGGGCAATTGAGCATGACCAATCCACCTGACCTACACATCTTTGGACTGTGGGAGGAAACCGGAGCACCCGGAGGAAACCCACGCAGACACGGGGAGAATGTGCAAACACCACACAGACAGTCTCCTGACTGAGCCAGCACACCGCCCAAGTGTTTTAACAAAAACAGAAACAGTAAAACACTTCCTGAGAATTGATGCTGTCTTCCATCCTGTTTAACTAATAAAATGTATTGTTGTTGGAGTGAGGTCAATGGAAAATAAAGACCATGAAAGCATAGGAAGGGTTAAAGCATGAAGACCACTGGGAATCTGTGGTCTGTGGAATGCAGGGGCAGGATGGGATAACCATAGTGGAACATTCTGACACCCATTAGCAGAGTAAGGTTAAGGCTGAAGGGTCACTATGGCCAGATGAGATAACACTAGGAATAAAGCAAGTTTCTCTGGTAAGTGTTATTATGACAGGATTGGGACCGGAAATATTTGGGACATGACATTAAAATATCTAACTAATAGTTAGTCGAGTCAGCTTGAGACAGGAGACTATTGTAATAGATGGAATAGCTAAATATCTATCATGACAGGTAAGTCTGCAATGGAAGATCACTGCAGCAGAGTTCGCAATAAATATCTAATCATGACATTCGAATAACATCAAGTAGAATGTACAACTAAAGAGGTAATGGGAACTAACATCACTGGTTTATTGTGGAGCTGGAGTGAGATACTTTGATTAAGATAGTTGGTCATGCTGACAAGCTCACAGAAACATGATCAAAAATTATATAAAAATCCACGGACCCTGAGGTTCGGGGGCATTCGAGAATCTGCTTTCTCAGTGTCACGGTTTTTTGTTTGCAAATAAAAGACTTATTTCTTGAAGAACTCTCTGCGTCTCCTGGTGGTTCTCTATAGTTTCTCCACAACACTACCTGACCCAGTAATGCAGGGCCCTGGTCTCTGTCTCCGTTTCTCTCTCTCAGTCTCTCACTTATGCACGCACGAACGCGCACACAGTTACTGAGGGACAGTGAATGACAGAATAACAGAAGCATTTTCAAATATTAAAGCTCCATTAAACAATCCTGGGATGGGTTGATGGGGACAGTGTAGGGGAAGCTTTACTCTGTATCTAACCCTGTTCCGACCCTACCCTGGGAAGGGTTGATGGTGATACAGAAAAGGGAGCTTTACTGTGTATCTAACCCCATCCTGTCCCTGCCCTGGGAGGGGTTGATAGGGAAAGTGCAGGAGGATCGTTATTTTGGAACATAGGAACAGGAGGAGGCCATTCAGCCCCTCGAGCCTGTTCCATCATTCAATGGGATCATGACTAATCTGTGGCCTAACTCCACATTCCTTCCTTTGGCCCATATCCCTCAATATCTTCACTGAATAAACATGTATCTCTCTCTGATTTAACCTCAACGACTGATCCAGCATCCACTGCTGTTTGTGGAAGAGAGTCCCAAACCTCTCCCACCCTGTGTGTGTCAAAGTGCTTCCTACCATCTCTCCTGAACACTCTGGGCCCTCATTCTCAGACTCTGCTCCCTCTTGGTCTAGAATCTCCAACCTGTGGGAATCGTTGATCTTGATTGATCCTGTCTCATTCTGTTTATTCCTTGAAGGCTTTGATCAGATCACCCCTTAGCTTTCTCAATTCTGGAGGAAAACAGCCTCATTTGTCCAGTCTCCCCTCAGAATGTAATCCCTGAGCTCCAGGATCATTCTTGTAAACCTCCTTTGTGCTCCCTCTCTGTACTCCAACCTGATACCCACACACTTGCTGACACTGAACTCCATCTAACACAGCTTTGCCCATTCACCCAATCTATCGATATCCCTTTGTAATGTTAAGGTACCATCTGCACTGTCTACAATGCTGCCTAACTTTGTATCTCACCCCATGCTGTCCCGATCCTGTGTGTGTTTGATAGGAACAGTGCAGAGGGATCTATACTCTGTATCTAACCCCATGCTGCACATGTGCTGGGAGTATTCGATGCAGACAGTGTGGAGGGAGATTTACTCTGTATCTAGCCCCATGTTGTCCCTATCCTGGGAATGAATATACCATTGGGTCAGAGACAGGAGACATGATAGAGATGAATGAGACTTTCAGACTGGAGGGAGCTCCAGGCACATACAAGTTGGGAAATGTTTTCAGTAAAAGGTAATTGATCCCAGGTCACTGCAGAGTGTAAGAATCTGATGGTGTTCCCTCACTATCCCCCTCCAATCCCTGGGAAGATCTGCTCCCACACCATGTTCCATCCTAACTGCTGACTATGTTAGATACATTAATACATTGGGGATGGACGGGGGTGATTTTAAACCTGGGATCTTGCTGTGTAACTTGCCTTCAAAATGCTCTCACATTCCCTTACAAGTAATCTTTTCCTTCTTTTATCCCGATGAACTTTTGTTGGGAAAGCTGCAACGTGAAGATCCAAAATGTTCAGGCCGAGGGAAGCCTTGGCCAAGCTCCAGAGGGAGACGTGGTTCTGAGGCCTGAGGCCTGGTTGACAGGCTGCACCCCGTGGGGGCCGACATGGATTGTGTGTTTATTTACCCCGAGGTTTAATCTCCTCTGGGGTTCCCGGGTTTTAGGGGCATCTGGTTAACTGGCTACTGTCAGATTGCGGCCCTGTCATTTTTAAAGCAGGTTTGAAGCCTGGTGTTAAAGTATGTCATTTACATAAATGATTTGGATGCGAGCATAAGAGGTACAGTTAGTAGGTTTGCAGATGACACCAAAATTGGAGGTGTAGTGAACAGTGAACAGGGTTACCTCAGATTACAACAGGATCTGGACCAGATGGGCCAATGGGCTGAGAAGTGGCAGATGGAGATTAATTCAGATAAATGTGAGGCGCTACATTTTGGGAAAGCAAATCTTAGCAGGACTTATACACTTAATGGTAAGGTCCTAGGGAGTGTTGCTGAACAAAGAGACCTTGGAGTCCAGGTGCATACCTCCTTGAAAGTGAAGTCGCAGGTAGGTAGAATAGTGAAGAAGGTGTTTGGTATGCTTTCCTTTATTGGTCAGAGTATTGAGTACAGGAGTTGGGAGGTCATGTTGCAGCTGTACAGGACATTGGTTAGGCCACTGTTGGAATATTGCGTGCAGTTCTGGTCTCCTTCCAATCGGAAAGATGTTGTGAAACTTGAAAGGGTGGAAAGATTTACAAGGATGTTGCCAGGGTTGGAGGATTTGAGCTACAGGGAGAGGCTGAACAGGCTGGGGCTGTTTTCCCTGGAGCATCGGAGGCTGAGGGATGACCTTATAGAGGTTTACAAAATTATGAGGAGCATGGATAGGATAAATAGACATAGTATTTTCCCTGGGGTCGGGGAGTCCAAAACTAGAGGGCATAGGTTTAGGGTGAGAGGAGAAAGATATAAAAGAGACCTAAGGGGCAACATTTTCACGCAGAGGGTGGTACGTGTATGGAATGAGCTGCCAGAGGATGTGGTGGAGGCTGGTACAATTGCAACATTGAAAAGGCATTTGGATGGGTATATGAATAGGAAGGGTTTGGAGGGATATGGGCCGGGTGATGGCAGGTGGGACTAGATTGGGTTGGGATATCTGGTCGGTATGGACGGGTTGGACCGAAGGGTCTGTTTCCGTTCTGTACATCTCTTTGACTCTATGTCCATCCCCAGGATCTGAGAGGGGGAATTAAAACCCAAATGATGTGACACTCTCTAAAGACTTGTCATAATGTCAGAGTAATATTGGTTACAGAGAGGGTAGGGTGAGAAAATACAACAGTGAGAGAAAGAGAGTGAGAGAGAGATTTGAAAAATTGAGAGAGCAGGGGAAACAGAAGGGGAGAGAGAGGGAGAGGTGTGTTGAGATTGTGAAATTCTGCAATGTTTGATTCTGGGGTGACAGGAAATAATTAAACTGAAGCAGCATCACAGAGGGGGAAAATGGTCAGAGTAATTAGCTGCTGCTGCATTGTTGCATGTGGGATCTTGCTGTGCACCAGCTGCCCCAATGCCGTCATTGCAAGCAGTGAGTGTTTTAATCAGGTAACCTGGTATCTCAAAGTTTATCCAAAGCTTTGGAATGAAAACTCAGCTCATCACCCGATATGTTTGTGTTTGGATGTCGCTGGGAAATTGTCTGTGTCACAGAGAGAGGGGGAAACCTGGGATCTTGCTGTGCTATCTCTCTGTAATAATTTTCCTCCTTTGCTTTTCAATGAATGCTGTCTCTTTCCTCCCAAGGGAACTTGCTGGCCACTTGAAGATTCAAAGAGAGAAACTTTGGGATCAGGAGACCTTTGAACAAGAGCTTTCTCCAGAGGGGACACGGGCCTGAGGCCTGAGGCCTAGTCGACAGGCTGCACCCCGTGGGGGCCCACGTGAGTTGTGTGTTAATTTACCCCGAGGTTTAATCTCCTCTGGGGGACCCTGGGTTTTAGGGGCCTCTGGGTAACTGGCTCCTGTCAGATTGCAGCCCTGTCGTTTTTAAACAGATTTGAAGCCTGGAGTTAAAGTAACTGGGGCCCTGGGATTTGACACAAACACATCAATCCCCAGTGAGTGTCTGACAGACAGGACTCCCCAAGGAGGGAAGTAAAACCTTAAATGAGAAACTTTCTCTAAAGACTTCTTCTAATATCAGAATAATGCTACATGTGGGATCTTGCTGTGTCTCAAACTACCTGCAGAGTGGCCTACGTTGCAACCAGGGTGACCAAATGTGATAATCGCACAGAAAAGACACAGGTTCGCCAATTCCCCAGGTATCTGGGAGGGGATCTCTCTCTCTCTCGGTCTTTCTTTGGTTGATTTTTCAAACAAATAAAACCGTCCCACACACAGAAATCCACAGCCTCCTGTCGGATGTAAAGTGGGATTTGAGCACATTCTGGAGCACAAAGGGGACTACCCTGTGGGATTGCACTGTGCATCAATAGCCCACCCTGTGACTTGTCGTCATTTTAATGGGGAGGGGTGTGGAGGACAGGATGTGGGATTCCAGGCAGGGAGAGACAGACAGAGAGAGAGACTCATGATCAGAAACTGGATTTGGAAAGTGCTGGTATTATTGGGATCTTGCTGTGTGAAAATTACATGGGGGGGCATTTTGCTTGTGGAGTGGTTGATATGGGGAGGGGTTGTTGCTGGGGGATGGCACTAGTTCTCGCAGGGGGTAAAGATGAGGAAATACCCCAGGTATGCCACACCCAGCTTCCTGTTGGATCTTGCTGTGCACCCCTCAGCCTGCAGGTTGCCCCTTACACATCACAGGAGTCTGTCCAAAGGGCCCAGGCTCCGTTTGCTGATGGTCTGATAGTGGGTGGGGTGTATCATCCCTCCTTTCCCCAGCCCAGACCCCCCACCACCTCTCCTCCCCCTCCCTCCACAATGTGATAGTGAGGGGGCTAATGTCTACAGGACAGGGCGGGGAGATGGGAACACACTTTAAATGGGAGGGAGGGAGGGAGGGCATTTCAATCAGAACGGAGGGGAATGGAGAGAGAGAGAGAGACACAAATCCATTCTCGAGAACAAGAGGAATCTAAGCAGAGATGGAGAGGGGGATAGGGACAGGGAGAGAGAGGTGGGGGAGAAGAGAGAGAATGAGAGAGGGAAACAGATGGGAAGGAGTGAAGGAGAAAGAGAGACAGTGTGAGGGAAGGTGGGAGAGAGGGAGAGAAGCAGCTGGAGGGGGCAGGTTAAACACGGAGGGAGGGACAAGATCCAGGCTCTGAGTCCAACTCCCTTCCATCGAGTCTCAGAATATAAACCCTTGGGGTGGGGTTGGGGGTCTCAGTCAGAAAGCATTGACCCCCTGGGTCCCAGTGAAATCTGTTCCCATTCTCTGGGTTTAAAACCAGGGGGAAGTGCTGATAAAATCGGGAGCTTTGGGAAGTCACTCAGTGATGGGATTTTGTTTGTTTTTCTTGTTTTTTGATTCAAAAGATCTTGACTCTGATTTAATCAACTTCCATCTCCCTCTCTCCCTCCCTCACACTGCCAACCCTGGGATTTTCTCTCTTTCTGTGTCTGTCTCCATTTCTCTGTCCCTAATCTTGTTTGTGTTCTCTCCCCACCTCGGTCTCTGTCCCTCTCTCTATCTGTCTGTATGCCCCCAGCCCTCCCTCCCTGTCCTCCTGTCCCTAAGGGAGATTTGGACTCAGTATCGTGTGGTATTGCACAGATCATTAACACAGTGGGATCTTGCTGTTCCCTGGGACTCCTGTTGTTGTCCAAACTGTGGGTGTGGGTGTGGGTGGGGGGAAATAACGCCCCTTTCTCAGGGTGGAGTGGGGCAGGGGGGAAGCCTGGGGACTGGGATCTTGCTGTGCATGAAGACACACACAGTCGAATGGCCGGTAAGTCTCTGCACATACTCCCTGTGCCCCCCCCCCCAGCCCAGGGCCTGGGACACAGTGAGGGGTGGGGGTGGTGAGGGAGGGTGGGGGAATTGTACACAATGGAGACACAGAGGGGGCTTTTATACAGAGATAGGGGAGTATGGGCAGAGGGGACAGTGGGGTGGGTAGGGGGTAAATGAAGGTACACAGGGGGAGAGGGGCAATTAGATTGGGGAAGGAGGGGAAAATAGGGGGGGCTGGAAAATTCCAGGGGGGTGGAAAATTGTGGGTGGGGTCACAAATTAGCCGAAGATGGGGGGCTTTGGGGTTACAGAGGAAGGGGATGGTAAATGTAGGGGGAACAGAATATTGGGGGGCAATATTTGGTGGGGGTGTGGATTGGAAAGGGAAATAAATGGGGATGGGCTGGAAACCCCCCCGAAGTGGGGGAGAGACTGAACATGGGGGTATTGGGAATTGTGGTCAGGAATATAATTGGCGGGGGGGGGGGGGGCAGCACAATAGAGTGAAAATGTGATGGGGGGGAGGTTTATGTAAAGTCCCTGTCTCAGGGAGTGAGGGGCAGTGAAGCAGTCCCTCAAAAGGTCACTGAGTGTCTGCACGTACTCACTGTGTCCCCCCAACATAAAGGGGTGGGTGGGGGAGGGGGTGCTGCCAAATTAGGAACAGACATAACATCCAGGGGTGGGGACAAAACTTTGGGAGGGCAAATAATTAGGGGGAATCCATATGGAAAACTAGGGAGCAGGGGGTGTCAGGTAAAACCCCTTTGAGTGAGATTGGGGCATGGGGTGGGGGGGGGAGGAAGAAGTGACGAAATTGCTGGAGAGTGGGATCTTCCTCTGCCCATCCACGGTCAGTCAAAAGGCCAGTGAGTGTCTGCACATGCTCACTGTGTGGGGAGGCGGTGGGCTATCAGTGAGGAGCGGTCTCTGCCAGAACGGGGACTCAGTCACGGGCCATTCAGGGGCAAATCCCAGGGGGGCAGGACACTGGGCCGTTAATAGAAGGGGGGATAGACACGATGGGCTGAATATCCTCCTCCTGGACTGTGAGCCATCAGGGATTCTGGTCTCAGCCAGTCCCCACAGGCTCCTGTACCACCTGGACGGGTATTGGGGGAGGTCCATGAGGAGGGTATATCGGACACAGAGGGGCTTTTATATACGTAGGGGGACGTTCAGAGGGCAGGAACAAGGAGGGAGGGGGCCAGAGAAAGACGGATGGGCCAAAAAACAGAATGGAAAGGGAGTGGAACAACGGAGAGAGGGACCGACAGGAGAGGGAGGGAGTGGGGAGGGAGGGAGTGGGGAGGGAGGTAGAGGGAATGGGGAGGGAGGATGAGGGAATGGGAGGATGGGGAGGGAGAGGGAGGGTGAGGGAAGACCAAGGGGGGAGAGAGGACGAGGGGGAAGGAGGACGAAGGGTGAGGGAGGACGAAGAGGGGAGGGAGGGGGAGGGAGGACGAAGAGGGGAGGGAGGGGGAGGGAGGACGAAGGGGGGAGGGAGGGGGAGGAAGGATGGGGGGAGGGGGAGGGATGATGGGGTGGGAGGGGGAGGGATGATGGGGTGGAAGTGGGAGAGAGGATGGGGTGGGAGGGGGAGGAGGGAGAGGGGGAGGGGGAGGGAGAGGGAGGATGGGGTGGGAGGGGGATTGAGGGTGAGGGGGAAGGAGGATAGGGTGGGAGGGTGAGGGGAGGGAGGACGAAGGGGTGGAACAGGTCAGGGTGGGGGTGAGGACAGGTAGAGGGTCCCACCTGGTTGGACAATGGGAGGAATGAATCCAGTTGGTGGGAGAGAGCAGGGGAAGGGAGGGGGAGGGAGGTTATTTGAAATTGGAGAACTCCGTGTTGAATCCTCTGGGCTGGAGGTTTCCCAGGAGGGGGATGAGATGTTGTTCCTCCAATTTGAGGTGTGGTTCGTTGTGGTAATGCAGGAGGTCGAGGATGGTCATGTTGGGGGGGAAGTGAACTGGGCGGTGACTGGGGGGTCTGGTCAGCCCCTCTGGGCCCGGTGTGATGCTCAGTGAACCGTTCCCTAAGTTTCCATTGGGTCTTCTGATGTAGAGAAGCCCACACCGGGAGCACCTGATGCTGGAAACACGGTTGGAGGAGAGGCAGGTGAACCTCTGTCTCCCCTGGAAGAAGGGTTTGGGGGCCCGGGATGGAGCTGAGGGGGCTGGGGGTGTAACAGCAGGTTTTGTATCTTTTCCAGTGACAGGGGAAGGTACCTGGGGGTTTGGGGGGTGAGAGTGATACAAACCCAAGGAGTGTCAAAGGGAACGGTCCTTGTGGAAGGCAGAGAGGGGTGGGGGAAGGGAAGAGGGTCTTGCTGGGAAAGCAAATTCCTGATCCCAAAACAAAGGTCCCATTGATTCCGAGCTCTGGTCCTGGATTATAACACTGACCAGGGCAGGGGTGTGTGTTTTGACATTGGGACAGGGGCTAGGGAGATGCTCACTGCAGAATCCTCCCCATTCACCTGGTTCTGGTTGTTATCTCAGTGTTCGGGTTATTCCAGTTATATTCAGGGAGAACCCTCAGGATTTGATGGGAACGGGTCAGGACGGGTGGGGACAGAGGGGGACAGGTGGGGTCAGGTGGGGACAGGTGATTCTGATGGGGACAGATGTGGACTGGTGGGAATGGAGGGGGAAGGAGTGGGACTGGTGATGACAGATGGGGACTGACAGGAACTGATAGGGACAGATGGGGACAGATGATTCAGTTGGCGACTGGTGGTGAGATGATGACTAATGGCGACAGAGGAGACTGGTGGGAACAGATGGGAGCAGAGGGGGACTGAATGGAAATAATGGCGACAGATGATGACTGGTGGCGACAGATGGGGAGAGATTGGGACTGGTTGCAACAGATGGGGAGAGTGGGGGGTGGAGAGAGTGAGGGGGGGGGAAAGAGTGAGAGGGGGGAAAAGAGAGGGATTGGTGGCGACTGACAGGGACAGAGAGGGACTGATGAGGATAGAATGGGAATAATGGGGACTGGTGGGGACAGAGGGAGACTGCAGGGACTGGCGGGGCGAGGTGGGGAGAGAAGGGGACAGAGGGAGACAGATGGTTCTTGTGGCAACTGATGGGGAGAGAAGGAGACAGGAGGGGGACAAATTGTTCTGATAGGGACTGGTAGGGGCACATGGGGAATGGGGGGACTGATGGGAATGATCGGGGACTGGTGGGGGAAAATGGAGACTGGTGGGGGATTGGTGGGGACAAATTGGGACTGGTGGGACCTGTGGGGACACGGAGGCTGGTGGGGTCTGATGATTCTGATGGGGTCAGATGCGGATTGGTGGGGACACAGGACAGAGGGGAACAGAGGGGAACAGGTGGGGACTGGGGGAAACGGTGGGGAAAGATGGGGACTGGACAAGGGACGAACGGTAGTGGGTGGGGACTGAATTAAACAGATGAGGTCTGCTGGGGAATGATGGGGACAGAAGGGGGCAGGTGAGGGGTGGGGGGGGTTCGATGGGGACGGGGGAGACGGTGGGAGGGGGGTGATGATGGGGGGGACAATTAGGGGAGGGGGAACAATGGGGGCCGAGGAATGATGGGGAGCGAGGGGATGATTGGGAGGGGCAGATAATGGGGGGGGGCGACGGGGGGTGGAAGGCGATGGGGGGGAAGGAGACGGGGGGGGGAAGGAGACGGGGGGGGTAGGAGACGGGGGGGGGAAGGAGACGGGGGGGGAAGGAGACGGGGGGGGGGAAGGAGACGGGGGGGGGAAGGAGACGGGGGGGGGGAAGGAGACGGGGGGGTGGAAGGAGACGGGGGGGTGGAAGGAGACGGGGGGGGAAGGAGACGGGGGGGGGAAGGAGACGGGGGGGGAAGGAGACGGGGGGGGAAGGAGACGGGGGGGGAAGGAGACGGGGGGGGGAAGGAGACGGGGGGAGAAGGAGACGGGGGGGAAGGAGACGGGGGGGAAGGAGACGGGGTGGGAAGGAGACGGGGGGAAGGAGACGGGGGGGAAGGAGACGGGGGGGAAGGAGACGGGGGGGAAGGAGACGGGGGGAAGGAGACGGGGGGGGAAAGGAGACGGGGGGGGAAAGGAGACGGTGGGGGGAGAGATTAGGGCGGAAGAGGGCGGTTTGGAATGACTGAACAAAGTACAGTAAGAGGCAGGTTTGGGAGGGAAGGTTTAAAGTGAGTGGAGGAGGTGACAGTGATAGAGAGGTTTGGAGTGTTTGGAGGAGGTGACAGTGGTAGGGAGGGTTGGAGTATATGGAGGAGGAGACAGTGATAGGGAGGGTTGGAGTGGTTGGAGGAGGTGACAGTGATAGAGATGGATAGAGTGATTCGAGGAGGTGACAGTGATACGGAGGGAGGGAGTATATTGAGGAGGTTACACTGAGAGGGAGGGTTGATGTTACTGGAGGAGTTGACAGTAATAGGGAGTGTTGGAGTGTTTGGAGGAAGTGACAGTGATAGGGAGGGATGGAGTGATTCGAGGAGGTGACAGCGATAGGGAGGGTTGGAGTATATTGAGGAGGTTACAGTGAGAGGGAGGGTTGATGTTACTGGAGGAGGTGACAGTGATAGGGAGGGTTGGAATGTTTGAGGAGGTGACAGTGATAGGGAGGGATGGAGTGTTTGAGGAGGTGACAGTGATAGGGAGGGATGGAGTGTTTGAGGAGGTGACAGTGATAGGGAGGGTTGGAATGTTTGAGGAGGTGACAGCGATAGGTAGGGTTGGAGTATATTGAGGAGGTTACACTGAGAGGGAGGATTGATGTTACTGGTGGAGGGGACAGTAATAGGGAGGGTTGGAATGTTTGAGGAGGTGACAGTGATAGGGAGGGATGGAGTGTTTGGAGGAGGTGACAGTGGTAGGGAGGGATGGAGTGTTTGGAGGAGGTGACAGTGATAGGGAGGGTTGGAGTATATTGAGGAGGTTACAGTGAGAGGGAGGGTTGATGTTACTGGAGGAGGTGACAGTGATAGGGAGGGTTGGAATGTTTGAGGAGGTGACAGTGATAGGGAGGGATGGAGTGTTTGAGGAGGTGACAGTGATAGGGAGGGACGGAGTGTTTGAGGAGGTGACAGTGATAGGGAGGGTTGGAATGTTTGAGGAGGTGACAGTGATAGGGAGGGTTGGCGTGTTTGAGGAGGTGACAGTGATAGGGAGGGTTGGAGTGTCTGGAGGAGGTGACAGTGATAGGGAGGGTTGGAGTGTTTGGGGGAGATGACAGTGATAGGGAGGGTTGGAGTGTTAGGAGGAGGTGACAGTGATAGGGAGGGTTGGAGTGTTTGGAGGAGGTGACAGCGATAGGGAGGGTTGGAGTGTTTGGGGGAGATGACAGTGATAGGGAGGGTTGGAGTGGTTGGAGGAGGTGACAGTGATAGGGAGGGTTGGAATGTTTGGAGGAGGTGACAGTGATAGGGAGGGTTGGAGTGTTTGGAGGAGGTGACAGCGATAGGGAGGGTTGGAGTGGTTGGAGGAGGTGACAGTGATAGGGAGGGTTGGAATGTTTGGAGGAGGTGACAGCGATAGGGAGGGTTGGAATGTTTGGAGGTGGTGACAGTGATAGGGAGGGTTGGAGTGTTTGGAAGAGGTGACAGCGATAGGGAGGGTTGGAGTGGTTGGAGGAGGTGACAGCGATAGGGAGGGTTGGAGTGTTTGGATGTAGTGACAGTGATAGGGATGGAGTGTATGTAGGAAGTGACAGTGATAGGGAGGGTTGGAATGTTTGGAGGAGGTGACAGTGATAGGGAGGGATGGAGTGTTTGGAGGAGGTGACAGTGATAGGGAGGGATGGAGTGTTTGGAGGAGGTGACAGCGATAGGAAGGGTTGGAGTGGTTGGAGGAGGTGACAGTTATGGGGAGGGTTGGAGTGTTTGGAGGAGGTGACCGTGATAGGGAGGGTTGGAGTGTTTGGAGGAGGTGACCGTGATAGGGAGGGTTGGAGTGTTTGGAGGAGGTGACAGTGATAGGGAGGGTTGGAGTGTTTGGAGGAGGTGACAGTGATAGGGAGGGTTGGAGTGTTTGGAGGAGGTGACAGCGATAGGGAGGGTAGGAGTGTTTGGAGGAGGTGACCGTGATAGGGAGGGATCGAGTGTGTGGAGGAGGTGACAGGGATAGGGAGGGATCGAGTGTGTGGAGGAGGTGACAGTAATAGGGAGGGATGGAGTGTGTGGAGGAGGTGACAGTGATAGGGAGGGATGGAGTGTGTGGAGGAGGTGACAGTGGTAGGGAGGGTTGGAGTGTTTGGAGGAGGTGACAGTGATAGGGAAGGTTGGAGTGTGTGGAGGAGGTGACAGTGGTAGGGAGGGTTGGAGTGTTTGGAGGAGGTGACAGTGATAGGGAGGGATGGAGTGTGTGGAGGAGGTGACAGTGGTAGGGAGGGTTGGAGTGTTTGGAGGAGGTGACAGTGATAGGGAGGGATGGAGTGTGTGGAGGAGGTGACAGTGATAGGGAGGGATGGAGTGTTAGGAGGAGGTGACAGTGCTCGGGATGGTTGGAGTGTTTGGAGGAGGTGACAGTGATAGGGAATGTTACAGTGTCTGGAGGAGGTGACAATGGTAGGGAGGGTTGGAGTGTTTGGAGGAGGTGACAGTGATAGGGAGGGTTGGAGTGTGTGGAGGAGGGGACAGTGATAGGGAGGGATGGAGTGTTTGGAGGAAGTGACAGTGATAGGGAGGGATGGAGTGTTTGGAGGAAGTGACAGTGATAGGGAGGGATGGAGTGTTTGGAGGAAGTGACAGTGATAGGGAGGGATGGAGTGTGTGGAGGAGGTGACAGTGATAGGGAGGGTTGGAGCGTCTGGAGGAGGTGACAGTGATAGGGAGGGTTGGAGTGTTAGGAGGTGGTGACAGTGATAGGGAGGGTTGGAGTGTTTGGAGGAGGTGACAGTGATAGGGAGGGTTGGAGTGTGTGGAGGAGGTGACAGTGATAGGGAGGGATGGAGCGTCTGGAGGAGGTGACAGTGATAGGGAGGGTTGGAGTGTTTGGAGGAGGTGACAGTGATAGGGAGGGATGGAGCGTCTGGAGGAGGTGACAGTGATAGGGAGGGTTGGAGTGTTTGGAGGAGGTGACAGTGATAGGGAGGGATGGAGCGTCTGGAGGAGGTGACAGTGATAGGGAGGGTTGGAGTGTGTGGAGGAGGTGACAGTGATAGGGAAGGTTACACTGTCTGGAGGAGGTGACAGTGATCGGGAGGGTTGGAGGTTTGGAGGAGGTGACAGTAATAGGGAGGGTTGGAGTGGTTGGAGGAGGTGACAGTGATAGGGAGGGTTGGATTGTTTGGAGGAGGCGACAGTGATAGTGGGGTTTGAGTGTTTGGAGGAGGCGACAGTGATAGGGATGGAGTGTTTTTAGGAAGTGACAGTGATAGGGAAGGTTACAGTGTCTGGAGGAGGTGACAGTGGTAGGGAGGGTTGGAGTATACAGAGAAGGTGATAGTGAATGGGAGGGTTGGAGTGTCTGGAGGAGGTGACAGTGATAGGGAGGATTGGCCTGTTTGGAGGAAGTGACAGTGATAGGGAGGGATGGAGTATTTGGAGGTGGTGACAGTGATAGGGAGGGATGGATTATCTGGAGGAGGTGACAGTGAGAGGGAGGGATGGAGTGATTCGAGAAGGTGACAGCGATATTGAGGGTTGGAGTATATTGAGGAGGTTACAGTGAGACGGAGGGTTGATGTTACTGGAGGAGTGGTCAGTGATAGGGAGGGTTGGAGTGGTTGGAGGAGGTGACAGTGATAGGGAGGGTTGGAGTGTTTGGCGGAGGTGACAGGGATAGGGAGGTTTGGTGCGGTTGGCGGAGGTGACAGTGATAGGGAAGGTTGGTGTGTCTGGAGGAGGTGACAGTCATAGGGTGGGTTGGAATGTCTGGAGGAGGTGACAGTGATAGGGATGGAGTATATGGAGGAGGTGTCAGTGATAGGGATGGTTGGAGTGTTTAGAGGAGGTGACAGTGATTGGGATGGTGTGTTTGGAGGAGGTGACAGTGATAGGGAGGGTTGGAGTGTTTGGAGGAGGTGACAGTGATAGGGAAGGATGGAGTGTTTGGAGGAGGTGACAGTGATAGGGAGGGTTGGAGTGGTTGGAGGAGGTGACAGTGATAGGGAGGGTTGGAGTGTTTGGAGGAGGTGACAGTGATAGGGAGGGTTGGAGTGTCTGGGGGAGGTGACAGTGATAGGGAGTGATGGAGTGTGTGGAGGAGGTGACAGTGATAGGGAGGGTTGGAGTGTTTGGAGGAGGTGACAGTGCTTGGGAGGGTTGGAGTGTTTGGAGGAGGTGACAGTGATAGGGAGGGTTGGAGTGTGTGGAGGAGGTGACAGTGATAGGGAGGGTTGGAGTGTTTGGAGGAGGTGACAGTGATAGGGAGGGTTGGAGTGTGTGGAGGAGGTGACAGTGCTCGGGATGGTTGGAGTGTTTGGAGGAGGTGACAGTGATAGGGAGGGTTGGAGTGTCTGGGGGAGGTGACAGTGATAGGGAGGGATGGAGTGTGTGGAGGAGGTGACAGTGCTCGGGATGGTTGGAGTGTTTGTCGGAGGTGACAGTGATAGGGAGGGATGGAGTGTTTGGTGGAGGTGACAGTAATAGGGAAGGTTGCAGTGGCTGGAGGAGTTTAAACAGATCGGGACGGCTGTGATATTCCCCCAAGGTGAAATACATAGGGAGGGCTGTTCAGACAGTAGAATATGAAAGCCTCTGGAGGAGGCTGGGTGGTATGAGCAGGGAAGGGAATAGTGTGTGTGAGAGGGAGCATAAAGTGAGTCTGAGTGATGTTTGTGAGGGAGGCCACACATACGAGTGGAATAAATTAACAGCACATACCTCAGGGACCTGCAGTGATGAAACCCTCATTTGAACATGACTGGAAGAATAACAGTAAACTGTCACAGAAAGTCAAAACACTCATTATTAAAGGTAGTGCAGGTTGGACAATGGCAAAGAGATTGTCATGAAGGACAGGGATGAAACAGAATAATGCATGGGTATGCATTCAGATCCACAGTAAGGGGATCATACCAGGGCCTATCCAATGAACCACAGCAAAACAAGTTTACAATTGAATTATAGATGAATGTTCAAAAACATTCACCTCTGAATCAATGTGATTGTACTTCAATGTAAACTCCCTGGCTGAAGCTTGTAGCTGAGAAGTTAGCACAGGACTGGCATCAAACACTTCGTTTTCATGAATTCCACTTCTCTGTAAAATGAGATGACAAAAGAAACATGTTGAGAGACATTCAGAATAAACCAGCCCTTGGATTGAGTGTTAAATATCCACCTATTGAAGGAGTTTCCAAAATCTACCACCATCTGTTGAGGACGGGAATTGATCAAATGATTTGAGAGAATTAGTATTTTAATGACAAGGTTATGTTGTGGAGATGACCTGAGAGATTTGATAGATGCTTCAAATTTTAAGATATTTATCTAACCGCTAATTGTGTTCTTCCAAAGATTATTTGGATAGCAGAAGATTGGAATACAGGAAAGAGAAACTTATTAATGAACAGAATTAATCTTCTGTGTTAATCTCCTCAATGGCGGAGTACCTACCCAGCATTCCCCGCGATGGTGAATACCCTCTATACTCACTACAGGCGAGGGCGGCGCAGCCGCAGTGCCGGGTCTGTCTCCGTGGGAAACGGGAAGAGACGCGCTTTTCCAGACGGCAAGGCTGCAGGAGCTGGAGAGGGATTCGGACCGAGAATAAACCCTTCCAGAGAGAAGCGAGCACCTTGAAAAATAACGTGTGGTTAAATGTTTTGCAATTTCGAGGTGAAAATCCGCCATCTTGGCCGGGACCGTGGACGCATGCGCACACGGATGTGTGACGTCACGGGGCGGGGCCTGAGGGTGATTCATGCAGATGCTGAAAATCTGAGACTGGAGTCACAGAAATGTCCAACATGGAAACAGACCCTTCGGTCCAACCCGTCCATACCGACCAGATATCCCAACCCAATCTAGTCCCACCTACCAGCACCCGGCCCATATCCCTCCAAACCTTCCTATTCATATACCCATCCAAATTCCTTTTAAATGTTGCAATTGTACCAGCCTCCACCACTTCCTCTGGCAGCTCATTCCATACCCGTACCACTCTGTGCATGAAAATATTGCCCCTTAGGTCTCTTTTATATCTTTCCCCTCTCACCCTAAACCTATGCCCTCGAGTTCTGGATACCCCCACCCCAGGGAAAAATCTTTGTCTGTTTATCCTATCCATGCCCCTAATGATTTTGTAAACCTCTGTCAGGTCATCCCTCAACCTCCGCCACTCCAGGGAAAACAGCCCCAGCCTGTTCAGCTTCTCCCTCTTGCTCAAATCCTCCAATCCTGGCAACAGCCTTGTAAATCTTTTGTGAACGCTTTCAAGTTTCATAACATCTTTCCAATAGGAAGGAGACCAGAATTGAACACAATATTCCAACAGTGGCCTAACTGATGTCATATACAGCCACAACATAACCTCCCAACTCCTGTAATCAATACTCTGACCAATAAAGGAAAGCATACCAAACGCCTTCTTCACTATCCTATTAATCTGCAACTCCACTTTCAAGGAGCTATGAACCTGCACTCCAAGGTCTCTTTGTTCATCAACACTCCCTTGGACCTTACCATTAAGTATATAAGTCCTGCTAAGATTTGCTTTCCCAAAATCCAGAACCTTGCATTTATCTGAATTAAACTCCATCTGCCATTTCTCAGCCCATTGGCCCATCTGGTCAAGATCCTGTTGTAATCTGAGGTAACCTTCTTCTCTGTCCTCTACACCTCTAATTTTGGTGTCATCTGCAAACTTACTAACTGTGCCTCACATCCAAATCAAATCAGAAAGTGCTGGAGGAAGTCAGTGGGTCTGGCAGGAGATGTGGACAGAGAAACAGAGTGAACCATTTCAGTTCTGTGTGCATCTTCTTCAGAACCCATTGCCCGGGTGGTGCAGTGTCCTGGGCATTAGCTTTATAACAGCTTCACCCTCAGGTGATCTCTGAAACAAACAGCAGTCTACTTGAACCCCTGGAGTTTTCTGCAGGTGACATTTTTAACCAACCTGTTCAGACGTGTCATGTCCCACTTGTGAAGGAGGTGGGCCTTGAGAATCCAGGCCTTGTTAGTTCGAGGGGAGTCCCTCAGGGTGGAGTCTCAGGGTCAACCATCTTCAGCTGCTTCGTCAATCACTTTCCCTTCAGAAGTGGGGATGTTGGTTAACGATTGGACAATATTCAACATCATTTTCAACTGCTCCGATACTGATGTAGCACATATCCATATGTTCAGGTTGTAAGTTTGCTCGCTGAGCTGGTAGGTTTGTTCTCATTGAGAACAATCTTACAACCTGAACCTCAACCTGAGCTAAACATTTTCTCAAACACAACACATCCATATGTAGCAAGACCTGGTCAGCATCTAGAATCTGCACAAATGGTAAGTAACAGCTGTATCACATCCGTGCCTGGCAAAGCCCATCTTCAACAAGAGAATATCTGAGTTTCCCTTGTTGACATTCCACAGCAATATCATTGTTGAATCCTCCATGAACAGCATTCCGGGGGTGTAATATTGATGAGAAACTGAACAGGAGTAGCCATGCAATTGATACAAGATCAGGGCAGAGGCAAAACAATCTTACAGCGCTCAACTCACCTCCTGCCTGCCCACCTTACAAGACATAAGTCAGGTGTGATATGGAATCCTCTCCACTTGCCTGGTTGAATGCTGCTTCAACAACACAAGAAGCTCATCAACAGGTGGGACAAAACAGCACTCTTGATTGCCAACAACCTTCCCCATTCCCTTTCTTCCCCATTGATATACAGTCACAGCAAATCTCTTGTGTAATATTCTTCTGGATAGGGGGCTGGGCTGTCCATCAGTTGGCGAGGTACATCCCACAACATGTTTGCTCCTCAGGACACACATTGTCTCATGTATACTGTAACAACAACCTGATTTATTCAGGAAGGTTCCTTTTTGCTTTTGATGGGGATTTTTGCATCTTTTGATGTGACTGGATCATTTGTTTGGGTGCGGTATAGAATAGAGGAACAATGTCTTTTTGAAATTGGATTTGTTTGTTCTGAGATTTTACCCTGTATGGACTGTGATAATGTTTGAAGATAATTTCACAGAGAAAAAGACTGAAAGAATTGAAGATGAGTGAGTCAAATCAAACATGAAATAAAGATCCAACAGAGTCACTTAATTCATTTGGACATAAAGGGAATGTGTTTATCTGGTATGTCTGTCAGCAAAGATTTCACAAAAACATTGTGAGTGGTAAAGAGACACACACACACACACACACACACACAAGAGTGTGAGTGTTCCACTGAACTGACTGCAGAAATTATTTAACATTATCGAGTTAACATTCTTTAAAAATCCACAGACAGAGAAGCCATAAATATGTTGTGTTTATGGAAAAGGATTCAACAGATCATCCAACTTGGAGATATCTGAGGAGATCAGCACCATGGAAATGTCTGGATTGTGAGAAGGATTGCAAATCCCAGACCAGCTGGAGACTCATCGACACAGACATTCTGGGGAGAGACTGTTCACCTGCTCTATGTGTTGGGAGGGATTTACTCTGTCATCCAGCTTCATGTAACACCAGTGGGTTCACACTGACAAGAGAACTTTCCCCTGATTGTGGGAAAAAAAGAAACTTTAAGATGTGTAAAGGTCTTAAATTTAATGGTCATAATTTAACATCAACCCGTTCCCATGGGGGAGAAGGTATTCAGCTGTTCCACGTGTGGGAAGATATTCACTTGGGGATCCAGCCTAATGTCAGACAAACGTCTTCATCATCGGGAGAGAAGCGTTGTCTGCTCTGTTTGGGAATGAATAAACTTCCCAATTCAGCCTAATGTCAACTGTTGAGTTGACTCTGGAGAGAGACTAATCATCTGCTCTGTGTGTGAGAAGGGATTTATTAAATCAGCAAAGCCTCAAATACACAAGTGTGGCCATACTAGAGAGAGAGAGAGAGAGAGAGAGAGAGAGAGAGAGAGACTGTCCGCCTGCACTGAGTGTAGGAAGGGACTCACTTAGTCATCTGGACTCAGTGAGCACCAACACATTCCCACCTTTTCCCTGCTCCTTGTCTGGGAAGGGGTTCTCTCGGTTCTCCAATCTCAGCAGCTATGGCTTTGTTCACATCAATGAGAGAACATGTCAATGCGCTGACTGTGAGAAGAGCTTTATGAGTAGTAATGATTTGATGAAACACCAACAAACACATTGTGGGAAGAAGCCGTTCACCTGCACTGTGTGTAGCGAGGGATTCAATTATTCATCCCCACACGTGACACTCCAGTTTAGCTGAGTTGGTTGTATTGTTGGTTTACAGAGCAGTGTGATGTGAACAGCGTGGGTTCGGTTCCCATTGCCAGTTTAAGATTACCATGAAGGACACTCGTTCTCAAATTCTTCCCTTGCCTGAGGTCTGAGGGCCCTCTGGTCAAATCACCATGAGTTGCTTCTCTCTGTAATGAAGAGATCAGCCCCTATGGTCTGGGAAGACTATGGTGACACACACACACATTCCAGTGGGGTAACATGTGATCGTATTCTGCTGTTATTGTATCCAGAATTGGACTGTGTTCATTCTGTCGGCAGTGGTTCACTTCATTGGATGTGAATTGTCTTTTTAATTGAACTGGTGTTTAATTATTCAGGTAGCAATCACATCAAAAACACAGTTTTTACCCACTGATTTCTCTCCCGTGAGATGAGACCGATAGATGTCCATTTCCTTCCCTGTTCTTGGGTCCTTTATTCATTACTAAGGCTTGATTTGTATTTATAAATGTATTTTCACACATTCAGGATTTCTGAATGTGCTTCATAGCAACTGAAGTCCTTGTGAGGTGGAGTCACAAGGCCCAGGTCTCCCACTTAGAATTTAATGGCACCTGCATGAATTCTCCAATTATTGTTGCCCTACATCAATTCCTTCCATTTAGTTATTCCCTGATACACATCTTCCACGTACGGATGCCCTGCTGATTTTTTTTCATTTCCCGATGCTTGCAACATTTCTTCTTTTTATTGAATCCCTGTCCCCTATTCCCCAATTTCGACAGGCTCTACTCCAATTTTCCAATATATTGGCACTCCCACCAATTTTCTAATGTAACGGCAATGTGCACCAATCTCCCATTTATTGTTTCCCACCAAATCTCCCATTTTCTCATATCCCTGTACTAATTCTCCCATTTACTGATGCCCGAGCCTGATAATACCATTTAAGGGTGCACTACTCTAATTCTCCCATTTACTGTCGCCATGCACCAATTCTCTAATTTAGCTCCACTGTGCACCAGGTCTCTCATTTACTGAGGTCCCACACCAATTCTCCAATCCCGTGTTGCTGAGCACCATTTCCCCCAATTACTGACGTCCTGGACAAGTTCTCCATTCAGTGTTGCCTTACACCAATCCTCATACTGACTGATGCCCTCGCCCAATTTAGGGGTGCGCTACTCTAAATCTCCCAAGAGGTAATGTCCTGCCCCAATTCTCCCATTTAGTGCAACACAGCACGACTCACCCATTCAGTGCTGAACTGCACTAATTAACCATTATCTGAAGCCCAGTTGCAAATTCTCACATTTCCATAATCACTTTCCCAGTTTTTTTTCATTTAGTAGTTTCTTGCAATGATTCTCCAATTTCGTGGAGACCTGCCAGAATTCTTAAATTTAGGCGTGGACAAGTTGGACTGAGGAATCTGTTTCCGTGCTGTACATCTCTAAGGCTGTAATTAGTGCTCTACTTCCCTGCACCAATTCTCCCATTTACCAATCCTGCACTAATTCGGGAATTTCACCAACTCACCCATTGAGGTTATCCTGTCCCAGTCCTCCCATTTAGAATTTAATAGCATCTGCATGAATTCTCCAATTATTGTTATCCTGTATCAATTCCTTACATTTAATTGTTCCCTGAAACACTTCTTCCACGTACGGGTGCCCTGCTGAATTGTTTTCATTCAGTAATGCACTGAACTGAATCTCCAATTTCCCGATGCTTGCACCATTTCTTCTTTTTATTGATTCTCTGGCCCCTATTCCCCAATTTAGACAAACTGTGCTCCACTTTTCTAATATATTGACACTCCCACCAATTTTCTAATGTAATGGCACTGTGCACGGAATATCCCATTTATTGATTCCCACCAAATCTCCCATTTACTCATACCCCTGTACTAATCCTTCCATTGACTGATGGCCTAGCTGATTCTACCATTTAAGGGTGCGCTACTCTAATTCTCCCATTTCCTGTTGCCATGCACCCATTCTCTAATTGAGCTCCACTGTGCACCAGGTCTTCCATTCAGTATTTCCCTGCAAAAATTCTCCCATTTAGTAGTCTGCTGCCAGAATTCTCTAATCTTGCGATTCTTGCATGAAATCTCCAAATTACCGATCCTACACATATCTTCCCTTTAGTGGTGAACTGCACCAACTCCCCCATTTCGTGGTGCACTGTATTGAATCTCGACCACTAATCCTTTGCAACATTTGTCCTATTTACTGATTCACTGCCCGTGTTCTCCCAGTTGCTCCAATTCTCGAAGTTATCAGCACCCTGCACCAGGTCTCTCTTTTACTGATGCCCCACACCAATTCTCCAATTCAGTGTTGCTGAGCACCACTTTCCTAAATTACTGAAGTCTGGAACAAGTTCTCCTCACAGTGTTGCCTTACACCAAACCTCATACTGACTGATGTCCTTGAACAATTTAGGGTGTCCAACTCTCAATCTCCCATCAAGTATTGTCCTGCCCGAATTCTCCCATTTAGTGTTACACTGCACCAATTCTCCCATTAACTGATGCCCTGTTACATTTCTCACATTTCGATAAGCCCTTCCCCAATTCTCCCAGTAAGTACTTCCTTGCAATGATTCTCCAATTTATTTGAGCGCTGCCAGAATTCTTTAATTGTGGCATGGACAAGTTGGACCGAAGGATCTGTTTCTGTGTTGTAAATCTCTATGATTGTATGACTCTATTTATGGCTATTTCCCCCATTTCCGTATCCTGCACACATCCTGGAACTGCACCAATTCTCCCACTTCGAATTTAAATGGCACCTGCATGAATTCTCCAATTAATGATGCCCTGCATTTTTTTTTCATTTCGTGATGCACTGATCTGAATCTCCAGTTAACTGATACTTGCAACACTTCTTTTTTCTAAAGGTCGAAGACAGAGGGTGGTGGGGGAGGGTTGCTTTTCAGACTGGAGGCCTGTGACCAGTGGTGTGTCACAAGGATCGGTGCTGGGTCCACTGTTGTTTTGTCATTTATATAAATGATTTGGATGTGACCATAGGACGAATGGTTAGTAAGTTTGCAGATGACAGTAAAATTGGAGGTGTCGAGGACAATGAAGATGATTATCTCAGATTACAACAGGATCTCGATCAGATGGGCCACTGGGCTGAGGAGTGGCAGATGGAGATTAATTTAGATAAGTCTGAAGTGCTGCATTTTGGAGAAGCAAAAGAGAGCAGGACTTACACACTGAATGACAAGGTATGAGGGATGTTGTGAAACAAATAGACCTGGAGTGCTTTTTCATAGACTATTGAAGGTGGACTAACATTTCGATAGGATCTTTGAAGGTTGCCACTCAGGTGGATAGAGTTTGTAAGAAGGCCTATGGAGTATTATCGTTCATTAGCAGAGGGATTGAATTCAAGAGTCGTGAGGTGATGTTGCAGCTGTACAGGACTTTGGTTAGGCCACATTTGGAGTACTGTGTGCAGTTCTGGTCGCCTCACTTTAGGAAAGATGTGGAAGCTTTGGAGAGGGTGCAGAGAAGATTTACCAGGATGTTGCCTGGAATGGAGAGTAGGTCGTACGAGGATAGGTTGAGAGTTCTCGGCCTTTTCTCGTTGGAACGGCGAAGGATGAGGGGTGACTTGATAGAGGTTTATAAGATGATCAGAGGAATAGATAGAGTAGACAGTCAGAAACTTTTTCCCCGGGTACAACAGAGTGTTACAAGGGGACATAAATTTAAGGTGAAGGGTGGAAGGTATAGGGGAGATGTCAGGGGTGGGTTCTTCACCCAGAGAGTGGTGGGGGCATGGAATGCGCTGCCCGTGGGAGTGGTAGAGTCAGATTCATTGGCGACCTTTAAGCGGCATTTGGATAGGTACATGGATGGGTGCTTAATCTAGGATAGAAGTTCGGCACAACATCATGGGCCGAAGGGCCTGTTCTGTGCTGTATTGTTCTATGTTCTATGTTCTATGGTGAAGAAGGCGTTTGGCATTTTTGTCTTTATTGCTCAGTTAATTGTGTAAAGGGGTTGGGAGGTCATGTTGTGGTATTGGTTCGACAACCTTTGGTATATAATGTGCAATTCTGGACTCCATCCTGTAAGAGGGATGTTGTGAAACTTTAAAGTGTTGAGAAAAGTTTTACAAGGATGTTGCCAAGGTTGGAGGGTGTGTGCTGGAGGGTAAGACTGTATAGGTTGGGGCTATTATCCCTGGAGTGTCAGTGGCTGAGGGGCAACCTTATAGAGGTTCACAAAATCATGAAGGACCCTCAATAGGGTAAAAAGTCAAGGTGATTTCCCTGTGGTGTGGGAGTCCAGAAGCAGATGGTACATGTTAACGTTGAGAGGGGAAACATAAAAGGGACCTAAGGGGAACATTTTTCACACAGAGGGCACTGTGTGCATGAGCTGCCAGAGGAAGTAGTGGAGGCTGGTACAATTACAACATTTAAAAGGTATCTGGGTGGGTGTAGGAATTAAAAAGGGTTCAGAGGAACATGGGCCAAATTCTGACAAATAGGATGAGATTGACATCGGATATCAGTTCAGCATGGATGTGTTGGACTGAATGATTTGTTTCCGAGTTTATATTGCTCTGAGTGGGTTGAGCTCCTGATTGTAGATTTATGAAGCAGAAAATAAAGTATGGTACAGAGTTAGACCGAGAAATCCTGCTGATCCCATCAGCTTTATCCTGTTTCCTTAATCCTCCTCCTTCAATCAATGCATTTTTCCGATCCTCATTCAGAATTCCTGGAGCTCTGTAACTGACCTGGAACAATGTGTTGAAAGTCCTATTGCAGTCCACACGAGGTACCTTTCCCAGTGCCCTGCTCCCATGGCCTGCAATGCTGCAGACTGAGCAGACAACCCGAAGTACAATGATGAGCTCCTTCTGGCCCACGGCCCTCCTTCTCACTGAATGAAGACAATCACCAGAAACAGAATCCAGCTCTTGTTGGAGCCTTGAATACCTGACTCTGTCTCACTGAGTGAAGATTGGACTCAGAAACAGAAATGAAATCAACTTCCTATCTGCATTGTGTCACTCTTTAAGATCTCTGTGTGTCTGAGTTCAGGTCATTTGATTGGAGACTGTGGATAGTGGGTCCCCAGTGAAATGGAAAGAATGGTGGAGGAGCTCAGTGAGGGACATCTCTCAAAGTGAGAGTCAGAAAGATGCTATTCCACATTGGAAGGGTTTAAGGGGAATTGATGGCTCAGAAAAATGTTTTACGGATGTTTGTAAAACTTAGGAACTCTGATTGTTTTGAGGCTGGAGTTTATTTTATCCTTTTATAGATTTGACACATTAACCCTCCCTCCCCACCACTACAGAAGCTGTTGGAACTGTTCAGTGTTTCTAGCAGCTTCTGTAATTATTTCAGGTTCCTGACGGGAGCAGTCCCTCCCTTTTCGAACAAAACAAACCCATCCTTGTGCTGTACCCAATATTTCCATAAGAAATGGGAAGCAGCAGAGGGGAAAGCTTCCGAGATGCCGAGCAATGCTGCCCGTTTCCACACTGCAATTCACAGGAACCATCACCAGGAAAAGGAAGGAGCAATCTGACAGATCCGGTTATATCCCGGGGGCTTTCCTTTAGAAACTGATTTAAAAGCCGCAAGATTGCGATGGCCGGGAATCGAACCCGGGTCAACTGCTTGGAAGGCAGCTCTGCTCCCCACTATCCCACCATCACCCTGCTCCCAGCTCCCTCCCCATTCCCAAACACACTTAACAAGGCCGTGATCATAACCAACTGGATTGGGACTGAAATCCAAACAAGAAATTGCTGGGGAATCTCAGCAGGTCTGACAGAGCCTGAGAGTGAAGCGCTGTCTCCTCATCTCAGTCCCAAATAACCTGCCCCTAACCCTGAGAGGGTGGTAATCAAACCCGAATGAACTGCGGATGCTGTAACATTAACGCTGATTTCTCTGCACAGATGCTGCCTGACCTGCTGAGCTTTTCCAGTAACCCCTGAGACTGTGTTATTGTGTTTCAGATTCCCAGACCCACAGGATTAATTTCTCAGCATCTCCCCTCTCAAGCCTCTTCACAATCTGAGACATTCCAATGAAACCACCTTTTAATTTTCTAGAATATCGACCCAATTTATTCAGATATTCAGCCCTGGAGCACACGGGTCCCAAATACTGAGCTTTATTTTGTGATTCATTCATGTGTTTGGGTCATTGCCGCTGGGTCCCCACCGATTGCTCAGATATAATTGCTCTGGTGAAGGTGACGGTGAGTTATTGCCTTGAACTGCTGCCATTTATTTGGGTCAGATAAACCCACAATGATGTAACGGAGGGAGTTCCAGGATTTCCAACCAATGGCACTTGTGGGACTGAGATGTTTTTCCAAGCCAGGGTGGGGGGGTGGCTTGATGTGGAATTGTCACCTGGTGGTGTTCCCGTGTATCTGCTGTGTTCAGCATTCCACATGATAGTGCCGTGGGTCTGGAAGCTGCTCTGGAAGGAACCTTGGGGAATTTCTCCAGTACATCTTGTCTCAGCTGAACTATCCCAGTCAGGCACATGAGCCCTAATCCTGTAATCCAGCTCTGAGAATGTAATAGCAGGTGGGACCCACCCTGTCCCCCTAATGTGGCCATGTTTGGGAAACCTCGGAGAGTCCAATCTCATTCATTCCATCTCAGCGTTTTTCCCCGTTTAAGATTGCTTTCAAAGTGCAACAGTGAGATGGCAGGGGTTCGAGCCCGGGTTAACTGCTGGGAAGGAGACATGTCCAACCCTTTCCCAGTAATTGGCAAGGTATTCCCGAGGCCGTGATCAGGACCAATTGGATTGGGACTGAAATCCAAACAGAAACTGCTGGGGGAGCTCAGCAGGTCTGACAGCATCAGCATCAGATCCCTTCAGTTCTGAAGGACAATCCCTGGACTCTAGAGGTTCACTCGGATTTCTCCCAGAAATGAGGCCACTCCCACTAATTCCCACCAGTAATTTCTGTGTTATCTGTCAGCTCTCCAGGATCTGCAGTTCATTGTATTAAATACAGTAGATGTTGACCCAACGAAGGGGATATTGGGTCAGGTGAGGGTCTACCTCATTCATTGGGGCAGATGCCAAGGAGCATCTTAAACCGGAGAGGGATCAGGGGGGAATTGGAGCCGTTTAGAGAGAGAGTACAGAAGGTAAGACAGCTCAGCTCAAAGCACGGCACTTAATGCTGCCCCGATTAAAATATTGAAGATGGCAGAGGGGCAGATGAGCTGAGACAGGGTGGGAGCTGGGAGATATTGATGATGTGGAAGGACAGTGTGTGTATCTGATCACATTCTGTCAGTCTGACTAATAGCAGTCATTCCTGACACTGGATTCACTGAGGGGTGAAGGGTCAGTGAACAGAGTGGACTGTCCCTGTTATTCTGTTCCTGACTCTCCAGCTCCCACTCTGTTAGTGACCTCTCAGTCTCCCGGGAAATGGGCTGTTTCCCAATTGTGCCGGATTCCTGGCCTTTATCCTTGGCCGAGCTGAGAGTTGATGGTCTGAGGAATATCATTCCCAAATGACTCCTGTCCAAGATAATCCCGATTAATGTGTCTGTGTATCCTCCATTAATCTGTAAACATCATTGCTCAGGGCTGGAGGGACATGGATTGATGACATTGAGGATGTTATGAACCAGACCAAACTCCTCTGCCTTAAGGAAATGGTCTCGACCCCTTTTCCTGATTTCCTGAAGGGAAGTGTAAGGCGTTACAATGTGATTGGTCAAACTGCCAGGCTTGGATCAAAACACACTTTACTCCACACTATCGTTGGGACACAAACATAAGGAAGAAAGATTGGACAAACCGAACTCGATTGGAAAACTTAACTAAATGAACATTATTTAACTATAAACAGTAACTGTTCGGATACAGTAACATTCCATAAACCACATAATTCTGGTCTTTCTGCTATTGGGAGAATGGTGTGAAACTTGTAAAGATTCAGAAAAGATTTACAAGGATGTTTGCAGAGTCAGGATTTCTGATTGTTTTGTGGCTGGAGTTTATTTTATCCTTGTGTAGATTTGCCACATTAACCCTCCCTCCCCACCACTACAGAAGCTGTTGGAAGTGTTCAGTGTTTCCTGCGGCTTCTGTAATTATTTCAGGTTCCTGACGGGAGCAGTCTCTCACTTTTCGAACAAAACAAACCCATCTTTGTGCTGCAACCAATATTTCAATAAGAAATGGGAAGCAGCAGAGGGGAAAGCTTCCGAGATGCCGAGCAATGCTGCCTGGTTCCACACTGCAATTCACAGGAACCACCGCCAGGAAAAGCAAGGAGCAATCTGACAGATCCGGTTTACCACAGAATGAAAGATTTATTTCCTCGTTTCATTCCAGTGCTTTTCCTTTTAAAGACTATTTACCAATCGTGACACTGCAGTGGCCGGGAATTGAACCTAGATCAATTGCTTGGAAGGCACCTCTGCTCCCCACTATCCCACCATCACCCTGCTCCCAGCTCCCTCCCCATTCCCAAACACACTTAACAAGGCCGTGATCATCACCAACTGGATTGGGGCTGAAATCCAAACAGACACATCCTCTGTATCTAACCCAGTGATGGAGCTATCCTGATTGAGTTTGATGTGAACAGGATGGGGGAAGTGGGAGATTTAATCAGTACCTAACGCCGAGCTCAAAATGGCCTGGGAATTTGAAATGCTGCAGTGTAGAGGGAGATTTACTCTGTATCTGACCCCATTCTCTACCTGCCCTGGGGATTTAAATGGAGACAGTTTAATGGGAGCTTTATTTTGTCTGGAACCCTGTGCTCCCTCTGCCCTGGGAGTGTTTGCTGGGATCACTGTCTAACCTCTGTGATATGGATCCTATGAAGATTGATGGGAGACAGTGTAAATGGAATTGTCAGGATCCAATTCCTTCACGTGGATGAGAGAAGGTGGGAAAAAATGATACCAGTGGGACTGAAGGGTCAGTAGCAGAATGAAGACACCATTGGCTCAGAGAGAGTAGACAGGAGAGAGGGTCATGAGGGTTTCAGACTGGAGGGAGCAACAGGCACATACAAGTTGGGAACTGTTTTCAGTAAAAGGCAATTGATCCCAGGTCACTGCAGAGTGTAAGAATCTGATGCCTTTCCCTCACTATCCCCCTCCAATCCCTGGGAAGATCTGCTCCCACACCATGTTCCATCCCAACTGCTGACTGTGTTACATACATTAATACATTGGAGCTGGGCAGAGGTGCTTTTAACCCTGGGATCTTGCTGTGTAACTTGCCTCCAAAATGCTCTTGCTCCCCCTTTCAACTAATCTTTTCCCTCTTTTATCCCGAGGAACCTTTGTTTGGAAAGCTGCAACGTGAAGATCCAAAATGTTCGAGTCCAGGAAAGAACAACCTCCAGAGGGGGAGCACTGGCCTGAGGCCTGAGGCCTGGTCGACAGGCTGCACCCCGTGGGGGCCCACAGTGAGTTGTGTGTTTATTTACCCCGAGGTTTAATCTCCTCTGGGGGACCCTGGGTTTTAGGGGCCTCTGGGTAACTGGCTCCTGTCAGATTGTGGCCCTGTCATTTTTAAAACAGGTTTGAAGCCTGGGGTTAAAGTTTGTCAATCCCCAGGATCTGAGAGGTAGGACTCTCTCAGGGTGGAATTAAAACCCAAATGCTGTGACCCTCTCTAAAGACTCCCTCTCTCACCCTTCTCTCTCACCCCCCTCTCTCTCACACCCCCTCTCTCAACCCCCCACATTCTCTCATTCCCTCAGTCTCTCACCCCCTCTCTCTCAACCCCTTGCTCTCTAAACCCCCCCACTCTCACCCCCCTCTCTCTCACTCCCCCTCTCTCTCACCACCCCCTCTCTCTCACCCCCACTCCCTCACCCCCTCTGTCTCACCCATCTCTCTCCCCCCTCTCGCTCTCTCCACTCTCTCGCTCCCCCCTCTCTCGCCCTCCCCTCTCTCTCACCCTCCCCTCTCTCTCGCCCTCCCCACTCTCTCTCCCTCCCCTCTCTCGCCCTCCCCTCTTTCGCCCTCCCCTCTCACTCGCCCACCCCTCACTGGCTCTCCCCTCTCTCTCCCTGCCCCCTCTCTCTCTCTCCCTCCCCTCACTGGCCCTCCCATCTCTCTCCGTCCCCCTCACTCTCCTTCCCCTCTCTTGCCCTCCCCTCCCTCTCACTCTCCCTCCCCTCTCAATCTCCCTCCCCTCTTACTCTCCCTCCCCCTCCACCCACCCAGCCTCCACTCTCTCTCCCACCCGCTCTCTCCCACGCTCTCTCCCCTCTTCTCTCTACCCCCTCCCCCTCTCACCTGTCTCACGCCCTCCACTCCCCCTCCTCTCTCTCCTCCCTCCTCTCTCTTCCTTCCTCTCTGACCCTCCTCTCTCCCCTCCTCTCTTTCCTCCTCTCTCCCCCTCCTCTCTCCCCTACTCTTTCTCCTCATTGCTCTCCTTCTCTATCTCTCCCTTATCCTCTCTCCCCTCCTCTCTCTTCGCACCTCTCTCTTCCCTCCTCTCGCCTCCTCTCTCTCCCACTCTCTCTCTCTCTTGCTCTCTCTCTCTCTCACTCTCTCTCCCCTCTCTCTCTGCACTCTCTCCCCTCTCTCTCCTTCCCCTCTTTCTCTCCCCGAACTTTCTCTCCCCCCACACTCTCTCTCTGCCCACTCTCTGTGCCTCATCTCTCTGTCCTCTCCCTACCGTCCCCCCGTCCCCCTCTGTCCCCCACTCTCTGCATCCCCCATTCTCTGTCCCCCTCTCTCTGACCCCTTCTCTCTTCCCCACTCTGTACCCCTCTCTCTGCCCCCGACTCTCTGTCCCCCTCTATCTCCCCCACTCTCTGTGCCCCTGCTCTGTAGTCCTCTCTCTGTCCCCCCTCTCTCTCTGTCCCCCTCTCCCTCTGTCCCCCTCTCTCTGTCCCCCTCTCTCTGTCCCCCTCTCTCTGTCCCCCTCTCTCTGTGCCCCTCTCTCTCCCACCCGCCTCACTATCCCCCCTCTTTGTCCTCCTCTCTCTCTGTTCCCCTCTCTCTCAGTCCGGCTCTCTCTGTTCCCCCTATCTCTGTCGCCCTCTCTCTCCCACCGCCTCTCTCAGACCCCCTCTCTCTCCCACCGCATCTCTCTCTGTCCCCCTCTCTCTGTCTCCCCCTCTCTCTGTCCACCCTGTCTCTGTCCCACCTCTCTCTGTCCACTCTCTCTGTCCCCCTCTCTCTGTCCCCTCCACCTCTACCCCGCTCTCTGCCCCCCTCTCAGTCGCCCTCTCTCTGCACCGTCTCTCTCTGCCCCCAGTCTGACCCCCTCTCTCTCTCTGTCCCTCACTCTCTCCATCTCCCCACTCTTTGTCCCCCACTCTCTGTCCCCCTCGCTCTGACCCCCTCTATCTCCCCCACTCTCTGTGCCCCTCTCTCTATCGCCCTCTCTCTGCCCCCTCCCCTTCCACCCGCCTCTCTCTGTCCCCCCCTTTCTCTCTCCCCCCTCTGTGTCCCCCCTCTGTCCCCCCCTC